>NC_091844.1:20119951-20744951 GCF_037783145.1 Equus przewalskii
AGTTAACTATCCGGTGGACAAAAGACCTAGTCACATCACTAATTCTTGCACGCCTCAAATATCTCTTCTGAAAGTGAGAAGGAAAAGTTCAATGATCTTTAACTTTGTACTCCACACAAATATTCTGCAGTACTGTGTCCTGGGTAGAGATTAAGGGGTAACAAAATATTTGTTTGGAACAGTAATGTGAAATTGAAGTGACGTTCTCAAATACATTAGGGAAGAGAAGAAAATTCCTGTTCATCGCGCTTCAGCTATGTAGCAGGCACTATGTCTGCATTACCTCATATAAAGTTCTCATAATAAATCCATAATCTGCAGATGCGGAAGTTACAGGACAAATAGGTAAAGCAAACTTCTTTGAGTCATCTCTAGAGGAAAAATATACTTCCATGGAAAACTATGCATTGTCTAGAGGACATTCCTCCAGGTTATCTGATGTTAGCCTTTCAATGTCTTTGAGCTACTCTACAATACTTTGTAAGTTGTACGTAACTGATAGATGTGCAAAATCTTTTTGTCCTATAGAGCAACATTTTCCTTCCTTCCTACCCTGTGGAAAAACTAACTTTGCTTCCATTTACATAATCATTTCAATATTCCTGGTATACACACACACACACATACATGTAACATATATATAACATCTTCTTGATTTCCTCGTTAAAGAGAGGAATAAAATCTTGCGAATGTGTTCTCTTTTATATCTGCATGACAGTCACAACTTTACCCTTTCAGAAAATCATCTTTTTTAAACAAACCTGACTTTTGTACAATAGAACAGGGATAGGAAATTTGGATTTTTAGGTTCAAAAGCCTGTAGTTTTTCAGGTACTCTATGCTACCTTTCTTCTCAAGAATCCTGAGGAGGTGAGAGAACAGTCACATGTGTTCTCACCAGGCAGAAAGGAAACAGAGTCAGAGACAGCATTTTCTTGACAGAGGCAGCTTGGTTGTTTAAATGGCATATTCAGCCAGAGCTCTCTAGTATTTGGATTCCCTATCTGTTGGTATTTTTTACCAAATAATTGTTTTGAGCAGATGTTTTCCTGTAGAGGAAAAAATGGTCAAAACCTTAAAGTTGCCCTGAAAAGTAAAGGAAGAAATAGCAAGGAGACGTTCAACGAGAAAAAGCAATAGGAGAGAATGAAATATGATGAGCCCTAGCCAGAGGATTTGAGGCGCCAGGATGAAGAGATTTGATTAGCTAGCTCAGGGGAGAAAGAAATCAATGGGAATGGTAATCCTTTTGAAATCGTGAATTGAGGGAAGCCCAAGTTCAATATGGGGCATGGATTACTGTTTCGAAGTCTCATACATACTCTTTTCAGCTAGATGGGTTTAGAAAAAAGTTCCACTTGCCTAGTCACCAATGAACTAATAAATGTCTACCACCTGAAATAAAAATAGTTTAAAGTTAAAATAAAATCTCAAAATAAAAGCTCTAAAAACATGACTTTTATACATTTTAACCTTTATTAAACCTTGTGTTGATAAGCTCATCCAAAAAGATAAATTTGGGCTACTAGGAAATTAAATAAAAGAGGAAATCAAGGTCAAGGATAACTAAAGGAAATTGAATTATAAACATTTATTCTGTTGCTGATGAGAAAAGACTAGACAAAGTGGCTCTCAAAACTTCTCATTTATTTTGTTTCATTTGAGCATTTGAAGAGATAATTTGACACATGTTATTATCTCATCCTATTAGGGCAATATCATAATGACAAATTAAACCAAATATTCTAGACAAATGGTTGATAAGTAACTGGATAAAATATTTGATTATTGAATATTAAAATTTTCCACAAAATTAATTGTGTCATTATAGGAGGAAGAGGAACTTAGAAATGGAATTAGGCTATTTTGGATAATGGCTCTCGAACTATACACCTGAACAGTCTCCAGGATAATTATCCAATTAACCCAGTGATTTGATGCTTACACGTATTCCTTCCTAGCGCATTTTAAAAACACCTATGTCCACCGAGTTTTATAACTTGCAAGTGTTGTGGGACTAGCTTTGATAAGAGTCAAAATATTAAAAATGTCTATCGAATTGGTTTGCATGCAGTTTCTTTCAAAATGCAAAACGTCAGTGACTAAGTAAGGAAGTAGAAAAGACCTAATTGTTGATACTTTCTCTTTTTCCACCAATTTGTACTGAAGAATACATTTCAGAGATAATTTCAGACTCCCACGTATTTTATATTCACATGGAAGAAGCTATACCATGTTTTAAATAAATGTGAATTATCTATAAATGTGTTTTAATATCTCCAGTTTGTTCTAAGAACATTCTTTTGTACAAGGATTAAACAATACTTTTAGTTTCTAAGGAAAAAACCCCTTGACAAACGTTAAATTACATTTGCATGAAGCTTCTGGAGTACTTATTCTTCATTCAGAAACATGTCAACCTAAGCAGGAATTCATGTGTTCAGCAGATGTTCACTGAGGACTGACTGGGTGTCAGGAGAAGTATTCTGGATGAAGCTCCAAATAATACAGAGGAACCTAGTAGGTTCCTACTTTCTGATGATGATTAGCATAATGGAAGATCCAGATATTAAACAGAAATTAATTTGTTGATTTAAGTTTTATAATGCTGTAAAAGAGAGAAAACAGGCATAATAAAAATGTAAAATGTGACTCTACCTGGTATTTGTGACTAGAAGATATACACCCTACATTATTTAAAAATCGCTGTACAATATTAATGTTAAATTATACAGCTGTTTTAATTAGAAATTTATTTTAGTTCTGCTCTGAGTTTATGATGAGCATTTTATCTAGGAAATACAAGTATGAATCTGAATTGAGACATGAAAATAGCTTTGGTCACAAACTTTTACCAAATTGTCATTTGAAGAAAAGGTAGGAAGAGTTGTTTATACAGGTTTAGATGCTGATAATAAAACTAAGATTCCTCACAAGCTAGCAAAAGTAAAATTTTCCAAAATCCACAGCAAAACGAAACACAGAATCAAGTATCTAATTAATTTACTAATGCTTAGAAACATGATTATGCATTTATAAAGTAATTTCAAATTATTTTAATTTCACTTGGCAGAATATATATAACACTAATCTAGAAAGTTCTAGAAAAAGAAGTGTCCATGTGGGAATTCATTTTGAAGATACATTTACTAATTCCTTAAGGTCTTCACATAAGATAGGAACATAAAATAGAAAGAAGTTTAACAATGTCACTTGCAACCAATATAAATAAATAAATAAATGCAAGACCCCTTATATCATATCATACCACAAAATATATCACAGATGGTTCAATAATGTAAATTTAAAGTATAAAATTGTATGACAGATAACAATTTTAGTCAACAATTTTAACACTGTGGTGAAAATTTTATTGCATAGTTATGTCACAGAAAAGTCAAAGCAGAAGATACCTTAGATATAGAAGATACAAAAAATCTGTATGACAATCATAAAATTTTTAAAAATCAAGTGAAAAATATGTTACACATATCAGAGATGAAACCTAAATACTCTTAATATGTAATTAGCCTTTACCAATAAAGAAGACAGCATGGATTAGACAAAGAGCAAGAGAAAGAAACAAATGATGTAATTTGGCAGTTGACATACAGAAGACTTACCAACTGCAAATGAACATATATAAAGTGACTTTTAGTATTTCAATCAATAAAATGAATACAAATGAAAATGATAATTTTGCCTTTCAACACATAACTGTACTGTGCCAGATTCTGCTTTTCTGCTTTAAGACTTGCTGATACAAATATATGTTCTATATTGTGAGGGTCAGGAAGAAGTTAAAAAAATATATTAGAGAGTACCATCATGTGTGTGTGTGTGTGTGTGTGTAGAGGAATGAGAGGTGAGTGTTTACTACAGATACAGTAATTAGAAACTTCATTCTCAAGGAGGTGATATTTGAAATGGAACTTGAAAGATGAGGAACTACGTTTATAAAGAGCTAGAGGAAGAATGATCCTGGCTTAGGGTAAAACAACCGAAATATGATAAAAAGCTTAGAATATTTCAAAAATAGAAAGGAGACCAATGTGGCAGAGGTGAAGTAAAGTGAAAAGAAAAGCGGAAGGTAGTGGGGTCGGACAGACAGATTCTTCAGTGAAGGAGGTGAGGCAGCAATTTGGAACTCAGGAAAGGACTTTGAATTTCATTCTAAATGTCATGGAAAACCATCTATGGATTTGAGGCTGGGGCAAGGCTGCTGCGTGGAGCCCATATTGTTGAGGTGGGGTGACTCCAACTTTAGGCAAAAAGACATGTCCACAGTTGAAGTCCGATAGCAACTTGGAATCAAGCTCTAGCTGTGGAGCTAAAGAGAAACAGTCAGATTTAAAGTCTATCATAAGAGTAGTAATAACAGAACTTGATAAGTGGTTAGATATGGTTAGAGAGAAGATAGGAATCAAGGATAACACTTTTTCTTTTTCCTAACCAATTAGATGGGAGGTTGTACCATTTATTGAGATCGTTCTGGCCAGGTTTCCTCCTTCAGCTTCACTGAATCCTGGGTGTCTAGCTCCAGAGGACATCAGTATCTCCTGAAAGTCTCTCAGAGCAATGAGATTGGAGGAAATGAAAACCATTTGTGAGTTCAGTTTTGTCTTCATGGGTCCCAGTGGTCCTCACATATTCTCTTTGTTGTTTCTCTTGTCCTTCCTGACTGCTCATCCAGATGACCTGACGTGACGTTAGTCTGAACACCAGACACAAAATAATAGACTTATGTCATCTTCTCCACTAGATCCACTAATTGCATAAGGCCTAATCTCTTAAACAAATTCCTTTTTTATCACTTGTAGTTGTTCTGCTTCTCTGATCACATCCTGACTGATACTGATGCTTTCACTGATTCAAAAGAAATGAGAAATACATGGTTAGAGATGAGTTAGGTTAGTAGGTGTGGTAAAAAGCAGGATTTCCTGTTTGCTCCCATTTTCACAGTAAATTGTGAGGCAAGACCGTGAGCATGGTCTTTGCAGAGAGTGAGAAGACGGGACTTAACAGAATGATGAGCACACTAACTAGGGATTCAAACCAGGATATCTGATCACTGCTAGTGACCATTTGAGATTTGTGGTAATTAATTTAAAATGAGAGGCTGGAATGTGTGATTTTCCACTTGCGACTTTCAGTCACTGAAGAGTCACCAAAAAAACACAGCAGAACTTTCAGTCTCAGCTTAGCAAATACTGAAGGGATTTATAATAATCGGTATAAATGAGGGCTTCAAATGTTGGTACTTGGTCCTGATTAGTATTTTGTATTAATATAACTTTTCTAAAGGATATTACATGGTTACATATACTAATAACTGGCTTTATAGTTTATATTGTCTTAAAGACTGTAATCTGATCAGGGAAATAGTAGGTTATCGATTTTTGCAGTTTTAATTTACAAAAAACACTTGTACTGGAAGGAGAATGTATTGAGCTATCTAATGATAGAACATCACGATACCAGAGTTTAGGGAATTTTTAGATGACCAGCTGAGGATTTGAATCTTCACATATAAGTTTGACAGCACAATGCAATAACAAATTGCAAGACAAAATCCACATGTGCACTCCATGCAGATATACCTAATGTCCACAGTGTTTATGGTTGTGTCGAAAGTGGGAGCTTTTCATGCTAACAAGCAGGATTACATTTTGAAAATATATGACGACATCTTTTACTTTTATACTTATACTTGTGATCTTTGTTTATTTTTATCTCAGTTGTTATGGAATGGTTATATGCTCTTCTCATTGTCTTTATAAACTTTCCTCCAGGGGGCAAAAATATGTTCATTCCAAATCCTTTTACAATTAACCTCTGGTGACCATGTACCATAAATAATCCATTCTCAATTTGAAAATGATATAAATAATATGAAATTGGATGCAAAACAAAAGTCACTGTGAAATTCCCAAGGATCTCATCAACTTCTCAGCTAATTTAGTTATTTTAATTATATGATTAGGGAACACATTTAGGACAAGCACAGATGCCTATTAGTTTGAAAGTCAAAGGAAGGAGATAATGATCAATATGTGAATTTCTGCTCGTTAATCACACATTGCAATCAGGGAGATTTTGACCTGTAATTTCAAAGAAATAAAAATCCTTAAAAAGAACATGATTTTAGGCACCTGCACTGGTTTTGTTGAGCACAGGTCTGCATTATAAGAGTCAAATCATTTTTTTGTCTTAAACACTCAATTTCATAGATTTTCTTGGCAAAATATATAAAAGTGCTTTTTTTCTGCACAAGTAATCCTTTGACTTTGGTCAATGACAGTATTAGAACAAACATTAGAAGCCACCAGGATCAATTTTCTTAGAGCTAAAACAAATACTTCAATGATATTTAATGGGAAAAAAGTACCCAAAGTGTTTCAATAGTTATTTTGGGCAATAAGTATTGCTATGAACTTTGACTATGGGTCTCTTACAAGTTTTAAGTTTTGAAAGAAATCAAATGTAGAGAGAAAATAAATCATATCACAATAAGCACCCATGTACTTGCAGTCCAGAATTTCAAGCATTTTACATGTTCATTTCAGATATTTTAACTTTTATTGTTATTTGATTATTTTGTCAATAAGCTAATTTTACTATATATGATAGCAGGTCTGATATGTTTGTAATAGGAAAGGTGACAAATAAATTTAAATTTACACAAAATAAGGAACTGTCAGACAAAGGAGAGAGTGTACATCTTTATTCTCAAAGAGAATGAAGTGTGCCAAGTGGAGTCACGGAGTCTGGCAGTTTTGGAGAATGGTGAGAAGTTAAGTGAATTAAGAGAATAAGCCTTGGCTGTGTAGGGAGAGCCACTTAGAATTTGGGCTGGGCCAAAATGTTCTGAGGTTTCAATTCCAGCAACAGATTCCAAGCTGGGACTTTATCTTTAGGGAAGCAGAGAAAAACCCAGAGAGGATTAAATTTCATGCTAGTCAAATTTGAAAAAATTGGGCTTGATGAAACAATAGTGTAGAGCAAACATTGTTACAGAATGTGAGTGGAGAGCTTCAGATCACACAGAATATTGTTTTAACAAGTCAATGTCACCTGAGATTTCATCCGGAAGAAAAGTGGAAAGCCAATGTTTTCTGAATTTTTAAATTTCTCTTTCTTTTATTCATATCGTAGACATTTCAAATCTTCTAATTTAAAAAACAAAAAGTAGTTCTTTTTGGAACTTTTTCTTTTTCTTGGCAACGTTATTATTCTTTTACCAGAAGACATTCAGGTTTCCTACGAACTATGTATCTTTGAACAAACACCAGTGCCCTTTCAGAGACAGTTCGCAGAAAAATCTTAAAGCTGTTTGATTTCTACCTCACTTTCTAAAGCGAGGCAGATTTCTTTTTCATTATTGTATTTTTGGCCATTTATCTTTTCTCTTCTGTAAAATACCACTCATGTCTTTTTGCCCTGTTTCTACTTTTCTAATAGGTCATGAAGATTTCTTTATATATTCTGGACACAAATTCTTTGTCATTTCTATGTGGAAAATTTTCTCCTTTCCTATTTTCAAATCTTACGAGCAAATACTTTATTGTATCTTTAGCCTTTTGATAAGATTAAAATTTAATTTTAATGTAATTAAATTCACTGTTTTCTAAGTCAGTTACTACTTTTGTGTATTGTTTCATAAATCTTCCATATCCATAACTCATTAAGATATCCAGCTTGGTTAAGGTTTCCTCATAGAAAGACATAATCAAAGGCCAAACGCAAAGATAAATGGGAGAGGAAGCAGGGTGAGCAAAGAAAAAGGAGATGGTGGGGGCCCAGCCAGGTGGCATACTGGTTAAGATCACATGTTCTGCTTCAGTGGCTTGGGGTTCACTGGTTTGGATCCCCGGTGCGGACCTACGCACCACTTGTCAGACCATGCTGTGGCAGGTGGCCCACATATAAAGTAGAGGAAGACGGGCATGGATGTTAGCTCAGGGCCAATCTTCCTCAAAAACAAAAGAAAGAAAGAAAAGGGAGACAGTGGCAAATTGTGGAGAATTGGAAGAAAGAAAACAGCATGGATGGGAGAGTAAACAGACTCCAACAGCTGCCTCTTTGAGTTCTACACCTCACCTCCTAAGATTAGCTTCTTACCTCATCCCCATTGTCCATTAGTCTATTTTACTACATCCAGCTTATTATTTCACATTTAATTATCGTGTACATGTGCTGTGATCCATGTGAAAACAATGAATGACTGCAAGGTGTGCCCTTACAGGAACTAGCGCCTAAAAATTCTATTGGGAAAATGATGCCTTGGACAAGCCCCTAACAAAATTAATGAATCTTCAAAGCATCTTCTCAGAAGAATTCTATATCTTTGGAAATCCATTTCATTTTCTCTTCTCTGTAGGCCCAGGGCACCAATTACATCCATAAAACAAACACTGGAGAATTTTTTGTAATGTGAGAACCATATAGTAACCCAGAGCTCATCTTAGTGAACACAGAGATGAAGATACTGAAGTCTAGAGAAGTGGAGTGACCTTGGACATGTGTTCATTCAACAAATGTCTACTGAGTGCCTGACAGTGCCTTGGAGTCTGATATGACTTAGGTATTAAGTACTGGAGAGGAAAGACAAGAACCCTGCCTTTGTGGACCTTACAATTTGGTTGTGGAAACACATGATAAAGAAGTAAACAAATATATATATACACATAAGTTATTATTTCTGATCAATGCCATAGAGTACCCAAACTGAGGAGCAAAATAAATGCTTTAGGCATCATTCTAGAAGATAAACAGTTCTTATCTCAAGTCTGAGTCCTCGCCTCTGCACTCAGCTCTGTTATTACTTGTTTATAAGGTTTCTTTGTGCTTAGGAAGATCTGCACTCATTACTTGCTGCAAGATTGCGCCAATGGTCTGCTTTCTGGTCCTCGCACGCTCTGAGTGTAGTCTCAGTTCCCAAACCTTACTGATATGTGTTCTCCTGTTGCTAGCTAAGTCTTCGTTACAATACATCCATAGTGCATTCCACTTATAACAGAAGCATGAGGGCCTGTCTTAGCTCTATGAAAATATAAGTTCCTTAAACACAAGGAATATTGACTGCTTTGCATCCTTGTATACAGCTCAGTACCCTATACCTTCAGAAATAGATTGGAATTTAAGTGATAAAAAGTTCTTAGTACACAAAGACAGCTGGAACAAAAGCTTTAAGTACATAAAGGCAGCTAATCTAGAAACCTCTGATTGTTGGCATCAACAATGGTGACCATGGACAAGAGTGTCTGAGAAATGAGCCCAAATATTGGAGGAGGTAGGGCAGACGCAGTAAGTGATGACTTCACGGCTTAACACGTAGAATCCGGTGCTAGAAGTGATTTGCATTTTGGATTAGAGGTTTGTGAATTTATGCTTTATGCTTTCAATAGAAAAATGCTTTATTTTAGGACTTCAATCAGGAGATTTATTTATTCATTTATTTATTTATGTTCTTCAGGAGAAGAGAAAGAACATGAAATTTTAATTTCCATTGCCTAATTTTATTGCTAAAATTACTATTAAATTATTAAAATTATTATTATTAAAAAATGCAACAAAATTCTCGCTTGAGATAGGTATTTTCCAATATTTTATTTGTTTATTGAATTTTTCTTCACATTTCTTTTATCAAAGGGAGAAAAGTCAAAGAAGACTCACCATCATTTTACAAGAAAAATAGGAATACTTCTCTCTCATATTAAGCTTCTGATCAGAGTACCCACAAGATAGATTCCTGTGAGGTACCAAGAATATTCCATGGGAGCGTTAAAAGAAGGGAGAGAAACCACAATGGAAATGTCATGCGTTAGCAATTGCAGGTGAGAAAAGACTGAGCATTGGTGAGATAATCTTACCAACAATGGAAGAGAGAGAGAAAATATCACTCTCCTTGTGGCCCCTCTGCCAGGTCACAAACGCTATAAAATTACAAAGTGACAAATAAAGAGATTCAAATGAATGCAAAGTGAAGGTGTCTCTTCAGGCATGGCCTTTCAATGGGGTCTGTGCTGGTATTTTGTAAATCTTGGGCCTGTCCTATTCCTATGACTTTTGGGGACAATTGTTTGTAACTAGAAATGGTGCTTTCCTTCCACAAGGTCATTTAGAAAAGTGTTAAAGTGTTTTTGGTGGTACCACTATTGACATTTACTTGCTGGGGCTAGGTTAGCTAAGCATTCTGCATCTTGAAGAATTTTCTCTAACTCAAAGTGCCAATAGTGTACTGATTGAGACAAACTTGTATTGGGTCTCAGAACTGAGGACTCAGGGAACTGGATTTTACTATTGGTTCTCGTTACAAAATCAAAAGAAAGGCGAGCTTTATAGTTCCATTCACAACCAGCGCAGCTCAGGAGAAAGGAAGGAGAAAGGGATTTAGGAAACCACTTTTATCCCAATTAGAGTGTCCTTGGAAGGCTCCTTGTGCTGCATCTTTCAGAAATGAATGTTAACCCAGACATCTACTACAGAAATCATACTGTAAGGAGCAGAGGAAGCTAGGCATCAATGTATATGTAGCTTTATCAATTTAATCTTATCTACCTACTATGAAATTATAGGAAGCTCCACCTAGCCCATGCTCTTCTCTCACTTTACAGAGAAGAAACCATGGGACGAACATGTTAAATATCTTGTCTATATGTAATTACTGAGGAAAGAGCTACCACTTATGTCCCATAAGTTTCATGACTATTAGCCACATAGTGACCACTGGGCAAGATTTGACTCCATTCTATTCTACGATTATTAACAAAAATTAGAGGTAAGTTGTGTGTGTGCATGTGTGCATATGTGTGCAGGGGCATGATAGAAGTATAGGGCAATCAAAACATTTTTGTGAAATAATTATTTTCCTTAATTTAAATCAATGGTTCTTATAACTTCTTGTTTTCTTTGCTACCTATACTGTTCCTTTAAAAAAAATAGTTGCACTGTCAACATGATTCTGAAATAAACTATTTAAATTTTTCCCCAAAACAATGAACAAAATTTCCAATACTTTGGGCCCATTGTTTGTGAGTGATGACCTCCTTCCCGGCTCTCTAAATGAGCACTTTGGAAAATAGCATTTCAAGAGGCATTTGAGCCTTCGGAATTTTTCCTTTGTGAAGCTGTTTGGTGGTAATTGTAATGTGGTGTTTGTGGTTTCTGATACGTTAAACATTCAAAATAGGCATGATTGCTTTGCTGTTACCCCAGAGTGAGGGGGAAAAGTAGAGAGCAGGAAGAGCAAATTAGAGGCCACGGGTGCCTCCCGTCAGCATGTAGGAGCCTAACAATGTAAGCACCTATGGCTAAAAATACATTTTACAAAATCAATAGAGAAATCTTTAAGTAGTCAATAAGGGTGATGAATTTCTCTTGTCCTAGCATGAGACAAGAAACAAATAGCTGAATCTAGGTTACAACCATAAGCCACAGGAAAGAGGAGTGTTTGTCAGCTGAAGATAATCATTAGAATATATGATTTAAATAAAAGTATAAATTGAATGGAAGTTAAAATCCAACACTATTTTCTTTGCTACATTTGGAAAACTGTTATACTAAACTACAATTCAGTTCTGATGCCAGCCACCTGGAGCTAGTGTTAGAATCCACAGGTTTAAGGGCATGGGCCCCAAAGAGATTGCCAGCCACATATAGGATCCCTAGGCCACCTGCAGTCTGATCAACTGGATTCAAATCCAGGGGTTTCCATGACCCGCTCAAGGTTTGATAAATCACTAGAATGACTCACAGAGCTCTGTTCTCACAGAACTTGCCTGGCCTCACCATATACTCCATTTAAGAACTCATTCATATTCAACCCAATGTATATGTCTTCTTTTAATGATCCTTTCCTTGACCCTAGACAGAATTCATCACTCTGTGCTACTTTTCAATCTAACCATGTTGTTGTAATTTTAGTTTAATTGCATATGTCTCTTAATAAATTCTTACCTCCTGCAAAACAGGGCTTATGTCATTTGTGACTCTTCATCCCTTGGAGACGCACACCGTGTCTGTTACATGTGGGACACACAGATAAATCTGTGTGTAGGTGAGTATAAGGTAGATGGTCTTGAAGTAGAGGAATTTTTTAATCAATTATGAAGTCCAACTATATGTTTATTTTCTTGCTTGCTGTTTTCCTAACATCTCTTTTTCTTGAAATTGGTCACTCACATGAAATACAGAAGACGAGAGGAATGTTCCTCTGCTCCAACGTCCTGAAGCACTTGCAATGCCTACTGATTAGAAGTTTAATCTCCAGAACTGAGAACGGTAATATCTAATAGGTATCAAACTCTGAGAGAGGCTTCGCTAATTTTTGTGACACTGTGGGAAAAGAAAATATCCTGAGGATGATTACAGCGTCGAAACACTCTCTTATTATCCTGAAATGACTCCTCTTTTTTTCTTTGGACCCACACTCTCTTCTCTTCAAAACAGTGAAGATTCAGAGAAAAGTCATTAAGCTCTTTGAGTCTCAGTTTCCTAGTCTAACAAAGTGGCCTTATTCCTATTGGTGATGACATACAAAGATTGAAAGCGACATACTCCCTAGCAATTGGGTTAAGTTTATGTTGAACCCTTGCATTGTTGTTTGTTTCATAGTATGAAGGTGGTAACACAGGTAATTAATTTTGTTTCCTTGCGTATCCTTCAACATCCTAAAACAGATTTGGGCAACCAAAATGTATGATCACCTGACAGATTTTCAATGACTAGTTAAATGAAGACCTGTCAGTGAAGTTCCTGTGCTGGTAAAAGTTAAGAAGTTCGCTGAAAAAATGTGATAGGTAGCATACTTCCTTTAAAAAGGGAGAGAGAGACTGAGTGAAAGAGACAACAAAGAGACGAAGAGAAAAAGAAACATTATCTTCAGTTTGAAAATTGCTTGATCCACAGCAGAAGTTAGAGAAAACTTTAATCTGGGAGCAACTGATGGTGGCCCCAATGTGATGTCAGTCGCTCATGCTCTGATACTGATGACCTGTGACACTTCTCACCTTCTGAGAACTTAGGTGCTCATATTAAAGTGAATGGTGGGAAAGGGTCAGTGAGGCAGGGGTCATATTTTTTCAGGAATGACCAACTTTCTTTTTTCTAGGTACTCTGAAGCTGACTAGGAAATGGATGTGAGCAATTACCCTTGGCAGAGACAGTGCTTGGCATCAGATTTACTATTGAAAGATTATAAGGAATCACTTCTTTACCTACTGAGACTCTTAATAGATGCCTTATTCTGTTGTAGCATATTATTAATGGGTCTGCAAGGAATAGAACAGGGGATTGTCTCTCCTTGAAGTAATTAAAGTACCAATGTAGGTAAGCCACGAGGGAGGCCTCTGTAATTAGGTGGGTGATCTTATCAAGCTTGATAATGTACCTCTGACTTAGAATACTTTTTCTTAAACTAACCAATCATGAAATTTCAAGTCTTGCTAAGATACTACCAATAAAAGAAGCTCAACTATATTGAATTTTTAAAGACAGATGATACTGTACTTTATATTGAGACAGATGACTGCCAGTAGTCTGGTACATCTACCAAATAAAAGTGGCGATGAGAGGAGAATGTATTGGATATGGTCAGATTCCTAAAATCTCCTAGCATCCTTTCTATAGAATATAACTACTAAAGGAACAAAATTGTCATAAAATATTTTTTTAAGAAATGCACAGAGGCCGTTTTCATCCAAAATTCTGATATCTGTAGCACTATGATATTCATCAAATACTCTAAATTCATATTGAAGGATTAAAATTAATGTATCTAACCAAATGCCATCTAACTATAATTTCTTTAATTTAGTCTCTATTTCAGAAAGTTAATATCAATCATAGATCATTTAAGATGAATATACTTTATTTTTAAGTTTTACGTTTACAGAAAAATTGAGCAGATAGTGTCGAGTTCCCATATGCTTACTTTCTCTCCCACACAGTTTACTCCATCGTTAACATCTTGCATTAGTGTGGTAGATTTGTTACAATTGCAGACCAATATTGATACGTTATTATTAACTAAAGTCTGTAGTTTACATTAGGGTTCACCCTGTGTTGTACAGTTTTATAGGTTTTGACAAAAACATGACGTATCCACCATTACAGTGTCACGCAGAAGAGTTTCATTACCTTAAAAATGTCCTGTGTATGACCTATTCATCCCCACTCCCCCCAGTCGGCTCCTCCACCCAAACCTCTGGCTACCACTAAACGTTTTCCTGTCTATAGTTTTGCTTTTTCCAGTATGACATATAGCTGGAATCATATAGAATGTAGCCTTTTCAGACTGGCCTCTTTCACTTAGCAACACGCATTTAAGATTTCTCCATAACTTTTTGTGGCTTGATAGCTCATTTCTCTTTACTGCTGAATAATATTTCATTGTAGGGATATACCACCCATTTAACCATTCACCTATTGAAGATCAACTTGGTTCCTTAAAGTTTTGGGAATAATATAAAAAGCTGCTATTAGGGGCCGCGCAGTGGCGCAGCGATTAAGTGCGCACGTTCCGCTTCTCAGTGGCCCATGGTTCTCCTGCCCGGATCCCGGGTGTGGACATGGCACCACTTCACATGCCATGCTGTGGTAGGCGTCCCACAGATAAAGTAGAGGAAGATGGGCATGGATGTTAGCTCAGGGCCAGGCTTCCTCAGCAAAAAAGAGGAGGACTGGCAGTAGTTAGCTCAGGGCTAATCTTCCTCAAGAAAAAAAAAAGCTGCTATTAACATTGATGTGCAGTTTTTTGTGTAAACATAATTTTCACCTTATTGTTAAGTACATAGGAGCACAATTGCTGGATCATATGCTGAGACTGTATTTAGCTTTCTAACAGACAGCCAAACTGTCTTCCAAAGTGGCTATATCTTTTGTTATTCCACCAACACAGTGTTGTCAGAGTTTTAGATTTCAGTCATTCTAATAGGTGTGCAGTAGTATTTCATTGCTATTTTAATTTGCAATTCTCGAATGTTATATGATATTAAGAATCTTTTTATATGTTCATGTGTCACTTGAATCTCTTCTTTGATGATATTCTTTTGTCCATTTTAAACTGGGTTGTTTGTTTTCTTATTAAGTATTTTTAAGAGTTCTATGTATTATGCAAATGTTTTCTCCCAGTATGAATTTTGTCTTTTCATTCTCTTAACTGTCTTTTGCAGAGCAAAAGTTTTCATTTTTAGTGAAGTTCAACTTACCGATTTTTTCTTTCATGGATTATGCTTTTGGTGTTGTATCAAAAAACTCATCACACCAAACCAAAGGTCACCTACATTTTCTCATATATTATCTTCCCAAAATTTTGTAACGTTGCATTTTACATTTAGGTCTCAGATCTATTTTGATTTAATTTTAAAGGGTAATACCTGTGTCTAAATTTATTTTTTGACATGTCCAATTGTAACAGCACAATTTGTTGAAAGACTATTCTTTCTCCATCACGTTGCCTTTGCTCCTTTGTTAAAGATCAGTTGACTGTATTTGTGTGGGTCTATTTCTGGGCACTCTTATTCTATGCCATTGATCTAACCACAAGACAGAAATATATCCATTTCACTTTTCTTTTTAAAGAAACAGATTTTGTTTGCATTGATTTTCCCCATGATTCTTTAATTTTTTTAATTTGTGCTGTTTATTATTTCCTTTATTCCACCTGATTTTTTTAAAAATGCTCTTTTCCCCATAATTTCTTGAGATAGAAGCTTACATAATTAATTTGAGGTCTCTCATCTTTTTTAACATTAGCTTTAATACTGAAGACAAAACAAAAATGTGCTTAAAACTACATTGAAGTCATCAATAAATATTCTCTAAAAAGTCCCTTTTACAAACACTACATCAATCTGTAGCTGGTTTTAATAAACATTTATTTTTTCCTTCTTTTTTTATTGCCTTTCCAGCATCAATTGCTTCTATTTCTGATATCAGCCCCCTGATTTTGTCACAGAGAATCATTCTCCTATTGTGCTCAGTGTTTGCAAGATGGTCAATCAAGGCACTCTTCCCCTAGTTGAGAAGATGGAGCATTTGTTCATTACCTTACTAGGCTGAAACTATGTCCCAGACACTGATATACACACCAGACATCCAGTAGTAAGCCAAACAGAAAAGATTCCTGCTTATTGCACTTATGTTCTAATGTGGAATTTAGATATAAAACACATAAATAGTTTATTATAATAGATCTCCAGTTGGAGAAGAAGATATAAGATTCAAGTTTCGAAATCTGGACTAACCCTCCCAAAAAAGTGGATATTGAGTAAGGCAAAAGAGAGAGAATAGTTGGAGGTGACTGGAGTTAGGGACTCTGTAGTCCTCTCTATATAGTCAGACATCCTTTGATTTTTGTCCTGTAGGATGGCTGAATTCTTCTCCTGTATCTTTGATTTTGTGAGCTACACAATACATTTCCTATCAATTTCCTTTTGCTAACATTATCTAGAGTTAGTTTCGGTTGCTGGTATCCAAAGTACTCTAATCAGCATTATGTTGAAAATACTTCTGAGGGCAATAGACTGATGGAATGTTGCAGGGTGAGATGTTCTTGAATTTTTCCTTGCTGTTTCAAATGCAATATTTGGGTATGGGCTTAACATCTTTTCCCAAAGAGTCACTTCAGTGAGCCAGAGAACTGTTACAGCAAATCTACACATCAAGTATTATTTACCAATGCCCCTACTCTGATTTCTGAATGTAACTTATACATACCACTATTAGAATCATCATCTCCTTATAGGACACTTAATATTTTGTGCAACTGTCTTACCCTAGGTTTAGTTTTCTCGAGTGTACACAAAATAATCATTTATCTTGATATGCCAGTTTCTCTAGGACTATATGTGATAAAGTATTGACGCTCATTAAAGACTTTTTTGTACTGAACAGAAAATAATGGGATCCCTTTAATAACACTTTCCAAGCTTCCTCTGTTAAAATATTTCCTCTCCCTTAAGTTCATTTGCTGCTAGTGCTTTAGCTTTTTGCTCAGGTTAAAATTTTGTGTACTCTTGTGCCTTTCACCTAAATCAAAATGAAGTAATCTTGAGACTTAACTAGGGGTATGTGTGTGTGTTTGTTTCAATGATATAAACAAATCTAAGCATACTCATTATTTGGATGGACAACTTCTAACCAAGCAACTCCATACTCTTTCAGAATCAGCATTTTTGTTTGTGTTGAAAATTATCCTGGCACCAAATGTATGACTTTAATTGTGTTAGGGTAATTAGAACAGAAAAGAAGTAAACTTAATAAGTAAAAGATGACTTTGTGCCAAGTGAAAACCAATTGATTCACAGCATGCTTGACAAATAAAGTTTCCACAGTCTCTTGAATAGAGAAATGTGGTTGGAAATTGAGTCCTCAAAGGGCCCAGGGAAGCAGAGAAACGCTGACTCAAAGGGATCCGCACATGGCTAGTCAGTATCATATTCCTATAGTGAGTAGCAATTTAGTTTAGAAAAACTCTCAACTGACACTTTAAATAAATGTTGTTAATTTGAATTTTATTGGTTTTGTAGATTTTTTCTTTTATTTAATGTATACATTTGTTTTAGTTTTATGGTTGTATAAAAGCTATAACATTAGGAGTTTACACTTTGCTTTATGTTTATACATATTTAAGCAATGTTATAATGAAAATAATTTAACTCAACAGTGGAAGACTGAGACTATTTCCCTTTTATTAGGGTTTTATATATTAAAACAAATTAGAGAAGCATTATCCTACACCAACATCTTTATTCCCAAAATCAAATGTTTCAACAGCATCAAAAAGCAAGGTCTAAACTCTGAAAGAACTGATATATCTTCTGCCACAGACTGTTGGGCAAGGGTGTAGCTGGAAGTTTTGGTCTGCTGTCTTTTATTTAATAAAGTTATTGCCACTTTTTAAACTTGTAGTTCATCCCTCAGCTAATTTTCCAAATAAAATATAACCTTTGTCACATTGCTTTAAATTTTTAGGATTATTTGGTATATTGTTAATATTTCATATAAAAGTCACTGTTGCTTTTTCACTTTATGAGATAGTAAAATTTTTACTGCCTTCTAAAAATTAAAAAAAAAATTAAAAAGTCCTCTCTGCCTTCTGTAGTAGAATAATTTTATCTGTACCTCTCTTATAGTACTTATTAGATCTTACCACCTTCTGGAGCAAGGGCCCCGGCCTGACACAGTTCTGTTTGCTTTGTTAACCAGGTCTACCTCGGCATTTGTCAACTTCAGAACTAGTGATGTGATGAAACAAGGAGCCCGATGGGAGTTGTCTTATCCAATGGGACCAAGCAACTTGGAAAGCAAGTTTATTTCAAGACTAAATTAAATCTGAATACATTAAAAATCTATACTCAAATAGTCTTTTCGCTAAGGAAATACAGTTAAAACAAAAATTTAAAAATTAATTTAAAAGAGTTTCCTATGAATTCTGAAGAGCATTATGTTGTACAGTGATTAGGTCCTAAGGTGATTAGAGCATTGGATCCAGTGGTGGTAGAGGCACACAGGACTTATGCACTAACTGGCATTGGCAGTGTGGTTGATGCTGATGATAACCCTGCTGACAGCAGAAGCATTGGTGGTGAGCCCCTTTGTGACAGTGGTATGACAGTCCAGGCTGGAAATAATGCTGGCTGTGCAGGTCGTAGCACTGGTGGGTATTCAAAAGTCAAGTTTCTGCTGGAAGCATTGGCAGGGGTGATGTGGATGACAGCATCAACACCAGCCCTCTCAGTATCCTTGGTGGTGGGCACTGATGTCTGATTCCAGGAATATGAATTCACAACATAAAAAAATGCCAATTTCCAGATAAAATAATTGGGAGAAATAAATGGAATGGATATGTATATCTACAGCATTTTTCTCTCTCCACTGAACCCTTCTCCCCTGCTCTTTTTGACATCTCGGTGTAAGTGTCTGCTTTTCTTTTTCTTTTGGAAGTCACTTCAGTTTCAGATGGTAGAAAGCATTGACATATACTATTGCAAATCAATATGGAATTCATAAGATGATGCAGTTACTAGATATGCTTCAAGCAGCACTTAAATAGTGCATGTTTCTGCATGTTACAGTCACCAAAAAGGCAAAAGTATAATCTCAAGTGTTGGCACGAAGGAGGCTTGCGCCTCAGAGCACACTGCTGCAAGTGTGGAGAGCAAATTGGCTATATTCAGTAAAATTAAATATGTTAAGTAGTAAGCTGAGTGATCCCACATATATTTCCAGATAGATCACGAAGATGTCCACGTGATATTGGTCGTATAACTGGGAAGGTGAAGGCAGCCTATGCTTCCATTATAAGAGGGCAATGGATATAAAATATAAAGATGTGTTCCATGAGATGCTCTACAACAGATAGTAGCCAGGAACTAGATGTATTTTCAGATCATAAAATACATAACATGGTGTGAAAGAAGTGAAGAAGGAATGATCAAAAATATTAGAATGTGTGCCTATGAGAGCGAGGTAGATAGACTAGGGTAGAGAATGAAAACAAAAATGAAATAAAATAGACCAAGGGAGAAATCTTACATGCACAGGTCATGATAACCTATTATGAAATGAGGAGTATTATTACCTACACTGTCTGTAGCAGAGAGTAAATATCTTTTAAAAGGAAAAATTGGTATAAGCTTCTCTTTGTTTTGTGTATTTAATTTACTACCTAGAGAAACTAAAGTGTCCCGAAAGAATACCTACCAAGAAAGGAAAATAACAATTCCATGGATAATATAAAAGTAATTTTTTTTTAAAAAAAGATGGATTTAGGTGTATGACCCATCCCAGAAATATTTCAGTTCTCCTACCAGTTCAGTTGTTGGCAGAAAATTGTTGTGCAGCCAAGCAAGAAATTACAGTAAGCTGGGGATTGTTTTCTGAGTGTGATTTTAGACTAACCTTTTTCAAAATATTTAAGGTTTCTTTGACTCATTGTTGATCCACGTTGATTTTATTATCACAAATAACAAAGGCCAAGATGCCAGTTAGAAAAGAGAAAGATGAGCAGGAAAGGAAGAGTAGTCACAAAAGCTCTTGATAAGTGAGTCATTTTCCTATTAGCTGAGTATAATATTTGTGATAAGATTTAACCTGTATCAAAATAGAAAAGATACTCTTTCTTCATAATTCTTTGGTGACTTCATTGCTCTGAAAGGTTCAGAAACTAAAATTTCTTTAAGTCAATGATAGTATGACGCTGTATTATGTTACTAAGCTTAACACCGATCTGAAGGAGTGTGTGTGTGTGTCTGTGTGTGTGTGAGAAGGGAGGGTGAATGACAGATGAAGATCTGGGGACAGATAAAGGTGAAACACTGCATTACTCCAGTATTTTATTATTATTATTTTATTTTTATTATTACTATTAGTATTACACTGGGGTGAAAGGAGATTGCTAGGCATATGGGTATGTGGGTAGACTTTATTCTGAGAAATTTGATAACTTCCTTGTATGTCTCTATGGTAATATATTGGAATACGGAATTAAGCTTCAGAAGCAGGAAAGAATGGACATTATGGATTGCTCTCCAAGAGCCAGTCCACCCTGCGTCATGTGTGCTACAATGTGCTTAAGGGGACCATAGAAACAGAGGCAATGATGATGGAAGCAGAGGCTATTTGGTTGCAGGGTTGGAAAGAATGGTGTGTTCTGACATTTGCAGCAGCAGCCATCAGATGATGGCAGATTCCTTGTGGTCTGGTGACCAGTGAAATCAGCAGCTAGTTATCTGAAACTAGCTCCAGAGGTGAATCCCAGTTAAAAATAGCTACTCGTATTCTCTTCTTCATGATCACTAAAAGTAAAGCTAATGTGAGCCAATAAAATGTGAGAAGTTTGACCATAAGCATCTATGATTAAGAATGTTCTGTTCTTAGGTAAAAGACAAAGGAGACTTGTTTTTCTCTCCCCACACAAAATGCATCCCTAGACATGACCAAGAAGCATTGGCATTATGCCTAATGGCGGTCATCTTACAACTGCGAGAGAAACCATGGACAGCACCAACGCACGGAGAACTGCAGAGACATGCAGCCAATGACTTGAAACCCCATGTAACAATGTGTTTCCAATTATGTGGGTGAAAATACAAGCTTTATAAATGTTGAGTAGATTTAAACTGAATTTTTGTTACTTTAAATCAGTAGCACTCTTTGATACAAAAGAACAACACTAGATATACTATTTAATATTAGATATTGGGGTGAACAAGAAAGGAAGAGAAGGGGAGAAAGATGACTTGAAATGTGGTAGATTTGTCACTTCAGCATGTCATTTGAGCATGTATCATCTGCTGTGAATGCACCCGGTGAATGATCATCAGTATTTCCAATCGCTATCATAATCCTTCAAAGTATGTATTATTATACAACAGTATTAAAATGAGACAACTGGAGTGCCCTTAACACAAGATCACCTCTCCAGGAGCAGAGAGAGTTTTTGAAAAGAAGACTTAATGGACAGAAATTAAAAACAGAGCATGCAAGAGACAGAGAGACGAGGGAGAGGAACCAAGTTCGTCTGGTAAACTGAGACATTTTGGAGACGGACGGGGTAGTCTGTAATTCTTACAATAAAGTCAATTAGAGCAAGAACAACAAACTGTTTCTTTAAGTTGACCATTAGTATATCTTTGGTAATTTTTTCCAGAGCAATTTCAGAAGTGGAGACAGTAAGGGGAAAATTGTGTAGCAGAAATAAAGGGTGAATACAGAAATGTTTTAATGAGTTTCATAAAAGGAGATGTCAGTCTTTAGGATGACTTAAAAACGTTAAATCTAGGTTGAAGAGTTAGTGCAGGAGTAGGGATTGAACACCCAAGAGGAGTGCTAACAGATGAAGCACTATAACATAGATCTGGGTATTTAATTGCAGAAGACAAAGTCAGCAGTAGCTGAGTCAGTAGAAAGAAATGTGTTAAAGAATATTGGTTAACCCAAACGTTCATTTGGAGTGATGGAGAAACTACTTATGTCTGAGCGTATATGAACAACTATCAGAAACCCCCTGACAAACTAGCCAGATAAGGAAGCTTCTGTTTCCTCTCATCTCCAAACCATAGCACATCTACCATGATCAAAAGCTGCTGCTGTGACCACCATGCTGCCTCTGCCTCCACCTACACCAGGCAAATGGCGGTCATGTCACAGGTTGGCACCTTAGCTGCAAGGAAGCGTATGTGTGTGTTCTTACACATGGGAAAGTAGATTGACAATGGTGGGCATTTTCAAAATGTGGAGAGTTTCAGAAAACTCTAGCAGCCACAAATAATACATAGCACAAAAATCCTAGAGAATGTGAGAAGAGATGTCATCTAAAGCACAAGAGAGTTTAAAGCAAAGGTGTTATAGTGGAATTGATAATTAGATAATTATTTAGATAATTATTTATACTTATAATAACACTTGATTTGTTGATTTTGATACATCAGTGTCAACATACCTCACATGCTGCAGGTCCTCTTATGACTTGAGTTCTCACAATCAAGAACTTTAAAAGGATGGTGGGGCTGGGTGGTCGTCCCCTGCAGACTTTCCAAGGATGTGCAGCAGTAATGTGGTTTGGGATCTAGAAGCTAGCTCTGAAAGTGCACCCTTGTTGGATTAAGTTGATCATTGTATTCTCATCCCCATTATCAATTTCTTTAACCAAAAGATAGACACAGGCAGTCCATTCTGGGTTTGGTTCAGATACGCACAAATTTCAGTTGCCACAATTTAGTAAAATGACACCAGTTGCCCAACATCATGGTTCAAATTTCAGTTACCACGGTATATTAATTAATTATGAATAATAGCATAAACTAAAAACTTTGCTGCTAGCTCTTTGGTGCACAAATCACTAACTCATCTAAATTATCTGTAAATAACAGGTGCACGTTATGGTTAGTGATCAGTCACACCACTTCTTTCAAAGTCTGGTGGTGATTAGTCAGTGCACATCTGTTATTCAGTTCATGCACAGGCAGTAAGGTATATATTTGTGTTACCGTTTTGTGTCTCAGCGACAAACTCTCATGACATTTTACCAAAAATGGATAATGAAAAGATGGGATTAACCAACAAAAATGAAAGCCAAGAAATAAAAATTAATAACACTGAAGTGAAATTCAAATAGAATATAAACGGAATTCTAACGAAATGATCAAATGATTGTGGGAATGTTGACACCAGTGCCATTCGAGTGTCTCCAGAGAGGCAGCCAGAGGAATTCAGCGAAGGTGAACTTACCAACATAAATGAAGAAAGTGTTAGCGATGAAAAAGATGAAGATGTCCCAGAAGAAATGACACCAGCAAAACTCTTCCCATAAAAGAAACTCTCAAAATTAAAAGTGCAAAGGATAAAATGTTGGAAGCTGACCCAGTCTCAGAAAGGAATATGACAATGCACCAAGGCACAGAAAAAATACTTTCTTCATCTTGTTCATTATACGATGGGAACACAAGCAGCACTGTTCAGACTACTCAATAAAATTTTTACAAAGAAATAAAACATTTCAGTTGTCCATATTTCTGATGTTTTAAGTTATGGTATACGAATAAATACTAGTTTTACTATGTTGTATTCCCAAATATTTATAATTAAAAGTGAGAAAGTTTTTATATTTTGACCAAAATTTTTAAAGGTCATGGAACAATCATACATTTTCCCACTGAGTATTAATATTGCCTTGCATGGTTTCAATTTGCGTGGCACTATTTCAGTCCCCCACTATGGAAGCAAGGACTCCTGCAATAGGTGTGTCCTCAGAACAGAGATACGCTCACCATTTATCAAGATTCTAGGAAGGAGTAGAGGGAGTAAATAGAGGCAAAGTCTACAGCAGCAGCATAGCTGGATCTAAACCAGTTAGAAGGAATAGGGAAAAGATCCACTAACCCCACAGAAAGAGGATGGGCCTGCAGGAGGATTTCTTTGTGCATCTTCACGGAAGAGCTGGAAGTTTCTTTGGAGGTTTGACAACAAAGTAATGACCAAAAATATGCTACAGGTAAAATAGATGGGGGAAAAATAAATAGGATCCTGTCTGTGAGTAGATGAAACCAAAGCAATATATGTAAAAAATGATCGGAACTGATGGAAGCCCAGGGAAGGAACGGACCAAAAGAGAAATGCCCCTTCATCTGAGAAGGCTCCATAAAGGCGGAATCCATAGGGATGGCGGAATCCTCAGCGGGCGAGAGTGTTTCAGCAGACTATCAGCAAGAACGAGCTGGAGAGACATCCCCTCCAGGTAGTGATTTCTAAGAGCTGATAAGAATCCATCAAATCTGGAAGCAGGTATTGGAGTAAATGAGTCTCCCACTGGGTCAAAAAAAGGATCTCAAGGCTATTTACAATTAGAAAATCCAAAACATCATGTTCAAAATTTCCACCACAATGAATGCTACATGAAGAAAAGAAACAGCTCTGGTACTCTGCGCTTAATAGCTAACCCTGCCAGACCCACATTATCTACCATTTTTAAAAGTATCCATTTCTGAGAGGGTTATTTTTCTTCCTTCCTTTATTTATTTATTTATTGTATGAAAAAGTTATTTTAAAAACATCAACCTTCCTGACTGAAAAATGAGGAAATTAAGGTTTTTCACAACTTAATCTGGAAATGTGGGGGGATCAATTTCCTTCAAGTGCTGAGTGGGAAAGGATGGGGTCCCACAGGAAAAGCTGTACAATTATGACAGGAAAAGTGAGGGATCTTGAAGTGATATTAGAAAGAGTCGTTGTTGACATGGGTTACCTCCTGACTTCTACAAAAAGAAAAATACTACTTTAAACTAATTTTTACTATTTCTATTTTAACATGCTTCTGGCAGTCAATCAGTCAGAGTTGGTGACAAAGTTTGGGGCTTTTCTCTGAGGTTTTTATTGCTAAATATTGGTGTTAGTCCTGAGATGATTACACTGTATTAATGTTTAGAAAGCTATTATCCATTTAATAAATCATTATTCAGCACTCATTATATGCAACTCATATTTTTTGGCACCTTATGACTAAAACGGTAAAAGGATAAAAAATATTCACATCACCTTCAGAGGTACTTGCATTAAGGGAGTATTTACAGCGTTTGAAAATATAATGAGGTGTCCCCTTGATGGCAGTTAAATAATTTGGTGAAATAACTTGTCTGTGATTTCAGGGAAGGCAGTGAAAGTTTCACTTCTAATCTGATTCTTTGTTTTGGAAATAGAGTCTTAGTTACATTAACAGAGAAACAAACATCATTGCTTTGGGTTAAAGGATGTAGATGTGTATGTATATGTGTGTGTGTATGTGTGTGTGTTTGTGAAAGAGAAAGGGGGGGGCGAGAACTAAAGAAAGGCCTCAATTTTGTTAAGCACAGTCTTGAAAAATCAGTTTGCAATTTGCGTAATATTTCAAAGGCCAGCCTGAGGAAAGAATTCCAGATTCTAGCTCTTATTTCAAAAAGCATTCATAGGTTCTGGGTTAATTTACTTCAAGTAATATCTAGCCAGAGACATGGTACAAAGGACATCCAATAGGTAAAGCATGTTTCTCTTAACAGATGTCTTTAATGCATTACCCAAGAAGCTAGGAGTTAAGAACAGGCCATCAGTCTTCCTTTCTAGATATGTACTCAAAAGAATTGAAAACATGTATGCAAACCTTGTACACAAATGTTCATAGCAGCATATTCACAATAGTAACAGGTAGAAACATTCCAAATGTCCATTAACTGATGAATGGATTAACAAAATTTGGCATATCTATACCATGGAATATTCTTCAGCCATAAAAAAGGCATGCATCAACTTGGATAAAACTTGAAAACATTGTGCTAAGTGAAAAAAGCCAGACATAAGGTCAAATCTTGTATAATTCCACTTATATGAAATATCTAGATTAGATAAATCCATAGAGACAGAATGCACATTGGTGGTTGCCCGGGATGGGGAGTGGGGAATAGGGAGTGACCGCTTAATGGGCATATGGGTTTTTTGGGGGGTACTGAAAACGATTTTGACTGATAGAAGTGATGACTGTACAACACATTCAGAACGGTGAATGTAGTAAATGCTACTGAATTTTACACTTTAAAATGGTTAATTCTATATTATGTGAATCTCACTTGAGTAAAAGAATGTTAGATGCTTACATACATATAGACTTATATACATACATATACACATACTTTAAATTTTTCATACATTAGATACATGGCTTTCCACCATACACTTGCTATTCCTATTCCTGCATCCCATCTGTGTTAATGCATTTGTCTATCACCTATTCCACAGGACTTGAGGTAGTTCTTTCCTTGGGTTCTTTTCTACTTTGAGACTCTGGCATATTGTAATTTGGGTCCAACCTGCACACAGTAGTAGGACTTTCCCTTAACTTTTATTCAGTTCTCTCACCATCTATCCAATCGACTGATTCCTCCTGAACCACTACATCCCGTCACACACTACACTCTCTTTCTTATACTGACAATGTGTTTTCAAGTCATCCCCCTACAAACAAATCCCAAACTATTTGGTTGGTTCAAGTCCTCACCTAGATCATTGCTACAACCTCCAACATGGAGTCCTTTCCATCCGTTTCTAACTGCACTTCATATTCAAGTTTTTATTCCTACTTTTGTTTTAATTTAAGAAAATTAAACCACAAAATATATAAAGAAAAATATAGTGAAAAGTTGTGGACTCACCATCCAGAATTAGATTGTTTGAGTTCGCATGATTTTTGCAAAGAAATAAAGGTAATTAAGATTAAATTCCTTTTAATAAACCTCTCCAATTCTTTTTCCATTCCTCCCTACACAGAGGTCACATATGAATATTTTGCATATAGTTATCATCTATATGTTTACATATTTTGTATGTGTATGAAACCATTATAAAATATTAAGGTCTTGGTAATTAAAAAATGTTAGCAGTTAAAACACTATATACGTGACTTTGTAGCTTGGTTTTTTTACTTGTCAATGCATTTTTGAGATTTATCAATGTATTTCAAGGTCGCTGCTTTTAACTGTTCTAAGATTTTCTATACTGTGAAATATCACAATGTATTTTTCTTTTACTTATGAACAGAACTTTAGATTATTCTTTATTATTATAATCAATGATGGAAAAGTGAATCTTGTACACATGAATGAGGATTACACAAACTAATATTTAACTTGGTGTATAATTGAAACACGGTGGAGCAGGTACACACAAAACTTTGTGGATTTTGGAAAAGTTCTCCACAAGGTAATTTCCATATATACATGTGTCTGGTTGGGGGTTCAGCATCATGTTTCATTTTTCTAGTTGTCTTTTCCATAAAATTTCATGCTCTTTCCATTTTTTAAACTTTGTAATTATTGATATCTATTGCGTAACTCCTTATATTTCCCAACATCTTTGTATTTCTGAGATGAACCCTACTTTACTATGGTTTTTAATGTATTTCTAGGTAAAATTCTCATGGGGTTTGTGTATGTATGTCTTTGTATTAGTGATATTAGCCTTTATTTAACTTGTCTTTTGCTATCTTATTTCTGTTCTGCTCTCACTGTTATAAGAGTCTCATGGAGCGATTTAGGTAGTGTTACTTCTTTTGACCTACCTGGATTGTATAAATTACCACTTACCTATACCTGCAAAGTTTTTGTAACTTGCCTCCAAAACTTTCTGGGCCTGATATTTGCTCTGAAGAAAGAATTTTTTGCTATAAATTTTATGCACTTTCTCATTTGGTCAATTCAGGTTTTCCATTTCTTATTGAATCAAGGGGATTGGGTTTTCTTCATCATACTTGTACATTTCATCTAGGTTTTCAAAAAAGTTGACTCAATTTTATGTTAATTTATCAATATCTTAGTTCCTGGGATATAGTTTATAAAGTTTGTTGCTGACTAATTTTTTGTGTGTTGGACACATATTAGTTTGTTGAGGTTATTCTCTGGCATTTATTTATGGGTTTATCTATTTATTTACTTACATGAATGGCCTCATTCAGAAGTGCTGTGTGACCCCTGGGTTGTAGAGGTAATAAAAGGAATGTTGAGAGGATAGTACTCGGTTTCTGACTTTTCTGGGTCCTATGATATTCATTGTTCTGGTAGCAATTTGTACTTTACTATTTACTTTTATGACAGTCTTTAAGAATTCTGGTTTTCAAGTCCTGTGAAATTTCAGTGCACACAATTTTATGTGCTATAGACTAAAACTCTGATTTCTGGGCTTAATTTCCTGCTGTGCTCCATCCTATACCCCATTTCCCTGTGTGCATCCCATGTGCTGTCATACAAAATTTTCAGATGTAACTATTATTTCCCAGTTTCCATCTTTAGGTAGGGTGTTGTAGGGGAGGAAGACATTTCCTCTTCCCAAATGGGGGTTCGTCTGGCTGGAGAACGAATTAAATTCACGTGAGACAGAACAGCAAGAGAAAATTAAACAAAGCTTTATGAGGAACCATGGCCCGGGGCCTTTCTTCCCGAAGGAAGACAGGGCACCGAAGAAGTGGGGTGCACATAGTGGTTATATACCCCCAAACGGGGTGTTTCACATGTGATTGAAATGTCCCTCCCACAACAGTCACAAGATTGCCCTGTCGGCACAGTGCTTGATGGACACAGCAGCTAGTGGTCGGCTATCTCTGTGGGCGTAGCAGGAGGCAAGTCGATTGTCTGGAGCTGGGCCATCACAGGTGAGCACAGCAATCAGTTCCTAGCCTAAGGAAAGATGCTTAATCCTTAAAGAAATGCCAAAGTTGGGAGAGGGAGGGAAATCAGTTACAGGAGGTTACCAGAGAAGCACAATAAAATGCAGATTTTAAGTCCTTGCCTTTGGTGTTGATTAAGAGTTTTTAGAGAGAAGGTCATCTCCTTTCTTCTTCCTGGTACAGAGAGGGAGGCACCTTTTACAGATAGAGATTTACCTTACAAATGTAAATGTGTGCTAACAAAGGGCAAGTTCCATTCCTCAGAGCCTCCTTCCCTGTCCCAGTTTATCAAAAGCAATCAGCCTCAAATAATCCTGATGCCAAAGAGACATATCTTGGGGTGGCCAACCTCAGGTCCCCACAGTGTCAAATTCCAAGCTCGCATCTGCAACCTCCATTTCTGTCCAACGAACGCATTAGCACTCGTACTTTTAAGTTGAAGATTCCTTTTCTATTTTTGCCACTTGGAGCTGTCCATTCCTTGCTTTTATGCTTAGCTAGGTCCTTATGATTTATTTATCTGTCCATTTACCTACTGACGAGTAGCATACCTATATCTTGAAAGATTAAACTTCCAAAAACAAGACAGTCTACCATTTCGTTTTTTAGAAGTTTCCAAAACTATCCCGATTTATTTCACTTTTTTTCAATCTTTTATTTACTTGCAATTTACAGAGCATCACACGTTGTTCCTGGTCACCTTCCAACCCACTTGTCCTGCCAAGGCTTCCCTATTCTGCAGGCACCTTGTATCCTGGTCATAGAAATTGCTCACTGAGCATACATACCTGTGAACATTTGTACATGCTCTTCTCTCACTCTCAAGTGATTTCTTCTCTGCTTTGTATATGATGTACCTTTTAATATTCATTTCTAATCCCTTATCCTTTGTAAAATCACAACTGATTTAATCATGCAGTGTTATTTCCTGCCTCAGCTTGCTCATATCTAATTTATAGCAATTAATGTATTTCATTATAATCTTTACTAGTGTATGTGTTTCCCTCACAAGCTTCATTTATTGAGGAAAGGGCAATATTTTAATGTTTTATCCATACATGTATATATTGCCAAGGACACATAATAAATATTTTAGAAATAAATGCAAAAACACCAATTCAGTGTAACTGCTTCGTGGAACTTTTTTTTAATCAAGTTCTTTGCTTTCCTTTTATTAGCCATCTCTTTATCACTTTCTTAATCAGGCTTTACACTTTGAGGACA
This sequence comes from Equus przewalskii, assembly GCF_037783145.1. Taxonomy (NCBI): domain Eukaryota; kingdom Metazoa; phylum Chordata; class Mammalia; order Perissodactyla; family Equidae; genus Equus; species Equus przewalskii. The sequence goes on from NC_091844.1 coordinate 20,149,863, forward strand.
CTTCATTTGGTTTCCAGGTTTATTTCCTATCCAAAAGATTCAAGGTTATTTTTGCATGTGGCTTTTTAATCTCCCAGCTCAGCATTACAAGTCAACCATAGCTGATAGCCTGCTCTAATTTATAGCTTTGGATTCACTCCAAAAATGGGTAATGATTAGCACTCCATCCAATGAAAGTCAATATCTCTACCCAGAATTTTTGAGAAATTGTCAGTAAAGAAGAGAAATGTATATACTCCAAGTGTAAAAGAGAAAACTGAAGCTTGTCCAAGAGGCATTTGTTTTCTGTTTGTGAGGCAATGGTCAGTCATCATGTAGAACAATGCATACATTGCTATGTTTGCATATGACTCAACTTGTTATTTCCGCTATTCCCTGACATATGGTCAAAGAAATACTCCTGTTCTCAGTCTTTTATTATAAACTCATTTAGATGCAGAGGGCATCCTCTTAAGGCTGGCTTGTCTTCCTCTGCCCAATTCTGAAAATGTGAAGTGGATTATCTGCTAAAGGTCAGGAAATGCTGGCACATTTTCAGGTTATTCTCCATGCTCTGGCCTAGATAGTACTTATTTTGGTCCATGTAGAAATTACTTTTCATATTTCCTATTTCAATACAACTTCCATGCACTGGCTGAATTCTCTCATACTGGTGAAATTGTATCAGACGCTGAAAACCACTTGGGGCGGGGGGGAGCGGTGTTGCAGAGATGACTGGTTGCAGGGTTGTCCTATGTAATAATTGAGGCCTTTCACAGGGAGGGTGAAAGGAAAGAACAGTAAAGGACAAATAACAATATAAACAACAATAAAACAAGTTTGGAATATTGGCTTTGTGAAAGGCACTTTCTAGGAAATTCACATATAGGATTCTATTTATTCCTCATCATAACTATTTAAAATTGATATTATGATTCCTGCTTTATTTGTGAGACAACTTAAGCCTCATGGTATATAAATAATATTATCATGGTCACAGAGACTCTGAGTTCAAACAGACAAATGAATCTAGAGCTGTTAGATTCCAAAAACTGTTCTTATTATAAAATATATTGTCTTTCAAATGTGAGTTTGTGTCCTTCCAAGATGTTTTTAGAGCACAGAGTGGATTCTAAAACATATTTGAGATTTGTGAAAAATTTTTTCTTACATTCTTACCAAAAACCAGCGTTATAACTGACAATTTCACTATTTCTAATGTGTAAGCATATACACTAACTAATGTTGGCTCAAGAATGCCGTCATTAAAGAAGAGGGTAATTCTTTAAGAAAACTTATGACTCCTTAATTTAAGAAAAGTACAATTCTTTAAGAATCAACATTTGAATACGGTTTACCTGATTCTTCCATAATGGTGCACACATATCAAACAATTGTACTTTTGAGAATGACTCTGAAGACTCACTGTAAAAAGAGATTCTTTTGGCCCTATTGATTGAAATGCTTTTATATCTTCATCTTTCACTGCTTGGAAACACTTAAGGAAAATTGTCAAAAGCTGTTATAAAATTTAGAACTCTGAAATCAAATTTGGCCCCAATAATTTTTTTCGTACTAAGTGTTCAAGTATTTGAATGTTTAAGTGACAATGAAATGAGCAGATCGACCAGCTTTAGACATGTGTTCCACACTAACTGCTGCCGAGTCTGAGTGATCTGCATTTCCCTCGTCACTGCCTTACATATGTTTCCATTAGACTAAAATCCCAGGTTGCATATAACATATTACTCATTCCCCAGTTGGTTTCTTGAATCATAAAGCTGTAAAACATTTGGAAGGTTTAATTAGATGCTACTGCTTACTAGAAGAATAGCTTCAATGTTTAAAATAGGAGCTTAAAAAGTAAGCAAAATACCTACTCCAAAATGAACAGACTGAGGAATTTGTTCTTTGTGTTAAAATTAAAGAAAAAAAGAAAACTTTCTATGGTAAAGTTGTGAACAAATCAACAACCTCCTACTGGGGTTGACAGTTCCTGCATTCTGCAATGACTCTGGCTGTGAATTTATTGTGAGCTATAGATTCAATCAGTCCTATTTTGTTTGTTTTTCTTTTGTATTCTCATATATTACCGCTTAAAAAAAAATTGAGGAAAACTGTCAAAAATGTCAGATTTGGAGCTCTGAAATTAAGTTTGACACAAGTAATATTTTCCACGTGTTCAAACATTTGATGCAAAGAAGAGGATAAAAAATTGTGTAAACACTAATCTCAAAAATAATCATTAGACTGTGTGTGTGTGTGAGAGTGTGTGTGTGTGTGTGTGTCTTTGCCTTTCTTCCCTAATATGACTTGCAGGCATCCAATTCTCAAATTATTCACATTATGAAAACAATATATTTAAGGAAAATAGTATAAAATCTTCAACAGCAAGATTTCAGTAGTTAAATTGGATGGTCTTTAAGGTTTCTCCAATTTTAAAGCTTAATGATTTGTCAGATTCTGAGGGTTCTTCTCATGGTCTAAAATGAGAAACACAGAACAGAACCACTATTAGAATCATTTTATTAAGAGCAAATGTAGATAAACAATTCACTTGCCTTTTAAACATTTGTTTTCACCTTAGATAGATTTAATTTGTCAACTCATGAGTTATAGCTATATTTATAGTTATAATTATAGTTACAGTAATAATTACAGTTAGAGGGCCACCCTGTGAAGTGTAGTTGGAAGGTGTTGGAGATTGGTATACAATACTTTCATGTATGTTGTGCTTATTTTTCAATACAAGAGAGCGTTTAACTGTATAGATGCTTAGCATGGGGAAACTAAGCAAATCCTTCTGTCTATGAGCAACTCCAACATGTTTTACCTCTCTAACACAAAGCCTTGAGAGAGAGTCAAACAATTTCCCAAATGCGTATGTAACTCCCTTTGCCCCTCATGCCAACATATTCAGGGTTCAATTTTTCTAACCATCAAGAGTCATGATAAAGCCAAATTTGGAAAGGAGTGAAGAAACTACAAAATTCCCCTTTCTCTCTTTATTCTTTTACCTTCTCTTTTTGAGGTATGAAGGCATGAAGTTGGAGATATCCTTTACTTGTAAGGATTTTTTCAGTATTGAGGGCTAAGAAAGGACCCAATGCAAGCTGGGGAGAAGAAACAAGAACCTGGCTAGTATTACCTCTGCTCTTGAAAGAAAGGAACTAGAAGGAGTCCTTGAAGGGCTTTTTCTCCCAAGCTCGTATCAACAGAATACATCTTAAAGAGAGTTTCAGAACAGGGAACAAGTGAAGTGTGATGACTGTGTATCTGGTTCAAGTTATCCTGCATTGTGCTTCTTGGAAATTCCCTCAGAAGAAGTAGAATAAGAGAGTAGAGAGTGTTTGTTGGTGATAGTACTCTTTTGTCACAACATGTCACTTATGTTGTGTGTAAGGGTCTCCCTTAGAAGATCATATATGAGCCAAGACCTGAAAGGAATCAGGAAAGGGACCATGTGAGTATTCAGGGATACTTTTTCTCAGACAGGAAGCATATCAAATACAAATTTCCTGATGTGAGGTTGTAGTCAGTGTCTCAAAGAGTGAAAAAGAAGCCAACATGGCTGGAAGAAAGGGCACCTGGTGGGAAAGGATAGCGAATAAGATAAGGGAGCTAGTTGGGAGTCAGAACACAAAAAATAACGAAGACTATACTAAGGTTTTGTTTTTTCCTCTGAGTGAGTCTGGAAGCCATAAAAAAGTTCTGATCAGAGGAGTGATAGAATTTGATTTGTTTTAGGAAATTATTCTTATTCCTACATAGAAAATAGATACTGGGGATAAGGGAATCACCAGGGAGACTAATTTAGGAGAGTAAACATAATAGGCTAGAAGGGAGATTTTACTGTGGACTGAACAAAGATGCTTAGGGGAGAAGGAGTCAGAGTCTCGATTTATACTGAAGCAGCACTGACAGGATTCTCCTAACGCATTAGATGTATGCTGTGAAAGACTAGTTGAGAGATGTTGCATTTGCTGAGGTGGGGAATACAGGAAGTAGAAGCTTTATTATTATTAATTTTTGGAAGGTTTGGATATGGGAAATATAACTCAAAAGTTTGGTTGTACACATGTTTAGTTTGAGACACTTCTTAGATCTACTTTAGAAGAGTGGTCATAAATGAATCTGAAATTTTGTGTATCCTCTGAACATAGTATTTAAAAAATGGTGCTGGATAAGATCTTATGAGAAGTGAGCATAGCATGAATGTTGTCCAAGGACTTAGTCCTGGGGCCCTCTCTCTGAGGTTTAGAGCTGAGGCAAGTGAGAAGGAAAGAGTAAAAGGGACTGAGAAGGAGTATCCAGTAAGGAATGAGGACAGAGAGAAAGGGGGGAGGGAAGAGATAGATGGGATGGATGATGGATGGATGGATGGATAGATAGACAGATATGATTAATCAGTCAATCGTGGTGTTCAAGTAAAGACCATATTTAAAGGAAGAGGAAAGAATAAATTAATTGAGTACTGTTAATAGGCTGAGTAAAGCAAAAATAAGAAAAAAATTTATTGGATTTGGTGATATGGAAGTCACTGGTCAAACTGCTAAAAGAGCACTGGCCGTCTTAGGGATAAGAGTCTTATTGGAATGGGGAGAAGAGGAAATGAAAAGAGAGGGTATCAGTGACTTCAACTAATTTTGCTGTAAACCAAAGCAGACATTCAACAGTGACTGACTAGAATCAAAGGACGATATACATATATATTTAAAGGTGGAAGACATTAAAGTCTATTTACATGGAGACAGATGGAAATGAAGGTTTGGTGTCTGTTTTCGCCACTAGACTCTAACCTTTCTGAAGGCAGAGATCTTATTACTGCTGTTCACCACTTGCGCATTTAATGTCTATTCTGCCTGACTCCTGTGTATTTGGCCATGAACATTCATTCAATGAAAGATGATTGTGCTGGATTTGACTTTGGCTAAGTCACTTCACTCCTTTAGATTCCTGTCATATAGCAGGTCATGATCTCCTTAACCTGACACTCCACCCGAGGACCTAGGCACATTTCTGCATTTGGCATTCATTAGTCTGATTCAGGCCATGTTTAGAAGAGAAGAAAGAGAGCAGAGAAACAGTTAAGGAACTGAATCTTTCCACTGAATTCTTTCACTAAATCCTAGGGAAATCTGAACCTTCTGGCATGTTCTGATGTGAATCCAAACCTTGGGGAATGTCTATTTTGTTGCTTCATTATGTTATTAACATATACAGTGATTGTAATTGTAAGTAGCAGTTGGTAAACCATTTTAAGACCAAGCCTGAGGGAACTAAAAGAGAAGAGAAAAGAAATAAAATCAAATTGGGAAGTCTGGGGCTTTACACTAATAACCACAGAGATTAAATGTTTTCTTGCAGTTAAAAAAGCTATTCTTGTCCTATTGTCCTGAATTTGGATAGAGAGGAATTCTGTCCTCCAAACTGAAGATCATCGCTTTTACAGTTTGTTGCTGACAAAAAAAATAACAAACCAAACCATTCTTAATCTACTGTGTAATATTTCCGTATGGAACTGAAGAAACTGGCACTTTATTCCAAATGGTCCTGTCAAGGCGGGATTCAAGTACACAAACTTCTTCACTAAAGAGCCCTGAATGTGAGCTCTGTTTGAAAATGGTAAATATATCTAGCAAATTTATGCTTCCTATACTACACTTCAGGCAGCATTATCAGTACGAAACTTCACATTTAGGGAATACTGGATTCTGTAAGACTATATTCTCAGTGCTTTATCTGACTTGATTGCTGTACTTAACATTTGAGTAGAGAATTCAGAAAGGAAAATAAAAAAAACGAATACCCATCACTAAGCTGGGGAGTAGGGGTTGGAGAATAAGTTTGAGTGCCAATGAATTTAGAAATTCTAGTGAGGGTTTTTTATGCCAACTTAAACTTTCAATATTAAAATAATTGGACTGCCAATTATTTTTCTCTCTGAATTAGAAAAGGAACAATATAAAAATTTCACTGTTTTTACTATCTGATATGCACATTTATTTGAAGCAAAATATGTGTCTCAAACTGACTTTACTGAAGTCATAAATATATCTTTGAAAGGACAGTATCTACAGAAATGCTTGTACCTCATCACACATCATGCAATGGTGACACTGTGGGCTGTTACTAGACTGGAGAAACAGAATACCATGCACATTTTACTGCAGATTTCCATATGGAGAAAGGGCTCCTAGCAATCTAATTAAGCTTCCTTGTTTGACAAATAAGAAATCTGGGTCCAGAGAAGGGATGTGACTGTCTAAAACAACAGGAATTATGAGGGAAATGGAGCTTATTCTTTAACTTCTAGAAGTATTCTGACTACTTAATCTCTATGTTGTATGTAGTGTTCTCTTGGTATCTGCCTTAAGGATAAAGGACAACACAATTTTGCTCTATTTATCTATCACATTCTTAAAGTTGCATAAGCTGTTTAAATAGAAAAGCACTGTTTTGGATAATGAGTTCCTTAAATATATTGCCATGGGTTTGAAAGTAGACTTCTTTTCACTTTTCTCCTGGAACATTCCTTAAACCATCTCCTTGTTCTTTCATAGAAAATCTTGGGGATTCCCATCATATTGGTTATGGACACAACTCTCCTGTCCAAGCACCCAGTAGAAAGGTAGGGGGGCCTTTCCCCCAACTCTCTTTTACAAGGCTTTGAACCAAAGTTTAGCTAAATTGTATGAACTAAATTATAGCTTCTCACTGAAGATGGCTTTCCACCTATTTCACCTTAATAGTGTTGAGAGCAACAAAGGTCACTCAAATGAGAATAAACAGAAGCTATTTATTTAGAGCTTGCTGAAGCGGAGGAGTTAAGCAACATCACTTGCATTTATGGAGAGTCCGAGGCAGGCAGGGAGCCGGAAACTTTATAGTGAAATAAGAGAAAGCTTCAGGTGTGCTCTCATTGGAGATTGTTAGCGTTCATGTGATTGGTTTAGAGAGCCTATTTCACTTGCTCTGGTTCTGCTCCGGTTATTATTTCTCCATCAGGGGAATTTCCAGGCCAAAGAGCATCAGATACCGTATCAAGATAGTTATCTGAGGCATGCATCCAATAGAGTGGAGAAGGTAGAAGAATATCCAGAGAAGATACAACTTGATTAGGAAGAGAGGAGCCCATCTGATGTGCATCTAATATTAACATTCCATTTGCAAAGTAAGTCTCCCTATATTCAATTTGTAGAGGTGGTATCACAGAGCAGAAATGATTGTTTTAATTTTTTTTTGAGTATGGGCACAACGATTACATTTAAGGATGGGAGATAGGAAAATCCTCTGGGGTATATTTACTTAGAGAGAGAAGTTTAGCAAAAGTGGCAGATTGGAGGTGGCAGGGTTTAATATGGAAAGGGTAGCTTCTATAACTAGTAGGAATTGATGAGACTGACCATCTATATTTGTAGTTCATTCCCCTTGAGTGTTTAAGGGTAAGGCAGTATGGTGCTTTTTCCTTCCTTAGAGTACCCTCATTAATCCAAATTGAGAGATTTCTCTTTATCTTGGGTTTTCTTTCATAATATGGGACAATCCTTTCTCTAGTCTCCTTTTTGATTAAATAACCTATAAGAGTTGTTAGTCAACAGGTAGTCAGTAAAGTGGCCCATTGGCTGTTTAATCTGAAGGGCCATAAGTTTATTTTGGTTCTGTCCCATTTTTTTTCTAAATCCTTTTGAGAATGTTCTGTCAAGTATTCTGTTCAGACAAGGAGGCTATTTCCCATTTTAAGTTCTCACTTGAATTAGGTATACAATTTCAGTTTTAACTTCATTGACTAAGCGACATGAAATAACTGTTTTTATATCAGCACTCTCTTTAACTCCCAAATGCTAGTTGAAGGTATTTTCTAGCCTATCTCAAAAATTTCCTATAGTTTCATCTTTTCTAAGTTTGCATGAGTAATTTGTCATCTAATCAGTTTCTATTGGAAATATTTCAGGTATATCTTTGAGGAGACTTTGCCCCCTAATTTGCAGTCCTGTTTTGACCCTCAGGTTTACTGTGGGAAGAAAAATTATATAGGTTTCTTTCTGTGTCAGTCCAATGAGCTTTTGCCACTCAGGATTTAGCATCTGAATTTCAAATCAACATGTATACAAGCTGGGTAGGGTGGGTAACGCTGGGTTGTATGCATTTAAAGAATTTTAAATTTTTCTGTGTGGGTCTGGCTGGGTTTATAGAATTTCTTAAGTATAGTACTTAGTTCAGGTTCAGGGTTTAAAATCTATAGTTGACTGCATACCTGTCTCACATGAGAAGTGAATATTTAGAGGCAACTGACATTTGTGGATCCTAAGATAATCTGGATGAATGAAGGGAGTCTGGAAAAAGGGAAAAGGAGGGAGAAACAGGAAGCACAGAAGGAGAGAGATTAGAAGGATGGGAGAAGAGGGAGAAATCTATAAAGGGATGTAACTGGAGGACAAAAAGAGGGATTTACTAGGTAGATGCGCCAAGCTTGTTGTCACTTAATTTTGCCAAATTGCTAATTAGCTTTGCATAAAGACTCTTTTAGTGAAGTAATTTTTGATTCAGAATTTGTTTGGAGGCTTCAGCATATCAACCAAATGCTGTTCAGTGTGTCTGAGAAATCTTATTTCATTTATTTTCTAAGGTACCTCTCAAGTGAATAATTTTGTTGAAGTCAAATGTTTCAGGGACTGACGATTGAAGATCCAAATCGTTCTTGGTGAAGCTATACCATTTAGAGTGATAGACATGAAAATCTGGGTTAAAATGAAAGTGTATATATAAGAAGCATGAGAGATGGCAACGTTTGGTTGAAAGCGATGCTTGTGCACTTTGTGACTCAACCCTCAATGTGATGGTTGGAAATCTCCAAAAGCCGACCTAATTGTCTGTGCCCTCTGGAAGGCAGAAAACCACAGAGAATGCTTTCTCGACATAAAAGCCAAGCTGAGTCATGGTATGCTAAAATCACAGGAGACCCCTACTTAGCTAAGCTAGCCTCTTCATTCTAGAAAAAGAAAGACTAGAACCCAAAGAAGTAATATATCTTTTCAAGGTTTTAGAGCAATGATAAATTCACCCCAGCTACTAAATTGTTTTGATAAAAACATATCTTAATGTAGGAACCACTATACTGATTTTGCTAGAGTACAATTTTTGAAAATTTAAAAATGGGCACTCATACAAATAAATAAAACAAATGCATGTAAAGTATTTTATCATATTCATTATTTGAGAGGACCAATAAGATGGAAAGGCTGGCTCAAGGGCATTTGAAATTTTGACAATTGTGTAAATAATGTTAGAAATGTTTCTAAGTTATATACAAAACTTGTTAATGTCTTAGAGGAAGCAAAATCATAATATTTAGGGTTTTTTATTTTTACTGGACAGAGATAAATTGTATCTCCAAGAGACAAGAATCTACCAGTTAACATACAATACTAATTCTTTGATATTCTATTAATAGTTCAATAATCCTTTGGTGGAGCTATTAAGCAATATCCCTTATGACATTAAAAGGACACCCTGCTTAACATTTTGCTCTTTTGATAAGATTTTTCCTTAACATTTTGTAAACAGAGACTCCCCCAACCAACTAATTGTATGTTGTTACCTTATTTATAATAGTTATTATAACTTTCTAAATTACCACACTGTTATTCAATATGTATTGAAACGATATTGTTTGCTTGTGTTAGTGGTCCCAAGATTCGTGTTTCTGGTTTCTATTTCCTTTATAATTTCAGGAATTCTTTTCTCTCCAGCCATCATTGATCGTTCTGATCTTTTTCACTTTATAATGATGTTTTTACTCTTAAATCATATGATTCTGCTAATTTAATTTTGAGGTCAGAGGAAAAACTCAACAAGGGGCTTGCCATAGACTGAATTTTTGTGCACCTCCTCTCAAAATTTATATGTTGGAACCTAATCTGTAACGTGATTGAATTTGGATGGAAAGCCTTCGGGAAGTTATTAGGTTATGGGGGAGGAACACTCATGAATGGGACTAGCGCCCTTATAAAATAGACCTCAGAAAGCTCCCTTGCCTCCTTCTGTCACATGACGTTACAGTGAGAAAATGTGCATCTCTGAACCAGGAAGTGAGTCCTCACTAGACACTGAATCTGCTGGTACCTTGATCTTGAACTTTCCAACCTCCAGAACAGTGAGAAATACATTTCTGCTGTTTATAAGCCATGCAGTTTGTGATATTCTGTTATAGCAGCCCAGACCAAGACAGGGCTATTTTATGGATGGTCTGGGGAATCTCACTTTGAAGCTCTAATCAACACATCCCATCTACGGATGACTTTGGAGTTCAAGATTTGCCTCTGGAATCAACTCCTGTGAGTCCTGGGGGCAACTCATCACCAACTACTCATCCAAAGATTCCTATGTTTTTAGACAATGTTTAAATGTTTTTTAAATTTTTCTAAGTGTTTTAAAATGATAGCAAGTATAAGGGAGGAAAAAACCCACCAAGACAATGATCTTTGAAATTACAATAACATTTAAGCATCTATAATTGCGCTGTCCAATAGTTAGGGTACACGCGGCTACGGAACAGTTGACATGGGTCCAGTACAAATTGAAATGTGATGTAAGGATAGAATACCTCCTTGATTTTGAAGACCTAGATGTGTGAGAAATAATGGGAAAATAATTTAAAATAACTCATTCACAATTTTTTATTAGTTAGATGATGAAATAATAATATCTTATATATTGGATTAAAATATATTATTAAAATTAATTTTGCCTATTTCTCTTTCCTTTTACATATAGCTAGTAAAATTTTTCAAATTACACTTGTGGCTCACATTTGTAGTTTGCACTATATTTTCATGGAACAAAGTGATCTGTAGCATATATGATAAGTATACAATGTGCATAACATAAAGCACAAGAGTACAATGTGGGAAGGCACGTAAACTGATTCAAATTCCCCATAGATGAATTTGGTGATATAGATCAAGACACTTAAAATATTCTTTAACATATTATTATGACTTATAAAAACAATTCTAGGAAATAATCTGAGGTATAGACAGAGAATCATGTACATGAATGCTCACTGAAGCTTTCTTTATAATATCTACAAATCAAAAAAATCCTGTTTGTCCAACCTAAAATAAACTTAAAGGTAAATATATCATGTTTTCCTCTGTGTTGGCATATTAGGAAGCCATTAGAATTGATGGTTTAATATAACCTTTAATATATGAAAAATGCTCAAAATTTGCTGTGATTGGCAAGATATATATTTATTTACAGTATTTAAGCAATTTCTTATTCATATTTCTTATATGCATTGATAAACTCTGAGTTCTTCCCATTGTGCATAGAAGCTGGGGCTGTAGACCTACATATGGCAGATGGCTCCCCAAGAGGAAATCACCTTGTGTTGTAGGAGACAAATATACTAATGGATAATATTAATAAAAATATTGTTAATATTATTATAAAAATATGCACCAACTGTTATGGTTACACAAAGGGTAGCAGAAAAAGATTCCAGAGAAGAGTCATCTGATATGTAGCAAAGAATGTTTAGAAGTAAGCCAGTGAAAGGATGGAGACCCAAGAGTTGAGTAGGGAATGGCGGCCGTTTCTGACAGAGGATACAGGATGAGAAAATGCTTGAAGATAAGAAACAACACTATGTTTCTGGGAACAGCAGGTGATTTAATCACACATTTATTCAATAAATATATTTGACCACCAGATGCCAGGAACTCTTTTAGATGATGAACTCATGAGATTATGAGATTAAGTTTGCATTTCATCAGAAATTTACCATTTATCCCTTTTATCGGATTAGCATGATTTGCAGCATTTCCTAGATGCTAAGGTATCTCTGCCAGCTTTCATTTACTTTTTACAGCACCGTGTTGGAAACATATATCAATTCAGACAAGTTCTATAATAGCCAAGCTTGGATTTGATCCTGCTCTGTAGCTCAACTGAAAAATAAAGATATCCCAAAATAATCACCCATTTTAAATCACTCATTCAGAGACTCTGGGAAATCCAAGAGTCTTTACAACACCAAAGAAACAACCACCACAAAACCTGCCATTGTTTATTTTAGTTTGCTATTTGCTATTGCTGCTGTAACAAATTACCGTCAACCTAGTGGCCTAAAACGACACAAATTTATCATTTTATACTTCTGTAAGTTATAAATGCAAAATGGGTTTCACTGGTCTTAAACCAAGGTGTCAGCAGGGCTAGGTTCCTTTCTGGAGGATCTGAAGGAAGAATCCATTTATTTGTCTTTTTTCAGTTTCTGGAAGTCACTTGCATTACTTGGCTCATGGTCCCTTCCTCTTGCTTCCATCATCACAGCTATTATAACCCTAATCCTCCTGTCTCCCTCTTATAAGGACCCTTTTAATTATATTGGACCCACCCAGTTAATCCAGGATAATTCCCCATCTCAAGGCTCTTAATCATATCTTTACAGTCCATTTTACTATGTAAAGTGATATATTCACAGGTTCTGGGAATGAGGAGAAGAAAATTTTGGGTGGCCGTTGTTATTCAGCCTATCACAGTGTGCCATGTGGCCTGCAAAAACTCACATCCATCTCACATGCAAAATATATTTTCCACACTCCAAAAGCCTTATGGCATTGTAGCATCAACTCCCAAACAAAAATCTCATTTAATATCATCAGTTCAAATGCCCCAAATCTTATCATCTAAATAATCTCAATCAGGTATAGATAAAACTTGGGGTATGGGGCCAGGCCTGTGGCCGAATGGTTAAGTTTGCACTCCACTTCAGCCACCCAGGGTTTCACCAGTTCGAATCCTGGGTGCCTACATGGCACTGCTCATCAAGCCATGTTGAGGCGGCATCCCACATGCCACAACTAGAAGGATCCACAACTGAAAAAAATACACAACTATGTACTGGGGGACTTTGGGGGAAAAAGGAAAAAATAAATAAATAAATAAAAACATGGGGTATGTTTCATCCTAGGGCAAAATTCCTCTCCATCTGTCAACCTATGAAACTAGAATATAAATTATCAGTACCCAAAATAAAAGTGTTGTAACTGACAAAGGATACAAATTATAGACATTCTCATTCAAAAGGGAGAAACTGGAAGGAAAAAGTAGTCACCAGTCTCAAGTAATTTTTTAAATCCCAGAGGACAAACTCTATTAAGTTTCAAGACCTGGGAAAAAATTCTCTGTGACTCGTCTCCACTTATTGGGCCCACAGTTCCACTCTCCGTGACTCTGCCCTCTTCAGTGAAGACATGAAGAGTGTGTGTTTTCAGCTGAGTAGTTTTGTCAGCTTGCGTCCTGCCTATAGAATTTGAGAGTCAACAGGCTTCTCTCATTTCCTCTTCATTCTTATTCTTTCAGTCCGAGCTGTCAGTGTTTCCACTACTATAACATTATAAAAACATTGTGAGTCTTCTGTGTATGTTATAAGGATTCACTCCATTAGTCAAGAGGCTCCTCAATTGGTCTGTTCTAAATAATTTCTCTTTTTTATTTTTGGCTTCTGCTAAAATGGCTAATGCAATCCATAAATTGTGAGCCTAATCTCTGCAAAGAACCCTCTGTATGAGTGAAAATTGTGATGTTTTGTTCCTTCTGAGGCATTAGCAAAAGCTTATGCAGCTATAGTATTGGCTTTCTCACCAGAGCCCATTTTCCTGACAATGAATCTCCCAATTTTAGTGTTTTTTGCTAACCAGATAAGCTGAGATTCCTGCAAATTATCAGGTCCTGGGTTTTTTTGTTTTTGTTTTTCCTTAACAGTTCTTCCCTCAATTTATCTCTTTCCTCTCGTATTTTACTAATCAGCAAGAAGAAAAATCAGACCAAAGTTTCAAAACTTAATTAGAAATTTCCTCAACTAAATATCCAATTTCAATTCTTACAAGTTATGTTTTCCACATGGGAAGGAAAGAACACAATTCAGCTAAGTATTCTGGCACTATGTAGCAAAAATCACCTTTCCTCCAGTCTCCAATAACGTCTTACTCCTTTCCTCCTCAGCTCTCACCAGCAGCACGTCAATCATTCGTATTTCCATCCACAGTCTGTTTACTATTATGTAAATATTCTCAAAGATAACACAGGTTTTGTCTACTGTGCTCCTCACTTTTCCACCAGATTCTACCCATTACCCAATTCCAAAGCCACTTCCATATTTTTAGGTATTTGTTACAGCACCATTCTACTTCCAAGTTCCACAATCTCTATTAGATTCCTATTTCTGCCATAATAAATAACCACAAATTTATTTATTTAAAGTAGCACAAATTGAATATCTTACACTTCTAGAAGTCAAATGTCCAAAATTAGTCTCTTGACTAAGGTCAAGGTGCCAGCAGGGCTGGTTCCTATGAGATGCTCTGAGGCAGAATCTTTTTCACCTTCTGGAGTCTGCTTACATTCTTTAGTTCAGGACACCTTCCTCGTAGTACTCCAGTATCTTGTTTTCATCATCACGCCTCCTACTACTGCCCTGATCTTTCTGCCTCTCTCTTATAAGGACTCTTGTGATTACATTGGGCGCACCCAGATAATCCAGGATAATCTCCTCATCTCAAATCCTTCCTCTAATTGCATCTGCAAGATCCCTTTTACTATGGAAGATAACATATTCACAGGCTCCAGGGATTAAGACCTAAGCATTTGAGGAAACCAGTATTCAGCCTACATCATGCAGTATAGTTTTCTTGCCTTTTCAGACTTCTAGAGGCTGATTTTATTTCTTGATTCATGGCACTCTTGTGTCATCTTCAAAACCAGTAATGGCCAGTTGAATAGCTGTTACATTGCATCACTCTGACACTGATCTCATCATCACATTTCCTTCTTCGACTCTGACTGATTCTTCTGCTTTCATCTTCCACATTTAAGGATGCTTATGATTACTTTGAGCCCACCCAGATAATTTATGATAACACCCATAATTTAGGATCAACTGACTAACAACCTTAATTCCATCTGTAGCCTTAATTCTCCCTTGTTATATAACTTAGCTTGTTATATAACTATAAATATATATGTTATATAATATATATCTTATATATATTATATATAACTTGTTATACATCTATAAATAGAAAATATTTATAGGTTCCTAGGATTACAACCTGTACATCTTTAGGGGGGGCATTGTTCTGCCTGACACATTACTTATGAAACTTAAAACTCCTAGGTAAGTAATGAAATATAATTTCAATTTATATATTGAGAAGGTCTGATTTTGATAATTTATTCACATAAAAACATAGTATGTACCACACACTAGTGATGTAGAAATGTAAAAAGAAAAAAAAATACTTGAAATTTTGTGAAAACTGCAAATTGAAATATTAGCAATGCACTATGGCTGTACCTCAACACAAAACAATATAACTTCTGCTTCGTGTTTACCCTGGAAAGTAAATCCTTGGGTTTTGGGGATCTTCATACACTGCTGATGAAAATGCACACCAGAGTAGTTATTGCTGAGACTAATTTTGTGGTACCTGAACAAATTTGGTATAAGCTTGTTCTATGATAATAGGATTTCTGCTTCGAGGACATAAACCAAATAAGTTCTTGCTTGAATCCTTAAAGTATGTACAAGGATGTTCCTTGCAGTGCTATTTGTGTGGCTGGGAGCTAGAAGCAGTGTAGTTGGTGCTCATCAGTGTGAGAGTGCACACATAAAAATGTGATAGATAACATTGCCCAATATGAGAGAAGCGTGAAGAAATTAAGAGCAATGATTTCTAGATGTAAATAGCAAAACAAAGATGGATTAAAAAACATACTACCATGTGAAAACTTATTGCCGTAAATTATCATTTGCACAAATATAAAAATATAATCAGAACTATATTTTGCAAGAGCACATACAAAAGATACAAATCAAAATATTAGCATGACGTTTTTATCTTCTACTTATGAGTGAGCTCATATGGTATTTGACTTTCTCCCTCTGAATTATTTCACTCAGCATAATACCCTCAAGGTCCATCCATGTTGTCACAAATGGCCGGATTTCGTCATTTCTTATGGCTGAGTAGTAGTCCATTGTGTATAAATACATCTTCTTTATCCATTCGTCCCTTGATGGGCACCTAGGTTGCTTCCAAGTCTTGGCTATTGTGTATAATGCCGCAATGAACATAGGGGTGCAAGTATCTCTATGCCTTTGTGTTTTCAAGTTCTGTGGATAAATACCCAGCAGTGGAATAGCTGGATCATATGGTAGATCTATCCTTAATTTTCTGAGGGGTAAGGGGGGAGGGGGAGAGGGCAAAAGGGGTGATTAGGGTCACTTGTGAGGGGATGCACTATAATTAGTGTTCGGGTGGTGAACATGATGTAATGTATACAGAATTCGAAATATGATGTACAACCAAAAAAATAAAAAGTAAAAAGTAAAAAATAAAAAAATAAAAAAAATATTAGCATGATTATTTATTGAGTAAAGTGAATGATTAACTCATCCTTCAGCATCTGAGGTACTCAACACCTCCAAAAAAACAAGAAAAGCAAAGAGAAAGAAAGGGAATGAGAAAAGAGAGAGAAGATAAGGGAAAATATAGAAAGAATTCTTCAGCAGAATAGATTTGAGGATTGTGGTGAATGAAAACAATTTCAGGCAAAGGGGAATGGATTAGCAAAGATGGATATAGAATAAGGAGTCTGCAAACTTTTCTGTAAAAGCATAGATAAGTAATATTTTAGGCTTTGTGGGCCATGTGTTCTCTACTACAGGCATCATATAGTGTGAAAGTAGCCATAGGTAAGACAGGACCATGAGTGTGTCCCAATAAACCTTTATTTGTGGACACTTAGATTTGAATTTCGCACAATTTTCCTATGTCATGAAATGTTATTCTTCTTTTGATTTATTTTCAACCGCTTGAAAAATGTAAAAATTAGCTTGTGGACCATACCAAGACGGAAGGTGAACTGGAGGTGTCCCATGGGCTGCAGCTTGCTGATGCTTTGTGTGAAGCAAGAAAGTCCTAAGCTTCCATCAGTTTGACTAGAACATGAACTTCTTGTTGAGCAAAAAGCACTTACTCAGTAAATGTTGATGCTGTTATTTAAGATATCCTGAGAATTTTAAATGAAAATACAATTGTGTATAATTTTGGATTATACTCATTACAACCAAAGATATTTGCTAATATATACAAATTAATGAATTGTAACTTTCTCTTACTCTTTCCTATGTTGGTTCTAGAAATTAAGCAAAGACTACTGCTTTGATAATAGACCTTGGGGTATGGAAATCTTCTGTTTTCTCAACTGTGTTTGCATATCACAAATTTTGCCTTTACCTCTAGGAACTGAGCTCTGGAAACGCATTATAAACCATGTGCCAACAACGACAACAAAAATTTTAGATCAAAAATTTGCTCTAACTCCTAACAAAGGTGAAGGAGGAGACTGTTAATAACGGAAAGGGCCTTGGGGTTTCACCTGCCCTCTTGGATAGGACGTGAACTTGAGACAATAGGAGTGACTATTAACTATGGCTTTACATTAAAGTACCTGGAGAATTTTACTAATCCCCATGCCTGTCCCTGTCTGGAGTAATGATATCAGCTACTCTAGGAGCAGGACCTACTTCCTAAAGATTTTCAGGTAATTCCAATCTGCAAGCTGTTTGAGAACCACCTTAGCTAGTTCCCAAACTATCAAGTCAAAAATGTATCCATAGAACTGTAGTCTGAGGAAACTGAAGAGAAATAATTGGCGTATCCCAGTAAGGGAACAGACTGACAACTTTGACATTCTGTCGACTGTGTAAGGGATGAGGAAAGTTACCAATAAGTCTGGGGAGGAGCTTCTTTCTCTAATTGAAGAGAACTAAGTCATCCTACATTTCATATTCTTGAGATGGCAGTTTCCCTTCTACTTCTTTCTGGCCTTGCATTACTCATGAGAGTCTCCCACAGCCTCACTTAGCTCTGATGCGTGAGGCTGCATGTTCACATCCCGATTGTGAGCTGAAGTAGACAGCGGTAAGCATTCCTGATAAACTAGGTATTTGTGGCAGTCAGTAATCTAGAACTCACTGAAAACCATTACTTCCACGATCCCAAATAAAAGACAGTAGCTTGTATGTAAAAATACTTGAAGAATATGCTATACATTTATTCATTTGGGTTGATGGCCTCTTTGAGGTTTCGCTGATAAATTTCAGAGCTTTCTGAAGTCCCTGAAATTGTATTAAAAAGAATCTGAGTTACGCATTTATGTTTGTGTGTATGTGTGTGTGTGATGAGATATAGATACAGATACAATGAGAGAGAGAAAGAGAGAGAGGAGAGACCCACAGATTTTATTAAATTCTAAAATCTCCAAGAGCCCCACTACCATTGTCTCCTACCCACTCCCTCTCCCTTCCAAAAAAACCCCCCAACTCCCCCACAAAAAACCCCAAAAGCAATAAAAAAAGAAAAAATAAGGGAACTGCTATTTGAGATTCTCTTAATTCTAAAATCCAAGTACGGATTAAGCTAGACCATGAGAAAACCACATCGGGACCACACCATTCTGGTTTCATGCATAATTGCTTAAACTGCATTTTGCTTTGGCATGATGCCATAGAGAAGCAGCTCTATGAACTTTTTCTGTTTTTGCCTTGTTTACTGATGATGATTTTCACTCAATTAAATCATGAACATTCTGATTGGAATTCTTGTGGAAATTTTCTCTTTGTTCTGAGTGTTAGGAATTGTGCTATTTCTTGTTCCTCCTGAGGAGCTGACTTATTTATTCTTTTAGGATATTGTCAATTATACAAGAGGTCATTTCTGTTTTAGTTTCAACATCCAGAGAGGACTTCCTGCAAAGAACAGAGCTCATCCCTAGATATAAAACTGCAGTATAAGGTCAGAGTTGACACACGAGAAAGACTGATGGTGGTGAGTCATCCTCGTATTCAGTAATCATTTTTGAAGTTTCTTATATTCATGACTCTGTGAGCTGGAACTCCCTGCTGAATGACAGAAGTGGTTCTAATGCCCACAGGTTAGCTAATTCCACCTGTAACATGAAAGTAATTCCATACTTAACATCCCAAATATGGTGATGCTAAAAAGAAATTCGTTAAACTGCGAGCTTGTCATAGGGGAGATAAGAAGCACAATTTTAAAGCTTCCAATTGTTTTCCTCCTATTGAACTCTTCAGGCTTCAGTATTTGAAGAACCCTTTTTCTTTACTCTTTTTTTTTTATTTTTGTGAGGAAGATTGGCCCTGAGCTAACATCTGTGCCAATCCTCCTCTGTTTTTTGTGGGATGCCGCCACAGTGTGGCTTGATGAGCAGTGCCAGGTCTGTCCCCAGGATCTGAACCGCAAACCCTGGGCCATTGAAGTGGAGCATGCAAACTTACACTACACCACCAGGCTGACCTATTCTTTCTTTACTCTTAAAAAAATGCTGGTAGTACCTAAATGTGTAATGGATGATTGATTTTAATGAGAAATTATTGCAGTTCCATGTTAGTAAATGGCTCTGTTGAGTACGTACTATATACAATATTCAATTACATGTTTACTTGTTTTACTTGAGTCTAATTTTATCTTTTATCCTTAAATACATCTTACCAATGCTACAAAGCCCTGAAAGTGGATAATTTAAATGACCATCATAACACTGTAAAGATATGATTGATAAATAATGCTTGTATTCAATTTGTGTACAATCATATTTGAAAAGAGAGGATTCATTTGATGACTCTCTTGAATGCTTTCCTCTCAAAGATTACACTATTGTTGGGAATAAGATCTGGTTAAGTGCAAAATAAACTTGGTTTTCTTGCATGAAATACTGTTAGCTCGAGAAAGATCACCATCCAGGGAGCCCGGGCAAACACAGCTGGGCTGTTGAGAAAACAATTAGCAAGAGTGTAACAGGAAGATAAATTTGACCAGAAGAGAAAAGTCTTAGCTTCCAGCTTTTAATATTTGAAGGGTGTTTATGTCTAATGATCAGAACGCCTTGAGGGGATTGCCTTTAATTTTCCTTTAGAAGTAGAAGAAACATAGCTTCGTTGAGTGGTAGGCACTGGGTAACAGCATTTTGGAAAGATTTTCAAAGTCTGAGATTATCTTCTATGTTAATTATAAAAACTTAGAGTGATTTTTGCAGGCTTCCTTCCTTGAAATAGTTACAAGGCATCAGGTTCGGTATTTTACACAACTTTAGTTTGTTTAATCCTTAAAACACTACAATGTAGACTTTTTTATAAACAAAAAAAATAATAGATTTTATTTTTCGGCGGTTTTAGGTTTGCAGAAAATTGCACAGTAAGTACACAGAGTTCCCATATACCGCCTCTCTATCCTACCCCCAAATTTCCTCCTATATTTGACAACTTGCGCTAAAGTGGTATGTTTGCTACAATGTGATAAACTACTATTAAGACGTTATTATTAACTAAAGTTTATACTTCACATTAGGCTTAATACTTTGTGTTGTAAATTCTATGGGTTTTGACAAATGCATAGTGTTATTTATCCACCATTACAACATCATACAAAATAATTTCACTGCTCTAAAAGTGCTCCGTGCTCTTCCAGTCCATCTCTCTACCCACCCCTTCGAACTCCAGATAGCCAGTGATCCCTCTATTTCCTCTATAGGTTTGCCTTTTTCAGCATATCACATAGTTGGAATCATACAATATGTAGCCTTTTCAGATTTGTTCCTCCTACTTAACAACATGCAGTTTAACTCCCTCCAAGTTTTTTCCTGGCTTGATGGCTCATTTCTTTTTATCACCGCCTAATATTTCATTGAATGCACGTACCACCATTTGTTCATCCATTCACTTATTGAAGCACATTTTAATTGCTTTCAACTTTGGCAATTATGTATAAAGCTAATATAAGCATTCATGCTCAGTGGTTTGTGTGCCCGTAAGTTTTCAACTCACTTGGAGTGTGATTGCTGGATCCTGGGGTCAGCCTATGTTTAGCTTTGTAAGAAACTGTCAAACCGCCTTCCAACGTGGCTGTACCATTTTGCATTTGCCCTAGTAATGAATGAGAGTTCCTGTTGCTTTGCATCCTTGCCAGCGTTTGGTGGTGTTAGTGTTTGGATTTTAGCCATTCTCATACATGTGTAGTGATATCTCATTGTTGGAGTAGATTTTTCAATGACTAAAGTGGTTAAAATTAAGGGCTTTAAAGGAGCCAGAAGTCTGGTATTGCATTTTCTCTCTGATACTTCCTACCTGTGTGATCTTTGGTGAGTTCCTTAAAAGCATGGTGACTCAGTTTCCTCATCTGTAAAATAGAGTTAATGATACTACCTATTTCAGAGGGTTACTGTAAGAAAGAATGAATTAATACACTGAAAACGCTTAGAACAGTGAGTGTCTGGGATGTCATAAGTCTCCACTGTTATCACTGGCATGGTGTAGCTAATTTTGAGATAAGAAACAAGTTAAGTATTTTGCCCAAGTTTACCAGTTTAGAAAGTGGAGCAACCAGGATTTAATTTCAGGTTTGTCTCCTGAACTTATGTTTTTTCCAATAGTCCGTGAAACTTCTGAAGTTGGCATGTACGTAGAAAGACAGTGACCCCGTTTTCAAAATTTCTTGGCATTTCTAGTCAAGTGTGAAGCAATTAAGCCACAGCTGTACGTTAATCCAGAGCTCAAGTTGCCTGAAAAACTGAAGCCAACAGAATGCATCTTTAGGACCCTCTCTTCCTCTTTTCTTGCTAACTTGTATCACTGATCTGCCAGCAGTTCCATTCCTCATCCCTCTCATCCCTCCCCTTCTGGCTCCCAGAAAGCCCGGTTGTTCCTGTATATATTATACATTTTAAACAATCACTGAAGATTCTACATACAGGTGTTTTGCTGTTATTATTTTGATTTTATTCTAAGAAGTTTCACAATAGAAAATAATGCCACCCCTTTGCACATATTTCAAGCTTGTTAATTGTAAGTGTGGTTTCAGTAAGTTTAAATGAATACATTTGCCTTGTATGCAGAAGACATGCCTAGAAAGCTGGGTTCAAATCTTCTTTATTTTTTTATCTCACTGTACCTGTCCCATCCCCCAGCATACAGCAGTCACATGTATTTGAATGAACACATGACACAGTTTGGGCCCACCAACTCAGGAGGGATATGCAAAATCAATCACACACATCAAAAGTGGGGGCCGCTCCTCCTACAAGAGATCATCAGAACACAGAGGACCATTGGGTTGCTAGGACCCGGCATGGGAGCGGTCTTCTCTTCCAGCTGGACAGCCTAAGGAGCTGTTAAACTACAATTTTCTGTGGAAACTTCATAGATTGCTCTTTCGACTCCATCATCAGTGTTGATTCTTTGTTAAGTTCTTAAGGTTCATTATTTTTATTGAAAAATCATAAGCTATTGTTTCAATATATGTTTGTTTGTAATTCATTTTTCTGGCTCTTAAAACATTAATTTGAACTGCATTGCACATCATTTACCTGTTATATTTGTGCTTTTACCAAAGAACTGGAGCTCATCTCATCAAAAGTATCATTATTTTTTTGTTGCTGCTGTTGCTGTTCTAATACTTTTAGATGAAAACCTCAACTATGTAATGCAATTACCTGCTTGTGTTAGGTGGACTACTCCAAACGCAATTTCAGTTTTTATCAGTGCCCTGAGGTTATCATTTAGAACAAGTTATTTCAATGTGTGGTAAGACAATGGCTATATCTTATTACAGTATGTGGAACAGCTTGTTTACCACCTAAAAAGACACAGAATCTTTTCTTTGTAGTATTTACTTTTGTGTGTGTGTGTGCACAAGTGTGTGTGTGATTTTCTTAATTTCACCTTCCTCGTGGCTTTTTATTGTTACTAATGTTTGCCTTGTACCAACTCCCTTTATCTTGTCTTCTAATTATTTTAATCTGTTAAGGTTTGAGAAGAAGGTATAAAATGCTTATAAGCCCCATAGTAAATAAACCAAATAAACAATTTCTATGCTATCATCTATCTTACTTGACCATGGACTTACTTTCCTCAGAAGCATTGGAATATA
The DNA here is from genome assembly GCF_037783145.1 of Equus przewalskii. Lineage (NCBI taxonomy): Eukaryota > Metazoa > Chordata > Mammalia > Perissodactyla > Equidae > Equus > Equus przewalskii. The sequence continues at coordinate 20,172,860 of NC_091844.1, forward strand.
CATTGCAATATAACCTTTGGAATATACAGTTTAGAATCTTGGAAAATATAAGAGCTTAAGTGCTTAGAAGATAACCTAAGCTTAGAGCGAAAGATGCTTGTCCGAACTATAGCCTCATCATTTATGAGGTTTGACAGAATGGCTGTAGAATTTGCTAACCAGTAGTTGATATTATTCTCCCTATAAGTATATTCGCTTTAGCTGTCTTTTGAGAAAAAAAGCTTGTGCTGACAGTCTAATGGTTTTGTATCTCTATTGTGACTGCCAAGGAAGACAATGTATGGGACAGTCCTCTGTAAACTACAATAAAGCACACACATGTCACACTTGTCTATTTTACCCTTTCATGTAGCTGGCCCTCTTCCAGAGTTTTGAAGTTGCCAGAAATTTGATGTAAAGGTAAATAGATTCTCACAGGGCTATGCCTTTAATTTGTACACATAATTTGACCTTGATTTGTGTTGTTTCCGAAATACGCACTTTCTTTGAAGCCTGGGAGCCTAGAAAGAAAAACAAAATGACATCATCCCTCCTTTCTTCTCATTTCTTCTTACTTGATTAGGGCTTAATGGGGTCATGGATATTGGATGCTGGCCATGGCTGTGGCCTGCTAAGTGGCCTACTCTGCTGAATAAATCACAACAAATTAGGCCAGTGCAGGTGTTCAGGAAAGGTGAGAGAAAACACATTCCTCCTTGACTAGCATCTTTTTCCAGTTGGCCCCAGGCCAATATGGCAGTTTGTCAGTCCTGTGGCAGCTGCCATCAGGTGCTATTGCTGGGCACTAAACTCTGTGGGCTTCTGGCTCTAATTCTGCTCCTGCTGTGGCTTCCACTCCTGTGAGCGGCCCAGAACAAAAAGGACTTTCTAAGAGTAACTTATACAGCTGATCACAAACTTATGAATCATTAAGTCTCAACCGATTGTCTAGTTGGACCTTTGCCTTGTTCTAAGTGCTGAGCAGATTAGGGAATAAGTTTTCCCTACATGTACGCTCAATGGTATGTTCAGGAGAAAGAGGTAGACAGTTATGTAGAAAAATAAAGTGCAAATTGACATGATTTAGACAAAAGACTTTAATTTAGATTGAGCTGGATTAAAGTTCTGGAGGAAAAAGCAATATTTGAGCTAGAAATTTAGGAATTGGACAAATATGAAGAAAGAATGAGTTCCGAACCCTCCATGCCACTGAAGGTCTTTATCTCCAATACTCAAGTCATTTTATAAGAACACATTGTTTTTTGATTGACTTCTTTAGACTTCTACTCCCTAATTCTCTTAGCAATCTTTCCTACTCATCTAAACTGTCACACATGGCATTGCCTTCACATAACAAAGGTGACTCCATAGCCCAGCTGTTTGAGAAGATTTTAGCTAATTGTCTAGGACGTAAAGATCAATGGCTCATTTCTTATTCCAGGACTATTGGAGGCCCTGACTGCAGCGAGATTTGGCTTTCAAGAGTGTCTCGGCCTCAAATCATCACTAAAACTGAGATTCTATTCATTTTATAAAATCTCCTAAGCATGATTCACTTGAGAAAATTTATCCTTTTCCCTTGAGAGTCCAAATCTTCTTACAAATATTTCATTGAAATATTTCCTATTTTACTTTAAGTCTGTCTTGCTTCTTCTTCTCTAATAGCCTAAGGGATTTGAGATTTTTCCTTAATCACTTAACCTCGCATTGTCTTATGATAATCAATAATCTGTGTCTTGAATTTCACTCCACTGCTCAAGCTCACACATTCCAAACAACAATCGAACAATGTTCCTTTACCTCTGTGTGTGCCGCCTCCCCTCTGTCCTTCCCTGCCTGCTGAGTATTCTGTTTTATCATGGCTGCCTTTCAGTATTTATAAATCCTTTTCCCAGGTAAGCTATAGTTTCAGTATATTATCTCTGTGGGTTGTGTATAGGAAACTACAGAATTTTACCTTGGTTGTTGGGTATGGAGATAATTAAGCAATTCTAGAGACTTTAGTATGAGTAGATATGAAAATAAGAGACATCTTTCAAAACCATTGGTTGTCAGAGGATGCAAACTCCATGAGGAAAGGGACTAGGTCTCTTACCTTAGTCCCTATTAGAGTGAATTACTCATATTACATTTAATTAATATTCGTTGAATTAAAGAATAAATTAAGACAAAGTAGACAATTCAACTAGTTATTTATTCAAATGAGCAAAGTACGGAGCAAAGTATGGATGGGAAGACCAATTAGGCAAATAGATTTAAAAAAAGAAAATGAGGAGAAAGTAAACAATGTTAAAGGAATGGATAGGAAGAAATGCCCAGACAAACCCTTAAAGTCTCAGAGCTCAGCTAAAGCTGTTATTTTTGGACTTTCTATGAGGTTAAAGGTGGGGAGGGATTTATTAACCGTACTGACCTAGCAAGGACACTATCTTGAAATCCAAATTATATTTACTTTTTAAACTGCTGCCCAAATGAAACTGGATTTTTCTACTCTCTTCTCACATAGATATAATCTCTTCTTCCTTTAATTTTTATACCCCAAAGATTGACATACTTGTCTTATCTTGCCTCCCAAACTATAAGATCTTTGAAGGCAAGTTTCATGACTAATCGATCTTTTCTTTTGCCTCTTCCTTTCCTCTGTGATGAATGGTTCGGTGCCTGTCCAACGATATGAGCATAGTGAGTGCTGCTGAAGCTGAGGCAGAGGAATGGCTGCGGCCCTAAGGAGGAGAGAGGCTAAGTGTTCTCAGACAAAGCATGATCAGGAATGCATCAGAACAGGGCCAACTTCCTAAGGAGACATGCAATCTGGTTGCTGACTGACCTTCAGTTATGTCAATCTCCTTCTCCCAACACAAGGAACCTGAAAAGATATATACTACCTTTGATTAGTTTTTAAGGAGGAGCCTCATAAAAAGTAGGTTAGATGTGCCAAACTTTTTACATGAAATATGGTGTAACTGATGGCTCTTCATTAGCGTTTTATTGGTGCTCTTTAAAACACTTACTGGGCAAAACATCCCAGAGATTCACTTTCTCTGGTGTATATCACTGCTGTGCCAGACACCTAGATATTTTACTAAATTAAACATACGATTTTAAAAAATGTACTCTTTTGAGAAATACAACTCCTTTGGTGTAGGTGTTAAAATAAATGGATCTTGAATTTCTGATCCATTCAAAGTTTTTAAGTTTGTATTTTAATGTACTAAACATCTAAGGGAATAAAACATAATTTTGGTGCATTATTTACTCATAAAAGGTATCCTGCATAATTGAATAAAATATCATCTCTTTAGTAATGCGTTGATATACTTGTTTAGTTATTGTATTTCTTACAACATCATTTCTGTAAATGTTGAGGGTCATTGATGAGCTTGAGCACCCAAAAATCAACCCTTTCTGTGCTTGTGAAGAGTTCATCTTTATGTTTCAAAGGGAGAGAGTATAATACTGACTGGCTTCCAGCACTTCTAAAATACATGTCTTGCACCTACAGTGAGTTCATTTAGCCTCTTTAGCTTCAGTTTCATTATCTATAAAATAAGGACCATGATATCTTACTTCATCAAACTAAAGACATCACTTGGCAAAATGAACCATTAACTCACACCACTAATAAAAGGAAACCAAACAATGTCAATTAAAATACGACTTACTTTTTATTTATTGTAAAAATATAAATCCAAGAAAAGTCCCAACACCAGTCTGATCCCGTGGCAGTTTGCCACTGCTTGATAGTAGTTTCCTACTCCTGTAAAAATATCAAAGGGAACATTTCCAGGGTATGTGGCTGGCTGAGACTCCAGGGGTCATTTTCATCAACTTGTGCTGATGGGAAGATTGGGCCTGGAGAACATGGGTGCTGTGGAGACCCAGCCTCTGTCTATCCATATTTGGAGGGGAGGCGGCCTGTCAACTAACTATCTTTCTCATATCAGCGAGAATATAAGACTTCAGTCATTGAGGACCAGGGCAACGCAGAGAAGAGGAGCTAATTATCAATCTAACTATATCGGTCCTAAAGTTATCAAGGAATGTGTTATCCTAAGGTTTTACCATATGCCTAAAAGCACTAAATGGACATTAAAATCAATAAAGATGTGGAGAAACTATAATGCTTATATCCTATTGATGGGAATGTAAATAGGTGAAACCACATTGGAGATGTGTGTAACTATATCTCATAAATCTCACAATACTGTATCTAATTACATATCAAGGATAGAGTGACGAACTGTCCTGGTTTACCTGGAACTAAGGGATTGCCCAGGTATGAGAATTCAGTGCTAATACCAGAAGGCAAACTGCGGCAAGTTGACTATCTTAAGCCCTGGGAGAATTCTGGCCAGTGAGCTCAAGGCATCATGAATACATGGGCCCATGCCAGCACTGTAGATAATAACCAATATTGTCAATAACTTTAATATTCATTAATAAAAAGAATGAATAGATAGTTATGTTAATAAAATTAAATAATACAGAGCAGTAAAAATATAACTGGCAGCCACATATAAAAACACGTTGAGGGGCTGGCCCGGTGGCTCAGCAGTTAAGTTTGCACATTCTGCTTCGTCAGCCCAGGGTTCATCGGTTCGGATCCCAGATGCAGATATGGCACTGCTTGGCAAGCCATGCTGTGGCAGGCATCCCACATATAAAGTAGAGGACGTTGGGCATGGATGTTAGCTCAGGGCCAGTCTTCCTCAGCAAAAAGAGGAGGATTGGCAGCAGATGCTAGCTCGGGGCTGATCTTCCTCAAAAAAAAGAAAACAAATAAACCACGTTAAATTTCAAAAATAAAATATTGAATGAAAAAATAATATTAGAGACAATGGTACAAATGGATAAAATCTATATAACATTTTAAAAATTGTAAAAGAATACTCTGTTGTTTAAGAAAACTAAAGCATGTAATAAAAGTATAAATAGTCATTAGCCATGACAAAGGAGAATGAAAATAAAAACTACAATGAGAAACCACTTCACACAAGCTAAGATGGCTGTTCTCAAAAAGACAGATAATAACAAGTGTTGACAGAGATATAAAGAAAATGGAATCCTCATACACTGCTAGCAGGAATGTAAAATGGTGCAGTCACACTTGAAAACAATCTATCAGTTCCTCAAACAAATATAGAGTTATCATACGATCAAACACTTCCATTCCTAGGTATACAACCGAGAGAAATGAAAACGTGTCCATGCAAAAACTTGACCATGAATCTTCATAACAGCAATATTTGTAATAGCTAAAAAGTGGGAACAACCGAAAAATGTCCAGGCACTGGTGAATGAATGAAGTGTGGCATATTCATACACTCAAATATTATTTGCAATAAAAAGAAAGGAAGTCCTGATACATTTTAGAACATGGTTAAACTCTGAATACAACAGACTACATGAAACAGCTTAGTCTCAGATGAACACATATTGTGTGATTCCATTTATATAAAATGTCTAAAATAGGCAAATCTATGGAGGCTACAAGTAGATTAGTGGTTGCCTGGGGCTGACGTTTGGGAGTTTATAGCTAAAGAGTGGGAGATTCTTGTTGGGGTTAACCAAAGTGTTCTAAAGTTGACTGGTGATAGATGAACAACTCAGTTAATAAACTAAATGTCATTGAGTTGTATACTTTAAATTTGTGAATTGTATGGTATATAAATTGTATCTGAGAAAAGTTGTTAAAAAATATAAAATGACACAGGGATAAAAATCACTGACACAAGAACAGTAATTACCTCTGAGACAGAAGGAAGAGAATGCCAGCGGGGGTGGCTTTATATACTTGGATATTTGTTCTATTATTCTGTGTAATGTTTTGTATGTTCCAAATATTCTAATGGACATTTTAATGTCCATCAGATTTTTGTCACATTGATGGATTACAATACTGCCTCTTACTAAATTTTTTCACTCTGTGCCATTTTCTATGGATAACATTTTGGAGACTTTCCTGAAATTACATAGTTCTTAATCTTTCATGTTTGTCACTCTTGTCTTTGCCACCTGGGTATAATTTGTTTTTTAAGATGAAGAATAGAAATTATGCATAGCCACCTAAAAACATGGGTAAAAGATTTGAATGAAACCAGTTTCTATATTTTGAACAGCACATGCAAATACATGCTATTCTATTAAAATGTCTTCCTTTGCCTTCTTTTATTTCAAAATGATCCCTTCCCTTGCTTTTGGAATTTCCTTCACAACAGTGATACTTTCACTTTTTAATTTTAACCCTAATATTATGGCTCATAGTGACAAGTACAGGGGAAAAAAAAGAAAGAAAAGTGTTGGGATTAATGAATAAAATGAATTCCATTAATAGTATGGTAATACTGCAGTAGCATAACACTTCAAGAAATTTATTCTTAAATACCATATGACCCAGCTATCCCACTACTGGGTATCTACCCAAACAACTTGAAATCAATAATCCAAAGTAACATGAACCTTTATGTTCATTGGGGCACTATTCACAATAGTCAAGACATGGAAACAATACAAGTGCCCATCAACCGATGATTGGATAAAGAAGATGTGGTGTATATATACAATGGAATACTACTCAGCCATAAAAAGACAAAATCATCCTATTTGCAACAACATGGAAGGACCTGGAGGGTATTATGCTAAGCGAAATAAGCCAGATGGAGAAAGAGAAACATCAAATGATTTCACTCATATGTGGAATATAAACAAACATGTGGACAAATAAAACAGTTCAGTGGTTACCAGGGGAAGGGGTGGGGTGGAGGGGAGGTAGGGGGTGAAGGGGAGCCCTTGTGTGGTGACAGACAAGAAAAACTGTACAACTGAAATCTCATAATGATGAATCTTATGAATCTCAATTAAAAAATTTTTAAAAAGAAATTTATTAGAATTCTTTTAGTAGTATATAGATTTAATGAGATATATTTCAATAAAAATTTTGTATAAATTGCTCTAATATTTCTAAATAATAACATAAAATAATGTTGATCTGGGAAGGCAAAGATGAGCATGGTGAAGGGTAGCAGTAAATGCCACCTCCAAATACAGTAATTTGACATAAGGATTATTTTGAGCTGACGACATTTGAGAAGAAACACAAGAAAAGATCTTGGCTCTCCCCCTACTTGCCTAATAGCAGGACATAAATTTGTAAAGGTGTCCCCCCTTCCTTCTCTAACAGGAAGGACAGAAGTTAACCACTGCAGACAATTCCAGACCTTATCAGCCCAGAGACAGCACCAGAAGAATCTGTATAATAAAACTTGCTAAAACTAGTCCTTAATCACCATTAGTTTCCCCATATATTTTACTTCCCAGAATTTTCCTGCCTAGAAGCTTAAAAGTCCTATTTGTTTGTTTTTTTACTTCTCTAAAAATATATTGTTCTTTTGTTAAGATGGTATATAAGCCAAATTCCAACTGCTCCTTTGCTTTACTCATCACTGGGTCCTCTCACGTGCGTGCATGATGCAATTGGTAATAAACTTCTGTTTGTTTTTCTCTCATTAATCATTCTTTTGTTAGTCTAATTTACAGGGCCACAGCCAATAAACCAAAGATGGGTAGAGGGAAATCAATTTTTCCTTCTCTCCAATAATCTATATTTGCAGAGAAGTCAGCTATAATATATGAGTAGAGTAATAAAATAAAATATGTAAAGAAAAATCTATGGGGCATGTAGGACTTAATTTTCCCCTACCCTATACATGAAAAGAAATGACAATTGTGATAGCATATTTTCCTATCTTTTGTCTTAGTTTTGTAATCCTTAGTATCCTTCTCTACAGATTCTTGGAGACGTCTACTTCACCAACTGGGAAATAGAGTAAATGGATGCTCCTTCAACCAAGACCAGTAGCCTAATCTTGAATACTTGGCATCTGCTTCATTCCAATTAGACCACTAGTCCAGCAACCCATTAGGATCCTTATTGCCACCAAGTCATTAATATTTTAATCCTCTTTTAGGCTAGGCACACTGCCATCCTGTGCCTTTTTCCTATGTTCTGAGGCAATGTAGTAAAGGAGATAAGAACATTCATATTGGCATTAAGAAGTCCTAGATTTAATTCCCTCCACTTTGCTTCTAACTAGCTGCAAGACCTTTGCTAAGTAACAATACCTCTTTGAACCTTAGTTTCCTTCTCCATAAAATAGCCTAAATAATATTGACGTCCCTTGGACTGGAGTCTTAAACTATACTAAGGCCAGTGACTTGAGTTCTATATCTTATTTTTAGGGGTTTCACCTTCCTATCTACCTTCTTTTTAACATTTGACCTCTATTCGTCCTAATTCTGAATTCCTCAAGATTTCTGAGACCATTGAACTCTTCATAGCTGTTTATATCCTATCCAACTGTAATTCTATTATTGTAGATTTCTTCTCCATCCTTCTACCACCTTGAGATCAAACAAAAATATTAAACCCATTTGAAACTGCTTGATATCTATACGAAGATCTCTGTCTCTTTTTCTTAACTAGATAGATTTCCCATGACAAGGTCTCAATATCAGTTCTAACATACAGGCACAAACAAAACTTACAAAAAATATTATTCAGAATATTACTCATAAAATAAGCAGAAGAATAAATTGGCTAAAATCACTGGATCTTTATGAAGAGATAATAATATCCATTCACCCATTCAATGTCAAAATAATTGAGTGTACTTTAATATCCCATTTCAATACAATACTTATAAAACACAAACAATGGAAGCAAAGACCATATCCATTCTGAGCTTCAGAACTTCCATCACCTCCTACTTCTAGACAGCTCAATAATATGGTTGCATAAGTAAATGAGAATTTATTTACATAGTTTTACCTGCAGCAGGAAGTTTCTAAAGATCTTTTGTAAGAGAAATGCAGTGCTAGTGTCCAGGCAAATAACAACAATGACAATTCTTGAGTTTCTTCATTTGTTTTGCCACAAGGGTACTGCCAAGCAAAATGTGCTTGGTTCGTTTTATCTTAATCACAGATCCAAATGTGAAATCCTCAAGGGCATCGTGTGCATTTGCATATGTCTCTTGAGAGTATAAGTGTAAATATTCAAGAGAGGCTTGTTTTGCTGCTTCAGTAAAATGGCTGTGGATTCCATGCCAGGGGAATGAGAGCTGGGGGAATGAGGTCTTAAAAGTTAATCTAGGTTTATGCCAGCAAAGGAAAGAAAACACTCAAAATTTAGCTTCTGAAAGAATACATGAAGTACTTATTCTGTTCCAGGGTCTCTGTTAGGAACTTCACAGGTTATTGCACTCTGCTCCCACAATTACTACACAAAGGGCATGATCTGCTCGCTGCGAGACAAAAGCCAATTATCAAGAGGCAAGATGGTGTCAGAGAGAGGGCATTTTATTACAGCTTGCTAGCAAGAGGGAAGATGGCCGACTAATGTCCAAAAGAACCATCTTAAAGGGGACACAGAATCATCAAGCAGTTATAGATCCCAGTGGGTTATAGGGGAGGGGGTTAGGAATGTTGACCCTCTGGTGTTACAGACTGGGAGTTGCCACACCAGATCTTTCAGCTGTCAATGATGATGGCTGTCAGCATAGATTCTCTCTTTGGGGGGTCATCACATTCCTAAGGAACTCAAAAGAACGAAGCTATCATCTTATCACAGCTGGGAGGTACATGCGCTAGCAGGGGTCATAAAACTGACAGAACAAGTGGATCTCCTGGAGGGTACAAATCCAGTTGGGTTAGTTAGTCAGAGGTCATTCAAAGTTACAACATGGTCTCTTTTCTACAATATGGCTTCCCTTATGTCAACCTTGTGTTGAGCCGGTTTCACTACAACAATCTTGTAAATCCCTCAACCTGTCCCTGCCATGTCTTAAGTAGCTGTAGCAGGTTGTGGAAGTAGGAACTCTGAATTTCAAAACCCACACCACTGCCCTTTAAATACATAATGTATTAGGTTTTATTTTTTGTGTGCTTATTTTAAGTAGATTCTCAACATTCTAAATAAGAAGGGATCCAATTTCTATTGGATTTGTTTTATAGTACCATATGTGATCCAAGCCAGAATATGAATGTGAAGCATGAACTTATTTCAGCTTCTTATTGCTTGGCAATTACTTGAATTTGCACAAATCCTGGGCTTTCTTATCTCTGTAGATCTAAGTCTTTGAATTTACTAATATTTGGAAGTTGGCAATATATTATAACATATGTATAACGATAGTATATAATAGACCGCTATGTATGCATTACTAATGGGCTGTCCAACCTCATGTAACATAGAGCAATGATTCTCCAAATTTTGCGTGCATCAGAATCACTTGAAACTTGTTTAAACACAGATAGCTGAGCTCCTCTATAATGACTGTTTCTATTCATTAGGTCTGGAGAGGGACCTGAGAAGTTGCATTTTAATGAGTTAGGAGGTAATAGTGGTGTTGCTGGTCTAAAAACAAGGTGTTGATAACAACTGGTGTAGAATATTAAAGGGCTAACCTCAAGAAAACTGCTTTTGCTTTTTTTTTTTAATCTGGGATGGCAGATGAGAGGCATTCAAGGATGAATTGCACAAAATAATCAAAAGGGCCAAATCTCTTGTGGATGAGTAGAAATTGTACAGTGTTCTGAGACATTGTTAAGACCAATGGGAAGAAATTAGAGCATGACTGACTAAAGTGATATGTATTTATCTTCTATGACAGACCTCTGAATGAGTGGAATTATGGCAATATATGTGTTTGGTAGTTTGAACATAGGTTTAATGATATCTCAGAGGTGCTTAAACTTAGGGGATAGTGCTAAATAGTTGGTGGGCTGAGGGGCTGTGCTGAATAAGAAATTCAGTTGTGCTAATGCCTGAATGATCTGCGCTGTTGAAACAATACCTAAGCAGAGCAGTCCCACAGGTAACAAGCTGACAAGATCTAGGCAGAATATCTGAGCTCCACTAGGATTCTTTCATTCTCTGAAATCCTATCAGCACTTATTGGGTCAGGATAGATCAATATAAAATCATGGCTCTTGCTTCACACTTTCCTTATTGCTCCCTCTGAAATTAAGCTGGAGAACAGAATACAAAAAGTGAGCAAAATTATAGGACTTCCCACTGCTTGAGTAAATTCTATTTATTTAAATTCTGGATTCAAAATAAAACATTTGAAATATTTCTGCCTGTACTTTATTGCTCAGTCCCTCTTCCCTGACCCCAAGAAAAACATCTTTCCAAGAAAGCTTATCTCCAGTTTACAGGTCCTCTGTTTCATTTCTCCCCATAAAAACGGGAAGAAAACCATTCCCAATTTTCAAATACATAATGTGAACATGATTATAGCTATAAAGTGGCAGAAATGGAACCATAGTCTATGCTATTATTTTCCAGTAATTTTCATAACTGCGATTCCCCAGGGTTTCATATTTAACAGGAAAAGAAACAATTCATTCAATTCTTCATTTTCTTTATTATTTTTTCCACCCTTATTTGTTGATTTTCTACTGTTTTTAGCAAGGTATTATATCAGGTGGTCAAGAACTGTCTGGTACATAAGACAAAATATCTATGGGGGAGGTATGCAGAATCATATTTCCCCCTTCCTGCTACCTTTTTCAGATGCATTTCAAAATAAGAAAATAAGCTTTTCCTCCAAGTTTTAACCTATAAAACAGCCATTAGAAAGAGTAGATCATCCATATTCAAAGCTTTGTTTAAAGGAAGGATGCGTCCCAGGATAATATTTGGCATTAATCTTATTGAAGGCATCAATAAATACAGTGAAAATGTGCTATTCAGGTGGGAACATAAAAACAGATTAAATTAAAGACCCAAACATTGTCAGAGATCTTAATGGCTAGGGACATTCATATGTGTTTCAAGGCAGAAAGTCTATGCTACTCGATCAGACTTCTGATTATCATTTGACCTCCCAACTGCATTTATCTGCATCAAAAAGGATATCCTGATCAGTCATGAAGATAAATAGTTTATCTCTTAAAGGTTCTATTTAGCCACTATAAACTAATTTTTGTTCTTTACATTTTTATCTTTTATCAGTTTTGTAAGCCTGAATCACACCATGGTGGGGGGGAGCAACCTACTCACACTGTGCCGAAATCAGATTGTCTAGGCATATACTAAGTGTCTGATCCTAGAATATGATGATTACCTAAAGCTGTGTTTTCCCCTTTGTGTACATGTGTGAGTGGCCAGTTAGCAGGTCCGAGATGACACACCAGCGCACACTTATTCACCTTCCTCTCATTCAAGGTCTCGCAAAAAAATGATTGTATAGATTGTGAATATTCCATAAAATGCTGCGTACAGATTGTCCTTTGGCAACAGAGGGGTTCAGGAAAGCTTCTTTAGAAAGAAAACTTTAGTAACAAACCCTGAAGAAGTAATGACATTCAAGAAAATTTTGAATGAGTTGAATGACTGAAGATAAAATTTTGGAACCCAAACTCACAGAGACCTTATGATGTTTTGAGAGTAGATAATAACCATGAATAAAAGATAGCAGAGATTGAGGAATGAACCTTTGGATAGCTCTACATCTAAGAAGTGAGGGAAAGAATAGGAGTTAGTAAAAGACACACAGATGTATATGAAAGCATATAGAATGATATTAGGGAGGATAGGAGGAGAGGGAAGTCCAAGAAGGGAGTATCTTATATTATGACTACAGAAAGTTCTAGACCAAGCAGATTAAAAATTTAAAAAACATCCCTGAAAACTAAAAAGTAACTACAGTCGGGGCAGGGGGCATACGGAACATCTTCATACCTTCCCTTCAATTTTGCTGTGAACCTTAAACTGCTCTAAAAAAATAAAGTCTAAAAACAACCACACAAAAGAATGATAACCCAGAGCCAATGACAGTGGGACACAAGCATCCATGCTTCAGTTTTCAAAAGTAAATTACTATCATAATATCTATGACTAGAAGCACTCATTCAGAGTGAAGACAGACCATGTGAATGTCTTGATTGACACTTTTTGGAGAAGGGATGTGGGCAACAATGTGAAGAGCAGACTATTTTTGTCTTTATCCATTGTATACGCAGTAATAAATTCTTACTTTAAGACTTTTAAAAAGGCAACAATATATGGATGCCGTAGATAACTGCTGGCATTTTAAAGAAAAAGTTTCAGTACTTGCCTCTCAAAATATTCTTTACATTTCTTATTTCTCTTCCAGTCTTAATTGGGAACTGTTGTCCTTTCCTTTATTCATTTTATGGCATCTTAATCATTGCTACTTCGAAAGTTTCCCAAAAATAATTATATAATATAGGATCAAGTGAGAAAAAAGATCTATAGGGAATATTTCACAGCTTCTCTTGGCAACTGTAATCTCATTAGCTCAAGAAGACATTCATTTACTTTAATAAAGTATGCCTCTCACCTAGCAACTGTATGAAAAAAATCAATTTCTCATGTATGGTTGATTCCCATTTATAAACCTTTTGAATCCAAATGTGGAATATTTCTTGCCAGAAATTAATATTTTTACTCTCCAAACAAACAGAAAATATCTCCACTTCATAGTTGTTTTTCCTATGAACTCAAAAAAATAGTCCTTACCATATCTTTGATTTGCATCCTTGCTTTCTGTCAGTAACAGGACTGTTTTTGGTGTTTCCAAGTTGTTAAAATGTTTATTTTCTAAAAGCTATAGAACATACTACACTGTTTCCTGCTGAGACCGGAGAGCAATCTGTAGGCCTGGAACACAATCTCAAGCTGTTCTTGTTGTAAGACCAACCTCCAAGTATTTGAAAAATTCCCCTGAGAATTTCTATTCCACATACAGGGGCCTTGATCTTTTTTAAGATTTGTCTCCTGTTTTCTGAGCAGTTTTGCTTGTGATCTTATGCCCCACTCTGAGAATGTTATAGCTCCAAATGCTTATAGACATGCAAAGAAGAAAGTCATGGGGTGTCTGGCAATGAGATTGGCTTAATGTCAATTAAGGGCAAGTAGGGTAGATGGGTGGGTGGTAAGTGGAACTGCAGTCTTGGGTAGGAACGTATGAGCTGCTGGTGAAGCACAAGACAAACTGATGATTAAGAGAATATCCAGTTGACCCTCCTTCAAAAAAGAATCTGATCTCAAGAGAGGTGGCAAGTCTGATACAAATCCAGAGTAGAAAAATAAAGCATTGCAATAGAACAATGAACAAATACCTTAGTAGTTCTGACCCCCTGAAGTGCAATATAGATGTGGGAATGGTCTTAACTACGACTAGAGTTGATGCATGTCTGTGTGGAATGTGTCTACAGAGTGGGCTTGTGGGCAACGTCAGGCATCTGTTTTGTTTGCATGGAGGAGAGGAGATGTGAGTAGAGTATTAGAGAGAGGACATAGTATATGCAGGGAGGGAGAAAAAGGAGGCGTAGAATGTTTTCTGCCTAACCTGCCATTATGAGTGATGTTTGAGTCCCACAGTGAGAGGTACTGCAGGCAGAATCTTAAGGGTCTCTATTTGTGAATTACTCTCTGAGAGCCAGGTACAAAAATGGTACCACTTAGCTGCCCAAGTAACAAAGTGTGACACAGAATATAGACAAGTCAACCGTCCGTGTTTTCAACAATAGCTCTGAACACTCAAGTGTTCAAGTCTTTGAGAGAGTAATCTGGTCATTTTACATGGGTCTTCACAGCAATAACAACAGTGAGAAGTTCCATAGGCCAAGAACAAGAAAGTCAGAAGATTAAGGGAAGGTGTTTACTACGTGATGGCTGTCCCTGATGAACTTTTTCAAGGGCAATTATAAGACGTGCTCTGAAGATTCCTGGAAATGCTTTGCTGTCAGTGTGGACATTCTGTATTAGGTTGTGATAAGAAAGAGCTTGTGGAGTTAAATTGATCTTGTGAAATGAACGATATTGGCTGTTTTTGTTAGGATAATATCCACTATTAAAATCTCCTTCCAATTTTAGACCATTTCTACCATTCTAAGACAAATGACAGATCAGTAAAAGTCACTACTAGGATAAATAATATAAATTAAATTGTCCCTGATCATGAGGTATTTGTTACACACTGACAGGTGCCCACCCATTTTATTTCATAGACATCCTTTATCTTACAACAACTGGTTTGGACCTCAACACTCATGTTCTTATACAAGGGCACCATTAATAGATCTGATAAGATTGATGAGGACCTGATATTACATATTCCACATGTAAGTACAAGGAGGAGTAAATATTTTTGAGCAAAGAAATTATGTGATATTCATTAATAAGATTGATCACTAGTTTTCACTTTTTGTTCTCATTTTGTAGTCTTTCTTATACTAAATGTGTAATACATCTTCAAACTTTCAGAGTCAATCAAGTCAATTTTATAGAAAAATGGTTTTAAAGGAGAAAAGGGAAAAACAAGATTTTCAAATACTATCAGGTAGGGAGGGGTTGAGACGTCAGGGCAGGTGATAGAATAGCTAGAGGCGGGACACAGTAGAGTGGTATGTAGTCTGGGCTTCAATTCCATCAATTAGGAAAGTAACAGGACAAGTATGAAACCATGGGGTGGGTGGACTTAAGGAAAGAAAAGCCCTTCTCAGTAAAGAATTATAAAGACCATGAACAAATCTTAAAAGAGAAATCTACAAACTTCATTTTACATATTTATTGAGGTTACCAATATCTAGAGATTCAACAAGTCATCATTCAGAAGAAACTCTATCCTTCCCAGAATAGCTTCCTGTTGATTACAGAGAACAACAGCTCGGTCTCAGCTGAGTGGCATTTTCTTTAGGAAGGAGAATAGGTGGACTGGGAGGGGCTAGCACAGTCCACAGACTGATCACAAAATGAATTTGCTTTAATACTTTGAGGTATTCTTCATGCAGGACTAGTGCGATCTTAATGTTTTCCCTGCAAACTCTTGTCAATGTTACCTGTGATTTTAAGTTCATCAGATAAAATTCTGAAGACAAGAATGTGTAAAGTTCTTGTAAACCTTCCAAGATACTTTGTGAATCTCGTTAGGGTAGAAATCAATCAGTCACTCAATCCTAAATTTTATTTCTTTTGTCACAAATAGCTAACACATTATTAAATTAATGTGGTATTAAATTTAAGAAGACTGCATCCAATAACTGGAAAGGCATTCAGAGAAAATATGTATTGATTAGAAAAAAAGAAGGAGTTCTATTTGGTGAATAAAACAATTTATAAAGAACTGATAACAAGAGAAGAACTAATGGCTTTAGACAGCTCAATACACAGAAGCTTTAAGTTTACATTCCATGCATATTAGAAACCAATAGATCTATTTAGGAATGTCAGGGAGGAATTAGAATTGAAAAATAGGAAAACAGGTAAAGAGCAACAAGATTGGAGAATTTTGCTGTGGTTAATGAAGACAAGTTAAAACACCGAAGATTGGTTCAGATAAGACAGAGGAATGTATAACATAAACATTAGTGTTACTATTTCATTAAAGAAAATTAGACATCCCAAGAATTAAAGCTCTTGTTTTTTGGTTTTTTGGGTTTTTTTAACCATAGCTGAGAAATGAGGAATTTATTGACAGTGTTCTTTTACTTGGATTTTCTGAATACTGGAATTGCTCTCTTTTTTCCATAAAATCTGGGATTTACAGTATATGAAATGACTTAAGTAAACAGATGAAATTCTCCCTCCAAAGTATGAAAATGCTATCATGTTTGTGAGGGAACTATCTTTTTTGAGGGATCAAAAAACCAACTGCAATGGGTGGAACTTACAAGGAAAAAGATTGCACAAAATAATAGAAATGTAGTTTTTGTTTGCTTTTTAAAAAATAATATCTTTCCTGTTTTTGTCTACATGACATATACTCATTATTAAATATGGTTCTCAAAAGAAATAAATTTCAAAGAAATAATCAAGAAATAACTGTATTTCCTATCATCCTGTTCAGTGGCATCTTAGTAATCTGGTTGGTTCTCTGGGAAAAAAAAAATTATTTTGTAGTGTTTTCCAATTTCTGTGGTGGAAACATTCCCTGCATGGCCAATTTCTAGCTCTCAATAGTTTAACAACCAGCTCACAAAATTTCTGAAAATTTAGCAATTAGTTCATGGGAGCTGGTATAATCCAGCTCCAGGACACCACTATGTGTATAAATACTTCATGAACATCACCTCAGAAGCCACACAATGCTTTCATGAGAATAAAACGATGGATAGGTAGTTATATTGGTAAATAAGTAGAATTTTAAAAACAATTTTATAAGAAAGAGTACCGAATTTATTATTGCTTAACTTTCTAAAAAAGATACAAATGGAGGAATTAGGAAAATTCAGATTACTATTTATACACCATGAGAGGAATGCTGCTTAAAATTAACATTTAAAATTAAGAAAAGACGTTCTGAAAATTATTAAGCTTTTGAAGTAGTCGTTTAAAAAATTTTTGTCCAAATTATTAAACAAAACGGACTGCTTTTCTTAAATGAGTAAAGTTTTTAGAATTCTTAGGCTTCGGAATTGTTGTGCTATGATTTTTGCTGGGTCAAGGATTTATATTTTCTTCTCCAATTATACTTCCTTAAATTATTGAGTCCTATTGCTATAATTATATGGCATACATGCTCATTAATAATAATTTTATCATAATTTCTCCATTCCTGGATGCTTCCTTTTTAAATTTACTTTAACGAATACCTTGGTTTCCTGGAAGTTATCTTTTAAAAGGTTTATTTGGTCTTTTAGAAGGGATGATATATAATAATTGTTCTTATATTTGAATGATACTTAAAGGGAATTTGATTTTTCCTTCGTATTTTCATTTCCCTAGAATTTTTAGACAATGCATGTGTGATCTTCTAACATGGAAAATTCCCATAATATGTGAACATTTAAACTGAAGGAAATTTTCAGTTCTGTTATTTTTGCTGACACTGAATTAAGTTTCTGGCATTAAAAGCATTCCACAAAAGCAAGGTATGTCCCCATCCCATGAGGTTTGCCTCATATCCCCCTCTCATTAATATGCCTGGGCAGGTAACAAGTTCAGACAGCCCTACTCATTATACAGCATGGCGAGGCTTTATGTTACGAAGTCTCACTTCTATTCCCAAAGTCTGCTTCACCATATAGAACATTTTTTTAAAGTGAAAATTTTCAGCATTTTTGTCATGCAATTTCTTTCCTCAGAGCATCTGGAGGTGCTAGCGTGGGAGTGTTCCTCATGGGGCATGAGAATAAATGAAGGCACTGCTTTACCACATCAGAACCCTCTTTTTCTTTCTTCGGCTATCACTTTTCAAAGTGTATCAGACTTCTTCCATTTCCAGTTTTTCTGTTGCCAGTTAATTTTTGAATGATTTAAAAACTATTTTGTTGGATTGTCTTTAAAAATGCATTTTATTCAAACAAAACTGTCCACCAATATAACTGGAAGGCAAAGAAAGATGGGCATGCGTACTGCGTGTGTCTCTGCTCTGTGCACATGCTCCATTCTTCCATTGGGCTCCGCTTAAAAAACACAAGGTCTGGGATAAAATCATCGACAATTTTAAGATAGTGGCAGCATAACATTAAACCCATTGTGGGGTCCTTCTTATCAGAGGGTCTTGTGCAACTACACTTGTTACACACCCAGGAAGCTGGAACTGCTAATCACCTTGACAGAATGAAGACACGGGAAAGATGAATTTTGACAAAATTCGAGCTATGGAATAATAATTTTCAGTAACAGAATATAAAGCTAGAAGAAACCTTCCAAATCACCTAATCCAATGAGGTTATCAACGTAGTGACAATACGAGTGCTAAATTCCTGAGATCCTGATTACTATAGTGATTCTCATGTATCTCCTGCTCCCCATGCCCCTTTCCTGCTCTCGGAATCTTGGGGTACTTCTTGTGAAGGATGGGTCTGGGTGGAGTTCCCTAGATTGTCCACGGTAGCTCTAGAAGCAGAAAAAGACCAGAGTCTATGGAGAGATACTTTGAAGAGCTGTGGTTAGGGTGGGGAAGGAGCAACTGAACATGTTTAATTTACTCTAAACTTGTTACTTTCATAGGATTTTTTTCCCTGAAGCTTTATTCTAACTTTAAATCATTATGAAAAAATAACTGGCAGAGTACCCAGAAAGCGAAATTGAATTTATATAATGAAGGGAAAAGTCATTAATAATGAAACATAAGAGGAAAGAATAAAATAAACATAACTGAAGAGAGGTTATTGATTTCAGGCAGTTACACAGAATTGTACTCAGAGCTGTATAAAGACATAAAATTCGAAAGAAAAGTTAAAATATGTGGAATTTAGATTGAGAAGACAGATAGCATATCTAATAGGACTTCCAGAAAAGAAGAAAATAAATAAGAGAGAAGGAGAAAGAGTTACTATTCAAAGATAAAATTGCTATTACCAGAAATAGAAGAAGAATATGTGCCTTTGTCTTGGAGAACCACAAGTTTCCACCTCAAGATAAGAAAAAAATTCATATTTAGGCAGATCATGGAAAACTCATGTGGCATCAGAGACAAAGGGAAAATCTAATTATCAAGGAAAAGAAAGAAGATTCCTTCTATTGGCTTAAATTATATGAGTAGCAGGTGAATTATCAACAAAATGGATGCCATTAAGGAACATGTTCAACTCGAGAATCAAGTAGAGAAATTTCAATTAGAAACAAATATTAAGAATTCTAATAACTGTTTCAAGTTGAAAAAATTATATCTGGGTTTCAGTAGGGAGTTTATCGAATATATTAAAAAGTGGGATATAGGAAGCAATGCGGAAATAAGAAATGGATTAATGTTTCAGTAAATCTAAGAACAACCTAAATGTAAAACAGTTAATGAGTAACTTGGGGATGATTCCAATATCATCCCAGAGAACAGTAATGTGGAAGATATTGAGGAAGTTGATGTTAACAAAAATTCTATGTTCCATATATTCTTCTCTAGCAAGTTAAAGTTCCTGATTGACTCATATTTTTCAGTCAGATATGCCTGTTAAAATATCAAGGATATCTACAAAAATGTAAGAAGATGAGGAAGGAAGAAAAGGAGAAAAATGAATTAACAAAATAAGATAAAACTATGGACAGTCAGGAAAAGTGAAATAAATATGCAGATAAGAATATTTAGATTGAACACACAAACTAAAGTGGTAGAAATGTGTCCAAATATGTCAGAGATAAAAACCAAATTAAATTGACTACAGTTACCTGATAAAAGCTATTGACTTTTACATTGGATTAGAAAAATAAATGCAACTATTTAATAGGCATAACTAAAACATAACACATTAAACATAATAGATATTTAATAGACATATCTAAAACATAACAAACAAAGCTAAAAATATTAACCCTCTGGCCCTTACAGAAAGTTTGGCAATCCTGACCTTCAACCTTTAGGAGAAAATTTAGGAGACTACCAAGATGACATCAGGGTAGAGATGGATTTATTATAAAAGCCTTAACTTTATAAAACATTTTTAAAAGGAGCAAAAATTTTACTACATTAACAACAACCAAACTCTTTGTAAGAAAATGGTGTAAACTAAGGTAAAAGATAAATCAAAGACTTGAATGAGATATGTGCAATGCATGTAAGCGACAAAGGATTAGTAACCAGAGCATGGATAGAATACCTATGTCATCAATGGAAAGTAGGTAACTGAAATAGAAACTGCGTAAATGACAAGAAGGGCCTTCAAACAAATAGATGGCCAATAAATGTGTGAAGAAATGTCCATCCTCACTGATAAGTAAAGAATTGCATAGTAAACTATATTACCGTGGATCATCATCAGACTGGCCAAAAAACTAAAAATCTGATATGTAGACATTTTGGCAAGAATGTGGAAATGGAACCTCTCATGGGCTGCTGACACAAGTATAAATTGCTGCAATTTGAAGAGGAATTTATCAATAAACATTTGATTGAATAAATACTGCACTCTGACCCTGCAATTCCATTTCTAGGTATATTTAACTTAGGAAAAGTATGACAAAGGTCTAAAGAGAAACATACTTAAAGCCATTTATTGAAATACTAATAGTAGCAGCCAAGTAAAGAAATGGAACCAATTGAATATGGTGTTTGATATAGTAATAGATATAGTAGCATATTAATGTGATAGAATTCCACAATTATAACACTCAAAATTAATGATTTAATCTATGAATATCTACAAGCATAAATCTCAGAAGCAAAATATTGAGGAAAAAAGCAAAGTGCGATGGCATTTGTGATGCTCCATGAGCAAAGAATTCCGTTGGACCCACCATGCATGGAAGTTCACTGAGACTGAGAGCAAACCCAAGACAAGCATGTGACATCTACAACTTAGTAAGCGGGGTTGCTGAGAGCTCCAGAGGGCCATGCTTTCAATTCAGATTTCAAATTATTCAAACATAAAAAGAAAGCAAAGCATTCTGAGATACACAAATGATCAAGAGATCCTATCACCCCTTCTCTTGAACTGGTATACTTTCATGTATTAGCCAACCACTTACACAGGAAATGATGACATAAAAGGAAAGAGAAAGTTAGAACAACCCATATTTCGTTTTCGTTTCACTTCCTCCTTCCTTATCATCAAGCTGAAGGTGGAGATGGTTGGTAGAATGTGTGTGTGTCAAGAAGTGAAATGAAAACAACTGAGTTAGTTGTGCAGTTTTCAGTATTCTGGAAAGAATGAAATACATATGAATGTGTAAGTTATAAAATACAAATTGCATAATTTTGATGAATCCTATGTGAGTCAAAAGTTCTTACAACTGCACTTAAATCCAATATTGCACAATATAAAGATGAGCAGTAAAATTCACTAACAATTAATATTTCTATTTTGACTTTTCTGAGAACGACATCAAATAGTAAATTAAGAAATGGCAAGTCAAGAAAGAGACCATGGGGGCCGGTATACTGGTTAAGTCTGGGCACTCTGCTTGGGCAGCCAGGGTTCTCCAGTTTGGATCCCCAGCATGGACCTAGCACTGCTTATCAAGCCATGCTGTGGCAGGTGTCCCACATACAAAGTGGAGGAAGATGGGCATAGATGTTAGCTCAGGGTGAATCTCCCTCAGCAAAAAGAGGAGGATTGGCAGCAGATGTTAGCTCAGGACTAATCTTCCTCAAAAAAAAAAAAAAAAAAAAAACCCCTCAAAAATCCAGAAAAAAAACAGAAAGAGACCTTAGGATAAAGGAAAATGCATTATATTTTAGGACTTTTCATGAAATTTTTTTCTGCTTTTTGAGTAAGGAATCCCATGTTTTCCTCTTGCTCTGGCTCCTGCCAATTATTTAGATAACCCTCATTATCAGTGAGTAGATTAAGCTAGACAAAAAGTTAACACTAATGCAGTAGTAGCTTTTAAGATTTTTTCCATGGACTGCCAGTGTCTCTCAATTTGCTCATGTTTGACTGAGTGCTTTCTCTCAGTTCTTCGATGAAGAATAAGAAGCTAGACCATAACCAAGACTGCTAGCCTCTTCTTGATTAGAAACTGAGCTGAGTGAGACAAGCTTTGATTTTGCCGTATTTCACTGTAATAGCATTATTACTGTCTATAAAGCACATTGAAAAGAACTTTAAATATTAACACTAATTAAGGAAAACGGTAGGAAATATTTTTAGGCAATTTAACCTTTAAGAGGTCTCTAGAATGACCCTCTTTTTGGTGTTTGTCTTTTGTTATTATCTATTGATTTTTTCTGTAGCATAATTTTTAGTGGTGACTGGATACAGAATCTATGAATTTTTAAAAAGATCCTATCAAAGAGTATTTTTGAAGCTGTGATAGTTAAGGTTCACAAACTCTCTTTACTCTCAGTATTTTTTTAAGTACAGTTATATAAAATTTTAAACTCCCATAAAATGTTAATATTCTCGTCTACCGCAGCCTCATGTTCATCCCCCTCCAAACATCCTGATCAAAACAGTTTTGAGTTCTGTTTATTTTCTATTAAATGTCGTTCAGTGCTTGGGAATGGACCATCTGCTCATTTTCATTTTGGACTGCCAAGTTCACAGAGGGATCATGAATAGGTAAAAAAGGAGAATCGATTTCTTGTTTTCAAAGACATCTACTCAGACGTCTTTTGTGCCTAAATCTACCAGGTTCAGTCCATAACTAAATGATGTCTGAATATCAAAATTATTATTACTATATTTTTGAAATTGCATAAAGAAATCTGCTAAACTACCTTCTGGAATCATTTCATTCTATGTTCCCAACACTTCCAATTTTGACTAAAGATAGGAGCATCTTTAAGGGGTACTGAATGATTACACATTCTGATTTCACCTCTAATGAAAGTATCAGTATTGATAATAGTATGGTTAGTAGTTAAGTAGCAATTGTTTTAAAAAATAGCAATGAGGGTTTGGCACAGTGGTGTACTGGTTGGGTTAGCACGGTCCGCTTTGGTGGCTCAGGGGTCATGCATTTGGATTCTGGGCATGGACCTAAACATACTGCTCATCAAGCCATGCTGTGGTGGTGTCCCACATACAAAATAGAGGTAGATTGGCACAGATAATAGCTCAGGGCCAAATAGATTTTTGGGAATATTTTTATAGGAATATTGAAAATATAGACCATACTGAGTAAACTTTTTTCTTTGCCAATCATTTCAAAATCTCTCAGAATTATTTTCATAAGGAATGTAATTATTTAAGCCATCATTTTCTTTCTTTTTACTTTGACCATATTGTAAGTCTTAAATTACAACCTAAAGAACGAATAAGAAATCTATATCAAAGGTATCACATTATACATTGGACCACAGCCTGGAAAAATTTAATTTAATTAACTAACACCAATTTTACATAGTAAAATAATTTTCCCCACAGTTTTATACTTGCAATAATATAACAAGGTCAGGTACATTCATTGTAATACAACTTGTAAAAGCAAAACATTGGATACAAACTATATATCCATCAATGGGGGCTATTCTAGTAGTTCTCTCAGAGGAACAAAGAACTTTCCTTCCGTGAATTCCACAGAAATCCTCATCTCAGGCCTACTGACATAAATTGGATTATAGGACAATTCATTAATCCGTCATTTTAATCAAAGGAATTCCATGGGCTATTTTTTAATCATAACTTACCTGAACTGATTACCCAGGTGTGAGCAATAGGATAACTCTGAATGAATTAAGCAAATTAGAGACTGCCCCATTGCTGGGACTGGATCAATACTCCCACCCACTTGCCCACAACATGGCAATGAGAAAAGACAAAGACATAGTCCACTACATTCACTCTGCTGTAGTTATTTTGCTCAGACATTCAGTAAAGATCTGCTGTACCTATGCAAATTAAATCTCTCTCTCACACACACACACCATGCAAATAAAACAAAACTGATCTGAGAATCATAATTCCCATTTAAACCCATAGTTGGCTTTCTAAGAATAAGAATGTGATGGGTGAACTAATGGCTTCAATGTAGAATTTCTTCAAATTTGACTCGAATCTATCACCCTAGTCTCATTTCCTACCAGTTGAGAACTTAGTGATTCGAGATTTCTCACCATGAGGAATGTCCCAAAATGTCATACCCTTTCGTGACTCCATGCTTCAGCATGTACTCCTTCCTCTGTTATAAAGTCCATTCTAAAATCATTCTATTTCTGCAATACGTTGTAGTGCTCAAAACTCACAGCATCTGTCCAAATTTACCAAATTCATCCAGTAAAAGGCAGTCATTATTTCACTGAGTCCATATAGATTTGCAAATATGTTTATGGTTATACTTGCCAAACTTTATTTCAGATTATTTGCTTTTATATATGTCTCTTTGATTATACTGTAACTTTTTTTATTAACTTGTCACCAGAGCTTAGCATAGTTTCTGGAACAATAGATAGTGAATCCATATTTGTAGACTAAATAAAGAAATAAATATCTCATATTTCAAAAGAATGGTTTTATCTCTTCAGTATTGTTAAAACATGCATAGTCCCCCAAACTGTGAAATGGTTATATAGAAACTCAAGAGAGGAACTTACATAGCAAATACTGGATCATAAGTTTTACCACTTGGATAAAGATTGGACTATATAGTCATGCACTGAACAATGCCATTTATATCAACATCGGACCAAATATACAATGGTGGTCTCATAAGATTAGAACCATATAGCCTAGGTGTGTAGTAGGCTATATCATCTAGGTTTGTGTAAGTACATGCTATGATGTTTGCACAAGGACGAAATCGCCTAATGATGCATTTCTCAGAAAATATCCCCATCACTGAGAGATGCAGCACTGTAATTAAATGTCACCTACTCTGCATATTCTGTTAATTAAAATATTAATGAAGTTATAGAGTTATTGTTAGTGATTGAGTTCATTTGGAGGATTAACCTTAATGTTTGAATTGCTGCACATATCTTTCCTTATAGACTGAAACAATTGAAATATTCTAAGGTTGTGTTTCATAATTTAAAATATTTCTTGAAACTCAATCTGACATAAATAAGAAGCTATCTGACTTTTTGAGTTTCTTTACATTGTCTGGCAGTTAAAATAACTGGTGTGTGTTAAGTATACATCTACTGAATACATTCTATGTTTCTAACAATATATAAGGGGTTACAAATAAGAATGGGAGTCATAAGTATAAAGCTAGTTAACTTCTAACACAACATATGTAACATTGAGTAATCATACAAAATTGTACATACTACTTTCATAAGAGTGGTAGAATCCATAAGTGATGTGAGAATTCAAAGAGGTTTGATAGGGACATGAGTAATTAAAGACATTAAGTCCAGTGATTTGAATTTATAATACATCTTGGGTTTTCTGATTTAATAAAGTTGCACTGTCAAATGATTTTAACAGTGGGAAATTGAGATCACTGCTATGATCACAACTTTGTTAATTGTTCTAAATATACTGATTGAGCCCCTTCAAAACATCTTAGAGAGATTTATTAAGGCTGAATAAAAAACATGCACTTATGTGAAGTGGGGTTGGGTAAACAAATGAGGGTTTCATCAGTCCAAGGATAGCAGGACTAAAAATCTAGGTGTCGTGAAGGTTCACGTTTGTATATTAGGATATAGGGTCTACATAGGAGTTGAAAATTATAGCCCAGGCATGGGAACATGAGTGTGAAATTAGCTTTCAACACCCAGAATCAGTTTATAGGATTAGAGGACATGCGAAGAGCATTAACAAAAGATTCTAGCCATGTTAGAGGCTCAGGGATTCTTATACAACAGAGATAGGGAAACAAAATGGTCAATAGTAGCTTGTCCCAGCACATTGGTATTTAGTGCCAAAATGTAGTTAGAGAAAGGGAGGTAAATGAGAGGGAGAGACAGGGTTGAAACTAGAGCAGAGAGTCCCTTAATTAGCAGATTGGGGAAAAGACAAGTTCTGCACTATTGGGTAGAGAAATTGGCTATTGGATAACTCATCATAAATTTGGGGTATTTATTATCTCAACGTACCTGAGGTGGGTTGCATAGTAGGCTCAAGAGCCAGGGTTATAACTAGCTCAATTTGCAAATGAATGGTATGAGACATGAGAATAAAGATTGAATTGGCATTGGGAAGAAACTAACAGGCCTTTAGACTACAACTATCCAGAGGGTTGTGAAGCTGATTCGCTGATATGCTTGGAGATTAATTATGAAGACCTTCACTGTGAATCATAACAGAGGTTTGGAAGTTTGGCAGGCTTTGCAAGTCAATAAATTGGTATCTAATATGCAGAATACATAATGCACAGGAGAGCTCTTAGACATGAGTCATGAGCATAAAATTTATCTGTTCCTATAGCAATCCAGTGGAACCAATCCAGATGTTCAGAGGGGGATGGACATGAGGTTGGGCTAGATAAGAAATATCGATATTTTATAGGACTTTAAAATTTTACATAACTAGCTGTATGCATAAGATTTGCCGGATTTTGTCTGCCTTTAAACTTTTCCTTCTCCAGCCATTTCTGAGAATGCCTGCAGGTTGGGCAAGGCATCCATGCAGTACGTTATGTAATCTTCCTGAATGATGAATGAAGGCATATAATAAGTGAAAAGTGATGTCATCCATTACCAAAATATTGATTCCATTTAGCTTAACACTTGACACGAAGATTAAATGTTGATGGCCTTTCTGTCCTCACATTTTATGTGGAGGGATTATCCATTCTTGACTTACAAACTAGAAACTGAACTGGTGAAAAAAGTTCCAGATCCTCTACAATAGGGTGAGAAATTTATATGTAATCTTGGGACCCACTCTCATCTAGGAGTCTCAAAACAAAACTAGTTCATATGCCATCAACAGACCTAGTTTTTGTGATTTCATGTCTTAAGCATCATTTGCATGAATCCCGTCTATCATAATGTAGCATGTTAGCCAGACTGTGAAATGTGTTGACTTCTAGGGAGAGAAGAAATGAGAGAAATATGTTTAATCCAAACCATACATAAATTTGAAGTTTAGAAAGAGAGTTACTAATGGATTCACATTTGCTTTTAATCAAATCTAAAGAAAACATGTGTCTTTAACAGTTTAGCAAGACTAAAATTAATTTTTAACAAGCTGGGTAAATACGTTGCAGGTTTCTATGGTGAGATTAAAATGTTTTGTAACTCTTTAATGGATGGAATTGGCCCTATCAATAAAATTGACTAGCTCTTCAGTGACTTCCTGATAATGTACCATTGTTGACAATGAGTACAACTGAAGCCAACATTCTTTAAAGGGCTTAAGTAGCTTACAGCCTGCTGGACATCTGGGTTGGCACTGGCAATACTGAATGTCCCAAATGTATCTTATGAAAAGCGTATCTTACCCTGATGTTTGATTTTTTCTCCTTGAGACTGAAAATAAGATCGAGATTGTCAGGGTCCTTCGCTGGAAAGATAGTCATTCTTCAAAAAAATTCAGAGGCAGACTTTCTGAAAGAAACCAGTGTTATCAGTAAAGTGATTTCAGAAAATGTGGGCTTAAATACAAGAAGCACAAAGGTATCAGATCAACATGGGCAGAATATCCAGATGTAAAGTAGTCTTTTTTAATTAATGTGCTACTTCATAAATATAGCTTTTTATGGTAGTGGTGGGTGCAAATTATGTGATTTTGCACGATATGCTTTAAGAAATGTACATGCATGCCAAGTTGATAAGGGATGGACTTGTCAAGATTGATTTTATATGTCAGCTTGGCTGGACCATAGTGCCCAGATATGTGGTCAAACATTATTCTGGATGTTCCTGTGAGGGTGCTTTTGGATGAGATTGACATTTGAATAGATGGACTTTGAGTAGAGTAGATTGCCCTCCAGAATGTGAGTGAGCCTAATCCAGTCGATAGAAGGCCTGAACGGAACAAAAGACTAATCTCCCCCAAGCAAGAGGGAATGCTACCAGCAGGCAGCTTTGGACTCATCCTGGAGGATGATCTCTTCTTGGGTCTCCAGTCCACTGGCCCACCTTGCAAACTTTTGATTTGCCAACTTTTATGATTATGTGTGAGCCTATACACACACACACACACACACACACACACGTATACACCTCCTATTGGTTCTATTTCTCTGGAGAATCCTGACTAATACAGGTGGACACTTAGACAAGGAACAGGTATGCTGAGTAGAAGAAGCAAATGTTTGAAGGATTTGAAATCATGTAAAATTCGGGTAAGTGCAACTTGATTTATCACAGTTGTTTGTAATAGCAACAATTTTGAAATTATTTAAATACCCAAGACTAGAAATTTGTCTTAATAAACTGTGGTATGTTTATATAACTTAAACTGAGAAACAGTCAAGAAATGGCTTTAGAGTTGCATTAATATTGAACTCTGTTGATGAACTTACAATTGTGTGATTTGGAATGCTTTAATTTCTTGAATTCACTGTTACTACATTTTTCTTTTTCAGTGGTTATAAATTACTGGTTTAAATGATTTTAATTAAATGGGTGAAAAAAATCCTGTAAAATTGCCCTTTATATTGCTTTCAAATTTTCGTAATTCCTCGCAACTTTTATTTTTTGCTGGCACAAATGTATGAACATTGTGCCTTTTTGTCACAATTTTTCCTTCCTATGTTCTCAGCACTAAAAGAAAGCAGCCTGAAGGTGGTGAAGTCAATTTTGTTTTAATTGTCTGTGAAATTATTAAATGTCAAAGAAAATTATCACCGGCATTAAAAGAAATAAACTTTACAAACTTTTAATTAATGATCTGTTTTCATCAAGATCAAACGTTTTCCTCAAGAGATATCACAAAATTAGATTGTTAATTGTCACATATAATGACTATATTTAATTTTGACATGAAGTGATTTTTAGTAAAAGACTTCAATGTAATTCAACGTAAAACAAACAAAAAATCTTGCTTGCAAATGTTTATATTAGACATTTTTAAACTAGAATGGGAGAAAAACAGCAGCATATGCAAGTAAGGGGAAAGAATGACAGGTTTATTTTCTTCCTTGATACTTGTGTTATTTGTGGCAATATCAATTCCTTCAATACTTCTTTCTAATAAATTTGAATAGAACTCCTGGGAAATATACACCACTAGAAGCTATATTTGTATTTGAAGATTAGGCAGTTTACCTAAATTCCTAGGTTGACATGCAGGCCACACTCCTTTCTGGCCCTGATATATTTTCAACAATTTCTTTGTCAACTCTCCCTACATTCCACCCAAGCCTGACTCTTTAACCACCTTTCCTGTACTTCCTACCATTCTATTCAGTGTTCCTTCCCTCCATTGAAAGACTGATCTATGTAATCCAGATAATGCCAGGGAATCCCTGTCACTTAAAATCTAGGGTTATAAAATCCTGTCTGTTCCCATTCTTGTTTAATTTTCAACTTTCTCTCACCACTTCTTTTTTTTTTTGGTTTCTAGGTAAACCCTTTTGCTCCTTTGGGCTCAAAAGAAGTATCTATAATTCTATCATTTATTTTGTATCTGGTTAATCATTTTCTTGTACTAGTCTTTCATTTTTCTCAAGGGGCTAATGGTCAGGGCAGACCTACTCTTAAGTAGACAAACAGTTCCTAAGCAGAAGACTGCTGGCAGCTATTAGCTTAGCTTGTGACACTTCCATTGATTCTAGCAGTAAGGAGACCATGACCCCAGATGGAGGCGGATGGTCTTACTTACACACTGAGAAACAACAAAAATCAGTGTGGGGTTCGCCCCGTGAGCCACTAGTCTTAGAGGATGACACTGAGCCAAAGGTGCCAGATGGAAGACTACAGCCTATGTGGTGGGAGATATTTGCTCTGTCATAGAGGAGCCAATTCTAAACTATGGATAATCATTTTTAAAGTCTGCAGCTGTACCTATATGGGGAGACAGAGACAGACCCAGGCTTCAATAGATCCAGGGAGATGGATGAGAAACTGCTTTATGACAGCCTCCCGCAAGATATGGAAGCAAATGACAAAAGCTCTTGTGACACCTTCTCACAAGATTACTTATCTTGCCATATTCTCGGGAGCTTTATAGGATGTTTCACCAATATTTCAAACAGATTGCAACTGAGTCATGCTTACATGGCCTACTTGAATGCATGCAAGGTCACCAGGCTTCCATGAATGAGCCTTTGTCCTACATGAACCTATCTGCTTACTTACTCACAGTCCTGGTTTAGCCTATTGCCTTTTCATAGTAATTAATAGTGCACTATTTCATTCTTAAAATTCGTCATCTTGGACAATAAATTATATTGGCATTCTAGTGATGGTTGTTCTCCTTTATTGGGTTTAAAATTGTTTAAGAGAAAGTACTATGGCTTTTATTTGGGTGTCTTTTGCACACCAAGCCTGGCAGTGTTAATGTCACAGAAGACTATCATAAATTCTAGTTAATCTAGATAGTATATTTGGGTTATAAAGAAAAATACAATGGACTTAGAGGATAACTAAGACTGAGATAATCATTCACTTCTATGGGTCTTAGTTTCTTAATCTGTAAAATCTTGAGGGAGAAAGGTTAATTGGTCAAAGCGGATGATTGCCAACTATCCTTCTAACAAAATGGTCTATGATTTGATATAAATACAGATGGAAAGTTTGATTTAGCAAATAATTTTTATTGAATGCCTACTTTAAGCATGGCATTGCCACTGCTCCATTGAGCCTGCAGGTCATGCGTTCCTAGTCATTAAACCAAGGAGTGAGTTACCTTCTATGAACAGGGCGACAGAAATGAATTTATAAGTATTTTTTTGTTTTTTAGGGTTTTTTAAAGATTTTCTTTTATTCCTTTTTCTCCCCGAAGCCCCCTGGTACATAGTTGTATATTCTTAGTTGTGGGTCCTTCTAGTTGTGGCATATGGGATGTCACCTTAGCATGGCTTGATGAGCGGTGCCACGTCTGCACCCAGGATCTGAACCGGTGAAACCCTGGGCCATCACAGGGGAGCGCGCAAACTTAACCACTCACCCACGGGGCCAGCCCCAGAAATAAATTTTACTTGGAATGTTGTCATCTGAAGACTGAAATTTTTTCAAAATTTTTTGCCTTCCTATTTCACTATCAGTTTGTTACCTGTTAAATCTTAGGCTGTACCATTTTACATTCCCACCAACAGTACACAAGACTTCCAATTTCTACACATCCTGGCCAAGACTTCTTATTTTCTTCATTCTTTTTTTGATAGTAGCCATGCTAATGGTTATAAGGTGGTATCTCATTGCAGTTTTGCTTTGCATTTCCCTAATGATTAGTGATGTTGAGCATCTTTTCACATGCTTATTGCTTATTTGTAGATCTTATTTGGAGAAATGTCTATTCAAGTTCTTTGCTCATTTTTGATTCAAGTTGTTTGATTTTTGTTGTTGAATTTTGGGATTTTTCTACATATTCTCAATATTAATCCCTATCAGATATATGATTTGCAAATATTTTCTCCCATTATGTGGGTTCCCTTTTTACTCTGTTACTTGTGGCTTTTGATATTCAAAATTTTCAAATTTTCTTGAATTACAATTTTCTTTATTTTTTCTTTTGTTGCCTGTGCCTTTGGTGTCATATCAAAAAAACCATTACCAAATCCAATGTTGTGAATATTTTGCCCTATGTTTTCTTTCAAGATTTTTAATTTGTGGCCTAACCTATGACCTATCCTTGGAAATGTCACATGTGCACTTGAGAAGAATTTGTATGCTGTTGTTGGGTACAGTGATCTGCAAATGTCGGTTGTATCTAGTTGGTTTACTGTGTTGTTGAAGCCCTCTATCTTCCTACCTATCTTTGTCTGGTTGTTTTATCCATTATTAAGAGTGAGATATTGAAGTCTCTATTATTGTAGAGCTATTTCTCCCTTCAATTCAATTTTTGCTTCACGTATTTTGACATTTTATTTTAGGTGCGTAAATGTTTATAATTGCTATATCTTCTTGTCATACTGAAATGTTTATTAATATATAATATCCTTCTTTGTCCCTTGTAACTTTTTTGATTTAAAGTCTATTTTGTCTAATATTTGCTTAGACTCTCCTGACCTCTTTTGGTAATGATCTGCATGGAACATCTTTTTCCATTCTTTTACTTTTAATCCATATTTTTCTTTGTATCTAAAGTGAGAATCATGTTTCTTTATCCATTTTGCCAATTTCTGTCTTTTGACCGGAGGGTTTACTTTATTTACATTTAAAGTAATTATTTATAATGAAGGACTTCTGCCATTTTGCTCTTTGTTTTCCAAATGCCTTACAGCTTGGGTACCACTCATTTCCTGCATGCTGTCTTATTTTGTGTTTAGTTGATTTTTTGTAGTGAAATGTTTAAAATCCTTTCTCATTTCCTTTTGTATAGTTTCCACATTCTATTTTATTTGTGTTTACCATGGCGATTACATTTAGAATCCTAAAGTTATAACACCCTAATTTGAATCCTTCTGCTCTTTTAACAGTTCTGTCCCCAGTTCTTTCAGTTGCCAACATCACAAAATTACATCTTTAAACACTGTGTACCCCAAAACATAAACTAATAATTCTTTTAAATGCATTGGTCTCTTCAAGTATGTAGAAAATAAAAAGGAGAATTACAAATCATGATTACAATAACACTAGCTTTTATAATTGTTCATGCATTTATATTTATTGCTATCTCTATTTCTTTATATAGCTTTGAGTTACTATTGGGTGTTCTTTCATTTCACCCTGCAGGACTCACTTGAGCCTTTCTTGCAGGACAGATCTCATGGTAGCAAATTCCCTTGGATTTTGTTACTCTGGGAATGTCTTAATTTCCCCCTCATTTTGGAAGGACAGTTTTGCCAGATATAGGATTCTTGGTTGATGGATTATTTTTCTTTTTGCATTTTGAATATGTTGATCCACTATATTCTAACCTTCAAAGTTTCTAAGAAGAAATCTGCCCATAATCTGGTTGAGGATTCTTTATATGTTACAAGTCACTCTTTGTTGCTACTTTCAAGAATGTCTTTGTTTTGCTCTCTTTTTTATAAAGTTTGATTATAATATGTCTCATGTGGGTCTCTTGGAGCTCATCTTATTTGGAGTTTGTTGAGCTTCTTGGATGTTTATATTCATGTATTTCATTTAACTTGAAGTTTTTAGCCTTGTACTTTTCAGCTCCAGCGTTTAATTTTGTTTTCATTTTGTTTTATTAATATTCTTTATTGATATTGTCATTTTGTTTATAAGTCGTTTTCTTGACTTTCCCCAAAACTTCCTTTAGTTCCTAAGTTTTTCGGTCAGGAAGATTGGCCCTGAGCTAACGTATGTTCCAATCTTACACTTTCTGCTTGAGGAAGATGGGCTCTTAGCTACAACCATGCCAGTCTTCCTCTACTTTGCATATGGGACACCACTACAGCATGGCTTGATGAGCTGTGTGTAGGTCTGTGCCCAGGATCTGAACCTATGAACCCCAGGCTGCCAAAGCAGAGTGCACAAACCCAATGACTACACCACCAGCCCAGGCCAGGTTCCTACGCACTTTTGAAATAGTTATTTTAAAGTCTTCGTCTAGTAAGTCTACTTTCAGGTCTTTGTCAAAGGTGGTTTCTGCTAATTTGCTTTGTCCTTTGAATGTGCCATAATTTTCTGTTTCTTTATATGCCTTCTGGTTTTTGTTTAAAATTGCACATTTGAATCTAATAATGTGGTAACTCTGGAAATCAGATTCATCTGCCTTCTCAGAGTCTGCTTTTTTTTGTTAGTTTTTTTCTAAATTATTTTAGGCTGTCTCTATGTAAAGGTTCAGCCTGAGATGTAAACTTAAGTTTTTCTCAAGTCTTTTCTGAGGCTGCACCTTTCTCACACTTGTTCTGTCACATTCTAATTTTCCCTCACCATGTAGTTGTTTTTGAATGTTCTAGTCTTTAATGTCCGGCTCCAAAAAGCAAACAAAGAAAAAGATTAAGTGGGAAAAAATAGTTTTGGCCCTTTAAATTCCTTGGAAATCACATCAGCTAGAGTGGGAGGGGCTTGCAACAATGAGGAAAAGTGAGACAATTTGCATAAGGTTGGAAATATGTGTTTCTTGGTAGTTTGGCACAACTCTGACAAAAATTTTTTGACCTAAAATTTTCTTTGCGAGAAGGTTTTTAAATGTAGATTAAATTTCTTTAGTAGATATAGTAATGCTTTCAAGATTTTCTTAATTTCATCACAGTGATATCTCTCCTCACATCTCTCAGAATGGCTATTATCAAAAAGACAACAAATAACAAATTGCGGGTAAGGATGTGGAGAAAAAAGAACCCTCTTACACTGTTGGTGGGAATGTAAATTAGTGCAGCCACTATGGAAAACAGCCATAGGGCCAGTCCCCTAAATTTACGTTTTTTAAAACACCCAGTCTGTTATGTTTTGTTATGGCAACCCAAGCTGAATGAAACCCTGTTATTACTGTAGAATTGTCTATTTTTCCTTTCACCGATGTATATATTTTTTAACCTTGAAATTGTATTCATATTGTACTTTTCCCAGAAATTTGCATATTATGATTTTATATTCAAAAGGGCTTTTTAATTATCCTCTGTTTTCTTAGCAGCATATGCATATGTATGTGTGTATTTATAGATTGAGCAATTTTAATGAAAAATATTTTACGACTAAACCTCTTGAGTTATCAATTCAAATATTATAAATAGGGAATTGATTCAAGTAATGTAAATATAAAACTTTTTTATAAATGATAGTAAAAGTTAAAAGTTTATTAGAAATTCATCTTTGAATGAAATGAATGTTTTTGTTTAATTAATTTATATATCCATGGATACATATGTATGTTATAGGGTTAGCATCTATTATATATTTGTCTTTATTTCTATAAAGTTATGTAGCAAGAAATCTTATATATAAGTAGAGTAAGATGGAGGGAGTTTTGATAAATCTGTGTCACTCAACATTTTATACTTCTGATCTCCTTATCAAAAGTTACAAAGTGACTTCTTCCTAAAACTTATTGTTAAAGATAAATCTTTAAAATTATGTTGAAACAGAGGACTAAGTTCTATCTCAGACAGAAAATGATACTCTGTTGTTATTTACTTTTTCACTTTCTAGAAACAACAGCAAAAATTTCTACTAACACTTCACACATGAGCCTTTATTATATTGCTACCTTTTCACTTAAAAATAACTTGTTTATCCCCATAATGTAAAAGACAAGTGAGCATTACACTTTTTCAACTCAATATTTTTGCTTTAAAAACTCAATTTATGGAAAATTCTATTCTTAATGTTAAAACCGTTGTAAAAGCAAATTACTTTCTGTTTAAAAGTGGAAACAAAAACAAAAACTTCTGGTCTAATTGTTAATTAAATACTTGGATTATATGCATTTAAAAAATATTATACAAAAACTTTTGTGACATAAAATTATTACTAGTATTGAACACATCTTATAAGCAGGATTTCTAAAAAAATCATGAATAAATATTGTGGATTGAACATAATCAATAAAAGATTTTATGCTATGTTGTAAAAAAATATGTTGTTTCTCATTACTTATCTTGAATAATTTACAATAAGTGTGGCTATGGGTATATGTTATTTATGAAGTAGGAATATGATAAATGTCACAGTATTCCTTTGGTAAATATGTTTTTGAGAGGGCATAGAACTCTGTTGTTTGGATTTGGCAGAAAATACATAGGAATTTACTATAAAATCAGATATAACTCCATCAATTTCTTTATATATTATGGTCAATGCTTTCCTATGGATTTACTAAATTGAAAGTTATATAATGATATAAAAATAATTGGTCTGGAATTAGTGTATAACTATGTTTACATATAAATAAGCTAGAAACTGTGAAACATTTTTAGGAAAAACAGATTAGAATTTACTTAGAATAAATATTTTATAATTTAATTTGTTAAAGTAGCTTATTGAATATCCTTTTGAATAGCACAAACTGACTATAAGAAACTCGCATGCAGTTTTGTCTGTGGAATGTATCCAATGTATTTGAAAAAATGTGGTTGTCTCAGAATATGTTAGGTGTTTAAAAAGCTCAGCATCACTTCATTCTTATTGATAGATAGATAGATAGATAATAGATGATGATAGATAGATAGGTAGGTAGATAGAAGGATGAATGGATGGATAAATGACAGATAGAAGATAGATAGATAGATAGATAGATAGATAGATGAGAGAGAGAGAAAGAGAGAGAGAGAGAGATGATAGATAGATAATAGATAGCCAGCTGCATATAGATATAAACAGCAATTTTCAACAACCCTTTGAATTCTAGCTAATGACGTGTCTTATAGAGAATAGCTGAATAACATGTCTTATTGAGAATAGCTGAAAAGACATTCATACTTTTGAATAAATAGGAAAAAATGCTGAGTTTTAGAATTCAGTATTTTTTACCGCTCTGGTTTTCTTTCATGGAACTCTCCTTCAACAGCGATGTATTTCTGGCAAAATGAGAAATCATTAAACACAAATTTTCTTTACACTGAGAATTGAAACAGGTACACTTCTCTGACCCTTCACTAAATCATTCTGAGTCAACATACTTTCCTGTTTCTGTGCTAAACAATATCATAACTAGGGGAAAATAAATTAGCTACTTTTTCCAAGAATACTTCCTCCTGGAATATAAGACTGTGAACCCACTAAAATGAGAGTTTGGTCTTAAATCCTTGCTTCAAGACCCTCAACTTGTGCCCATCTAACCCAAAGTATCATTTCATAAATTCTGCCCATACCCAATCAGTCTCCACCTAGACAGACTATCTTTTTATTTATTATTTTTATAAATAAAATGTGTATATATTTAAGGCCAACATGATGACTTGATATATGTGTATACACAGAGAAATGATTACTAGTGTCAAGTTAATATATCATCTCCTCACATAGTTACCTTTTTTTTTGGTGATAAGGGTACCTGAAATTTACTCTCTTAGAAAATTGTCGGTGTTCGATGCTGCTTTAGCCATCATGCTGTACATTAGATCTCTAGACTTACTCATTCTACATAATTGCAGCTTTGCACTCTTTGACCAATACCTCCCATTTTCCTCATGTCCCCACCTCTGCTGTTCTACTCTCTGCTTCTATGTATTCAGCGATTTTAGTTTGCATACTGAGATCGTGCAGGCCTTTTTTCTTTCTGTGTTTGGCTTATTTTGTTTAGCATAATGTCCTCCAGGCCCACCCATGTTGTTGCAAATAGCAGAATCTCTTTATTATTTATTTATTTATTTATTTTTAAAGATTGGCACCTGAGCTAACAACTGTTGCCAATCTTCTTTTTCTTTTTCTCCCCAAATCCCCCCAGTACATAGTTGTATATTTAGTTGTGGGTCCCTCTAGTTGTGGCATGTGGGACGCCACCTCAACATGGCCTAATGAGTGGTGTCATGTCCGAGCCCAGGATCCGAACCTTGGGCCGCCAAAGCAGAGCACGCAAACTTAACCATCCGGTCACAGGGCCAGCCCGAGGATCTCTTTATTTTTTAAGGTTGCATAACATCCCCTTGTATGTAAATACATAGTCCCTCCTTATCTGAGCAGATATGTCCCAAGATGCCAGTGAATGCATAAAACCACGGACAGTACCAACCCCATATCTGCTATGTTTTTTCCTATACATAGGATCTATGATAAAGTTTAATTTATAAATTAGGCACAGTAAGAGATTAACAATAACTAATAATAAATACAACAGTTATTGCAATATACTGTAATACAAGATACCGTACATCTAAACAACCTGAGCATACAGCTTTTTAATTTCTTTATTAAGTCAAGAACTTTCACCTTTTCACTTAGAGGAAGCACTTGACAGCTTCTCTTTGGCATATCTGGATTGCTAGCATCACTACTGCTGCCCTTTGGGGAAGCTGTTAAACAAAATAAGGGTTACTTGACCACAAGCAGTGAGATAGCTTAGCAGTCAATCTGATAACCAAGAGGTCTACTATGTGACTACCAGGTGGGCGGCATATACAGTGTGGATTCGCTGGACAAAGGGACGCAGGACAGCCTGAGATTTCATCACGCTACTCAGGACAGCATGCAATTTAGAACTTATGAATTGTTTATTTCTGGAATTTTCCATTTAATATTTTCAGACTATGGTTTACCTCAGGTAATTGAAATTGCAGAATGTGAAACCGCAGATAGGGGGGACTAATGTGCCACAATTTCTTTATCCATTTATCCATTAACAGACACATAGCTTATTTCCATAATAAAGCTGCAATGAACATGGGAGTGCAGACATCTGTTTGAAATACTCATTTGGTTTCCTTTGGATGTATATCCAGAAGTGGGATCGCTGGATCATATGGTAGTTCTATTTTTAATTTTTCAGGAACTTCTATTCTGTCTTTCTTGACAGGTACCAATTTACATTCCCACCAACAGTGTACAAGAGTTCTCTTTTCTTCACATCCTCACCAACACTTGTTAGCTTTTCTTTTTTTGATAATAGCCATTCTAACAGGTGTGAGATGGTGTCTCATTGTGGTTTTGATTTGCAAGAAAAAGAAATAAAAATCATTAGAAAGAAAGAAGTAAAATTATCTGTATGCAAATGACGTGATCTTAGATGTAGAAAACCCTAAAGACTACACAAAAAAATTGATTAGAACTAATAAGCAAATTCAGTAATGTTGCAGGATACACAATCAACATACAAAAATCGATTGCATTTTGGGGTTGGCCCGGTGGCATAGGGGTTAAGTTTGAGTGCTCCAATTTGGTGGCCAGCAGTTTGCAGGTTTGGAACCTCGGCATGGACCTACCACCACTCCTCAGGCCACGCTGTGGTGGCATTCCACATAGAACAGAGGAGGATTGGCACAGATGTCAGCTCAGCGACAATCTTCCTTAAGCAAAAAGAGGAAGACTGGCAACAGATGTTAACTCAGGGTCAAGCTTCCTCACTCACACACACACACATACACACACGCACACACAAGTCAGTTGCATTTCTTTACACTAACAATAATCTATCTGAAAAGAAAATCAAGAAAACAATCTTATTAATAATACCTCAAAAAAGAATAAAACACTTAGGAATAGATTTAACCAAGTAAGGGAAGCATCTCTACGCTGAAAACTATAAAATATTAATGGAAGAAACTGAAGAAGACACAAATAAATGGAAAAATATTCCATGTTCATCAATTGTTAAAATTAATAAATGTATTAATATTGTTAAAATGTCCATACTACCCAAAGCAATATATAGATTCAACACAATTCCTATCAAAATTCCAGTGGCGTTTTTCACAGAAATAGGAAAAAGCAATTCTAAAATTTGTATGGAATTCAGACCCTGAGTAGCCCAAGTAATCTTGAGAAGGAAGAAGAGAGTTGGAGGCGTCACATTTCCTGATTTCAAACTATTACCAAGCTATCAACATCAAAATGGTACGCTATTGGCATAAACACACACAGCCCAGTGAAACAGAATTGAGAGCCCAGAAATAAACTCACATAGATACAGTCAATTAATTCTCAACAAGGGCGCCAAGAAGGCTCAATGGGGAAAAGACAGTCCCTTCACTAAGTGATGTAGGGAAACATAGATAACCACATGTAAAAGAATGAAATGGGACCCTTATCTTATTTCATACACAAAATCAATTCAAAACGGACTTAAAGGTAAGATCTGAAACCTTAGAACTCCTAGAAGAAAGAAAACATGGGGGAAATGCTGCTTGACATTGGCCTTGGCAATGACTTTTTTGATCTGACACCAGAAGCACAAGCCATAAAAGCAAAAACAAACAAGTGTGACTACACCAAATGAAAAAGCTTCTGTATAGCAAAAGAAACAATCAACAAAATGAAAAAATAACCCATGAATTGGGAAAAAATATTTGCAAAGTATATATCTGATAAGGTTTTAACATCCAAAATATATAAAAAGCTCATACCACTCAATAGCAAAAGAATAAAAGAATCCAATTAAAAAATGGATAAAAGGCCTGAAAAGATATTTTTCCAAAGAAGATACAAAAAGCCCACAGGTACAATGTTTTAAAATTATCTAGCCCAGGCCCTAGCATCCTATAAATAATCTCAATGGATTTTCCTTTTTTGACACACTATTAGTACTCTGTAAAAGTGGTATTCTCTCTAATGGCTTTAAAGCCAATAAACTTATTTTGCTTGATTAACATGTCTTCTGGTTCCTTTTGACTAAAAGTAGCTGGTGATCTTTAAGATTCTGTCAAGATCGCTTCTGGGCCGTAGCTTGACATTCTCAAATTGCAACTGTGTGCTTCTCTGAGGCCCTTGGAGCTCCCTCTTGATGGGTCTCTTTGGTAACAAAGTTTGCATTGCATCTGAGCCCCAACTCCTTTTCATTGAGCTCTAAATGTTGCATTCATTTTGTTTTTTAAGATGAGGAATCCTTTCTAGATCATTTTTGATTATCTGATTGGATATAGCAATTCTTATGTTTGACAGAAACCTGCCTGTGACTAGCAACGGTGTATCTATTATCCTCACCGTTTGTTGCAATTCCAAAAGGAGATTTTAGGGAAAAGAACAGTAATAGGTCCAATACGTCCCGCTCTCAAAATGGCCTTGTGGGCTGATGAGTTCAAAGGTCTCCTCAGACCAACATAGTATATATTTCCGTTGGCGTCACCTATTAAAACATTAAGAGAATTTTTCACAGGCATTTTTTGGTTTGTCTGTGAGAATATGATCCAGGGAGAGATCTCTTCAAATCTTATGTCTCTGGGAATTTCGATTTGTTGGATTAATTGGAGATGGCCAACTATTAGGTTATTGATCTGACACTTGACGTACTCAGGATCACAGCTGACTGACTACTGCGAGATACTCATGTTTTCTTCTCAGTCTATATGCATGACCTTTTAGAGCAGACTGTTGCTTCTTACAGGATTCTCTCTATTCTCTAACTCATAAGCTTGTTTCTTTTTTTAATGGCATATCAAAAATTGGATGGAAGGGGTCGGCCCAGTGATGCAGTGGTTAAGTTCACATGTTCCGATTCTCTGCAGCCCAGAGTTTGCTGGTTTGGATGCCAGGTGCGGACATGGCACAGCTTGGCAAAAGCCATGCTGTGGTAGGCGTCCCATGTATAAAGTAGAGGAAGCTGGGCATGGATGTTAGCTGAGGGCCAGTCTTTCTCAGCAAAAAGAGGATTGGCAGTAGTTAGCTCAGGGCTAATCTTCCTCAAAAAAAAAAAAAAATTGGATGGAAAATAGAAATTCAAAAGAATTTGAGGATACCCTAAGAGACTCTACATTGCTCCCTCAAAAATCATGTTTAGAGAATAGCATGGCTGTCAATATTGTACAAGATATTTTAAAGACTTGCCATTACCCAAATATTTTCTATGAAAATAGTGACAATTTTAATTCCGTTCTGCAATCAAAGAAAAGAAAGTCTTTCTGAGACTTCAGAGATAGTCTAGTAATCACCTTTAAACAATATTCTGGAGTAGATTGCAAGTCTGATCTGACCATCATTCTCTCCTCACTTTTTCTGGTATAGCCTTGAACTGGAAAAGGTGATTTTAATACAGAAGCAAAAATTGGAATGGGAAATAGACTCCTTGACAGATGTATTAGCTTCGTAGGACTGCCGTAACAAAGTACAATAAACTGGGTGGCTTACAACAGAAACTGATTCTCTCACAGCTCTGGAAGCAAGCAGTCCTTAACCAAGGTGTTGCCAGAGCCATGTTCTCTCTGAAAGCTCTGCGAGAGAACGCCTTTTTGCTTCTTCCTAGATTTTGCTGGCTTCCATCAATCTTTGGCCTTCCTTGGCTTGTAGCTGCAGTATCTTCACTCCAATATCTTCCTCCATCTTTACATGTCCTTGTTCTCTTGGAGTGTATGTCTCTCCATGTCCCCTCTTCTTATAAAGATATCAGTCATTGGCTTTTAGGCCCACTCTAATCCGGTGTGACCTCATCTTAACTTAATTATATCGGTGAAGATCTTATTCTCAAATAAGGTCAAATTCACTGGGCACTGGGACTGGGACTGAGGAATTAAATATACCTTTTTGCATATTGAATAGGAGCACAATTCGACCCACTGCAACAGATTGCCAACTCCTTGCTGAGCATTTTAAAGGAGACTTAGAAAAAAACAGAATAAAATCTTCGAAACTAATGAATTTACAGTAATATAAAACAGTTAGATACATCTATCCAATTCATTAAAACACCATAGAAAGAGCCTGTTGATATAGATCCCACAAATACTGTAAAGAGAAAGAACTTTGAGGGAAAAAAGAAACACCTGCCTGGCCTAATGGGGAGACTTGAGACATCCCAGTGGAAAATGAAAACTGAGGAAGACGTGAAGACTGATTGAGATTTGAAAGTGCCCCCAAAACTACACACAGATCTTTCAACAGGTAAGACCTCATAGGTAAAACCTCATAGGTTTAAACTGCCTATATATACATATATTTATATGTATGATGTCATCTTCAGTAACTCAGCAAATAAAGGAATCTATGATAAATAGAAACTATAAAAACAGAAAATTTTGAGTTAGAAGATACAATAGCTGAATGAAATATTTACTGGATGAGCTTGATAGCATATTTGGGAAGATAGAACAAAAGAATCAATGAACCTTTGAGAGACCAATACAAATTAACCAATTGAGAGAAAAACAAATTGAAGAAAAATAACCAGAAACTCAGAGACCTGTGAAGCTATGTCAAGAATACCAACAAATGTATAATGCAGTAAGAAACAAAATTGACAAACCTTTGGTTAGACTTAGTAAGAAAAAAGAGAAAGGGCTCAAATAAAATTAAAAGCAAAAGAAGAGACATTAGAACTGATACCACAGAAATACAAAGATTATAAGAGCCTACTATGGACAATTATGCAAAAACAAATTATATAACCTAGAAGAAATGGATAAATTCTTAGAAACATATAACCTGACAGGTCTGAACCATAAAGAAACAGAAAATCTGAACAGACAAATAACAAGTAAGAATAGTGAATCAGCAATGAAAAATCTCCCAACAAAGAAAATCCCTGGACCTTATGGCTCAACTGGTGAATTCTACAAGCAAAGTACACCATCAGTGAAATGAAAAGTCAACCTATGGAATGGGAGAAAATATTTGCAAATCATATATCTGGAAAGGGACTAAATATGTAAGGAATTCATACAACTCAATAGTAAAAAGAAAAAAAAACATTAAAAATGAGGAGAGGATCTGAATAGACATTTTTCTAAAGAAGACATATAAATGGCCAACAAGTTGATGAAAAGATGTTCAACATCACTAATTATCAGGGAACTGCAAACCAAAACCATGATGAGCTATTGACTCAAACCTGTTAGAATGGCCACTATGAAAAAGACAAGAGATTTTAAATGCTGGTGAGAATGTGAAGAAAAGGAACCCTGATGCAATGTTGGAAGAAATGTAAATGGTGCATCAACTATGTAAAATAATATGGAGGTTCCTCAAAAAATTAAAAACAACTACCATATGATCCAATAACCCTACTTCAGGATTTATATTCGAAGAAGATGAAATGACAGTCTTAAGGAGATATCTGAATTCCCATGTTCATTGCAACATTATTTACAACAGCCAAGACATAGAATCGATCTAAGTATTTGTCAATGGATGAATGGATAAAGAAAATGTGGTATACATACGTGGAATATTATTTGGCCTTAAAAAAGGAAGAAATCTTGCCATTTGCAACAACAGGGATGGACATTTGGGGTATTATGCTAAATGAAGTCAGTCAGACAGAGAAAGACAGATACTGTATGATCTCA
Source organism: Equus przewalskii (assembly GCF_037783145.1). Classification (NCBI taxonomy): domain Eukaryota; kingdom Metazoa; phylum Chordata; class Mammalia; order Perissodactyla; family Equidae; genus Equus; species Equus przewalskii. The sequence continues at coordinate 20,217,012 of NC_091844.1, forward strand.
CTGATGAGAAGGTGATAATGTTAGTTGATAAGATCAAATTAGATAGTAGAAATGTAGGGGCTTAGTAAACTGAGGCTTCCTACACAGTAGCTAGACACTTTATGTGGCCACTGTTCTGAGGAGAGAGGCTGCTTTTATGTTCTGAGCATCCCCAGCCTCTCTATCCTGATGTTGCAGGACCTTGTAGTGACTCTGGTAGATACAGGCAAATGTCCAGGGGAGCCATCAGGCAGAGTGCTGCTGTGTACTCAGCTAAGTTGCTCATGAATGTTTCCCAAACCTACACCCTTGTTCTTGAAATGATTTGGTGACATCCCATGGCTGTACCCCACCATGACCCTTTCGCCTTCCCTCTAGGCCCTGGAGTCAAGGCCAACTGCAGGTGTTCCAAATGTGTAGGTCATCAAAAAAGCCCCTGAGTAGAGGTGATTCGGAGGACTTCCAGCCATAGAAGTGACTGGACTTTCTGAAGTGGCTGCAAATGACCAAATGACAAAACACTCCCTGGTTGAGATTCACTCCTGCAGGCCAACTAACACAACTGGCTTATTAAAACTGACAGCTTTCTTATCTAGACTTACTTTAAGACTTTCACCTTGCTATGGCCACCAATCCAAAATTAATATTCTATCATTATAAACTCCACCGAATCCCAATCCATTTCCTGCCTCTCAGAATCTGTCTTAAAATCATCCCAAGGAGGTCCTAAAATCCTATAAAAGTCCTCTCCTGAATTTTGTTGTTCTTCTGTACCGCTCTAAGTCAAATAAACTTAGATTTGATTTTCTGGTATTTTGGGGAAGTACATAGTCAAAAACTCCCAATAAATCTGACCCTAAAATTTGTGTGGGCATAACAAAAATTCAAACGGAGGCTCATATATCATTTCTCTCCAAATTTAAATGTTATATCCATTACCCACCCACATTCCCATGGAGCATCCATCCCCCAGGCCACTCCCTGGGTTTGCTGACCTGACCCAGAGGCTTAAGCGTACTGGCTGTCCCCTAGAATATCATGCAGCCATCTATCTGAGTGGTAGCAGAGATCTTCTGCGGTGGGGGTAGGGCGGTGGAAACTGGGCTTGCTCTCATGCTTCCTGGGTTGTGACTGGATCTTTCTAAAAATAGGATGGGTATTAACCTATCTAGCTACCCATGGATCCAGAGCAAGCAGGCTCCCTTCTCCAAGTCTTACCTTAATGACTCAGGATTTCTAAGCAGTTTTAAGCACTTCCCACATCTTTATCACTCGAAGCAAAGAACAAAGTGTGCGGTTGTCTGAGGCAGCTGGTCTGTCTAGGCTTCCACTTTGGGCAATTTGGAGCACATGACTTTAAACTAAAGCAACTCTTTCACTGGTTTCCCAGGGGGAAATATGCCTTTGTGTAGATGCTTGTGATAAACAAAGCACCCTAAATCCTTTCTGTTCAAAGTGTACTCCACAAACTAGCTGCATCCGCTTCCCCTGGGAGCTTGATAAAAATGTGGAATTTCAGGTCAGATCTAATAAGTCAGAATTTTTATTTTAACAAGATCCCTAGGTGATTTGTATCTACACTCAAATTGGGGAAACTCTGCTCTAAAGCAAGAGGACTACCTATTAGAAGGGCCGCCCTGGCTGGAGTCTAAAGGCATTTCCCACTCCCTCCCCTCCCCCATTCTAGCACATATGAGATTGAAGCATCCACATATTGCTTCACCCACAACAGAGTATGTCTAAGGGAGGGAAACCCAGGAGATAATTCCTGATCGTGGTGCACGTATTAAACATTGAAAGGTTTCCTTTTGTTTGGTAGCCCTGTATGTTTTTAAATTCCGGGGCAAAGCTCCCCGGTGAGATTTTTCGGGAAGAATGGTATGACACCTTTTTGTAACGTAGGAGAAGGGCTAGTGTGAAAACTTCTTTTCAGGCAGTTTTGTGTTGGAAAAGGAGTATGTATCAGACCTGAGATGCTAAGAAATGAGGCAGTATCCATTCATCAACCTGACAGAGAATTTAAACAGGTCAAGTATTCTAATCATCCCATATACTTTGATCAGTCCCACTGTGTTAGTCAGCTCAGGCTGCCATAACAAAATACCACAGACTGTGTGACTCAAAAAATAGAAACTTATTTTCTCACGGTTCTGGAGGCTAGAAGTCCAAGAACGGGGCACCAGCATGGTCGGGTTCTGGTGAGAGCCCGCTTCCTGGTTTGCAGACACCCACCTTCTGGCTGTGTCCTCACAGGGCCGTTCCTTGGTGCATGCACATGGAGAGAAAGAGAGAGATCTCTCTTTTCCTCTCCTTATAAGGCTGCTAATTCTACGGGATTAGGATACTACTCAAAACGACCTCACTTAACATTAAATACCTCTTAAAAGTCTCTATCTCCAATGTAGTCAACATCGAGGATAAGGGCTTCAGGTTCACATGGGAATTTGGGAAGGCAGACAGAATTCAGTCCAAAGCACCAATAAAGTTACTCCTAAAAATCAGAGTCTCCATTTAGCCATACAACCATGTTGGAGAATCAAAATAAATTTTTCGTTTTGTCTCAAAAATAATTTGATGAAATACACCCTCATATTTTCTCCTGAGTTTGGCAAATAAAACAATTTGGCTTTAAACAAGGTGGTGAGCTATGTTGTTTTTTTTTTCTCACTAATTGACATAGTCAAGCTTGTAGTTTGTCTAGCTCAATTAATCTTCTTTTAGCAAAAATGTCCATGGAAATACATATTTTGAGTATTATAGAATTTAAAATAAAGAATATAGGAGGGGCAGATCATGAAAGCAAACAAAACCAAAGAAGTAAAAAAAAAAAAACCTCACAGCAAGATGCTACAGGAAAAAAGAAAGCAGTGTTTTCCCTTTTATCCCTTAAAACATCTCTTAGATGAAAACAATGAGCCAAATCAGAATGCACCCAGCTGTTTGTCTATAATTGCAATCGTGTTGTCAGAAGGAATTACACCTGTGTAATAGTTCATTATAGGGTATTATAATTTTGATATTACAAGCAAAATGTCTCATTTCCTTATGGGGAAAATAGAAGTTTTCTCATACGTATTTACTAAACTTCCTAGGAGAATTTCTTGACTGTCTTTAGCAACAACATCATTACTTGGGAAATAAAGCTCAAATGGGCTTGTTAAATACCCATTTTGCCTTTTGTTTTTTCTCCATTTGTTTCCTTGATAAAGTTATCCAGTGGGGATTCCTAAGACTTACATGAAGGCTATAACAATTACTGAGTCCCTCTCCCCATCTACATTGAAAATTTCTATCATGCACGCAGTTGCCAAAGCGGCAAATGAGCATGAGCTGACTATAAACAAATGCAATTTGGCAAGCCACAGGGAGGGGAATTTCTGTTTTCTCAAAACAACAGGGTACACACAGGGAGTCTTTGTGGAAAAAAGTGACGGGGGTGTAATATCCATGAGAGCAAGAGATAACAGATGTCAAGACTAAAGTGCTACTCCTTCATAGATTTCTCAGAGGGTTTTATCTGTGATCAATATGATTATCAACTTCTGGAAGGTTTAGTTACCTTGATAAGCAGTGGATTACATTCTCCTTGCTTTGCCTGCTGCAATTGCAGGTAACTAATGCAGTCGGAAAGAATTCCCATATTTTTCATATTAAGTTAACTAAAGGACATTCAGAAATTAAAATTGTGTAGCATTTGTAAAATATGGGTTATTATGATTGACAAAGAGATAAATGAATTAATAGTGAGATGTTGATTCTAGAGTAAAAGCTCAAGAAAATTGTGAGGGGAAAAAATACTTTATTTACTGTTAGAAGACTACTAATAGTCTGAAAACGAGAGTGGCCCTGCTTTCTGGTAGTTGGCAGAGGCTTTATATGTTGTAGGTACTTAAGGTGTCCATGAGACAGGGGAAGAAAAATAGAAATATGAAGTGTGGGAGAAGTCAAAGATTAGTTAGTGCTTCCCAGTTCTTGGAAAAAAGTGACTTGATGTTTCAGTTCTATCGTCTGTTTATCAAACACTGACAAAGAGTTTAGGTCCAATGAATGCAGCTGTTTGCTATTTAAGGGCTGCTTAAGGATCTTAATCCTTTAAAGGAAGTAGGATATACAGCCATTATTCTACATCAACTTGTAAGCATCTTTGTCTTAATCAGACAACTCTTCTACTCACAAAACCCATCTTCCAAAAAAATAGTAAAAGGGTACTGGAATATTTTGCAAAAATCTAAAAGTTGTTTTTAAATTGTGTACTACAAAATGCAAAACTATATAAACTCATCTTCAATGTGGCTCCTCTCCCAAAACTCTCCAGCTGTGCTTTTCACCAATGGAGGATACATTTTCTTTGCTCTTTTCCCTATATTAACCAGCATTAATGGCTCTTTCTTTCTAGGTTTCTAAAGTCTTCAGAACCCCAAATCTTTCTTTTTTTTTAGTGTATAGTTTTGCACAATTAGCATGCCCACTGTTCTATGGACTTATTGTGCCATAACAAATCATTCCAAAATTTATCATGGAAAAACAATACCAGTTTTTAGACTCATGGTTTTTAGACAGGACTGTGTTCCACAAAGTTTGAGGCCTCAGCTTGGGAACTTAAAATGGCTAGTGGTTTGAATCAACTGGAGGCTTCTTCATTCATATGTCTAGTACTTGAGTGAGGATGAGACTCAGATTGGGCTCATGCAGTTCTCTGCTTGAGCGTATGCACATAGATTCTCCATATAGCTTGTGCTTATCACCACATGAGGCTGGATTTCATGAGAGAATGTTTTGAGAGAGGCATCCAGCAAGTGAGCATTCGAGGAGAACAAGGCAGAGCCTATAAGAAATCTGATTCAGTCTCAGAAGTCATATAGCCTCACTTCTGACATATTGTATTTGTTGAAGCAGCCATAAGCCCTCCTAGACTCGAGGAGGAAGTGACTTACCTGAACTCTCAATGGAAGGAGTGTCAAAAGTGTGGTGACATTCTTTTTATCACCTAATTGTAAAACTGCCTCTAAGTGTGTGAAAATTGTTACATCGAGAAGGTAAGTTTTGTATTTTTGTTTCTCTTGTTTTATTCCACAGGTAAAAATTTTCCAGTTACCAGGAATCACAATTTTTAAAAGCAAAGAAGAATGATAATGACAAAAAAAAATGCTTGTGTTCAGTAAGGATGGATAAGTGACAGGGAGTTTAAAGATAGAGGGGAAAAGATGAAATTTGAAGTGGTGGACAATAGAAAATTGTCTTAAATTATTTTTTCCAGCTCATATTCCATCAATGCATCATCTCAAGGAAGAAGCTTGGTTTCAAAATAATACAAATGGCAGCCTAGAAAGAGGAGAAAATGTGAGGAGGGTACAAGTAAAATAGCTTTATATCAAATATGAGCCCTGAAATGGAAACAGCATGGTCTAAAATAATGGCATTGGCAGCAGAAAAACAAGATGAGAGCCATTTTTAAGACAATAAATGAGAGAGACCATTTACAGAGATTTAAAGATTCGATAAATCTTTCAAATAGATTAACAAAGTTTGAAGGAAAATAGGTTTAAAGTTTGAAGGAAAACAAATGAATCAAAGACTTTAAAATTTCTATTCTTGGACAATAAAACCTATTAAAGTAAGCATGCCAATGAAAGAAATGAAATGTTAGGAAAATGTATTCAAAATTGGAAATAATGCCAAAATTTGAGGTCCTTTCAAGGTCAAGTTTTGACATTTTTTTCAGTCGTCTAAGAATATTTCAATTGTCTACACAAACATAACTATTTGACTTTACTATTTCATCTTTGACGTTTCAGTTGTAGATTTCTTCCTTCTGGAATAAATAATCCCAAAGATTTTGTTTTACTGCTTTTAGAACATTGGCCAATTTTATATGTAACAGCACTCTCAGTCTCATATTCTTATTTTTATGCCTTCTTTGATGGGTTACATAAACCCTGTTCTTAAAATGTTCTTGGAACCAACTTTATCATCTTACTCGTTCCCTATTTCAATACTACATGGAATAAAGTCTTTGATATGTGTTCAATTCACATTTGTAGAAGTACATTAACCACATTTTGTAGTTTCTGTGTCTGATGTTTGAGATCTGGGGCCTCGCTGACCAGGGAGAGACTGCCTCTGCGATGATTATGAAAACAAGCCTTTCATAGGTCAATTAACCTACTCAGAGCCCATACCTCCCACCCACCTGCCTGCTTTATTCAACTCTTACATTCCAGAACAGTATTCTCCTATCCAAATCATCCTGGGCCAGGCATCAGACAACTAAGGACAGCCCCTGTACCTCAGTCCACTGCAAATAACTAAACAGTCCTAAACCTGCTTAGCCTGTCTGAAAAACCACAATAATGGCTCTCCAAAAGTTCCCCTAGCTCCCTCTGCCTTTGACTATCTCAGTGTTCTCTTGTGTGGCCCTGTGTGTCGTGATGTGTCCCACTCCTCTTGGGAACTGTGAGTAATAAGTTATATTTTTAATGGCAATCCTGTCTTGATCTGTTGACCTCACTATACCTGAATAAAAACAAGATCTACATTTTAAAATAAGGAGTGTTGTATTTTTAACACTTGGAAAATTAGCAATTAACAGTATGAATTATTTGCATAAAAAGGTATTCATTTCCTGGGGCCGGCTCGATGGCACAGTGGTTAAGTTCTCATGTTCTACTTCTGTGGCCTGGGATTTGCTGGTTCGGATCCCGGGTGTGGATCTACACACTGCCTATCAAGCCATGCTGTGGCAGGCATCCCACATATAAAGTAGAGGAAAATGGGCATGGATGTTAGCTCAGGGCCAGTCTTCCTCAGCAAAAAAGAGGAGGATTGGCGGCTGATGTTAGCTCAGGGTTAATCTTTCTCAAAAAAAAAAGAAAAGGTATTAGTTTCCAATATGTGCATAGTTAGTTCACTAGTCTTATGCACTTTTAACTTTCCATTAATAGACATGTTTATACAAAGCCTTAATGTTTGTCTGGAATATTGCTTAGATTTGGTATTTTTCTATTACAAAAAAGGCTTTGAGATTTCTCTAGTTATATAGTCTGCAGGTCCCAAAACGCAGCTTTGGAGGTATATTTTCCAAATGTTTGTTGCCCAGTCCGAGTTGATCCATTTCAGTGCACCACCTATTTATTCCATTATTTCCCCGCTTGTTTTTCCGTTCTTTCCTATAACAATCACATGAAAGGAGTATTGGGATTTTGCCCACGAGAATGGAGTATTCTCACATATAAAAAAATTTGTGTTTCCAAAGATAAAATAGCTAACTTAGGCAAACATTTATTGAATGCCTATTTTTTTTGACAGGCATTGAGAATACAAAAATAATCAAAGCACAGTTTTTACATCCAAACAGTGAGGGGATGAGTCTGAGTAGAGCAGGAGAGACTCCATGTGTAAAGACCTTCCACCTCTTGTCTTATTCTCACAGTGTGCCTTAGAGAAACATCTAGAACTGCACATAAACAAGCTAATCAGTATCCAATCAGTAACCAGTAAAGCAAATGACTTGTTAGCGGAAGATTTAAGTCCTCTGTCCAATCTTTTCCTTCTCTCCCTGATAAGAAAATAACTCATGTTTTCTTAGATTCCTCAGGAATGTCACATTCAGCAAATCTGAAACTTTTTGCCTATGGAGAGGCGCCCAATGGTCTGCAGTCATCCAACACCTGGCACTCCTGGGCTCCCTCCCCTTTCCCTGCTTCTTTAGCTACATTCATATGAAAATATTGGTTTCTTTAACCTTTGTATCCCTGAGCTTCACAACACAAAAAAGAAGTTACAAATTGTTAAAACCCAGGTGGCCTCACCCAAGGCTCATTCTAAAGTTTTGGCTAATTATGGGTCCCTGAAGCTTATTACAGGGAAAATGATGTCCAGAGACTATCAGGAAACAGAAGCTTCCCAGACCCCAACTCCTCAGCTTCCTGGAGGCGGAATCCACCACCCATCACAGAGGCAGACAACCAAGGACACTCACCTGCAGATTCCCTTATCTTGCCATCCCTCTCCCTACCTGCAGCCACATTACTCACAACCTTTAAAACCCCTTGCCTCCCATCTTTCCAGTTGATGAATTTGAGTGCTTACTCTTGTCTCCTGGCTGTCACCTGAAATTAAATCCCCCTTTTCTTGCCACAAGCCTGGCTTTTCAGTGATCTTTTTCTTTCGGCCCCTCCTGTGTGGCAGATAAACAAAACTGTTTGCGTTTGGTAACAGGGACACTCACATAATCCCAACTTTTATGTTTCTTCCCCCATAACTTTAGGTACCATCTGGTCAAACCTTTTTGGCAGAATGCCACACTCAAGACATTTATTATTCCTGTCTTATTGGCAGGAATGGATCCTGGCTCCTTTTTCTAAGGGCTTGCTTTCAGATATTAATAAAGAAAAAAATCAAGGTTGGCCTCATGGCCAAGTGGTTAAGCTCACACGCTCCACTTTGGTAGTCCAGGGTTCACCGGTTCAAATCCTGGGCATCCCACATAGAAGAACTAGAACAACTTACAACTAGGATGTAGAACTATGTACTAGGGCTTTGGGGAGAAAGAAAGAAAACAAGGGAGGAAGATTAGCAGCAGATGTTAGCTCAGGGCCAATCTTCATCACCAAAAGAAAAAGGCATATGTTTAAAAAAATTAGAAAAATAAAAGTAAAATGAAGATATAAACCTCTTTCACGATAAGGGGCTAGTGTTCCAGCACATAATATTTTTACATTTTGGAAACTGAAAAAAACTTGGGGAATTCTATTTTTCTTAATCTAAGGGAGACTGGTGGTAGAAATTCCAAGAAGTTTGATATGCTTACAGGGGACATAGTTTTGGTAACATGGCAAAAACCAAAAATCTAATAGTGTTCTACAGTGGTCACCAACTATGCCATTTGGCTTAGAGGCAATTGTGCTGAGGCTTTATGAGAACTGAAGTGGAAGGCTATGGATAGGTAGTAGAGAGCATGCAGTTGGCAGGAAACAGGTTTGAGAGCATAAAAGGCCATTGTATATTAGTAAAACGAGTATGGCATATAGTAGATTTTCATGTGTGCTACGTAAGGATATATGGGAAGGAAATAAAGGTAAGGAAATCTGGAGATAAGGCAATAAGTAACAATTTCACAAGTAAATTAACATACAGCTCCTCAAATATGCTGTTGCTCTTTCTTCAATAGCTATTTTCTTGTAACGAATTTAAGAAACTCTTTAATCAATGAGATGAAAGAACTGAAGTCAAACAATTTCTATTGACTCAAGTGTGTTTGTTTTGCTGTTTTATAGGTAAATATAAACAGTTCTGTATTTTCAGTCAGTTTTACAGTTATGATAAATCAGATGTAAAAGCAAATGAAATGCCACCATCAACATTGATTCGGCACTGCATTGAGTAAACCAAGAAAGATTGTAAAATTTCCTTTTTCTACATTCCATTCCTTATCCTAATAGCAATCAGGGTCTTTTTATAAGAAACTAATATGAATGTAACTTTTCAAAACATCATCTGTTTTTCAAAGTAAAAACCTGTCATTGTTGGTATTTGTCTGCTATTAAAAAAGAACGGACAGAATTCCATTTGAGGGTGAGGCGTGGTGCCTTTTTAATGCAGGCATTTATATTTATTTGCTTTGATGGAGAAACAGCCTCTTGAGGAAATCATTCCTTTGGTTTACTTTTATTATAAAAGGCATGCACTTTTTTTCTGAATTTTTATTTAGTCAGAGAACGGAGTTCACACTGCAAATGACCAGCCCCTAATTGGAAAGGGACAGGTGAGTAGAGAGAATCACAGTGGAGATCTGCTCAAATGGAGCAGAAACTGCAGGAGCAGTAAAAAGGTAGGGACTCTTACATGGAATTATCAGACAGGAAATTTAAAATAGACACTATTAATATGTTAAGGACTCTAACAGAGAAATATGGATAAAGTAAGCAGTGAGATGGAAACTCTAAGAAGCAAAAGGAAATGATAAAAGTCAAAAACACTGTAACAGAAGCAAAGAATGCCTTTGATGGGCTCATTAGTAGACTGGCCAAAGTAAACATCAGTGAACTTGAATATGTCAACAGAAACTGCCCAAAATGAAATGCAAAGAGAAAGAAAGTATGGAAAAACAGAAGAGAACATCCAAGAACAGTAGAGCAATGTCAAAAGATGTAACATACATGTAATTGGAATAGCAGAAGAAGTAGTAAGAGGGAATGGATCAGAAGAAATATTTGAAGAAACAATAGTTGAGAATTTTTCAAAATTAATGATAAACACCAAATTAGAGGTCTAAGAAGCTTAATTTTATGTGTCAACTTGCTTGGGCCATGGAGTGCCTGGATATTTGCTTTAACATTATTCTGGGTGTGTTCATGAGGGTGTTTCTGGATGAGATTAACATTTGAGTGGGTATACTGAGTAAAGCCAATTGCCCTTTCCAATGGGAATGGGCCTCATCTAATCCACCGAAAGCTTGAATAGAACAAAAAAGCCTGAGTAAAGGAGAATTTGCTCTCTCTGCATGACCGTCTTTGAGCTGGAACATTGGTCTCCTGCCCTCAGACTCAGACTTGCTCTAGAACTTATGCCATCAACTCTTCTAGATCTCTGAGGACTTCTCAGCCTCCATAACCAGGGGAGACAATTCCTTATACTAAATATATTATTGGTTCTCTTTCTCTGTGGAACCCTGACTGATACACAGGAGAAATACTCCCCCAAAAGTCTTAATCTGAACCAAAAGTGCATATTGCTTTGTGAAAGTAGCCAGGCTGAAAGGGCTGCATACTGTATCATTCCAATTATATGACCTTCTGGAAAAGGCAAGACTATTGAGACAGTAAATCTCTCATTTATTACCTAGGGTTTGGGGACAGGGAGAATGATTAAAAAGGTGAAATACAGGAGACTTTTTAGGGTAATAGTTTCACTATATTCTGCATGATATTTTCATGTGGTGTATGTGACACTACGCGTTTATCAAAAATCATAGAATCAGCAGCACAAAGGATGAAACCTTGTTTATTCAAATAAAAAAAATCATTTAGAAGATTGAGAATCCCAAGATGGAATTCAGGCTCTGACAAAAGAATCTAACTGTATTATAAACGTATGAAACAACTTCCCTGAAGTACACAGTGGGAAAAGTTGTTGACCTAATTAACTTTGGAAATCAGGGGAGTCTGGAAGACTAAAGTTGAAAAGAATTGCACATAAGCACTTTAATGCAGGTGACAAAGTTGTTTCACAGAGTGTATGAATTAACAATTATGATGCTGCTATACATGAATAGATGTACAAATGCTATCCATGTATTGAACATTTAAGTAAAGAGATGGAGCTAGATTTCTTGTTATTGGAGTGGGAGGTTACAGATAAGCAAAGGGAGGAGGCTAGAAAGATCCATGTGTTAAAGGCTTAGAGTTAGATATGAACTTATAATTAGTTTAATATAGATACAGACGGTTACATATAGAAGTATTTATCCATATGGGTATATAAAGAAGTTAGTATACACACATGTATTTCCTCACTCTGTCAGCTAAAGAGGCCCAGAAGCATCAACACACCAGTAGCTCTGAGCATATGTAGAACCCACGTCTTGGTTTCTAGCACTATTCTCCAATAATAGAACCAGGACTCCTTAAAGAAATGGCTGATTCTGGAGAAGAAAATATGCAAGATGAGTCTGAAAAATCTTGGAGTCCCAAAAAGAATGAAAGTGGGAAAAAGCCTCAAAAAACCTCACCTCCATTGTGGTATGTCAAAGAGACAAGCCAAGTGTAAGAGCCCTCAGTGTCGACAGCTGGAAAGATTTGAATGCAAGAATAAATTAAAACAAATTACTTAATTAGTTAAGTAAAATAGACTTCCAAGATAAATTCCAAAATAAAATAAATATGCATGAGTCCATACTGACATACTGAGTCCATACTGATTGGATAAGACAATTAATAGGGAGAGTGACAAACATCTTGTGCAGAAGAATCCCAAACAATTTACGTAGCTGCTCCGCCCTCAGGGAAGGGGAGCATAAGTTCCACTGCTTACGTGGGAGCTGTGCACAGTGAGTTACTTCCAAAGAGTACAGTATACAAGGTGGTACCTTTGCAGTGGATAGACCTGTCAAATACCACCCCAGATAGGTGTTGAAGGTCAATATCCACAATGATAAATCATCTTGATGGTACGTACTTGTGATATAATGTAATTAAAATGGCACTTTATCTCGGTGGTCTTCTTCTAATAGTCTATAACCCCTGTTTAACCATCACACAAATTTCAGTGGAGGAGCCTCCTACAAAATACCTGACCAGTTTTCCTTAAAACTGTCAAGGTCATCAAAAGCCAGAAAGTCTGAAAATTGTCACAGCCAAAATGTTCCTAAGGAGACCTGACAACTAAATGTCATGTGTTATCTTGGATAGGATTCTGGAGTAGAAAAAGAACATTAGGTAAAATTAAGGAAATATGAATAAGTTATGGAGTTGAGTTAATAACAATGCATTAATGTTGATTCATTAATTGTAACAGATGTACCATACTAATGTGAAATGTTTATAATCGGGGAAACTGGGTGTGGGGCATATAGGAACTCTCTATATTATTATTTCAATTATTCCATAAATCTAAAATTATTCTAAAATTCGATGTCTATTAAAAATTAAAACAAAATTTGTTGACTGATAACATCGTGAAGTTTTCAATGTACATAGACAGCCTTCAATGGTGCTTGAAATTTGTGCATATAATATTTTATGAGGCATGGGTTTCAGAGTCAATATTTGACTCAGATATTTAGAACAGAACCATCCTTTGAAAGTCACTTGAATGCTATGTTCCTTGGATTTCTTTCTTTTTTAAAAAATTCTGTTACCAAGATTCAGCTGTCTTTTTTTTTTTTTTAAAGATTTTATTTTTTTACTTTTTCTCCCCAAAGCCCCCAGGTACATAGTTGCATATTCTTAGTTGTGGGTCCTTCTAGTTGTGGCATGTGGGATGCTGCCTCAGCGTGGTTTGATGAGCAGCACCATGTCCGCGCCCAGGATTCGAACTGACGAAACACTGGGCTGCCTACAGCGGAGCACGCGAACTTAACCACTCTGCCACGGGGCCAGCCCCTCAGCTGTCTTTTTTTAAATTTAAAATTTTTTTTTTTGAGGAAGACTGGCCCTGAGCTAACATCTGTGTCCATCTTCCTCTGCACCCAAGGCGGAGCGTGCGAACTTAACTGCTGTGCCACCGGGACAGTCCCTGTTCCTTGGATTTCTGATCTGTAAAATTTAAGGAGTTTAATTTATCTCAAATAAAATGATATATGAAATGTATCCGTTTAGCATATCCTAAAAGAGATGATTAATGAAGAAGTTGTTATCAATGCACCTGACAGGCAGTACTGTTAGTTCTTTCTTTTATTAAATAGTTTTAAGGACTAGTGCTTTACAAGACGTTATAACATAGAGATGGTAGCATATGCAAGTTAAGATCTTGTGTACGCTGGAGCCACGCTACTTCTGTTCAAGTCCTTGCTCTGTCAGTTACTAGCTATGCAACATTGGGCAGACTGGTTAAACATTCTGAGTCTCAGATCTACTTCTTACAGCAGTGATAATATTAGTAAACATACCATATAAGGTACTCAAGGATGATTTAAAGAGTTAGTAAATCGAAAACACTTAGAAAGTTGTTTGATATTTAACAAGTTCTACTTAAATATTAGCTCTTTACTATCATTATTAATGATGCCTATAAGGGAGGATACAATTGCTATAGACTTGCTCAGTTTTAAGATGAGGATTCATCTGATTCTTTACTCTTATCATTTTTCCCTCATCTTCATTTATTTTTTATCTTCCATTTCTCTTTCTCATTTTTAGCTGAGAATATCACCCTGTAAAGTTTTCTCCATATCCAATAGATTTTTCTTGCCTACTGTTATAAGCTTGAGCTCTAGAAGTCAGAGTACAGTATCATGGAATATAACATATTTTCAAGTCTCTGACTTTTTTTGTGTGTGTGAGGAAGATTGGCCCTGAGCTAACATCTGTGGCCAATCTTCCTCTTTTTGCTTAAGGAAGATTTGCTCTGAGCCAACATAGGTGCCAATCTTCCTCTATTTTGCGTGGGATGCCGCCACAGCATGTCTTGATGAGTGGTGCTAGGTCCACATCTGGGAACTGAAGCTGCAAACCCTCGGCTGCTAAAATGGAGGACACAAACTTAACCACTACACCAATGGGCCAGCCCCACAAGTCTCTGAATTTTGTGAAAAAACTAAAAGTCTTGAGATTTGGGGCAAAAAAAAAAAAGGATTTTATGTCACCAATTTTAAATATTCTCATTGATTTGTTCCCATACACAGAAATAGTCCAAAGTTAAGGGAACCCAAAGACACTAGATAATGTGTCATCTGCCACATTTTCAACCTGGGCTCCCAGAGAGCTCCCCTCACAGGAGCCCCCTTTCCAGGAAGAACAGGAATCATATCTTTGTAATAGTAGATACTTTCCTTATGAAAAAATAGGGCTAGGAATCTGAGCTAAGATCTTCTAAGATACCATTCAAAGGTCTGTCTTTTTTCTTTCTCACTCAAGCTCACATTGACCAAACTCCATTTTCAAATAGACAGAAGTACCTGAGGAGAATTACTGGGCATTTGTCCAAAGAATTTGAAATCAATGATCCAAAGAGATTTATGCACCCCTATATTCATTGCAACATTATTCACAATAGCCAAGATGCAGAAGCATCCCAAGTGCCCATCTATAGATGAATGGATAAAGAAGGTGTGATATATGTATATACAATGGAATAGTACTCAGCCATAAAAAGGACAAAATCGTCCCATTTGCAATAACATGGATGGACCTTGAGGGTATGATATTAAGTGAAATAAGCCAGACAGAGAGAGCCAAATACTGCATGACTTCACTTATATGTGGAAGACAACACATACATGGATACAGAGCAGATTAGTGGTTAGCATAGGGAAGGGAGTTGGGGGGAGGTGGGCAAAAGGGATAAAGGGCACATATGTATGGTGATGGATAAAAGGTGGACTACTTGGGGTGAGCACAATGAAGTGTATTCAGGAATTGATAAACAATACTGTACACCCGAAATTACACAATGTTATAAACCATTATAATCCCAATAAAATTACTTGGGAAAAAAAAAGTAGCTGAGAAGAGCAAAGGCAAAGAATGAGTGACATAATTTAAACATTTAAACATAAACATTTAAACATTTAAACATTTAAACATAATTTAAACGCCTTCCACATTCAAAGGATCATATACCACGACCAAGTGGGATTTATCCCTGGGATGCAACATAGAGATAGCTGACAGGTATATGAAAAGGTACTCAACATTACTAATCATCAGGGAAATGTGAATTGAAACTGCAATGAGATATCCCCTCACACCTGTTAGAATGGATATTATCAAAAAGACAAAAGGAAATGAGTGCTGGTGAGGATATGGAAACAGTGGAAACCCTTGTACGTTTTTGGTGGGAATGTAAAGTGATGCAGTCACTATGGAAAACAGTATGGAGGTTCCTCAAAAAATTAAAAATAAAACTATCTTATGATACAGCAATCCCACTTCTAGGTATACATCCAAAGGAAATAAAATCAGGTTTCTAAGAGATACCTGCACCCCCATTTTCACCACCGCATTACTCATAATAGCCAAGATAATGGAAACAACTTAAATGTCGGTTGATGGATGAGCAGATAAAGAAAATGTGGTATATATATACACAATAGAATATTATTCAGCCTTAAAAAGGATATCCTGACATGTGTGACAACATGAGTGAATCCAGAGGACATTATGCTAAGAGAAATAAGTTAGACAAAGAGAGACAAATACGGCATGATCTCACTTGTATGTGGATTCTAAACTAGTCAGACTTAGAGAAGAAGAGAGTAGAATGGTGGTTCCCAGGGGCTGGAAAGTGAAGGAAATGGGGATATGTTGGTAAAGGGGTACAAAGTTTCAGCTATGCAAGTTGAATAAGTCCTGGAGATCTAATGTAAAGAAATGTGACCATAGTTAACGATATTATATTCTATATTTGAAATTTGCTGAGTGTAGATTTTAAGAGTTCTCACCACACAGACAAAAAAGAAAGAAACAAGCAAAAGAAAAGGGTAACTATGTGACGTGATGGATATGTTAATTAGTTTGATTGTGGTGATTATTTCACAGTATACATGTGTATCAAAACATCAAGTTTTACACCTTAAATATATACAATTTTTGTTAATTATACCTCAATAAAGCTGGAAAAATAAATTAAAAATAAAAATAAAGCAATGCATTTCTAATTGTTCAAAGAGAGAATATGGAAGAAAGGAATTTATCTGCATACGGTTCAGGTAAGAAAATGCAAGAAGTGAGCACAGTTGGAGCTGCTGTGCCCAAACCAATGAGACCCAGAAGATAATCCCTTCAGTCGTTACTCTTGGTCATCAGAAAATAAGAGCTTTCCAGCACTTCTCAAATGTATTATAAGATGTTTCAAATATATTTTTTACTTTTGATTAGTTTGAAGGAATATATTAAAATCTAGTTTTCAACATTAAGGTCTTGACATGCAATGTCAACCTACAAAGATAAGACCTACTTATTTTATATACTCATTTACCAACATGGTTTATTGAAGCTGTTCGACCCAAAAGAACAGCAAATTTTATTGCTACCTTGTCATACAAACAATTGCATAGGTACACAATGCAGTACTACTAGTCACTTCTTCTCAATACATTGAAATTTTAAAGTCGTTTCATCATAAAGCATAACCTTTCAAACTGTACTGATTATCATTTTGAACAATAGAATATGTCTCCAGAAGGAAGCTGACTTCAGTTCAGGAATTGTCAAACTTTAACTTACAAATAACTATTATTCTAATCCCTGTCTATTCCTCATAAACTCCCTCATAAACATAATAACATGTTTCCTTCTTACTGCTATCTTTTGGCATGTGTTAAATAAACAATTGCAAGCATTTCATATTTGTGGGAAAAATTCAATAAAATAGGAAGTACATGTAATTTTTTTTCTCTGCCAGAAAAGCTTTTAAAGCTCAGTTTTGCACTGTGAAGCTGATTTGCGACAAAATACAAGTGGTGGTTGCATTTTTTTCCAACACAAGAACAAATTTAAACAAGAGACATTTGTCTAGAGCAAGCACATTGTGCGTAGAAATCAATCTAAACGTCCAGATCAAAATTGTATTTTTGAAAAGGCATTATGCAGCAGGATTCCTAATGGCATGAACATTCTCCCTTTAGATGCCATGAATACAAAAACACTCCTGCTATTTAGACCATGAACAATCCAGGTACTTGGACTGAATTGTGTATGATTACTAGCTTTCCTCAAAGCTCTCACTGCTCTACTTAAAACGAAAATAGTTTTCTAAAAGAAAATATCTCAGTCATTTTCTTTTTCTTAAATTTATTTAGGATGACTTTTTGAGAAAGTAAGGAGTGAGGGTGAGTAGAACCTGTAAAATGCCCTTTTCCATCTGTGATTGGCCTTTCCTTGGTTGGTAGAGTAAAAATTTCAAGAAAGTTGGTCACCTTCCAGTTATGTAGGGGTAAAAATGTTAATGTCTGATGTACGGTAAATGATTATTGTTAGACCAAGCCTTTTCCAGGAGCCTTTTTGTTGTGATTTTTGAATTACTTACTTCACAAACAAAATTCTGTGCATTTGTTAGCGCTTTTGTTGTCTCTAGGTTTTACCAATTTTTATCAAATATTTCTGAAATTCTTTCACTTCAATTACTTAGATATGGTGCCAGAAGTAGAAGTTCTGGGCTTAGACTACGTGAGGAAATTCTCTTGAAAGAACAAGAATTTAATATTGATCTTAAAAGCCTCTTTATCTGGCACCCAGAACATATCTTTCAGAATGTATAGTCATTCGCAATTTTCTCACTAATGTAGTTTGAGAGGCTAATTCACATACGAAGCTATGCATTGTTCAGCTGAGTTCGCCGTATTTTATTAAAACTGATACATTTATTTACATAATTTTGGAATAAATACTGATGGACATAAAATTGCATGTGATTTCTTTAAACACTGTTTTCATTTGCTTAATAACGAGTGAAAAGTTTTGATAAGGAACTCATGTCAGGGATGCTTTATAAATGAAAATCTATCATTACTAAAATATACACAAAACCTTCTTTTCAGCTAATGCTATCTCATCCAGCCTCTGAATTATCCCTAATTTCTTTTCTCCTCTCTGTATAATTAATCACCAAATCTTCTGATTCTGCATTTAAAAAATAAGTTTTCAACAAATACATCTTAGTGAAACTTTCCAGGTTTACTACTAACATTTTAATCATAGATTTTTTTTTAACAACTCATTACGTATACATTAAAAAAATGTTTAACCAAGCATTTAGTGTAGGTTTGGGTGTGTCATAAACACAAAACTTTTGAGAACCACTGTCCTTGGCTTCTGTTTTAATCATTAATTTCTTGAACTATTGGGGAAATACATATTAAATTTCCTGCTAATCTCTTTATATCCATGATTCAACCAACAATATTTATGGCAGAGAGAAATTTCACTTTCTTTCCGAAGCTTGCAAGCATCTGATGACATTCAGTTGCCTATAGGAGCCAGCATCTATCTCTGAAGTACCATTCCATCCTCTAGTCTACCGACTCATCTTAGTGTGGCCCAAATGATGGCTTTAAAAGTGGACAGAACTGAGTTCATCTTCCTATGTGACTAACTGATTCCATTAGATACTTATGCAATCTCAAACTTGGAAACAAAGCATGAGGATGGCTGCGTGTTCTTTTCATATCATTTTTTTAATTATTCAAGATAACACATCTGAATTTGATCTTGTTTCTTCAAATTTCTTTAGAACATCGAAATAAGAAATTACACATTAATTTGTAAGTTTATATCTGATAGAAAAGATAATCACACAGGTTAGAGATTTTTGCTCCTATAAAATAGTTTTGTATCTATTAGCAACTTCATTTCAGCCTTTCTTTCTTTGAATTCCATATATGTATATCTATTCCAAAAATTCTTCTTTAAATTAGCTTTGTTATCTTACTGGTTTCCTCATTAATTAATGTGTTGAATAACTTTATTTACATATGTTAATTCTATATTTGATGAAACCATGTTTTAACTCTTTGAAAATTATTTCAGTGGAATAAAGGTTTCTTACTGACAGAGTATCAGTAATGGCACCTACTTAGATATGGTGCCAGAAGTAGAAGTTCTGGGCTTAGACTACATGAGGAAATTCTCTTGAAAGAACAAGAATTTAATATTGATCTTAAAAGCCTCTTTATCCGGCACAAGCAAAATCTCCCCCATCCCAATATCCAATTATTTAATCTATATTAAATTATTAATTCACTAACTATCCAGACATGAATGTATGTTTATTAATTTATCAACAAAACAATATCTGTAATTATTCTAAGTTCTGACCCAGAAAAACTTTGTCATCAGATGACGAATGTTTCTTGTTTTCTGAAGAGCTCAAAACCAATTTCATATGATTTTTCCTGTTTCCTCGGTAATTTAATTGTCAGTAATCTTTATTCTTCTACATCTGAAGTCCATTCATTACTATCAGAGTCAATATTGCAACAGAAAGAAAGTAAGAGACAAAATTAGGATAAGGTAAGAAATGTTTTATTGAACATGCCCACTCAATGCTTTCAATGTTATTTTTTAAATATAATTGAAAAACATTTAAATAGTCAGTTAAGCAAGCAGGACTAATTTCTCTGTTGCAGTCTTAAATACTCTGCGTCTGGCAATCAGGAAAAAACCAAAAAACTGTTGCTTTCTAAAACTATTTTTATATTGACTCCAATTGTCAAGCCTTGCCTGACTCATCTTCTATGCATTCCTGTTTCAGAAGTCTGTGGTATGTAGCAGCTGTTGTTAAACTTACGTGTTTTTTTTATAGCTTTATTTTAGACTTTGTGATTCTTCAAGTAAAGTCCCAGTAAAACTATGCTTTGTGAAACATTATTTTCCAGAAGCTTCAGATGGTTTATCACAGGGAAAGTGTCAAAAAGGATTTGAAGCTACAGGTTCAGGATTTTTTCAAAATTGTAGTCTGGGTTTTAAGGCCAAGAATAATTCATCCATTTGATTGTATGTGAGGAAAGCCATTAAAACACACAAAAACTCTTGCAAAAACAACTTATTTTCTACAATATTTTCAAAATTTCTCAAAAGCTGTATTTCTCTAACACGTGAAAAGAATATGATGGGTATTTGGAGTCCCAGGAGCAAATATGAATGCATGTTTGTAAGTGTGCTTTCATTTTGTATCCACTCCCTTTTTCAAATATCATTTTTTTTAAATGACAAAGTAATTGCAATTTGGTGATATGAACTTGTGATTCCTTTGACATTAAGGAGCAATGATTTGCCAAGGAGGCTCATTGTAATCGAGCTCTGATATACTGTAAGGCTGTGTTTAAAATAAAATTTAAAATAATGAGTTATATTTAAAAGAGACTTGAGAACCAAGGTTTTTAAATACATATTTTAAATTTAGAATTTCCAAGCTACCTCCATTACACCCACTTATTCTTTACCCACCTCATTCAGGCTCCTGAGAAGATCCGAGCGTAAAGAAAGTTGTAGCCAAAAGGAACATCTCTATTCTCTGAGAAATTGCCACGAATTTTTTTCTTTGTTCTTTGCTAGACGAGGAAGAAATCTAAGAAAATAAAAACAATGTGTGCTCTCTTTATCCACCTTTGTCTTAAACCCAGAATTTGGAGCCAGCCATACAGAACATATTCTCTATATCCTCAACTCTGTACCTCATTCTTGTCTCTGAAACACTTCAATAATTATTGTTACTTTTATAATGTAAAAGCCATAACATAAATCAAATGAGAGAGAAAGAAAAACAAGGAGGAAAAAAACCCCCAGATCTTTCAATCCTTAAAACTTATTCCTAAAAATCTTAATACTTAAGACAAAACTTAGATTTGAAGACAATATTTAAAAACTCAGAGGATATAAGGTTTAGGCTGTACTAATTTATTTGTATCCCGGATTAACGATACCCAAAATGCCTTGCCTTAGGGTATGACATTGTTAAATTTTTCACTTTGTCAAATTTTCCTATATGTAATGCCTTGGATCCTCTTATTCTGTGCAGCCTTCTATCTGACTCCATATTTTCTTACATTGAAGGACATTGAAAATGATCAGTCTGTCCTACTACCCAGA
The DNA here is from genome assembly GCF_037783145.1 of Equus przewalskii. Classification (NCBI taxonomy): domain Eukaryota; kingdom Metazoa; phylum Chordata; class Mammalia; order Perissodactyla; family Equidae; genus Equus; species Equus przewalskii. Next base: position 20,238,236 of record NC_091844.1, read on the forward strand.
ATTTATGTTCAGTGTAGTATCACATTGGAGAATTTTCTTTAAAATAAATAACTCATTTTGAAATGAATTCTTACTTACAGGCTGATCCTTTTCTATCAATATGGATTTTTAAAAAACAAAATTGTTTAAAGCAGAATGATGTATGAATTAATGATTTGACATTCAATGTATTTAGAAACTGACCCAACCCTTAACACAAAAACATAAAAACCTTCCTCTTAAACATTTATAAGACATTTTACTTCCTTATTTCTGGCCTTAAGTACTATCCCAAGCCATTGTTAAATAATAAATTACATGGCAATTACCATTAACTTTATTAGCAATAACTTTCTACATAAGCAATTGACATATCCTCAGCCACCATCTGCATCTTACTGGACATTATCTTTTCTCCACATGGAGAATGTCAATAAATTTACATAAATTTTCCAGTATCTATTATTCATTCCAAAAGCACAGGAAGAGTTGGAGGTGATCTGAAATAAGTGAATGGTCACTTGTCAAAAAAATGTTTCTGAAAAACTTCAACAAATATTTCACATTCAGTCAGATTGAAAGAGGTATTTACGGATTTACATGAATTGCAATGCCCTCTTTTTAGTGATTTGAAGTTAAAATATTTAACAGCATGTTTTTGGCCCCTTTTTTAACATTTTTGATGGTGGGGACTATCTTAAAGTACTTGCCCCTACAGAAGAGTGTATTCGGAAGAGCGTTTGTTGGAGACCTGGCCCCCATCTTAGCCATTATTCTACTAATGACACTTCATTTGACTGCTTTACACAAACTATTTGCCCATTTCTACCAGGACTTCCTACAATGTCTCCTGTAGGGGAGGAAGACATTTCCCCTACCCATTCTGGGTTCTTTTGGCTGGAGAATGAATTAAATTCACATGAGACAGAATAACAGGAGAAAATTAAACAAAGCTTTATAACATGTATACATGGGAGAGGCTCAGGTGACCTGAACAGCTCGCCAAAATGGCTAAAGCCACCACCTTAAATAGCATCTTCAGCTAAAGACAGAGGAGGTTGTTAGGGGTGGAGGGGGAGTTGATCATGAGAGATTACCACACAAGTACAGTAAACAAGAGTCAGGTTATTATGCAGACTTGAGTCCTTGCCTTCCAGTTTGATAAGAGTTTATAATAAGGTCATCCCTCCTTCCTGGTACAGAGAGGGAGACACCTTTACAGACTGAGATTTCTTTTACAATGTAAATGTCTCTTAACAAAGGGTAAGTAAATTCTACTTTTCAGAGTTTCTTTCCTGTCTGCAATTTTTAAAAGTAACCAGCCCCAAATAATCCTCATGACAAAGAGACGTATCTTGGGGTGGCCAATTCCAGTCCCCCACACTCCTTTTAATGTTTTTTTTTTGATGATTACACACTTTTTTCCTCATCCAAAGTTCAGACACCTGGTGAATTATAACTGGAGTTGGTTGATTATAAGTGTCACAGCAGTTTTTTCAGTTTTAATTTCATTTTGGTCTGGACCTTTGAATATCCCAGTCACTTAGTCTGATTTTGCAATCTCCATCTCGCTGACTGCCCAATGACTATTAGCTTTTTTACTTCAGGGCCTCTTACTGCCTCGGTCCCTCTTGGATTCCCTGATGTGCTGTATCTGCCGTGTTTGCTCTGTTCAGTTGTTTGTTTAATCAACAAATATCTGTGGAAACTCTCTATGGACCAGAAGTGTGCTTGTGATAGGCTGCTGCCTACCATTATAAATCATGCACATGCACATCTGGTTAGGGTGATTTCCTAACCAGATTTCTAGGAACACTTGACTGACAAGCTTTCCTTCTGTGACTGGAATCCTGGCCACTCTCTGAACACTTAAAGACACAGCTTTCCTACTCCTGAATGGCTGGAGGCCATCTGATGTTTTCATGTGCAAAACTTAAAGACTTTGGTTGAGATTCAAATCAGATTCTAACTCCAGTTCACATATCAATGGGAGACAGTGGCTTAGAAGAATATTTGAAAGCCGAAAGCAGCAGCCTCAATGTGTACTCTTATACTTATCCTAAAATCTTGTGTTGAAAGCAGTCCAAAGATATCATCCTTAGACATAACTCAAGGGCACAAACAGTGGAATAGTTAGGAAACTTATAAGAACTAATCATGAGTTGTTATCTAGACAAAGACCTCAGGGAGTTCTTCCAACTTCTTTTCCTCTAATCGCATTCGGAAACAATGTACAAACATAGTGGAAATGACGCTAGTTAAACTTCTAGCTAATAGCAGACCACCAGAGAAATAAGAATGGTCTGGATGAAGGAATTAAAATATGGAGTAAGGAACAAAACTGACAGTAATAGATGGTTCAAATCCACACAATCAAATAATGTGAATGATTGTATTTAGTAGGAAAAGGCCAGTGCAAATCAAAGAAGACTAAAAGTGGCCCCCTACATCTGATTAGAGTGTTTCTTATATGTGGAAGATACAAAGTGATGAATTTACAACTTATGAATGAGCATTTTAGCTATTGTTTATCTTTCTTATAGAGATGAATGCCGCATTTATTCAGTTACTTATCTATTCTCTTAGAACATATTCATTGAAAGCCTACTAAGTGCTAGACACTGTGATAAATCTTGGGAAGGAAATGAATAAAAGGTCACAACTGAGTGTTTATGTCAGCAATGAACATAGGTTTATTATAGAGTGTGATAAATGGAATGGAGACAAGGATACGATGCTGGGATGTCAGAGGGGAAGGAAGCCCATCTCTTTCTTGGCAAGTCGAGGATGGCTTCACAGCTGAGGAGATAAATAGACTGTTCTTAAGGGATGTATATGTGTAGTCATATGGAGGAAAAAATGACGGAAGTACAGAGTTAGAAGTTCCCTGTAATTTTTGTATTATACATGTGATAGAATTTGGCAGAGATGAGACAAAACGTTGAGATTTGAAGATATGCCTTTTAGACTATTTAAAATGGCATCCTGACTTCTGATAAAGGAGGAATTATTAAACTTTGTAATAAAAACATATAACTCGACAAGAATAATCAATGCTATAAACGAGAATTTCACAGAAAATCAAACACAAACAAATATCTTGAAAGTTACGAAATCTGAAACATACTTAAAGAAATACAAATTCTGAGTGGTCATTCAAATACATCTCAAAATCAAACTTTTTAAAGGTTTTGCTTAAATTTTACCTGCTAAGAGAGCTTCTCCTCAATCTACAGCATGCCACAACCACCTATCCATTTAAACTGCTTTATTTAGTTATTTATTTTGGGTCTTTTATACAGAACTTACCAGAATTTCCCATTCCATTTCATTGTATTTGTTTGTTGTCTTTCTCCTTCCTGAAGCTCATGAGGACTTTAAAATTTTTATTACCACTGTACCACAATCACAGAAGTGGTGCCTAGCAACTTATAAGTGCTCTAAAAATGTTTGTTGGGTGAATAAAACAAGTAAAAATTACGAGATAACACTTTTTTACTCCTAAAATTGACAAAAGATTGAAAATACTGATAATGATGTCAACTGTTAAATTGAAATATGTATTCACACAATTAATGAGAGTTTAATTTGAAATAACTGTTTTGGATTTGAGTTTTGCTGTATCTATCAAAATTAACATATACAACCCTCTTATGAATATTTCTTCAGATATATTTGTATAAATAAGAAAAAAATATGTCAAAGCTCCTACAAATTTCAGAATCATTGTAGTATCAAAATACAACTAAAGTATTCACCTGCATAGGAAAAGAAGCAGAAATTAGAGTATATTTTTAAAAATATTGGGAAGCCATTAAAATAATAAGCTAGATATAAATAAAACTTATAAGTAGTAATTTTAACAAAACTGCAAATTGTAAAATAGCATATATTGTGTATTATCTTTGAAAAATGTAACAAGTTTTATGACTATTGGAGCATAAAATGGTGATGTTTCATACCTAAAGCAGTTTCCTTTTGGGTAGATGATGTGCCCATATATATTATATCTGAGCCAGAATGCAAAAAATATGTATAAAAACCCAATCTGGGAGCAATTTTGGCAGTCCCAGCTTCTCCATGCTTCTCCTGTGCCTCAAGATTACTAGTATTCTTGAAACGAATTGAAAAACTTTAAATTGGATAAGATCTCTGATTCTAGTGAGTTTGACTTGACAACCTAATCCTTTTTGTAATCTCATGTGCATATACATGCGCACATACCTATGCAAGTTTGTATGTATTGCATGTATGTGTGTATGTGAGTGTGTGTGTGTGGGGGTGTGTGTGTGTGTGTGCGGTACATGTGTTTAGAATTAGAATATCTTTAGAGAGATTCATGGAAAGCTCTTAAAGGTGATTGCCGTAGGGAGTTTGATCGGTAATGCAAATTGTGAGGAGGAATTTTTCTTTTGCCTTTACTTTAGTGCTTTATGTATTTAAATGGGCTTGCGTTGAATTTTCAGCAATAATAGTAACCGCAAAACCAAAGTCAATTACAAATATATTCTGAAGCAAGCATGTACTCAGGAAAGAAAATTTTTTTCAAACAGAGGTGTAATCAGATTTGAACTTTAGAAAAAAAAATAGTTTGGAATTGAGGAGTATGAAGTAGAGAGGTGAGAAGGTGGTGATAACAACACTATATAAACAACTGATCCAATAATCCAAGGTGACAGGAGAAACAACTCAGGCGCTGGTGAGAGACAGAGGAAATGGACTAACTGAGTTAGATGCGAAAGCTGTTAACAGACTGGATACAGAGAATGGGAATGGAGACAACACTAAAAATGACTTTTAAGTTTTTAGATTGAGAGACAAGGAGAATTACTTAGTGATTCAGGAAAATGCAGGATTTAGGATAATCCTATCATTTTCCTGGAGAAGACGCAAACCTCCCAGAAGAAACGTAGAACCGAGAAGCATCACTGCCATGATGGAGCCTCTGGGCAAAGAAGAGATAGTTAAACTGATTGTATTCGGAGGTGTCCACGGGAAGAGCAGGAGTAATTAAAATGAAGTAAATCCTAGGTTAAATTAGAGCAAGAGGCATTGAACTGACAACACTAGATGAAGCAAAGCTCACCCTTGACTGGCCTCCTCTCAGAGCAAAATCTTGAATTATTTTTGTTACTAATGGCTCTACTACTACTAATGATAATATTAGTATGGTTGTTTTTACAGTCAGTAATTTCACACACTTTCTATCATTTGCTGTATACAAAATTTATATTATTAGTGTAGTCATTTTATAGATGGAAAACTGAGGCTCCGAGAGACTATCAGCCAGCATATGTAGCAAAAGGACTTAGTGGTTAAGCTAGAATTTGAACTTAATCAGTGAAAAATCATCATCCCACACTCTTAAGCATTGTGTTCATGATTGCTTCAGATTCAGAGTCATTTTGGATGCCCTTAGATGATTCTGAACTATTTCTAGACATCTTCATGTAAGGATAAGTCATTCAGGAGTACTCAGGCATTGGCTTAAGAACCTGGGCTCTTTTGGGTTCTCATTCAGATCCAAATTTAAAATACTGGAGTATAAAGAGGATTGTCTTATTGTTGTCTCCAAATTTCATTCGTAATTTCTTTCTCTCAAGGTTTAGTTGATGCCAAGAACCCTCAAGTTAGCAAAGACCACATGTGGAAAGACAATGTGACAAGTCACAAAGTCATGCAAAAGGGAGGCGAAATGGCACAAGATACTAATAGGGTTCACGTGAAACGTGGAATTTACAGTGCTAAGGAAACCTCTAGGTTATTCGTGCTAATGAGAAAAATAGAGAACTGCATTGTAAATTTTTGCCAATATACCTCTTTCTGAGCTAATGCCAGTACTTTGTCTTACTTTGATCTCGTCATTCCAATGTCGGTTCACATTTTCCATCCTGGCACTCATGGCTTTATATTGTTCTGTCTCATTTTAATTTGCCAAGTATCAACTTTAATTCATATTTTTTGATAATAAGTAATCTGGAGTAAGAATGAGATAAAAGTGAAGTTTCCAGAAGTGTTTTATAAGTAAGAGCCTACTGCTTAAGGAAGATATGCATATGGGAATTGAGTTATATTAGGTTCCCTACTTATGTAAGAAAATCTAGTCATGTAACTAGAACTCTGAATCTAGTAACGTTACCTAGCCCTTTACTAACACGTAAAAGGAGCTGATTTTTTATTTACAATATAACATGCGAAAGTGATTTTGTGTTCAGAGTGTGTTTTTGTCTATGTGGGATCATTTTAATTAAATTACGGACCTCCACAAGAGGGTTTTCCTTTTTGAGTTTAAGAGTTTGAGTTTAATAAAGACGAAGATAAATCGACAAAACCTCTCATGGTCGGGCTTGAAGCAGTGCAAGATACTTTTAAAGATGGATTCACTGGGTTGACTTGAGCTTGCAAAATGGAGGAAAATGATCTGATCTCCAGAAATTTAAATTTCCTTTTGCTTCAGTAACCACCTGATTTAACTAACTTAGCAAGAGACTCTGCTCAGAGGAGCCCTAAGTTCTCACCAAAACACCGTTACAGCAGCTGATTATTCAGAATGTAGTGCTGGAATTTTTTAATAATATGCTGAGGAAGATTATTTTGATAGCTAACTATAAACCACATTAGGAAAAAATGTATGAAGTGTTTTATTCATTCAAATTAGAATCATAGGTTGACCATCAGCTGAGTCAAAATGCAGAAGAGGCACATGGCATTATCTCAGAATGAACGGTTCTGTTTTATTTAGAAAATCTCCAATGAACTCAAGTGCGATGGTGTCATAACCAATAGAAAATTACCATCTTAGAGTAATTTATGATAATTACAGCAATTCAAATTGTTTTTAAATGAGGCTTTTGGGGGATCACATTCAGTGCCTTTTCTAATTGTAGAGACATTTAAAGAAGAAAATTAATATAGTAAATGAAGAATCAAAATCTCCGACATATGGATTATTTTTGTTTCAAGTTTCTCAGGTATATATCAATTTGGGAGTAGTAAATATGTATGAAATTGAAATCCTTTTTGGATTTCAAAAAGGTTATGTCAAAAATAAGGTAATGATGGGGCTGGTTCAGTGGCGCAGCAGTTAAGTTCACACATTCTGCTTCGGTGGCCTGGAGTTTGCCAGATCAGATCCTCTACTATAAAGTAGAGGAAGATGGGCACGGATGTTAGCTCAGGGCCAGTCTTCTTCAGCAAAAAAGAGGAGGATTGGCAGCAGATGTTAGTTCAGGGCTAATCTTCCTCAAATAAATAAAAAATAGAAAAAATAGTAAGATAATGATTGCGTCAGTCAAGATGAGATGTGAGTCTTGACCTTATATATGGGAATTTTCTGTGTTCTGTGCCTGATTTTGAAGGATGGGATCTCAAGTTACGGAAGAAAAAGACAGAGGTGGGCATATTGCCTGTCATAAATGAGACATGCACTGTGTGTAAAAGACAGCAGTGTGTTATTCTAAAATGTACAATAAACAAATACATGTTCTATTGGTCTTATTGCTCCAACTTTTTTTTTTTTGACGAGGAAGATTAGCCCTGAGCTTACATCTGTTGCCAATCTTCCCTTTTTGCTTGAGGAAAAAAGCAAAAAATCTTGCTTCCTATTTTTGGTTTTTGGTTGGCACATCTGTGGCAATCTATCTCTATTTTGTATGTGGGATGCTGCCACAGCATGGTTTGATGAGCAGTGTGTGGGTCTGCACCGAGGATTCTAAAGTGTGAACCCCAGGCTGCCAAAGCAGAGCATGTGAGGTTAACCACTACACCAACGGGCCTGCCCCGATAGGTGTTTAATAACTGTTAAATGAATGAATTAATCTTAACTGGTCACATACTTAAATGCTCTCACAGAAGTCTCATACAACTCATTTCCCCAAAAACTTATATAAAACTTTAAAGAGTAGCTTATTTACTTTTTCAAATTATGATAAATAATCAGTGTTTTTTGTTACAAGATGTTTTGCTAAGACTTCTCATAAGTACCCAGGAAAAACACCAAAAAAAATGAAACATTTTTATCTTTCTGTTACACAGCTTTTATCTTTATTAATACTTTCCATTTGGAAATATGTGTATACATTTATTTTGTTTATTATAAGAAAAGGAATACATGAACATGGCAAGATATTTTAAATAAATTCAAAATAATATGAAGTAAAGTAATACGTTTTTCTTTTCTTCAAACTTTAGTCACACTACCTGAGGGTAGTGAAGACAAGAAAATATATTTTCATTTTTTCTCTATTTGTAGTTATTCATATAATACCAAATATTACACATATAATATCTATTTCTTGATTTATCAACTTAAAACTGATATGCATTTTTTCTTACATGTAAAATAAAAAACTTAACTAAATAGCACATTTATGGTTTATCATTAGCAATTTTTCTGCTTTTTATATTATTTTAAATATGTAAAATATTTATAAATATAGTTAACAATACATAACTATAAAAATTTTAGTCATTCTTAAAACTATTGATGCAATTGGCTCTGTAGAGAAGATACATGATCTTGAATTACTAAACTGGTACCTTCTAAAGAAAGTGTCCAAAGCATTATGGTCTAATATATACTCTGTTTTCATACTTAACGATTTACTCAAAATTTCATCATATTTTAACTTGCTACATAAGTGGACATTCCTGCTCTTGCACTTTCTTGTTGTAATTGTGCTTCTTCCCTGGACTAAGTGTGAGTGTGCGTGGGGGTGTGTGTGTGTGTGTGTGTGTTTCCTTTCTCCCACCCCACTTCCATCCCACCTCACTCACGGTAGTGGATTAATCTGGATTGGTCAAATATAAGGACATTGTATAAAACCATTGACTGTGGTAGACAAAGTGCTTAGTGCTGCACAACTCAAGGTGCATTTGGGCGTAGGCCCATTTTCCACATGCTTCTCTCAACTGCCCCTGTTCCTTCTCACAGCCACAGTCTTAGGAATCTTCTTTCTAGGTATTAAAATAAACTACTCATTGCACATTATTCAGTTCACTACTGGTAGGGGTTCTCTGGTTTGGCTATTGCTAAAAGCATATTGGTAAAATCCAAGATTTGGGGTTAGTGCCATGGAGAAGGTGGCCAAGTAAAGATGCCCAGGCTATACACAAGGAAGTTACCTTCAATGCAACTTCACTGCTCTGAGTTCTATATTAACGTTAGGGGCAAATAACACGTGTCCCCATGGATTCCCCTTGAGAATCTTTTTTTTTTTTTAAAGATTGGCACCTGGGCTAACAACTGTTGCCAATTTTTTTTTTCTGCTTTATTTCCCCAAACCCCCCTGTACACAGTTGTATATCTTAGTTGCACATCCTTCTAGTTGTGGGATGTGGCACGCTGCCTCAACGTGACCTGACGAGTGGTACCATGTCCACGCCCAGGATCCAAACCCTGTGCCACTGCATCGGAGCGCGCAAACTTAACCACTCGGCCACGGAGCCAACCCCTCCCCTTAAGAATCTTAAGGAGAAGAAAAGATGTTGGAGACAACCAAATTTGGGATACACAGCCCTTTACTGATCCAGCAGACAACAAATGCTTTTCTGAATTCCATTTTGTCAAATTTTAAAATACCCCCTAAGTAAGAAATACATTTAGCTACCAACTGAGTCACCAGAGTAATATGTACCCATGCTGGGAAAATAATTTTATTTTTCAACTCCCATTTGGTGCCACTATTTACCAACATAAAATATTATTGGGAAAACATTCAAGATATAACACACATCTGTCAGCGAAATAGGAGAAAAGGACAGATATACATGTCTATGTTGTATTATCAAATGATGCTATAATAAACTTAAGGTAAAAGGAACAACGAATTGAAGGAAACGTGAATCTCAGAGAAGAACACCAGTAAAGTGGACAAAAGATAGTAGAGAAGGGCGGAATAATTGCAAAGTCCTCTTCCCATTATATTTCTACCAGCATACCTCACCTTAACTTTAATATATTATATTCCTTTACTCATTTCGATGGTCAAAATCTTGAAACTTTGATTCAAGAATTCAAATATTAAATTATATATGAGACATAAAATGCCTTGCAATATAATAAAGTGTTACCCAATAATATAAAGTCCTTGCTTCCCTCATAGATTGTACTGCAGTTTTCCTTCACTAATACCAACCCTTTGGATCAGAAGTGACTAAAATGTGTGTATGTGTGTGTGTGCACATGTGCTATTTGCTTGTGTTTTTTAAATATATATATATATATAAATGTAAAACGTATATATATATATATATATATATATATATATAAAGTGTCATTTTCCTTTAATAGAGAAAATTAGTAAAGATTAGTTAAAGTTGAAGGGAATGCAAGTACCAGTCAGGATGGAGTAATTCCACATCAAGTTTTCTTTCTGACTGATTGCAATTAAAGTCTGTGGACAGATTACAAAAATAAACCACCCCAGGACTCTGAAAAGTAAATAGTAACAAGTGATTTGTGAGCAAGAGAAGTCAAAACTTGAAAAATCACCAATGTGTTGATTTTGTTTTCTTTTTTCTTTCTCCCAGCCTTGATTCTTGATTCATGGGTGAGTAGGATCAGGGAATGGGTAGCAAGCATGGGCATTAAAATCTCCAAGAATAGTCTATTTTTCTGGCCAGGGGACTGAGAAAGGAATATCTGTGAGCCTAAGAGTATGGAGAAAATCATCATATTTTGGTTTTCTATTTTCTACTTTCTTTTCTCATGTTTCTTCCCTAGCTGCACAAAATGCAAAACACTGCTGTCATGGTGGCCAAGCCCCTAAAACTGAGAGGGAACCTATCTGTGTAAATAGAAAAAAAAAGAAACATCTGTTATGTGAAAAGTGTGAGAATCCCCATGTTTTCTCTGTCTTCTTTGTGCTAGCCATATTAACCTGCCAGCCAGCAAGTACACAGTTCTGCATGTGGTTAAAACTCTGAAAGAACTCCATTGTGCTCCTTAGAGGAAGCAGAAAAAGGAACTGTGGAAGCAGAGAGGAAATCACTGAAGAAATCAATCCTCTACATCTGTATGAGAAACAACATAATTCCTCTAAGCTTGGCATGAACATGTGGGGACCTGGAATTGGCCACCCCAAGATATGTCTCTTTGGCATCAGAGGCTGATTGCTTTTGATAAACTGGGACAGGGAAGGAGGAATGGAACTTGCCCTTTGTTAGAACACATGTACATTTGTAAGGTAAATCTCTATCTGTAAAAGGAGCATCCCCCTCTGTACCAGGAAGAAGAAAGGCAATGACCTTCTCTCTAAAAACTCTTAATCAATACCAAAGGCTAGGACTTAAATCTGCATTTTATTGTGCTTCTCTGGTAACCTCCTGTAACTGACTTCCCTCCCCCTCCCAACTTTGGCATTTCTTTAAGGATTAAGCATCTTTCTTTAGGCTAGGAACTGATTGCTGTGCTCACCTGTGACCACCCAGCTCCAGACAATCGACTTGCCTCCTGCTACGCCCTCGGAGATAGCAGACCATTACCTGCTGTGTCCATCAAGCACTGTGCTGACAGGGCAATCTTGTGACTATTGTGGGAGGGACATTTCAATCACATGCGAAACACCCTGTTTGGGGGTATATAACCACTATGTGCACCCCACTTCTTCGGTGCCCTTTCTTCCTTCGGGAAGAAAGGCCCCGGGCCATGGTTCCTCATAAAGCTTTGTTTAATTTTCTCTTGCTATTCTGTCTCATGTGAATTTAATTCGTTCTCCGGCCAGACGAACCCACATTTGGGGAGAGGAAATGTCCTCCTCCCCTACAAACATTATATACATAACAGAGCTTACTAAAGGCTCTGATGATTGAATTACAGTATAAAGCACTGTCCAAGAATGAACACAAAAATGGCATGTCAGAGGGACAGATGCAAAAGTCATTGCAAAGGATTTGCAAACTGAATTGACATTATAATCCGTCATCCATAGTCGATGAGACAGAATTCACTGCTTGAAGTTTGCAAGGTTGATTGCTTGTTAAAATAAACACACAAACAAAAAAATCAAATAAACATTCTTCAAAGAACTTTAACAGAATTAACTTTTCAAAACATAATATTCAAATTATCCAGTATATAACCCAAAATTACTTGGCATGCCAACAACCAAGAAATGAGACCAATTCAAAAGGGAGGAGATCATCAATAGTTGCCAGCACAGATGACCCAGATGTTGAAATGATGAGACAAATACTTTAAAACAGTTAATATTATCATCTTTCATGGGATAAAAGTAAACACTCTTGAAAGGAAAAATAAAAGTTCTCAGTAGATAAGTAGAAAAAACAATTCTAGTTAAGTGGAATAGACTAATTTTCTCCACTAAAGTTATTTTTAAAATATGTATGCAAACATCGTATTATCATATATGTAGATGGAATACATAAGACACCAAAAATATAAAGAGGATAGTCAAAGAATCTATATAGTTATATGGCTTCGATGTTTTACTTGAAGTGGCAAAATATTTATTTTAGGTAGAATTTGAAAAGTTAGAAGAACCACTAAGGAGGTAATATAGAGAGATATGGCAAAAAGGTCCAATAAATAAGTTAAAATAGAACACTAAAATATATCGAAACAATCCAAATGAAAGTAGGAAATTGAAAATAGAGGAACAAAAATCAAATGAGTCAAAGAGGCAAATAATAGATAGTAGACTTAAATCCAATCACATTAATAACTACATGCAGTGTAATTTCTCTAAGTATAGAAATTAAAAAAAAGATACTTTAAGGTTAAATTAAAAAGAAAAGCAGGATAAAACTATATGCAGTTTATAGGAAACTCATTTTAACTAACATGATACAGAGAGATTAAAAGTAAAAGGACAGGAAGGAGATACCAAAAGTAATAAAATCTGATTCTTATTTGTACTCTAGAAAGTGGTTTTGCAAATAACTTAACGGTCAAAGAAGAAGTCTAAAGATACATTAAGGTACATTTTTAATTGAATGAAGAGTAAAATACAACATACTAAATTTGTAGGATACACCTAAAAACTATTGGTATAAATTTTATAATAGTAAAGGGTAACATTTTAAAATATGAAAGATTTCAAATAAGAAAAACTAATCTTAAAAAGCAAGGAAATAGAAAGAAATGAATAAAATAAACCCAAAGCAAGCAGAAGGAAAGAAATAGTAGTGATTAAAATAGAACTCAATAAATACCAGTGAAGAATAGAGAAAAATCAAACAAATCAAAAGTTGATTGTTCGAAAAAACTTAATAAAATTGGCAAAACTTTGGAATGACAGTTCAATAAAAATAATAAAATAAAATGCAAAAGTTACCAACTCCAAGAATAAAATAGAGGACATCTCTGAAGATCCTACACATGTAATATTAAAGAAATATTATTGATTCTATAATCATAAATTGAAAGACGTATATGAAATGAACCAATTCCTAAAAGGACAAAAACTAACTTACATGAAGAAACATGTAATCCATATAGTCCTACCTCTACTAGAGAAATTAAAATCATAAATAAAACCACCCAGTGAAGAAAACTCCAAACCCAGATCATTTCACTGGCAAATTCTACCTAATAGTTAAAACAAAATAGGCACATTAAGGAGAATCCTTTACGTAAAAAAGAAGAGGATGTCAAGAGTCCCAGCTGATTTTACAAGAACAGAATTACACTATCAAAACCAACCAAAGACATTGCCAAAAAACAAAATTACAGAATAATATTCCTCACGAAAGTTTGCGAAAATCCTGAATAAATTATTAACAAATAAAATCAAGAAATATGTAAAAAGAAAAATACATCATGATCAAGTGGTGTTTATCCCAGGAATGCAAGGATGGATTATCATTCAAACATCAGTTAATTCATGATATTAACAAGATAAAGAAGAAAAACCTACATAATCATCTTAATAGAAGCAGAAAAATCTCTGACCAAATTCAGCATCCATTTATGGTTAAAACTCTTAGCAAACTAGAAATAAAGTGTAAATTCCTTAATCTGATAAAAGTCATCCACAAAAATCCTACAACTTGCATCCTTCATAATGATAAAAACTGAATGTTTTCCCCTTGAGATTGGGATAAAATCATGGATTTCTGCTCTCACAATTCTTATGCAACACCGTGTGGGAATTACTAGCATATAAAATGATGCAGAAAAAAAAATACAGATTGAAAAGGAAGAAATAAAACTATCTTTATTCACATATGACATGATACACTCTACAGAAAATCTAATAGATTCTACCAGATGCTCACAGAACTAATATGTTTAGCAAGGTCAGAGGATATAGGTCAACAAAAAAATTTTACTATATCCTCATATGTTAGCGAATTACAATTGGAAATCAAAGTTTTTTGTTTTAAGTGAAGTACAATTTAAATAGCAATCGCAAATAAAAGATATGTAGATAACCACCTTACAGGATATGTATAGAAGCTGTATGATGGAAACTGAAAATGATCAAAGAAGAATTAAATACAATTGCGTGTCACTTAATGATGAGCATATGTTCTGAGGAATGCATTCTTAGGCGATTTTGTCATTGTGTAAACATCATTGAGTGTGCTTACACAAACCTAGATGACATAGCCTACTATTCACCTAGGCTGTATGCTACTAATCATACGGCACCACCGTTGTATATGTGCTCCACCATTGACTGAAACGTCGTTATGACGTGCAAGACTGTAAATGAAAAGATACCATGCTCATGGATTAGAAGACTTGATAGTTTAAGATGTCAATTTTCCCTCAAAATATTCTATAGATTCAACATTGTCCCAAACAAAATCCCAACAGGATTTTGTGTAGTTATTGACAAAGTGATTCTAACATTTATAAGCAAAGGCAAAGGGAGCAAAATTAACAAAATAATTTAGAAGAAGTAGAACAATTCTAAAGTATTGAGAGTATTACATTTTAATAACACAAAGTAATCAAGACAGCACGACGTTAGTGAAAGGATAGACACATTGATGAATGCTCCAAATAGGAGGCTCAGAAATAGATCCACAAAAATATGGTCATTAGATATTTTGGGGGAATTATACAAAAGTAATTAAATGGAGAAATAATAAACTTTTCGATAAGTGATGCTAGAGCCACTGGTTGCCCATATGCAAAAGTAAAAAGAAAGTTACCTGAGCCCCTCCTATTACAAAAAACATTAAAAACGGACCACAAATTTAAATTCATTTGAAATATTTAAATTATTTTAAACACTGAATTTAAAAAGACCATTTATTTTTAAAGGAAAACAGGAAAAATCTTTATGACTGAGTTAGACTGAGTCTTCTTAGATATGACAATAAAAGTACGACACATGGGAGAGAAAACTGATACATGAGACTTCATCAAAATTAAAACATTTGCTTGGTAAAAAACATTGCTTAAAGGATTAAAAGTCACAAACTGAGGGAATATTTTTGTAGTTCACACACCCAATAAACAGTGTGTCTAGAATATATTTTTAAAAATCTTAAAAATGAAGTTTAAGAAAAGAATCCGCTCAATTTAAAAACTGAGCAAAAAGATTTGAGCACAGTTTAAACGAAAGGAAATATAGACAGCAAATCAGCACAAGAAGTGATGTTCAACATCACTAATCTTTAAGAAAATGCAAATAAAACCCACAGTGAGATATATATACATACCTATGAGACTTCACAAAATAAAAACCTGACAATATCAAATGCTAACAAGGATGTGAAACAGCTGGGATTCTCATGCTTTGCAGTGGGAATGCAAAATGGTGTAGTCTCTGACAGAGTTTGGAAATTTGAATACATTTACCATATGAACAGTCACAGGTATTTAAGAAATGAAGTGAAATTTTAGGTTCACACAAAAACCTATACACGAATGCTCATAGATGCCTAATTTAAAAACATGCAAAGGGAAACAACAAAAATGTCCTTCCAGTACAGAATGGACACGCAGCAGTATAGAAAAGACAATCAAACTGTGGCACATCTATTCACTAAAATACTACTCGGCAATGAGAAGAACAAAGATTGATACAAGCAACAACATGGAAGGATCCCAAATGGGTTTAATGTAAGCAAAAGAAGCCGGAGTCAAAAACCTCTCTATTGTAGAATTCTATTTAACAGAAAAACCACGGGAATGGAAAAGATACCAGTGTTCCTCAGAAGTTTCACTTGTGGGAGACTATGATTGCAAAAAGATATCATGATGGAAATTTTTGGAGGTGAGGGAACTGCTCCAAATTTTTATTGTTGTGGTGGTCACACAATTCTACACATTTTTCAAAACTCGTAGATTTGTACATCAAAAAGAATGTATTTTAATATATGTAAAAATAACTTTAAAAGATAGAAAAAGAATCATAGATGTAAAATAATTATTTCCAATAAAAATAACTATGTTTCAAAAAATAAGTAAATGGAATGAAACAATATAGTTAGACTTGAAGGAATAAGAGCCAAAATTCTTGAAATGAAACTGTGGAATGACAACAGATGCTCCTTCCACCCTCAACTCTTGCTGAAATAATAGCAATACAGAAGATGTAAGCAGAACAGTATCGTTTATGATTCTGAATTGAAAAGTTATCAAAGAAGAGGTTATCACAGCTGCTCACTGGAAGAAACTGAGCAAAGATGGGGAATCATATGCATAAGAGATAATAAGGGTTAGAAGGAGAAGCACGAGAATCAGCATAGTGATTCTGCATCAGGCCATAGCCAGGAACTGTGGAAATTTCTCTTGATACGAGATATGTATATATACACATACACATATATGTTCAGTAGAGGAATCTGCATTCACACATCACTATCACAGAAAGCCCATAGTTTACACTAGGGTTCATTCTTGATGTTGTACATTCCACGGGTATTGACAAATGTATCCACCATTATAGTTTTATACATAACAGTTTCACTGCCCTAAAAATTCTCTGTGCTCCAAATACTTTTCTTCTTACCCCTTAATCCCTGCCCACCACTGATCTTTTTACTGTTTCCATACATTTTGCATTATGCAGGATGTCATGCAGTTGGAATTGTACAACATGTGGTCCTTTTAGATTGGCTTTCGTCTTTTTTTCACCAAGTAATACTCATTTAAGGCTCCTCCATGTCTTTTCATAACTTGATAGCTCATTTCTTTTTACTGTTGAATAATATTCCGTTGTCCGTATGTACCACAGTTTATTTATTCGTTTGTCTACTACTGAAGGGCATTTTGGTTGCTTTAAAGTTTTGGCAAGTATAGATAAAGCTGCTATAAATATGCATGTGCAATTTTTTCTGCTGACATAATTTTTCAAATCTTTTTGGTTAATACCATGGAGCATTATTATGAGAGCATACGGTAAGAATATGTTTAGTTTTGTAAGCAATCACAAAACTTACTTCCAAAGTGGCTACACCATTTTTCATTTCTATCAACAATAAATGTGTGTTCCTGTTACTCCACGTTGGCATTTGGAGTTGTCAGTGTTTTGGATTTTGGCCATTCTAATAAGTATGTAATGGTATCTCATTGTTGTTTTCATTTGCAATTTCCTAATGACATATGATGTGGAACATCTTTTCGTATGCTTATTTGCTATCTGTATATCTTCTTTGTCAAGATGTCTGTTCAAGTCTTTTTCCCATTTTTTAACTGGGTTTTTCATTTTAATCAGGTTGTTTATATACTTATTCTTGAGTTTTAAGAGGTCTTTGTATATATTTGGATAACAATTCTTTACCAGATATGTCTTCTACAACTATTTCATCCTAGTCTGTGACTTCTCATTCTCTTTATGGTGTATTTTATAGAGTAGTAATTTTTAATTTTTATGAAATCTAACATCAATTATTTCTTTCATGGATCATGTCTTTGGTGCATTATCTTAAAAGTCATCAAATATCCCAAGGTCATCTAGACTTTCTCCTATATTTTCTTCCATGAGTTTTATAGTTTGCATTTTACATTTAGTTCTATGATTAATTTTGAGTTAAGTTTTGTGAAAGGTGTAAAATCTATATCTAGATTCATTTTTATAGTTTTGATATTTTTGGATATAGATGTCTAGTGTTCCAGCACCATTTGTTGAAAAGACTATGTTTTTCTTCACATATTGCCTTTGCTTCTTTGTCAAAGATCATTTGACTCTATTTCTAGGCTCTCTATTCTGTTATATTGATTTATTTGTCTATTCTTTTGCCAATACCACACTGTCTTGATTACTGTAGCATTACAGTAAACCTTGAAGTTGGGTAACATCAGTCTTCCAATTTTGTACTTCTCCTTCGGTACTGTGTTAGCTATTTCGGATCTTTTGCCTTTAATATAAACTTTTAAATCAGTCTTCCAATAGCAGCAAAATAACTTGCTGGGATTTTGGTTTGAATTTTGTTGAATCTATAAGTCTAGTTTGGAAAAACTGACATCTTGACAATATTGAGTGATTCTATCTGTGAATATAGACATCTCTCCCCTTATTCAGCCATTCTTGACTTTCTTCATCAGCGTTGTATAGTTTTCCTCATATAGACCTCGTACCTATTTTGTTAGATTGGTACGTAAGAACTACTTTTTTTTTCCTGGGTGCTAATGTAAGTGGCATTATGTTTTAAAATTCAAATTCTACTTGTTCATTGCTAGCGATATATATTTTTTAAATTATAATAAGAATAGCTAACATTTACTGAGTAGTTTTCTGTGTGCAAGACACTGTCTTGAACTCTTTTTGTTTACTATCTCAATTTATACTCCCCAAGCTCAAGGAGCTATGCACCATCACTTTCTTATTTTACAAATGAGGAAATTGTAAAATGGAAAAGCCTAAATAACTTGCCCTAATACACTCTGCTATTAAGTGACAGAGACAGGTTTTGAACCAAAGAGCCCTCACTCCTAACCTTTACGTTCTACCACATCTATAGCCTTCTATAGGCCTCAGAAGTGTAATTATAAGACTGTTAAACTACACAGTATGTTAGGATTGCACTGCTGTTGAGGGAAGGATATGAAAGTGGAAACAAACAAACCCGGGAGTCACACATGATGGGAGTTATTCTTGGAAATGTTATCTGTGAAGCTTTCGATTCTAATCAACTTTATATTTTGATAATGTCTAAGCTGTATTTCAAAGATGTCCAAGGGTTTATAAGGTAGCTTGTGGTGCATAGATTACAGTAAGGACAGAGAAATTAATCATAACTTTTGCTGTCTTAGACTTCAGACTACTTTGATATTTGAGATGATTGCCAGTTATTTAAATAGAAATGCGTGTTTCTAGATAAATGTATAATTATATGGATTTCTTTCAAAATATGATGGCAAAGGGAAAATATTTTGCATCTTGTAAGACTGATGTCGCCACTTCCTTGGAAGCTGGAAATAGTGAATTGTCATCAGAGATGTAGCCGTGAGATCTGTACGTGATTCACAATGTCAATTGTTCTGCTAAAGATTTTAACCTGAATCATCTCTGTCTTACAGACTGTGTAACTCCAGTTTACTTAATAAATCTTCTTTGTGTTTCTTGGCTTGGATAAGCTTTTAAAAAATTTGATTAATTGAAGGGCTAGGTTAATTATCTGATAAGTATAATTTTGATATATATTTATTCATGGCTATCATTCTTTAACAAATTATCAGAAAAAGGACATACCTTTTACACAAGTAGAAATGAGCTATATTGTAATGGTCAGAGGGAATTAAGTGAGTGGAATAGTGAAATTGTGTTAGTGGTATGTTCGGAGAACAATTGATGAAAATTTGTTATCCACACACACTAGCACACACAGAGGCAACATAGGTATGATATAAAACATTGAAAACATAAAAATGGACAACATATGGATGACAAATGAGTAAATAAAAAGATGTTCAACATGACTAGCCATCAGGACAATGAAAATTAAGACCATGATGAGATATTACTATATACATATATCAAAACAGCTAAAATAAAAACAGTGACAACACCTGATGCCAGCAAGGATGTAGAGAAATTGGATCTATTGCTGATAGAAGTGTCAAATGGTAGAGTCACTACAGTAAATTGTCAAAATTTTTAAGAAACTCAATGTATAGTTCCCATATGTCCCAACAGTTGCAAACCTGGTTATTTATCCAGGGAAATGAAAAATTATGTCCACACAAAACCTGTATGTGAATGTCCATAGCAGCTTTATTCATAATAGCCAAAAACTGAAAACAGTCAAAATGTCTTGAATAGATTAATGATTAAACAAACTGAGTCACATCCTCAGCAATAAAATACAACAAACTGCTGATGAACACAACCACTTGGATGGACCTCAAGGACGTTATGCTGAGTGAAGGAATCCAATCTCGAAAACTCATATGCTGGATGAGTCCACTTATATAAAATTATATAGACAAGAAAACTATATATATGGAGAACAGACAGTGATTTCCAGGGATGAGGGATGGCAGTGGGGAGTGGGTGGATGGGACTGTAAGGAAATAGTACGAGGGAGATCTTCATGGTAATGAAATTAGTTCTGTATCTTGATGGTGGTGGTGCTTACACAAATCCACACATGTGATAAGATGATGTAGAACTTCACACACACACATGTTGCATCAACGTATACTCCTGGTTTTGATATTATACTAGAATATGTAAGAGGTAAACATTGGGGAAATCTGGGTAAAAGGTACTTGGGACCTATCTGTATTTTCTTTTCAACTTCTTGTTACTCTATAATTATTTCAAAATAAAAGTTAAAAAAATCTTAGCCTGAAGTATGTGGTACTTGTTATAATTAGTAGAAGGTAAAAGAAAGTAAAAATGGCCATAACTAAATGTTTTCTTTTCTAGGAATGGTAGACAGGACTAGGGATAGAAGGATAAAACATGATGGCTGTCTTAAAACGTTTCGGAGATTTTTATAAGGATGAACTACTCTGTCGGTGTCGCAATCCAATGTACACATCAGGATAGATGCGGAGAGGGCTGATGGCCACTCTGAGTTTATTATAACCATCGTTTCAATATATGCGTAGCTTACAGCTGTTAAACATACACAGGTGTTCTGGATGAAGTAATTAGCGAATGCCAAGAATTCTTAGTGATTTCTCAAGGAGCCCTCCCTTGGCCTCTGTTTTGATATTATCATGTTGTTGCTGTGCTCTATATTTTTATCTCAGAGCAGGCAAGGTCTCTTAGACAACGGTCCCTCTTGCTCCCGATATCGATATCGTTTCTCCATCTGTGCCCCCGGGCGGCCGCCGCCTGGCTTAGGTTGCCCCCCCAGGGAGTCTTACCCATCATTGGCTAACCGGCCTTCTCACCTCTGGGTCACAGTTTGTTGGCAAGCTTTTTCCAGTGATTATTAACCCTTCCTATGTCAGGGGTGGCTACACTAATCTTGACCTTCGAAGAAAATAAATAGGAGAAAGAATAAAAATTAAAATAAGGCAGAATCCAACTTTGCAAAGATTGACCAGCAGGCCTTTGAAATCTCCTTGAACCGTGAGAGTAGATTCTGTGACGCCAGTTCCCCCACATGTGTGGAAAAGATAAATGAGCGACCTGAGAACTATTCAAATACCAAACATTTAGCTCCAGAAGCCGGTGAGAGCACAGAAATGGAATCTTTTATAATTAATAAAAAACAAAGTGGGATCATTCCTGAGGAAGTAGATTGAATAGTAGTTTATGCACAGTTTGCTTTTAAGTAACTTCCATTTTCTGTTATTCACATTACTCAGTGCCATCCTTAGGCAGTCATACCCCTAATCTACTTAACACTACCCAAATTGTCAGAATACGCTCTCAGTAGAGAACCTGAAGTTACGTTGCACTGAAATATAAATGAAAAAGAGCTAAAGAAGGTCTATTTCATGTAAAAAATGCTGGTTCCCTCTTACAGTCATTTCAAGTGTTACTCGCTGCATACATTTGTTTAAGGTATCTAGTAGGAAAACAAAATGCCTGAACACTTTGGACACCTAAATCATTTGATTTAGGGATAAACGAAGCTGATTCCTACACAATATTTTTTGGATTATTTTCACTTGTATTTTTATATCCTGTAAACCCTTTCTCTCCCCCTTCATGTTTCCCAACTTATTAAAGATGTAGGATATATACCTTCATTGGAAGGACAAATAGAAGCTGGAATCAAAGCATCACGTAGTTTTCGATGTCAAAGTATATTATTTTCTTTTTTAATTTCTCTTCCAAGAAGGATAATCATCTTGAAAACGAGTGTTGAGCCTCAAAAAGACAAGCAGGAAACCTACTGATCCAGCTAAGCTAAGCCTTTAAGCCTAACTACAATAAGGGAGAACAATCCCTTAGGAAAGAATTAGTAGTATCCTTCCTAGAAGGAGAAAATCAGGAGATTATGAGAGTTTAAGTTGGGATTGGGTAGAGGTTAAAAATAATTTTGGACTGTGAGCCCAGGAAGGCTGTTGTCTTGAAGCTCGGTGGATGGTCAAGCAGCTCCTCTTGACATGTCAGTTGTTTAGAAACTTTGTAGTCTTAGATCAGGAGCCAGTATTGAACTTACTTACCTTTAGCAAGCGTCTCTCTTATTTTCTCTTATCCTTGGTATTGTTTAACATAGGGACAGGAAACGACGCCTCGTCCCATTATCCTTTAACACAGAGACAGAAAATATGTTGGTTTCAGTTCTCACAAGACTTTCCTGGGAGAGAAAAATTATATGAATTCTCTGTTTTCCCATTTACATGTCAAATGCCAGACCAGAGGACTCTATCACTGTGGTTACTATAACTCAACAGTAGAGAACTCAAGATAAGATTAAAAGAAAAAAACCCAGAATATTTAGGACAGGGGATAAGGGGAAACGAAGTAGAGGAAACAGACAATGAGTTTATTTTATTTCTCTTATTGTTTATGATCTTCATTTCTTCCTCATTTTGCTTGGACGTACCAAAATACTGTAGGAGGCAAGTATGATACGTGATAAAGTAAAATCTTGAGAGCTGAATCACAGTGTTCTTTAGCTGGCTAAAAAGAGAAGCTAAAGGACACATGCACACTGTCACTTCTCTCTCATTATTTTCATTGGTAACATGTCACTGAGCCCAGCCCACACCAAAGGGAAGAGAAATTTAGCCCCATCTCTTGAATGGAAGCATATGAAAAACATTTTCGACATGTTTTAAAATCATCTCAGAGGTTAAGTCTTTTAGGAGTGCTCACTAAGAATGTTGAAATCTGTCAAGAATCGGGAAAAGAAACTTCATGCAGACTTATATATGTACTTTAAGCTTATACCTTACCATCATTGGGTATGCAATCAAAATATACATAGTGTCCATAGTGGTATAAAAACAGAAAGTTAATTTCAGAGGCAATGCAATTTTATTTGTGTATTTTATCATAACTTTCTCATTCTTTTCTACCTTAATACTTGTAAGTAATTTTTGAATAAACACCAGACCTGGAGTTCTGGGAAAGATGATCAGTTGAATGGCTATATTAATCTCTGATCCCTCCTGAAATCCATTATCATGACATAAAAAAATTATTTTTTAAATTGACATAAATTCACTAAGTGAAGGAGGAGACAAGGAATACATTTTAGGAAGTGGATAAAAAGCTAAACAGCATTAAAAGACACAATGTAGAGATCTATATGGCAAATACTTTGCAAAAGTTAGCTTTATGCCACTTCGCTTTTATGAAAGACATACCTTAGTACCTGTTGTCACTAACAGAAACAAATCTGAAGAGGATTTTCACTTTTATGAAAAAAAGGAAAAGTGAAAATAGCCTTCAGCGTTTGTTTCGCAATGAGCCGTTATAGAGGCTCAGCAGTCAAGCATACTGTCGCATTTCAAGCTTCCATAGGACAAAACTTGACCTTCATTCATGTAGGCATGCAGAATCAGGTGTAGACGTTAGTGACCTGCCTGGTCTGATGGATTCAGAGGACTATGAGATGTTCATAGATGGCTCACTTCTTCTCTCTCCTGCACCCCAATCTCCTGTGCCTCCCACCACCCCAACCTCCAACGACTCAGTCTAACACCCCATCACCACCACCACCACCTCTCAGCCTTCCAGTGTGCTCGCTGTCTTCCTGATTCTGGTAAGTAAAACTACACTGTACATACATTATTTCTACTTTATACCGGCTGTGTATTTATCACATCATTCCTGCTTTTACTATACCTTAGTGTTATTTTAGGTTTCACGTGTTATTTGGTATGATTCAGTAGGTTATTTTTCGAGTCTGGGAACACTCAAAGATATTTCCCATATAAATTAATGGCAATTTCTTCTTTGCTTTACACCATTTTGGCTGACAAAAGATTTCATAGGAACCCTCTACTTTTGGATAGCGGGGTCAATGTAACCACATTAAAAATGCTCAACGTCATTAGTCAGGAAATGCAAAACAAAATCACAGTTATATGTCGTTAGGTATCTATAGGGATTGCTAAAATTAAAACACTGGCAATACTAAGTGCTAGATAGAATATAGAACAAACAGAACTTTCATACATTTCTGGTGGGAATGCTAAATAAGAAACAGTTCGACAATTTCTTACAAAAGCTAGACAAATAATCATATGACCTAGCGTAGCAGCTCTATATTAGATTCACAGGGCTGTTGTCACAAATTGCTATAAACTAGGTGTCTTAAAACAACAGAAATTTCTTCTCTCGCAGTTCTGGAGGCTAGAAGTCCTCCCCTCTAGGCTCTAGGAAAGCATCCTTCCTCGCTTCTTCCTAGCTTCTAGTGGTTGCCAGCCTTCCTTGGCTTTCCTTGGCTTGTAGCTGCATCGCTCCAACTTTTGTCTTCGTCTTCACATGGCCTTTTCCCCTTTCTTTGTCCTGTGTGCTCTGTATATACGAATTCCCCTCTCCTGACAAGGACACCAGTCACCTAAGTTAGAACCCACCATAATTCAGCATGACCTTGTTTAACTTGATTATATCTACAAAGACCCTATTTCCAAATAAGGTCACATTTATAGGTTCTGAGTGAACATCAATTTTGGAGGAAACTATTCAACCCAGGAAAGCTCAATTCATAATCACTTACAATTAAGAACAGCCCAAATATCCATCCTTCAATTGGCAACTGAGTAAATCTTCCCGGCGTACTGAAAGAATTGTTCCTCATCTAGGAGAAATTCATAATTTAATTAGAAATAAAGTTTCATAGCAGCAATATTAAGGTGACTAAAATTTGTCTTTCAAAAGCTAATAGTATGATTAATTAATTTATTATTTAACAACCATTTATTTAGAAATTATTACCAAATGCAAAGCATTATGAAAGAAACTAGAGGATAAAATTTGAGTATTGCAAAAATCATCGTTCTCAAAGGAGCTTGACACATAGTAGATAAGGTAGTTCTTTTTTTAGACAAAAAGAGCGAAATTGGTCTTTGCAAGAAATTCTGACAAGGGACTGTAGATGGAAATGCATACTTTCAAGGTTCCAAATTATGATTTGAATTCTAATTTTTGCATATGATACTACACTTCAGGTCTGAACTCCACTGCCTGCCTTTTAAGAGCCTCCCTTGAAAGCTTTCACTTTCCTGTCCCATTGTACATCAACTAGGAGCTGCTGAAACAGACAACTTCTTTAATTCCCGTGGATATGCCTGGTTGCTTCCACTTCTGTGATTTTCTTATTTCGTTCTCCTGAGTCGTCTTCTTTCTTCTCCTCAGTGACCCTCCAAATCACATTGGGTAGCACTGTTCAGAAAACCTGTTCCTCAAAGAAAATGTACAACTCAGTGGTATGTGGATTAACAGAAAAGCAGATAAATACTCAAAACAGTATCTTTGTTGGTAATAGAATATATAATAAATATCATTTTGTTGCTGTTTTTTGCTAAAATGTATTTCTTAGTCTATCATATCAAATCATCTAATTACTCCCATTCTTAAGTAAATGAAAGAAAATTTAACACAATATATATGGTTGAATAAATATAGTTTTAAAATAAGACAAAAATTAATTTTAGCTAATTTTTCCCATTTTCCTGCTTTCAACAAACTAAAAAATGTATACAATGAAATTCTATCATTTTCCTAAATTAAAGTATATATTAACCAGAAATATGTGTTAAATATACTAATCTAGTAGCTTTTAAGCAATTACTGAGAAAGATGTCTGGTTTGGAGTAATTTGTTGAACATACTAAGGCCATGGTACTCTCAAAAAATATGACCATTAAAAAAATTAAAGTTGTCATTCTGGTTAAGAATTGAACGGGAAGGAAATATTTATCCCATTTCCATAATGATGAAAAATATAAATTCAAGAGAATCCAATTTTCCCATTATTAATAAACTTGCATATAAAGAAAGTCAATAAAATATTACATAAAATCTTCTTAATCTCTTATTTTACTAGTTTCTTTTTATGTAGCAATAGTACATAAAATAATGTAACTGGACTGCTGGTAAATCTGTGGTGAATTCTAAACAGATTCTTACCTTAGGTGTAGGAGAGTCTCAAATCTTAGTTGAAGAGAAAATTTTGAATTTTGTTTCTAACATACCAGACTTTCCCTACAAGGCAATTTGCAAGAGAAGCTAATAAAACATAATGAGGGTTAAGCCTCACCAATCGTGCATCTTCAGTACATTCTAACATTATGACTCTATTCATTCATTTATTTGCTTTACACTGTAGAAAGAAGACACCAAATAAAAATGTCATGATATCCGAGTAGGGAGAAACCGACAAGAAGCAAGTCGTACTATTCATCATTCATTCATGGTAAGTTTCAGAAAACCCAGTAAAACGATTTTTGAAGGGGGAACATAGTTCACATAACTAAAAACTTCAGGAGTGTCTAGATTCAGGCTTTGTTTTATTCTGAGGCTCAAACATTCTCATGTACACTTTATTTCTTGTTTCATGATTTTGACATCTCTTTCTTAATTCCATTCGCAGATAATTTTTATCTTGTGTTCACCAGGTAGCTGTAGTCATGCTGGCCTCACACCTTAAAGCAGCTTACATCAGCTTTAGTTGCAATTTCACTCCAACCAAAACTAAAAGTCTGTTTAACTCCAACCAAACAGCCAACATGCAGCATTTTTTGATTAGGGTGGTATAAAGAATCTATATACACATGAAAATGGAACTTCTCTTTGGAGTTCTATGAAAAACACATGACAAATTTTCCTACCTTTAATTTGACAAATCTTGCTAACTGCAAACCTAGTTGTCAATAGATAACTATAAATACATCCTTATAAAGTGATAGACGTGTGCATTTATGTGTGTGATGAAATGCATGAATATCTGTCAAAATTTGGAATCCCTTATTCATTAGTTACTTTCCATAAAACTTATTTCCTAATGTCTCCATTTCAGTGAATTCTAATGATGTGAATTATCAGAAAAGTTGCTCTTGGGATCTTGGGGGACATAACACAGAATTAAGAAGGTCCTCGGGATATCGAAAATGTGGAATTAGACACAAAAATGCAAAGTAGGGGAGTAGCTAAATTAAAAAATTGCCCACTTATCTGTTTGTCCATGAAGCTGTCTCTTGCAGATGATAACTTCTTTTCACAATGCTTGGGGCTGATCATATGTGAGGGAGATTTTGCCATGACATTTGTTTCTTGTGGAAAATGAAATCAGTGTACTGATTTTATGTTATGCAATTCAACCAATTTAATATATGGTGAAAAGATTATTTTAACCAACTCAAATTGCAAATAACTATATCATTTCATGTTGTATCCCCATAGAGCAAAGGTATCAAAAGGAAGAATGCTATGCCTGTGGTAGAGAATCAGGGCAAACACAATTAATACCCTAGATGGGCTGCTACTCTGTCAAATACCAGCATAGCAGATGGGGAGTATCATCAAAGTGTTGTCATAAAAACAAAATTATAAACATTGGTCATTTTTCCTGTTTTTCTTGAAATTTAGGGCACAAATTAATATTTCAAGGAGGAAGCATCAGTGAGACAAAAATTATTTTCACTGTAGTTTATAAGATGCTATGGCATTCCTAAGGGAGAAAGAACCTATAGAAAATGTCTATTTTTTAGACAACTTAAATTTACACACTAGAACTGTGCTGTCCAAAATGAAAGCCACTGGCCACGTGTGACATATGAACACCTGAAATGTAGCTAGTGTGATCGAAGAACTGAATTTCTAATTTTATTTATTTAAATTTTAAATTTAAAACTGTCACTCGATTCATTTACTAGAAAATGTTTAACTATGTTTGGAACAACTTGAGAATGTGAATCTACTTTTTTAATTTATAATTTTGTGAAATCTGAACACAGATCATGCATTCTTGATGAAAATTAGCATAAAACCTGAAATGTGTAAAGATTTCAAACACTTAGTAAAAAAGACTTTGTACTAAGAAAATAATGCAAAATATCTCATAAATAATTTTTGTATATTACATGTTGAAAAATACTTTGGAGATATTGGGGTAACTAAAATTCGTTATTGAAATAGGTATATATTATACATTTAATATAAAATAATAACATGGAAGATATATGTATTATATGTTATTAAAATTAATTTATTCATTTCTTTTCACTTTTTTAGTGTAGGTACAAGACAATTTAAAACTGCATATGTGTCCTGCAACAAACTTTTATTCGACGGTGCTGTTCTAAAATGACATATGATTCCTATTTTGTACTTGCAACTAATTTTTCCCTGTCCTTCCTTTTCTCCCTCTCTTCCTTCCTTCCTTTTTTATTTCCTTAGAAAAGAGAGACAAGAAAATTTTTTTTCCTAAATGTGATTTCCACTTGGATGTGTTAATATGGCTGCCTCTTGATTTATTCAAATAATCTTTTTTTGTTTTTCTTTACAGATTGGCCCCCAAGCTAACACTTGTTGCCAATCTTTTTTTTTCCCTTCTTCTTCTCCCCAAAGCACTCTGCTATGTAGTTGTATATTCTAGTTGTAGGTCCTTCTAGTTCTCTTATGTGGGACACCACCTCAGCATGGCTTGATGAGCGGCGCTAGGTCTGCACCCAGGATCCGAACTGGCAAAACCCTGGGCCACCAAAGTGGAGTGTGCAAACTTAACAACTTGACCACTGTGCCAGCCCCTCAGATAATCTTTAATGTCTTTCAAAATATATATATTTTCTACTTTTCTTCCCAAAGATTTTGAACATTGATTTTTGATTGTTAATGTATATATTAAATACATTCTATATATTTTATATATAACAGAAATATAGAAAAGATATATATAAGATAAACATAGAAATGTAATTCTCACAGCATTGTGAGATAAAAATGCTTGAGACAGGAGTCCGTGAGATTATCAGAACAGCTGACACACTAAGGACTTGAATTAAAGTAATAGCAGCATGAATCAATAGAAGATTGTCAGAATCTGATGGTATCAAATGAGATGGAGAACACATTAGAAATGAGAGCTATTGAAATTATTAATTGTTTCATGAGCTTAAGTATTCTTTTTCTTGTTAAATTTACAATAAGGTTGTAAAAGAGTCATCCAGGGCCAGCCCAGTGGCACAGTGGTTAAGTTCGCACATTCCACTTCGGCGGCCCAGGGTTCGCCAGTTTGGATCCTGGATGTAGACCTACGCACTGCTTATCAAGCCATGCTGTGGAAGGCATCCCACGTATAAAATAAAGGAAGATGGACACAGATGTTAGATCAGGGCCAATCTTCCTCAGCAAAAAGATGAGGATTGGCATCAGATGTTAGTTCAGGGCTAATCTTCCTCAAAAAAAAAAAAAAGAGTCATTCATATTTTAATATCCCTTCAATTTTCTTTTTGCTCCTCAGAACCCTAACCAAAGCCTGCTTCTTTCAAAGAGTGTAGTACAATGACAGGCATCTATATTGTATTTATTGACTACTTTTTTACTTCTGACATAGAAAGAAAATGATAAAATCAAATTTTGCACTTTTATTTCCATAAAACTTTTCACCTAAATAAACCAAAAACAAATAACCACCAAAAATAATGCTTTCGGTGAAATGATTTTTGAAAATCAATTATGAAATTGACATTTTAAACATAATTGTCAATCTTGTCTCCAATATTCCAATATAAGATTATATTATATAAACTTATAACCTTATATATTATATAATCTTACATATATACATATATATATCTACCCCACCCTCAATTTGATCAAACCTCTATAGTCACATGTTTCTACATACTCATCATGTTGATACAGTAAGGCAGGAAGGAAACAACCTCTTCCTTTGAATCTAATTCAGCAACGTTTTCTTTTTTACTTCTTAACCTAAACATCTATTTTTTGATGTAGAGCTCTAGAATTTACCACGTCTAGAGATTCTGTAACCACCACCACAATCAATATTCAGAATAATGGCAGCACCACCGAAATCTTTAATGTTATCCCTTTTGTAGTCCTACCCTAACCCAATCTGTAACACATGGAAAACTATGATCTATTCTCTACCATTATCATTCTGTCTTTTTCAAAATGACATATAAAGGAATCGTACAATATGTAATCTTTTGATTTGGGCTTTTTCACTCAGAACGATGTCTCTCAGATTCATCTAAGTTGTTTCATGTATCAAAAATTTGTTGATTTTGATTTCTAAGTAGTATTCCATTGTGTAGATGGACTACATTTGTTTTTTTGTTCACTCATAGGCTATTCGGATTTTCCAGTTTTATGGACAAAGCGAGTTTTTTTTAATAAAGTTAAACATTTACCAGATGACCCAGGAATTGTACTTGGGGATTTTCACACTAGAGAAATATAACTTATATCCATACAAAAATCTTTACACAGATGTTCAGAGCAGAATTATGAACAGAATTTGAGAACTCTTTATATATTCTGCTGTGGTTTTGACTATGATGCCTCTTGGTGTGAATTTATTTGAGTTTAGCCTGCTTGAGGTACTCTGGGCTTTTTGATTGAATCTGTAAGTCTATGTCTTTTGATAAACTTTGGAAGTTTTTAACCATTATTTTTTCAGATACTTTTTCATCACCACTCTCTTTCTCCTTTTCTTCTGGGACTCTGTTGACACAAATATTAGACATTTTGTGTTCATCTCACAGGTCCCTGAGGCTCTGTTCATTTTTTTTTAAATTATCTTTATTGTTCAGATGTATTGATTTCTACTGATATATCTACAAGTTCACTCTTTCTTCTGTCATCTTTACTTTGCTATATAGGCCAACCAGTAAAGGTTTCTATTATTATATTGTCAGTTCTAAAATTCCATTTTGTTCTTTTTTATATACTCTATTTCTTGGTTGACACTTTGAATTTTTCCATTCTTTAAGCATTCTTGACTGCTTGTTGGAACATTTGTGTAATAGTTAAATACTTTGTCAGAAAATTCCAACATCTGTGCCATTTCTTGTTTTATGTCAACTGATTATCTACTCTCATCTTAGTTGAAATTTCTCTGATTCTTCATTTGCTGAATAATTTTGGATTATATCCTGGATACTTGCATTATTATGTTATGGGACTCTGGATTTTATGCAAATTCTAGGGAGAATTTTCCTTCTTTTTTTATTTAATAGGCAATCAACTTAATTAATTTCAAGCCTCAAGTTCCAATTACTCTTCTGTGGGTTGTGGTTTCAATGTTGGATAGTTTTTCGAATCCATTGCATTGCTTTTCAGATCTATCCCAGGTATGCACTATTCAGTGTTCAACCTGGGTCCTTGGTGCTGGTCAATTATCGACGTCTTTGTTAAGCTTATTAAGTTCAGATCTATGCGTGAGAAAGTTGAGATAAAATCAGTATTTCATGAACAACTTTACGGGTCTGCTTTCTTGAGCTCCTCCCTCTGTGTGGTTTCCTGGGTACTTATGGCTCCCTGAAATTCCCCTTTCCAGTCACAGGAGGATAGAGAAAACAAAACAAAGCAAAACAAAAGCAATGAGTTGGAGTGGAGTTGTTGATTGTGGAGAAAGCTCCTGGCTTCCAGTTTTGGTTTTTGTGGGCTCCCATTGTAGCCTTTGCTGCCACTACCTGATATACCACTGTTACCTGACATTTTCTTGAAGGCTGGAATGTGAGAAAATAGAGAGAAATAAAAAGTGTGGGGGAAGGGATTTCCACACTGTCACTGAGAATTAGCAATTCCTTACCCACTCCTTGAAATAGAACTAGAGAAATTCTCCTGGATCTCTCTTTGTATGTGCCTTTGTGCCCACTTCCAGGTTTCAGGATGCACTCTGGTTAAGGGATACTGAAGAAAAAAAATGATAAACTAATTGCCATTTCAAGGATACTTCTGGTATTCTTCTCCAATCTCCTGCTACTATTTACATTTTAGAGTCCTAAGATACTTCTCCACATCTTCATTGGGATATAAAGGATAGAGGGTGCTTATTCCATCTTGCCCAGAACTGGAATCCAACAGCAATTTTTTTGTGTGTGTGTGAGGAAGATTTACCCTGAGATAACATCTGTGCCAATCTTCCTTTATTTTGTATGTGGGATGCTGCCACAGCATGGCCACCGATAAGTAGTGTAGGTCTGCACCCAGGAACTGAACCCAGGCCACTGAAGAAGAGTACGTTAAACTTAGCTATTAGGCCATGGGGCTGGCCCCCAACAACCATTTCTGATACAACTTTTCTAGGTTTTCGGCTTCTCAGGTTCAGTGTCTTGCTTGTACCCCAAGATTTATGAAAACTTTTCCCCTCTAAATTCAGGGGACTTGTTTAAATATCATCTTTTGCTGGTAAAGCTCTGCATCTAGCTAATCTTCTGTTACAAAAAATTGCTTTGAAATATTTAGTCATGAAAAATCCAAAATTCTTAAATCTTCTCTGTCACTTATTCTTCAATTCATTCATGGAAATAGATGACAATAATAGCCTGCAAAGGGACAATTACTACTGGAGAGGGCTTAAATTCAACTCCCAATGAAGAAACCTAATCCTGCTGAGCTGGCTTAGATGTTGGAGTATTAGGAAAAGCAGAGTTCAGTGCTATTTCTCCCAGACATCACTCTGATTTTCTTAATTTTCTCTGAATGTGCTTGATTTTCTACCAATGTGAAGACTGTGTGGAATGGTCCATTCCTTGAAGAGTATGGTTCTTCTGTCTTTAGAAAGGGAAAGAAATGCCTTTATGATGTGCACTGCTTAAGCTAATCCTGGAATCCTTCCTACACAGATGATATAAGCATTAGAAAGGATTTTTCTCTATGTTTTTGCTTCTCAATTAGATTATTCAGCACGTTTCAGTTTTTAAAACTCAGTTAATGAAGAAGCAATTGATTCTCTTTATGCATGGAAATAATTTGAAATGCTTGGTTTGCTGAAAAGGGTATGCAGAAATGGATCTCAAACTTCCAATTTTCCTGACATACATTTGTCTAAACAACTGCAAGAATCTTACTACATCATTCAAGGTTAAAATAGATTGCAATATATTTTCTCCTGTGTAACAGCACTTTTGGGTTTTTTTTGTCCAAAAGACACAGAGCAAAGTCAACTTGATTACTTTTTTGTTTGCACGTCACATAATTAAAGCTGTTGCACTCTGCCATGGAGAGAGTAAGGATGCTCTAAGTTCAGAGAGTGGATAGCTTTTGAAGAATTTAGAGTCAGAGGTGGCAGAATTTGGGTTCCAAAAATGTAGAGTTCAGGGGCCAGTCCTGTGGTGTAGTGGTTAACTTTGCATGCTCTGCTTTGGTGACCCAGGGTTCTCAGGTTCAGATCCCAGGTGTGGACCTACACACTGCTCATCAAGCCATGCTGTGGAGACATCCCACATACAAAATAGAGCAAGATTGGCAGAGATGTTAGCTCAGGGTGAATCTTCCTCAAGGAAAAAGAGCAAGATTGGCAACAGACGTTAGCTCAGGGCCAATCTTACTCAAAAAGAAAACTGTGGAGTTTGGGTTGGATTTTGGTTAAAAAGAGGGAAATTTAAATAGTGCAGCACAATAGAGTTGAAAAATCTATTTTTTAATCAAATTTGAATGCAATTACAGTATTTAAATCACATTCACTTATACAAACAATATGTAAATAAACATCACTATCCTGAATTTTTAAAAAGTCTTTCTTCTTTTATCATCCCCATTTGCCTTTCTTCCACAATTAAAGGTAACAGCTGAATTAGACAGGTGTCCCCTCATGCAAGACATTCTTTAAGTCACGAGTCAAAATCCTGATTGCTCCAGTGAGTCTCCTCCAGTATTTTTAAAGTGCTGACTCTTGAAGGGGAGTTACTTTCCTATTCAGCAACGGGATAGAGTTTTTAATGAATAACTTATATCGCATTCTCCACGTTTCAATTTCATTGAAAGCAGTTGATGCATAAACTCATTATTGACTCAGGAGCCCTGAGTTTTAAAGCAGTTTGCAAGGTATTTTTAAATAATGTTTAAATTGCACCTCTTTGATGTCACTACAATTATTTTCAAAGTGCTCATATTTTACCTGCATTTCTGCTCTGATTTCTCTCCTTGCATTTCCAAACAGCTGTTCCTTCCTCTTTCAATCGCTCTTGTTTCATAAGCACCACTAATGAGACAGCGAGAATTCTACTGAATCCCCCCAAGATGTAATAAATGTGAAGATACAATTTTAAAACTTGCAATATTTGTACACCATTTAAATTCTAAATCCAAAGTTAAACACATACACACATACAGACACACATTGATTATTGAAGCTGGTTTTCTTCTTTTTTTCTCTTATGCATGAAAATCAATGCTTCTTTTCTATGGATATACATAAACATATAGTGTCTTGTAAAGAATAATAAATATACAAAATTTGTATAAAATGAATTCAAAAGGGTCATGTATACATGGAAATCTTCTACTTATGAATGTAAAAAGTAGGTAGCTGGCTACACATGATTTAGGAGATTATATTCTTTGTATAGTTCCAGCTATATACAACAAAACAATATCTCTTATCTTCTTAAATTTCATGGCTAAGCTATGTTCACTTGGGTTTCCAATTTTCTTAATATTTTTCTCTTATTATATTTACATTTTGTTCCTTCTTTGTCCTTCCTAATTGGTCTGTGAAATCCATTTTAGCATTTCGTAGATAAGACGTTTAGGATCACCTCCATTCCAGGTTCTTCAAACTTCCACCCAAATTGTTCCCGTTTGCTTTCTAGATACTCAGAATATGTTTAGATCTAATTGTCTAATTTTGGACACTGTGTCCTGATTCTGAATTAGCAATTTCTCTGGAATTTTCTTCCAACACTTGCCATTCCCGGATGTACAGATGGCGGCTTAAAGGCAAGAAGAAAGAACTGAGACAGGCGTAACCACGGAGGCTTCATCTTCCTCAGCCACTGAGGTGGAGATATGGGCTACTTTCACCCTTTCAATAATTATTAACTAATATGTTAGTGACAAACTGTAGTATGAATGCAGAAATACATGAAATTGAGATGAAAACACAATGGAGGGGGCTGGCCCCGTGGCCGAGTGGTTAAGTTCGCACGCTCCGCTGCAGGCGGCCCAGTGTTTCGTTGGTTCGAATCCTGGGCGTGGACATGGCACCGCTCATCAGACCACGCTGAGGCAGCGTCCCACATGCCACAACTAGAAGAACCCACAACAAAGAATACACAACTATGTACCGGGGGGCTTTGGGGAGAAAAAGGAAAAAAATAAAATCTTTTAAAAAAAAGAAAAAACACAATGGAATTTGGACATAGCAAAAGAGTGCAAAATTAGGAGACAATGATGAAGACACTAGTACCGAAATGTAAACATCTTAGAAACCAACATTCCCGTATTAAAATAATAAGAGGCTGGATGAACTGAAAATCAATGAGTGTCCTTGGATACATTAGGGAACCAAGGTCTCAGGGTTATCTGCCACCTGCAAATCGGGAGAGATGTGTACATATGGAGAGTCACAGCTGAGATATGCCAACCTGGATCAGAAACTGCCAAAACCGTAAACTGGAAGGGAAACTTAAATGGTAATTTTGTCAAATTGCTGAAGGCTGAGTATGCAGGTGCATGAGAATGGGGACTGCAGTCTTAGGGGGTTCCCAACACTTTGATGGAATTTAGCTCCAGAAGCCTTACCAGGTTCTTACAGTGAAGATCCCAAAAGAATGCGCTAATGGTTCTGGTAGAGACAGGGGAAGAGTAATCATTGTGAAATATTCTCAGAGCCTTCTCTATAACACAGGTCTACTATCCTGGGAAAAATACTCTGTGAGCCTTATCTCAGCTTAGGGAAGGGCATTTCTCCTCCACTATCTTCTAACCATCCTGTCTTACCTACTGGGGGAAAAATCATAGTCAACAGGGGTCAAGTTTCCATGAAAATATATTGGAAATACAACAGAGTAGGAGGCAAGGGAGAAAAATAGATAAATTATTGGGGAAACATTTATGAAGGCAATACCCTAGAGACACAGGCCCACTAAAGTATGGAGGTTTCATCATAAGGTTTTAGAATACTTCCATACCTCTGCACCTCATTGTCCACTGACGAGGCTCCAGGGAAATAACAGTGGAGGACAGATGAAAAGGCCGCCAGATGCACCCTATCTTTGAGGAATAGTACTGGAGAAAGCCCAAATGAGAGGAGAAACTAAAGAAAAAGGTACGTTAGAGAAATTTGATGCCTTTGGATCCTACACATATAGCATATTAAACATTTCTAGAAAGACTGACATATATCCTCATAACAAAAGTCTACTTACCTCAGTTCCTGGTATCTAATACATGTCTCTCCTTCAACAGAAGATTACAAGGCATGAGAAAAGGAAAGATAAAATACAGTCTGAAAAGACCAATCAATTATATGAACCAGATTTAGATATGACACAGATGTTGAATTGTCAGACAGAAATTTAAAATATCTAAGATTAATATGTTGAGTTTTAATAGAAAAAGTAAAGAACATGCAAGACTAGGTGAGTAACATTGGCAGAGATATCAAAACTCTCAGAATGAATCAAAAGGAAATACTAGAAATCAAAAATACTGTAACAGGAATGAAGAATGTCTTTAGTGGACTCATCAGTAGATTGGACTTGGCTGAGGGAAAAAAATGAGTGGGCTTGAATATATGTCAATAAGAATTTCCCAAAATAAAATTGAAAGAGAAAAAATTAATTTAAAAATAATTCCAGAAAATAACACACAAGAACTGTGGAACAGTTTCAAAATACGTAACACATGTAGTTTGCAAAGCAGAAGAGGAAAAAGAGAATGGAGCAGAAGAAATATTTGACACAATAATAGCCAAGAACTTTCCAAAACTAATGACAGCCATTAAGCCACAGATCTAGGAAGCACAGAGAACAGTAAGCAGGAAAAATGCCAAACAAAAACCACCTACATAGCATATCAAATTTAAACTATAGAAAATCAAAGACACAGAACAAATCTTAAAAGAAGCTAGAGATAAAAATCTTGACTATAGAGGAACAAGTATAAGAATTACAGCCAACTTGCAAAACACATACACATTCTTCTCAAGCTCACAAAATTCATGAGGCAAGGCCATATTCTAGGTCATAAAACACATATTGGAAACACTTATAGCACTAAATATATATAATAGAAAAGAAGAGTGACCTATGTCAAAAACTTAAAGATTTTACTTTCAGAATCTGGAGAAACAACAATTTAAGCCTTAAGTAAGGAAAAAGAAAGAAACTATGAACTATTCTATGCCCACAAATTTGATAACTTTGATGAAATGGACCAATTCCTTGAAAGACACAAAAGACCAAAACTCATACAAGGAAAAAGAGATAACTCGATTAGGCCAATATCTATTAAACATTGAATCAATGACTATATCCTTCCAAAAAATAATCGCCAGGCTACAATGCTTTCAATGGTGAATTTAACGAAACACTTAAGGAAGAAATGAACCAATTCTCTACAATCTTCCAGAAAATAGAGACAGAGGGATCAGTTCCTAACTCATTCTATGATGCGAGTTTTACCCTAAAACTAAAATCAAGTAAAAATATTATATGACAGAAAACTACAGAATAACATCTCTCATGAAATAGAGAGATGCCAAATTAAAATAAAAAAAATTGTCTGAAATCCTCATTGTCCCTAGTCCTCATTTTCCTAACCTGTAAATGATTTAGTTATGATATTTATTCTTTAGTCCTTGTTCATAATCATTTGCGTAAACAAATAATACACACGAATGTACATTATATACTGAAAAAGGCAATGTTAAAGTCAATTCTGTTAAAATTAATTCCCAGTTTCCAAGGTTATAAATTAATGCCTATCTAAAAGGGCTAGCAAAAAACCCCCAAATCACCGTATTCCTCACTAATGCACCTCACTGCAATAGCGAGTAGAGTTAGGGAGACCATCTTCAGACAGCGATGACAACATGGATCCAAGAATCAGCCTGGATATAAACCCACCTCTGCTGCTTATTAGCTATACACACTTGGGGAAATGAACTCATCTTCTTTAGCCTAGTTTTCTCATGTTTAGATAGATGTAATAATAATATTATGATTATAATAATATCTAAATTATGGAGTTCTTGTGAGGATTAAACAAAAGACTTCCTCAAAAGCACTTCGCACAATGGTTAGCTCGTAAAAATAATAAAATTGTCTGATATGATTATTCTCATTGTGACCATTATGAGAGGCTGAGTAGAAGAAATATAACAAAGCTGCCAGTACACATTTCTATACTGGACTCTAGCCTGCTAAGGCAGAGCAGGCGTCCAGAGGCCAAAACCAGTACAATTCTCTGCTCAGAGATAAACCTAATAATGGTATCTTGATGGTCCCAGGCCAGAAGTAGCCATTGACTGGACACTTTAGAAAACTTATTGACTTATTCAGAAAACTTCATTTAGCATTCACTGTGAAGAATAGACCAAGACTTGAAGAAGCTTACAATTGCTATATAGACATTTTTAACACGTTCTGATAAGCATCTAAATGGATTTATGCACACAGTTTTCTGAGTCTTGGAGGAGAATGTCACTATCCTCTCCTGGGAAGTAGAATGCAGTTATTCAAAGAGAACGTAATATTAGCAGTGGAAAGAAGGAGTAGAATTTTCCCAGGTATAAATATGCTGGGGGAGGACATCTCTGGAGATAAAAGCATTTGTGCAAGGCATGAATAATAAAGGAGTTCAGTTTATTGGACACGCATGCACTAGACACCATTCTAAACCCTTCTAAGTTTTGAATGTAGTGAGGTTTTTATTATACCTGTAAAGGAGCACGTAAGCTGGACTTGCCTTTAACAGAGAAGAAAAGGCATTTTCAACAGCAGAGCCTTCACTCCAAAAAAACCACTTTGGCATTAATGTTAAACAAATATGCAGGAAGATTGCTCATATTTCATTGAATGGAAACCTTTCCTCCAATACTTTGCATTCTTTGCTGCTTTTGTATTTAATCCAGAACTAATTCATCAATTTTTGCTTTACCACTGCCCCTCTTATATTTTAAATAAATTAGAGAAGATTGTTACTAATATTGTAAGCATAAATTTCCATAGTGGCCACCTCAGCGGCTTACAATTTTAATTTATCTTATATTTTATCAGCTTAATAATTAGCTCTCTTAAGGCCAGAGGTAGGATGCTTAATTTAGTTAGTTCTTTCTCAGTCTTATTCAGTATCTTGCTGGTTCAACGCATGTCTAAACCATATTCAATTTCAGGTCCTTCCTTCTCCCTTTCTTCTATCAAAGGTGATATCTGCGTTTAGGGGAAATCAAACAACTTCATAACGACGGGGATAGGACCCACAGTTGCTTCTCTGTAGTTACCAAAGCTGATCAACTTACTGGTGTCTTGGCCTGTGGTTTCTACTGTGATTGTTTGAGGGGAGATATAAGGTCCCTGATGACTATGTTCCTCTTTCTAATTCAGTCCCCTTTTTAAACTTCCTGCCATCGGTGATCCTCTAAGCTTTCAACAATGCTCTCTGTGTCTCTGGCTGGAGACTCCCTTTAGATTTGCTTTGATCTGTGAAATGTGCAAAGTGAAGTATGCACTGTGAAATTCTTTGTGTCTGGTAACATTCTGGTGCCCACGCTACAGGCTCTCCCAGCTCATATGCATACCTGTCATGTTAGGGTCTCCCACAAACTTCTCTGAAGCCTTGAGGAAACTTCAGGGGTATTTCATTCATACGTGCCTTGCCATCATTGTCCTTGACTTCTCCATGCCTGGTTGAGTTGGGGAACACAGCAAGCCTACTGATCACAAAAGAATTAGGGAGGAAGCAGCCTCTCAAGTATCTTTCTTTCTGATCAAAACATCACTGGGCTTGGGGAAAGAGTAGAAAGGTACCCATATACCCTACGTTGAAATATTTTGAAGTTATAATGTTTTTAATGTGCATAATCTCTTTCCCACCCAGGCCTTTAAGAGAATGATGTTTGTGAGATCCTTCACCTCTCAGAGGCTGGGGGAGCCTCACTCTCTCTCAGGGGAGCTCTGACCTGTAGCCTTGATCTAACGCTACAGGGAAGAATGGGAGCTGGATCTGGGCTGACGATTCTAGATCTGCTGAAACTAGGATGGACAATGAACTGATCTATGTTTCCAGGAAACTGAGCCAAATGGGAATTTTTCTGCCTTACACCTGAATGTTATGACACAGGCTTTCCAGGTGGTCCTAAGTGTCTCCAAATCTAAGAGGGGAAGGAAGGAGCACCTAGTCTGTTGTGGGATGAACTCAGTCTCCCTAGTTACCCACTTTGATGATTGGCGACAGCTCACTTTAAGACTTAGCAATGCCTCCCTCACTGCCTTCTGCAGGGCAGAAGTGGTGAATTTTTATCAATATTCCTGGCCTCTCACCTACATCTCACACTCCTGGGCCCTCAGCCCGATAGCTTCCAAGTGAGGGACAAGCCCTGATTGCAATTCACTCTCCTGTAATACTCATTAGGTCACCAAATTTTCAAAAATCTTTTTCACAAAAATAAAAGATAAAATGAGACATTTGTGTTCCAGGTTTTTGTTTTAGTTATTTTGGGTTTTTTGTTTTGTTTTGTTTTCTTTATATGGTCCTCTAAAGCAACAGTTCTCAAAATGTGGTCTTGGGAGCCCTGAGAGTTCCTGAGACCTTTCTGGAGATCTGTGAGGTCAGACTATGCTCATAATAACACTAATATGTTATGTGCCTTTTTTATTGGAATTTTCCAGAGGCTTGGTGTCATGTGATAACATCACTCTGCTGGCTAATGGAATGTATGCTTGTGCTTTAGACAATTTCTTAGTTTTAATTTCTAATGTCAATATATATAAACCATATAATAAAATCTTTGGGGTTCCTAATAACTTTTAGAGGAGTAAAAGGCTCCTGAGATCAGAGATTAAGAACCACTAATCCAAAGCATGTCCAAGAACAGACACCTTTACACAGATTGAGGTGGGACTAGGTACTTTCTCAAATGTTTCCTTACATGCCTTGTCCCTTCTCCCACCAGGCTGTAGCCCAGAGGGATGAGTTGTAGGGCAGATATTTTGCTACTTCTCTTGTCTGCCCAATTATTCTTTCTCCCCTCTGCCAGAGAGCAGTGTTATTGCAGACTGGGACAAGAGACAGTGGTGCTAGCAGGAAAAAAAGTCCATCATGCAGATGGTTCCTCTACTAAAATTCTTCCCCATGTCCCATCTGAAGACTTGGTGCTTTCCTTTAAAGACCAAGAATCTTATGTCCCCCACTTTCCAATGCTGGCAAATGGAATTTTCATTATTTTAGTGTCTAAATGGATGGTTCACGGTATTCAAGGGAGCAGAGATGAATAACTTTAAGTATATGAGAGATCCACCTGACACAACTTTAATAGCATCTTCTCCACTCACATTCTGTTAGATTTTCTTGAGTGGTAAAGAGATATGGGGTACTGCTAAGAACCAGAGAATTGCAGAGGAATGTTCTCCTGTCAACAACACTTATTGTTATCTTGTCGAACAAACTTCAAAACTCTTCCTCTGGCCAGCAAGGTTTTCAATGGAGTTGTAAGGCCAAGAAGATTCCAGTGGAAAGTGCAGATGCCTAGGAGGCAAGTCAAGAGTCAGACTTGTACACCCTGTCCCTTGTACACAGTAGCTCTCTGGCCATCATCCATACAATATAGATTGTAGATAACACCAACTCTATTTGCTGTGAGGAGTCTTTTTTGTTGTTGTTAAGGAAGATTAGCCCTGAGCTAACATCTGTCCCAATATTCCTCTTTTGAATGTAGGGACACGTCCACAGCATGACTTGATGAGTGTTGTGTAGGTCTGTGCCCAGGATCCACACCTGCAAACCCTGGGCCACTGAAGCAGAGCACACAAGCTTAACCACTACGCCACTAGACCAGCCAACCTGTGGGATTTTT
Source organism: Equus przewalskii (assembly GCF_037783145.1). Taxonomy (NCBI): domain Eukaryota; kingdom Metazoa; phylum Chordata; class Mammalia; order Perissodactyla; family Equidae; genus Equus; species Equus przewalskii. The sequence continues at coordinate 20,280,485 of NC_091844.1, forward strand.
TAAAAAAATATATTTGAATAGAAAATGTTAATAACACTACTGGTACTAAGAATGAATAGAAAAAAAAGCCTTTTGTACTCCAATCAGGGATATCAAAGCTATTTGCGTGTTTTATCTTTAGTCATAGACTATTAGAAAACATAAATATCTGGTCAACAAGTTGCATATTGTAGGATTGTTGTGCTTCCTGCTATTGATACTCACATAGTCCAATATTGCACTGTTTAATTATAAGCATATTTTATGAAGGCCTCCCTTGGAAAATTATGGTTTTATTTATTTTAAGAATTAGTTCTCATTAGTCCAGATTATCCACATTTTCACAGGTCTTATAAAAAGGGAAATTGCTCTTATAAACAGTGCCTTATGTCATTGCTAGAGCCATCAGACATGTAAATTAGTAGCGTCATAAAGCATGTTCTGCTACTGGATAGATTCAAATACATAATGCAGAAAGGCTTTAGGCTCTATCTGCCAGGCTGAAAACAGTTTGACAACTCTTTATAATGCTGGTAATTTGGAGCAGATATCTTCAACCATACTTAGGTAAGGTTAAAATTCAGCCCTTACCACTTGCCACTGTATTTTGAAAATAACAGGGCCTTGACCTAGGAATCTCCATAATCATCACTGGATCAAGTACAACACACACACACACACACACACACACACACACACGCTAATCTGCTTAATCTTGCATTAGATAATACTGATGCAACATGAGATATTCTTTAGCCTTATATATTGTACATCCCCATTGTGGAGAACTTTGGAAGACATTGATCTACTGCCATTGGATTTCTGTCTTCCAGAGATGGAAAGTGGCGACCCAGAAAGGGTTCTATTTCCTAAAAGTTGTTGTAGGATATTTTGGTGGCACTATTGAATGTAAAGGATAATGGAACATCTCAAAAAACAAGGATCTTAAACAATCTTCACAAGAAGATTTAACTTCCCAGGAAATCTTTTACTTGAAGGTTTCGAGTTTAACCATTACCCAATTTAGATTAAGCCTTCTTGGGATCAAGGTCATCCTGAAAACAGTTCAACATTAGTGTGGGTTAATGCAAATCTTAGAGCTCTGTGGTTCAAGTCCTCATATAAGGGCAGAAGTTTTTAAACTGCCCAAACTTGTTCCTGTGTGTGTTTATTACACAAGTACTCACTGAGAGAAGGACATAGGACCACCTAAACCAACACAATGTGGGGGTACATGAGGGATCGCTCTCAGCAGTGGATACTGTCCATTATTCCATCTCTTCAAGATCTCCTGGTGACAAAAGATGAAAATTCTCCTTGAGGTTTGGGGCAGCCCTTGGGCTGTCTAATATAAATCAGGCTGGAGGCTTTATCTCACTCTAATTAAATATCATTATGAGATGGGGTGCTGACCTGATAGTTTTGGGTTCATAATTACTGATGAGCAGGAGATTTGGAAATATACACAGACCATTACCTTGGAAAGAAGAAAAGTTGCTAGGCACTTTTAAAATCTCATCATGAGGTAGATGTTACATGATTTCTCATTTTACAGATTAGGCAAATGAGGCGGGTAAGTAATTTTAATATTGTCCAAAGCCAAATGAATAGTAGTAATGGAATTGTGATTTGAACTCTTGACTGTTAGACAAAAACAGTCCTACAAATTTGGGTTCCACAAAATCATTCCTGTTTCCTACTCAGCCTATGGAAATATACATTTCATGAGAAACACGAACAAATCTACTCATAGCTATGCTCCTGAGAAATATCCATTATGGGGACTGGAGGTTGATTAGGCAGGGGGAACTTGGAATTGTGTGAATGGTGAGAAATAAGAAAAAAATTTAAAAATTAAAGATCAGTGAACCAAAAGAACTTTGATAACAAAAACAAACTTAAGAATTATCCAAAAAGACTACAGACTAGTAAGAAAGCTATAAGGAGGCTATGTGATTGTGAGTGAGGAGTAAAGTAATAGGGGGAAAGGTAAACTTTGTTATTTAATTTTGTTGGAGTAGAGGATATACTCACAGCTAGGAATTGTCACTTTGCGACGCCTCTACATTTCCCCCCCAATATTCAACAATGTACACTGATATAGAACACTCTGGAAACAAAATATTTGAGTAATAGTGCAGTCTCAGTGTGTGAGCTAAAGGCAGGGTGGTTTGGAGGAAAATGTTTACCATGAGGCTATATCTAATTTATACTTCTGTAATTTTTCAGATCAGCTTTTCATTTTTCTTCTCTCCTCTCAATTATCTCCTTAGTTTAGAGAAGCAAAAAAAAAAAAAAAAACAAATGATTTCTAGAAAGAGCAGAAATTGCATATTAAAGAGCTATAACGCTATACATGCACACATAACCTACTGCTGTCTCATTTCTTCAAACTCCACCTATATACGTTACTAAGTCAGTATTAAGTCTCAAAATTACTGTTAAGATATCTCTCAATTCTGATCGTTTTAAACAGAAATTACTTCATGTATTTTAACGTCAAAATCTTTCTCTGCTATTTTTTCCCTCAATTTTTGATGTCTCTGCCTTGCTAGTGGCCAAGACATATGCTTGGAGTGCAAATGGGCACCTCAACTCTGAGATTGTTGTAAGTGAGTTACTTTCGCTTTGGGGTGGTCACATTGTTGAAGTTGCTGCTCTCCTTTATCCGAGGTTTTTTACATATTTCATTAAATTTATGATGCCACAAATTGTAAGAATGTTTCAAATTCTCTGAATCACTAGCTAAGAAATAATAAAAGCTTCAAGTTAAACCCTAATCTAATGCTGTTTAAAAATCTCTGAGCATTTCTATTTTATATTTATTGAAGGGACATTTTTACAGTTATTTAGAAATAAGTGTAATATACCACTCTTCTGCATGCACAAAAATAAATTCTCAGCAAAACAATTTATTTAGGTATTTCTAAAACCTCTTCATGTTTAAAATCCAAATCTTCTGACATGGAATCTTTGTTGTTCTTATTTTGCTCATGATATCATCCTCTGTCCTTCAGTACCATCAGTGGTATCTTCAGTACCATGCAGCCTTTGTTAATGCTCATCATTTCCTCTGAGATATTATTCTTTCCTATAAAATGGGTTCATTTGTGGTCATCCTGGGCTCTGAACAATTCCTGCTACCACACTTTAGGTCTTAATGAAAAGGCTTCACTGGGGAAACTTGCAAACCAGGGTCACCTAGAGATGAAAAGGATCAGGCCACTTAATCCTTCTGTTGTCCACCGAGAAGAGTACAAGGGACACTCTGCTCTGCTAGACATGCAGGGTGGTTTTGTGATCTAATGGAAGGAACCTGCTCCATCCTGTTAGCCCCACTTCTCACAGGACAATAGTGACAACCAACTTTCTTAGTGGAAGCACAAACAGAATCCTTCAGGACCAGGCAGTCTTGATTTGGGTATCTGCTCAAAGTTTGTCTGGGAATGCCAGCTGCTCGTCATGGGAGGAGTGTAGATTCCTTGCGATACCACTTTGGGAGGAAAACGATACTCAAAGCATGGGAAGCTTACCATGGATGGAGCTCATCCCATTGGAATAACAGGGAGCCCTGAGTCCCAGCAAACTAATTTTCCAAATGACCAGACTGAGCCAATTTTCCAGAGGAATTTTAGTATATCCTTCTTTTTGTATCATATCTTCCAAGACCCTAATATCTCTGTGAGTTTTGATGTTGGCATTAGAAGGTCATAGACAAAAATTAGCACTCATATTGCAGTCTCGAATGGACCTTAAATGGTTTGTTGACTGAAGCATTGATGGAATGCGGTTGTCCTATCTTGCCATGAGGAATATCAACCAAGTTCAGGACAACTATATTAGGACTGCTTCCTGGCTGTCAGCAATTGTAAGAAGCCATAGAGTGTAAGGTAATGAAACCAGCAAACAGTTAGCCATTGATGATTAAGTAGCTAGGAACTACAGGGTTTATTTCCATTTTGATTATAGCTCTTAGCTGCTTAACCCACCCATTGTTAATCATGCTGTTTAGGCAATATACTGTCTGACTCCCACTAGGTTCCCAAGGATAACATCTCCCTGGAGCCTGGGTCACCATGGTAATGGGTAATTGAGCTGTTTTTCAGGAATTAGAACCCCTTGTCCACTTCAGGCCAGTTGAGAGCATCAACCCATCAATTGGGCCCATGCAGATGTTCGATAAGCTACATTTTGATGTCAAGAGGCTAAAAACTCCCCCCTCAGATCATGCTAACACCACCATTTTGTGCACATGCGTCCTGTGAAGAGGCATGAAGTCTGACTACGCTTGCGCAGATCGTCAATTACCTCACCTCTCCTCCCCTCCAATCATCTATCTCCACATTTCAGACCACCTTGGCCCTTACTCCATAAATATCCCTGAGTCCGCGTTTTCAGGGAAGTGGATTTAAGATTCATGCTCTCACTTCCTCACATGGCTTCCTTGTGATTAAAACTCTCTCTCTGATGCAATCTTGTCATCTCAGTGTTTGGCTTTCCAGGTGGCAGGCAAAAATGAACCTGGTGCAGTAACAGTACAATCCAATTTCAAACATGTTGAGATGTGAATAATGTATTTTAGGATCTTTAAAATAGTTGCTCTTCATGCATTCTTTGCCTTTCCTCTGCTCAATCCAAGCTGAAAAAAATAAAAATATATTACAGTTTCATCATATTAATGCACTGGGGACTTACCGTGTTGTCAAACCAGAGTCCTATTAAAGTTTAAAAGGAGAAAGTAATATTTTTCCTAAAAATTACTCATTAATTTTACTATTTTGAGGCAGTAGAGAACAACAGTATTTTGACTGTGTCTCAAATTTTGAGGATTTCAATGGGAAAACCTCTTCACTTGAGAATCCCATATATGCATTGCTAATTTGAATTTACAAAGTTCTATATCCCCAAGCAGAGCGAGAATCACCCATCCACCATTCTGACAAATAACCATGTGTTTAGCATATAAGCTGAGTTCCCCCTCAGATCTCAAAATTTAGACAAATGATATCTCCATTTCATAGTAATTTTCCTAGTACATTAAACTAGTAAGAGATCAAGTTGGCTTTCAACCCATGTCTCTCTAACTCTATCCTATCATCATAGGTACATGCTCTTCTGCTTCTTAATTAGTTTACTCAGAAGAATTAAAGAATTGCCCATGGTCACACATAGTAAATGTTAGAGTCAGAACTCCAATCTAGGTTCTCTCAGTCCAAAGCTTATGTTTATTTCGTGTTCTTCCATCTATTTTACAGCTACTTGTACCCTATGCTTCAATCTGCTTAGTCATAATCCTCATATGGAAGGGCTTTCCAGTCTTATGATTCTCAAACATAAATGATAAGCCTGGCAGCTCTTTCGTTCCCTTAAAACTCATATCTACTTATCTTTCTTCCATGGCCTTCTTTGACAAGACAATCTACAAAAAACTTAAGGTTTACTTAGATATTTTTACGTATTATTAATCTGGCTAGGGAGCTTAATTATGGATAGGATGATTATGTACACTACTGTGTTGTATATGGTATATCTGGGACGTGAGGTTTCTCTCTTGATTATTTTTATTATTATATTACTTTCATTTTTTTCCTCAGATGTTCCTTTGCAGCTCAAACACTATAACTAGACATTTATTCTCTTAGTTTAAAATGGTATTCACAATTAAAATGCAATATCTCCCTGAAAGTGACGATGTGACAGTTGAAGGTTGCAATATCTTAAGTATACATACCCTAATATAAAGAAGTCCATGAGTTCACCAGTTTCATTCCCTGAGCAATTTTGAGACTGGGAAGCTGATGAGTCCTGAAAGGACCATGACCGCTCCATCAACGAGTGTGGAGTCACTGCTGAGAAGACAAAGAAGTGGGCTAAGGAGCCACACAAATCACATGCCTACTGGACTTTGGATAATTTCTGTGGATAAGCACCAATTTTACAGTTGAGGAAGCTCTAACATTATGCAATGGTCATGTATATTAGCAAGCCCCAGGAAGAGCAAACATGATCCCCTAGTCCATGATTCCTTTTGCCTGCACCTCCCACATAAAGGTTTCATCAAAGTTTAAAAGTGCTGACCAGATTTTAAAATAATATATATTTTTTTGTTAATATTCTCTTGGGCTTCCCTGTTAAGTTTGGAAAAAAATATTGAGTCCAATAAAATGCTGAGCTGAGGACTAATTTAATTCGAGAAGGTTTATGTGAGATCAAAGGTTCCAGAGGAAGTGGCAGGGCTTCTTATCTAGCTGTACCTCTTGCTGTAACCGGCAGTGACAGTCTCAGTCTTCTCATTTATAAATGAGGCTTCTTGCAATTATTACAATTAGATTATCATATTTGGATTTGAAAGAGCTGGCTCTAATAATTTATGATTCTTTAATTTTCTCTGTTTTCTGGGCAAAATTGTTTCGCATAGGTTTAAAATGGAAAAAGAAGTCTATGGGGTTAATACGATTTTGCCTTGCTTTTGCATGCATAATAATTTGTATTATAATATAAAAGACTCAGATGTGAGTACATAGTGAAATTAATCAGTGAGGGGAACAAAAGAGGCATTTCTCCGTTTGAATGAAAGCTTACATCACAGTGTGGAGCTAAACTTTGCTTTTTTTCAAGGTATTTATTATGTCTCCAGAATCAGTTTAAGTAATTCTTAAGGGGACACATCATACAGCAGCCATCCCAGAACCCAGAAGATTACCCAGTATAAGTAAGTTCTTAAGAACATCAGATATGTCAATGGTTGAAAGTGATCACAAGGGAGGGAGCACTGAAGACAGCAGCTCATGAGAGATTATGCGCTTTCATTTCAGAAAGTGATTTATGCTGAGCAGAGTTATTTTCAGTAATGAGCTTTTATATTCAATTATATTCATTTTAAATATAGTGATTATGTAAAGCACATCTATGGCGGCTTACTCCAAGCTCTTTAAATCCCCTAAACCTATCTAACACCACTCTTCTCCTCAATACAAAGAAAAACCTCAGTATCTGCTGTACTAACCAATCACACGCCCAGCATTCTACCTCCCTGAATTCAATCCTTTTCTTTAAAATTCATAATATTTAAAACATAGGAAAACACAATAATAATAATAGATTTTGCTGAGTCCTTCACCACTATGGTTACATCAAACTACACATCCCATAGCAGCACGTTGTAGTCCCTATTGCTTTATACTCTCACCAATATTTGTTAGTCAGAATTTTTTTCTCAATATATTGGGTAAAAATAGAAAGATGTGTCTCATTATTTATTTTGCAGCTCTTTGATCACTAAAAATATGGAGAAATACTTTTATATGTAATTGGCCATTCTAGTTTCTTATGAAGTTAAACACTTTTTATGTATTTGTCCATTTTCTAATGAGTCGTTTGCCTTTTATCTATTGATTATGAGGAGGGGTACACAGACACACACACAATTTTATCCTTCATTGTTTATATTTGTCACGAATATGTTCCCCCAAATGAGACCACTCTTACTTTTTAGGGTTTTTTTTTTCACATTTTTCTGTGCTTCAAAGTTTGGGTTAAAAATCAAATATATTAATATTTACTTTACACATAAAGTTGACTGTGTCCTAATTAAGGCATTCTTCTCTATTTTCTTGTCATAAAGATAAATGACTTTTCTTACAAAGTTTAGCTTTTTTATTTAGGAGTTTAATCCAGGGAATTGATTTCTCCAAGTGGTGTAAGTTTCCAAGTGACTAGTTTGAGATAGTCATTATTACAGAGAAAAACTACCCACAGCACCATTTTCTTATATTTCATCCTTTTCTTCAGAGTATTGCACTGTATCACTGGCATGCATCAATATCCAAACACACGAGGGATTCGTTGGTGGTCTTTGTTTTGCTTAAATCGTTCTTTTATCATGGCACCAATGCCTCACTTTATTGATTACTCTACCTGATACCAGGTAAGGCAAGTTCTCCAGCTCTGTTTCCTTTCAAACCATTCTTGCCTATCTTAGACTGTATAATCCTCCATATAAAATTTAAAATAGACTCATGAGACTCCATCAATAATAATGTTAATAATAAACTTTTTGGACTATCTTGAATTATGGATTAAGATGGAAAATTTGCATCATTAAATATTGTCTTCTCATATATAAGTATAACGCAATGCTCCATTTGTTTTATTTATTTTTTTAATAAAAACTGTGAACATCTTTTGTTAGATTTAATTCTAGATAGCTCTTTTTCTGGTTATTTAATTGGTATAATCTAAAAACTATTATTTTTTTAACTCTTATCTGTGGATTTGTAAGACTCACAATTAATTTTGTTTTTATACTTATGTATCCAAATAGTATTTCTATACTTTCATATTTTTTATGTCATTTCTTTTTATTTTGAAGGATCTATGCAGTTTTATCATTATTTTTTTGTTTAATTGAGGTAACAAAGGTTTATAACATCATATAAATTTGAGGTATACATCATTATAATTCCATTTCTGTATAGATTACATCATGTTCACCACCCAAACACTAATTACCATCCATAATCATACAAATGTGCCTAATCACTCCTTTCTCCCTCCTCTCTTCCCTCTTCTCCCTCTGGTAACCACCAATCCAATCTCTGTCTCTATGTGTTTGATCGTTGTTGTTTTAATCTTCCATTTATGAGTGAGACCATACAGTACTTGACTTTATCCCTCTGACTTATTTTGCTTAGCATAATACTCTCAAGTTCCATCCATGTTGTCACAAATGACAAGATTTCATCTATCCTATGGCTGAGTAGTATTCCATTGTGTATATATATCACATCTTCTTTATCAGTTTGTCCCTTGATGGGCACCTAGGTTGCTTCCAAGTCTTGGCTATTGCGAATAATGCTGCGGTGAACAAAGGGGGTGCATGTATCTTTACACATTGGTGTTTTCATGTTCTTTGGATAAATACCCAGCTGTGGAATAGCTGAATTATATGGTAGTTCTATTCTTAAGCTTTTGAGGAGTCTCCGTATTGTTTTCTATAGTGGATGAACCAGTTTGCACTCCCACCAGTGGTGTATGAGAGTTCCCTGTTCTCCACATCCTCTCCAACACTTGTTTCCTGTCTTGTTAATTATAGCCATTCTGACAGGCATGAGGTGATATCTCATTGTTGTTTTGATTTGTATTTCCCTGATAGTTAATGATATTGAACATGTTTTCATGTGCCTGTTGGCTAGCTGTATATTTTCTTTGGAAAAATGTCTGTTCAAATCTTTTCCCCATTTTTTAATTGGGTTGTTGGTTTTTTTGTTGTTGAGCTTTATGAGTTCTTGATATATTTTGGATATTAACCCTTTATCAGATATATGGTTTGCAAATATCACCTCCCAATTGCTAGGTTATCTATTCATTTTGTTGATGGTTTCCTTTGAAGTGAAGAAGATTTTAGTTTGATGTAGTCGCATTTGTTTATTTTTTCTATTGTTTCCCTTGCTTGAGCAGACACGGTACTTGAAGATATGCTGCTAAGACCGATGTTGAAGAGTGTATTATTATATTTTCTTCTAGACATTTTACGGTTTCAGGTCTTCCATTCAAGTCTTTAATACATTTTGAGTTCATTTTCGTGTGTGGTGTAAGACAATGGCTACTTTCATTTTTTTGAATGTGGCTGTCCAGTCTTTCCGACAGCATTTATTGAAAAGACTTTCCTTTCTCATTGTATGATCTTGTCTCCCTTGTTGAAAATTAGATGTGTGGGTTTATTTTGGCCTCTTGTTTCTGTTCCACTGATCTGTGTCTCTGCTTTTGTGCCAGTACCATGCTGTTTTGGTTACTATAGTTTGTAGCATATTTTGAAATCAGGGACAGTGGTACCTCCAGCTTTGTTCTTTTTTCTCAGGATTCCTTTGGCTATTCGGGGCATTTTGTTCCATATAAATTTTAGGATTCTTTATTCTATTTCTGTGAAAAATGTCATTGGAACTTTGATAAAGATTGCTTTGAATGTGTAGATTGCTTTAGGAGGAATGGACTGTTTTTGTTTTTGATTTTTGAGGAAGATCATCCCTGAGCTAACATCTGCTCCAATCCTCCTCTTTTTGCTGTGGAAGACTGGCCCTGAGCTAACATCCATGCCCATCTTCCTCTACTTTATATGTGGGACACCTACCACAGTACAGCTTGCCAAGCAGTGCCATGTCTGCACCTCGGATCTGAACCAGCGAATCCCGGGCCGCCAGGAGCAGAACGTGAGCACTTAACCACTGAGCCACTGGGCCGGCCCCAGAATGGACATTTTAACTATGTTAATTCTTCCAATCTAAGTACATGGAATATCCTTCCATTTCTTTATGTCTTCTATATCTTTCAACAATGTTTTATAGTTTTCAGTGTGCAAATCTTTCACCTCTTTGGTTAATTTATTCCTAGGTAGTTTATTCTTTTTGTTATAACTGGAAATGGGATTGTATTCTTAATGTCTCTTTATGCTACTTCATTGTTAGTGTATAGAAATGCAACTGATTTTTGTATATTGATATTATATCCTGCAAATTTACCATATTCATTTATTATTTCTAAAAATTTTTTAGTGGATTCTTTATGGTTTTCTATATATAAAATCATGTCATCTGCAGATAGTGACAATTTCACTTCTTCCTTTCCAATTTGGATCCCTTTACTTTTTTTACTTTCCTGATTGCTCTGGTGAGGACTTTCAACACTCTGTTAAATAAGAGTGGCAAAAGTGGGTGTCCTTGTCTGGTTCCTGTTCTTACAGGGATAGCTTTCAGTTTTTCTCCATTGAGTATGTCATTAGTTGTGAGTTTATCACATACAGCCTTTACTATGTTGAGAGAATTTCCTTCTATACCCATTTTATTCAGAGTTTTTATCATAAATGGAAGCTGTATCCTGTCAAATGCTTTCTCTGCATCTATGCAGATGATCATGTGATTTTTATCCTTCATTTTGTTAATGTGGTATGTCATGTTGATTGATTTGCGGATGTTGAACAATCCCTGCATCCCTGGAATAAATTGTACTTGATCATGGCATATGAACTTTTTAATGTATTGTTATATTCAATTTGCTAGTATTTTGTTGAGGACTGTTGCATCGAAGTTCATCAGCGATGTTGGCCTGTAATTTTCTTTTTCTGTATTGTCTTTATCTGGTTTTGGTATCAGGGTAGTGTTGGCTTTGTAGAATGAGTTAGAAAGCTTCCCTTCCTCTTCAATTTTTTGGAAGAGTTTGAGAAGGATAGGTATCAAGTCTTCTTTGAACGTTTGGTAGAATTCACCAAGGAAGCCATCTGGTCCTGGACTTTGATTTTGTTAGAGGTTTTTGATTACTGTTTCCATCTCCTTTCTGCTGATTGGTCTATTTAAATTCTCTATTTCTTCTTGATTCAGTTTTGGAAGGATGTATGATTCTAAGACTTTGTCTGATTCTTCTAAATAATCCAATTTGTTGGCATATAGTTTTTTGTTGTGGTCTTTTATAATCTGTGTATTTATGAGGTGTTCATTGTAGTTTCTTCTCTTTCATTTCTGATGTTATTTATTTGAGCGTCTTTGCTTCTTCCTAAGTGTAGTTAAGGATTTGTCAAAGAATCAGCTCTTCATTTCACTGATTCTTTTTATTGTTTTTTTAGTCTCTATTTCATTTATTTCTCCTCTGATTTTTATTATTTCCTTCCTTCTACTGATTTGGGGCTTTGTTTGTTCTTCTTTTTCCAGTTCCTTTAGGTATACTGTTAGATCTTTTATTTGAGATTTTTCTTGTTTGTTAATGTAGGCTGGTATTTCCACAAACTTCCTTCTTAGGGCCGCTTCTGCAGTATTCCATACATTTTGGCATGTCATATTTTCATTTTGATTTGTCTCCAGGTATTTTTTTTATTTCTCCTTTGATTTTTTCATTGACCCAAACGTTGTTTAGTAGCACTTTGTTTAATCTCCATGTATTTGTGGCTTTTCCAATTTTCTTCCTGTAGTTGATTTCTAGTTTCATACAGTTGTGGTCAGAAAAGATGCTTGGTGATATTTCAATCTTCTTAAATTTATTGAGACTTGTTTTGTAGCCTAATATGTGATTTATCCTGGAGTACGTTACATGTGCATTTGAAAAGAATGTGTACTCTGTGGTTTTGAGATGGAATGTTTTGTATATATCTACTAAGTCTGTCTGGTCTAACATGTCATTTAAGGCCAATATTTCCCTATTGGTCTTCTGTTTGGATGATCTATCTGTTGCTGTAAGTGGGGTGTTAAAGTCCCCTACTATTATTGAGGTGTTGTCTATTTCTCCTCTTATGTGTGTTAATAATTGCTTTATATATTTAAGTGCACCTATGTTGGGTGCATCAATATTTACAGGTATATCCTCTTGTGGGACTGTTCCTTTCATCATTAGGTAGTGCCATTCTTTGTGTCTTATTACAGTTTTTGTTTTAAAGTCTATTTTTTCTGATATAAGTATTGCTACCCCAGCTTTCTTTTCCTTGCCATTTGCATGGAGTATCTTTTTCCATCCTTTCACTTTCAGTTTGTGAGTCTCTTTATCTCTGAAATGTATCTCTTGTATGCAACATATATATGGGTCTTTTATTTTTTCTATTCAATCAGTCATCCTACAACTTATGATTGGACCATTTAGTCCATTGACATTTAAAGTAGCTGTTGATATGTATGTACTTATTGTCATTTTGTTACTATTTTCTTGATGTTTTAGTAGTTCTCTGTTCTTGTCTTCTTCTCTTGCTCTCTTCTCTTGTGGTTTGATGGGTTTCTTTAGTATTATATTTAGATTCCTTTATCTTAATTTTTTGTGTAACAGGATTCTGGTTTGTGATTACCATGAGGTTTATATAAAATAACCTACCTATGTAGCAATCTATATTAAGTTGATGGTCTCTTAAGTTTGACCTCTTGCTAAATGCTCTACTCTTTTACTCCACTCCTCCCACATTTGATGTTTTTGATATCATATCTAACCTCTTTTTTGTGCATGTGTGTCCATTACCCTCTTATCATGGACATAGATAATTTTAGTACTTTTGTCATTTGACCTTCGTGTTTGCTTCATAGGTGGTTGACCTGTTACCTTTACTGTATATTTGTCTGTACCAGTGATTTTATTGGCTTTAAAAAATAATTTTATTATTCCTATTTATGGTATTTTCTTTTCCACTTAAATAAGTCCATTTAGCATTTCTTGTATGGTTTGTTTATTGGTGATAAACTCCTTCAGTTTTTGCTTGTCTGGAAAACACTTTATCTCTCTTTCCATTCTGAAAGATAACCTTGCTAGGTAGAATATTCTTGGCTGTGTGTTTTATCCTTTCAGCACTTTAAATACATCAATGCACTCCCTTCTAGCCTGTAAGGTTTCTGCTGAGAAGTCAGCTGATAACCATATGGGGTTTCCCTTGTAAGTTACTTTTCAGCTTTCTCTTGCGGCTTTTAGGATTCTCTCTTTATGTTTAACTCTTGAAATTTTAATTATAATGTGTCTTGGTGTGGGCCTAATTTGGATTCATTTTGTTTGGTGATCTCTGTTCTTCCTTTACCTGCATGTCTGTTTCCTTCCTTAGGTTAGGAAAGTTTTCAGCTATTATTTCTTCAAATAGGTTCTCTGCCCCTTTGTCTCTCTCTTCTCTTTCTGGGACACTATAACATAGATGTTAGTATGTTTGACTTTGTCCCAAATGTCCCTTAGACTGCCCTCATTCTTTTTAATTATTTTTTCTTTCTGTTTAGCTCTGGTGACTTCCTCTAGTCTTTCATCCAGGTAGCTGATCCTTTCTTCTGTGTCATCTACTTGGCAATTGATTCCCTGTAGTGAATTTTTCATTTCTATTATTGTATTATTCAGTTCTTATTGCTTCTTTTTTATATTTTCCAATTCCTTATAAGTCCTCACTGTGTTCATCTATTCTTCTCCCAAGATCAGTGAGCATCCAAATGACTATTAGAGTACTCCTATCCAAATGTACTCTTTATCATGTAGATTGTTCATCTCTGTTTTGTTTAGTTCTTTTTTTTTTTTTTTTTTTTTTTTACAGATTTTTCCTCTTCCCTTATTTGGAAAATATTTCTTTGTCTCCTAATTTTGCCTCTTTATTTGTGCTTTTATCTATGTATTATGTAGATCAGCTACATCTCCTGATCTTGGAGAAGTGGTCTTATGTACGAGATGTGTTACAAGGCCCAGCAATGTGCTTCCCTCTCATCTCATCACCAGTTTCAAATGTTCCAGGAGTGTTCCCTGTCTGGGCTATGTGTGTCCCTCTGTTGTGGCAGGGTTGCTTTCACTTCAGGTGGATGGGAAAGCTAGGCTGTCCCCCTGGGTGAATTGTTGTAAGGCTCAGCTGTGTGTGACCACTACAGTCTTAGTCACTTTATCAGGTGGTGGGAGTCCCAGCACAGTTGGTTGCAAGGTCTAATAGCGGAAACTTGTTGTAGTTTGTGTGTTAAGTGGGTAGGCCCCCAGCATGGCTGTTTTCTAGGCTTAGGGGATTACAAGTGCTGTAGGCCTCTGGCCCTCAATGCTGTTTTCAGCTCTCAGTAGTGCAGCTCAGTGAGGTTGGCCCCAGGCATGGGAGCATCCAATTGTTTCCAGCCTTGGAAGGTGGGATTGATCCCCTGTGTAGCTGTTTGAGAAGCATAAGCCTGCTGTGGCTGACAAGCCCGACCACCCACAGGCCCACACACCCTATCAATATAGTGCTACCCCATGTGCATGCCCTGACCCAAGGAAGCAGACCCACTTGCCCCACTGCAGAAGCCCCATACACTCTGCCAACACAGCCCTGCTCTTTGTGCATGTCTTGCCACACACAAGTGGACCCACCCACCCTGCTGCAGAGGTTCAACATACCCTGCCTATGCAGGCCCACAAGTTGCCTGGAAGCTTGCTGTTGGGTGGGGCCATTCCCTAGGGTGGGATGCCTGCCCTGGCTGAGCTGGAATAAATTGGTGCTTTAGTGGGTGGGGTAGACCCCTGGGCTAACAGGCCAGGTGAAGTACTCCAATGGCATCTGCCAGCATCTGGGTCAGCATGCCTGTACTAGGTCCCTATAATGGCCACCACCAGTGTTTCAGTCCCTGGAGAGGTAGTGCCAGCTTGAGGAGGTCTCACCTCTCATGGAGATGTGCCCAGAGCCTATCAAGTGAGTTGCTTTTTGCCAAAGGACCATGTAACTTTCTTTCTGGTGTTTTTACATTGCTTTTCAAAATGGGTGAATTTGTTTGGGGGCCCTTAAAGAGCAGACTTTTTTCCCCCTTATGTACAATAGCTTTTCTGGAGATATTCCACATTGTAGTTAATACCCACCAAAGCCAGATATTATGGCACTTGTCTCAGTTGTCCTGAGTCCAAAAGCTGCTTATTGTGGTAACTCTCCCCCACTACGATCCCCCACTGCTCCAGGACAGGCTTTGTACCTAAGATTGCTCCCAGATGGCTGTGAAGTGCTGTGGCTAGAAGTCAGGATTTTCCTCTCCAGAAAGGAATATCTGTGTCTTCCACCTCTCTCAGCACTTTTTCTAGTTTTCAGTTCTCTCTCAAAGATAATTGTTCCAAGGGTAGTTGTAAATTTGTTGTGTCCGTGGGAGGAAGTGAGTTCAGAGTCCACCTACACCATCATCTTGACTGAGCCTCCTCTTATTACTTCTAATGAATTATCTTGAGATTATCCCAGTTTTTTCTTTGCAGATAATTAAATCTCCATTGGGACAATTAAATAAAACAAGTATTTTTTCTGCTGCTTAAGACCACCAGTAAAATAAATAGAATCAAAGGTAGCAGATGCATCTGTATCATATTTTATTTTAAAGGAATACTTCTCTCTTTCTGCTCAGAATGATCTTTACTTTTTCATTTTTTTTTTTTAACATGCATTATCACATTAAGGTCATCTTCTACACTCAATTTTCTATCTTATATTTGGATCAACATCTATCAACTTATTTTGTTGGTTTACATTCTGAATTGCTTTCTCTATTCTGTTTTACTGTACATATTTCCTTTGGTTTACTTTGATTTTTTCATTTATTTTTTGTTCCTTTCCTACATTGATCATTAACTGTTGTTTGGTTATTGTTTTACTTTATTCTTTTATTGTTTACCCTTAAATTAAGGTGCCCCTTTAAAAAGCTAAATTTACCCGTTGTTTTCAAGCAATTTCCAAACAACTCAAGGACTTTAGAATGCTTAACATCCCAACATCCCGTTCATTCATTGCATGCTTTTGTTGTTCTCTTTTTATAGTTAGTCTTTCTTGTTTTATTTTGTTTTATCATTGATAAACACATGTAGATGCTTATACAGACCCTTACACTTTTCTATATTAATTCTTCCTTGTTGAATTTCAGACTTTTCTTCTTGGCATTATTTATCTTCTTCCTGAATAAAGTTTTATAATTTTCTTTGCTGATGGTCTACTGGTGGTAAATTCCCAATTCTAGTTATTAAATGATAATGAATATAAATATATGTGCACAGTAATTTTATGTCAAAACTTTGAAGTTATTTTCTTGCTATGTTCTGGCACCTATTTGTGGTGTTAAGAAATCCTTTTAATTTTCATTTGCCAATTATTGGCTTTTGCCTCCTCGCCAGCTCTTTTTAGATTTCCAATGTTGATATGCTTATATGGGAATTTCTGTTTATTATTTATTAATATTCACTAGACTTCTTGAATTTGAGATTTGATATCTTTCATTATTTCTGGTACATCGAAAGCAATTATCCCTTCAAAAATTGCCTCCCTTTGTGGGTTACTTTTCTTTTTTAGTTTAAATGCTAATTGTTTTACAGCATTTCATTCTACACTCCATGTTTTTCAAGTTTTCCACTTTCTTGTGTATTTACATTGTAATTTGCATTACTCATCAAGTCTGTTTTTCAATTTGTTCTTTATTTGCCTTTGTTTAATGCTATTTGTCTTGTTCGAGTTTTTTTAATTCACTGATTTTATTTTTTCTTTCTAGAAAAGCTACCAATGATTTTATTTTTAATAGGTTTGGTCATTTTGGATGATTTCTTGTTTCTTGAACACATATTCAATCCTGTATATTTGTTCTCTTTAAAGGTATTCAATGTAATCACTTTATATTTCAAAATTTTCAGATTTTGAGAATTTAAGTCTGAAGCTCATTTATTTATTTCCTTAAGTCTCAATTTTGATGGCAAGTTTGTGAGGGTGTGTGTGTATATATAGATATATGTATCTATATATGGATATATACGTATGTATATATATAATACATATTATACATATATATTTATTTTTATATTTGTGCTTGAATGAAGTTAACCATGAGCAGCTCAAGGAATCTGTTTTAAGGTTATTTTCTCCATAGATAATTTATATTGTCTTATGCTGACAGCCCAAAGGCTACTAAGCTCAACACACTTTAATTTATGGACTTGGAATTTTCCTGATCATTCAAGTGTTGTAAATTGAAACACCAAATCCAGATGAGGGAATAGCTATATTGTGAATTCCAGGGACTGATTTCAACATATTTTCCACTTGAATTGCAGGACAAGAAGAAAATCTCTTGATTGCCTTGCTTTGCCCTTGGGAACTTTTTCCCTATCACACTTTATCCTAGAAGGAGGAGCTTTTTGAGCTCTGTATTTAGGTGGAATTTTCAGTTCCAGCTTTTCACTTTTGAAGAGCCCAAGGCATTATTTACATTCCTGGAGTGGTAGTTAAAAACCAAGTTTCTCTTCCTTAGTATGAGCAAATGCCTTCAGGTTTACCCCTCAGTTTTTATTTTCCTCTTTTTATTTATTTCAGTTATCTTATTTTTGCTCTTTGCTTAGCTATTCATTTATAATGATTAAAAATATATATTATATAGCACTTCTATTAATTTGGCACCAGGGATTACCCCCAGAATGCTCAGTCTGTCTTCTTCCGGTGATGGAAGTCTGATTTGGCCCCTATTTGCTTTCTCTTCACTTTGTATCTCTATTCTGACACAAGCTAATGTCTATGACTCTGGTTTTATTTCTCATCTGTGTCCACATCCTTATAATCTCTACGTTCAGGGCTTAGTTCACACAGGTACTTTCTTTTTTCCCTCATCCTGAGGTTGAAAATTATTTTTGTGCTTTCAAGACCTTGAATCTGAGGTACTCAATTCTCACTCTAATGTAGATAATTCCAAATGTGATACATTCAGAGTCTTTTATTTAACATAATGTTTTTTCTGATCACCAGAGATGCCATCAATAATATGAGCCATTACATGCATGTGACAAATACATTTTGTTTTTATGGGATGTGTATACTAGTTATAATGCTGGATACAAAATAAGGAGGCAGACAATAATATTCATAGCTAGACATTTAGGGGACAGCAGGAAACCATAATTAATTTATCTTTGATACAATGTGAGCTATGTAAGTGAAAATATTTCAGCACAATATGTTAAGGCAATATAAAGTAGATATACAATAATAATAATAGTTCACACTTATATAAGCTTTTTATACATATTGGTCATTTATTTTTCATAGCAACTCAGCACTAAGCATTCTTAATTTTCCATTTCTGCAGATTAGTAAGGCTAAGCATAGAATTGATATGTGATCTTCCCACATTCATACAGCCTACAAAATTTGAGTCAAGATTTAAACTTGGGCAACCTGACTTCAGAATCTGAATCTTCATCCCTATGCTACTCTGGCATGCTGGGACAAACGTAAACAGAAGTATGTAAAAGAGAAATGAATAAAGCAAATTATATAAGATAATGAATAAAGCAAATTATGTGTTCATTTGGAAGTATCTCATATGATGATTAACAAAGCTGAGCATATCATCTATGAACCCAAATCTACCTTCTCCTTGCCTCTCTGACTTTCCTTTTGCTTAAGTGCATCCATTTAATCACCCATATCAGAAATCCTGTAACACTGTGCATTTCTCCCCTCAGCCACTTCCTATTCAATCAATAGTCTCTTATTTCTATAGATTTTATATCTGAATTTTTCCACTGCATCAGACTTGAATCAGGTCTCCACCTGCTCTTCCAAAGATTTTTATGGTAAGTTCCTAGGTGACCTTCTGATCTCCACATTCATCTGCTCGTTCAGCCCTCCATACTCTTGCCATGGGAATCATGGTAAATGTAAATCATATGCTCATCTCCCTTTTTATCATCTGCCTATGACTTTGTGAATAATTCAGAATAAAGCCAGATCTCTATATTATTGTATACAGATTTGTTCCTTTTTCACTGTTATTCCTTCCAAAATCTCAATATTGTTTTCTTGCCAAATGTGCAAATAAAGTTATTTATAAGCATTTGGTTACAAAGACCTATGAACATACAAGTTTTTAGCATTGCACATGAACTATTCTCTGCCCAGTACATCCTTTTTCATCTATACTGTGTATCTGTAAGTGAGGCATTTTTCATTTGTTAAGAAATATACCTGATATATAATGACAAATAGAAAATAATTTATTTGTTAAATATGTGATGAAATGAATGACTGCATGAGAAAGGAAGGAAGAAAATAAGGAAGGAAGGAAAGAAGGTAATGTAAGGGATGAGAAGCAGGAAGTGAGAGAAAAAGAAGAGGGAACACATGGATAAACAGATTGCAGAAAACAAGATATATACAAAGTGAGAAAAATATTACATCTGATAACCAACTTTGAGAAGATAGGTTATAATTAACTCTGTTTCGAGATATTCTTAGTAAAGGCATTGAAGAGACCGAACATCTTCAGATGTTCTTTAACATGCAAAAAGAATAGTACTGTGACTTTATTCCAGGTATTATCCAGAAAGTAATATTTTTGCTATTCATTTCCGGATTGACGTAGAATGTCAACTGATAAGGAGTTCGGATAGAACTGCCAGAAATACATAAAATAAAATCCAAACTTCAGTCTTAAACTGAAATGTTGCACACTCTATCAAATATGGACAATTGAAAATTACCTACCTACATAGTTTGTTGATAGGCATTCCTCACATGTAACATGTTTTATGATCCTCTACAAAAGGAAAAGGGCTGAAAAGAAAGGGCAGCCTGAGTCAGAATTTGCATATCAGGCATTTAGAACCTATATTGTCTCATTTAAATTGCAAAAATCATCATGTAGGGTTTCATCTAAAATTTTAACCTAAAATGAAGTGTTATTCAACTTCTATTTTTAAAAAAATCTGAAAAAATATATTTAAGGAAGATATAAAGTCTCTATATCCACATATATACTCTTCAAGTTATTCATACACCAAATTGGGTTACCTAAAATCTGCTTTTGTGGGCTTAAACAGTTTAACCCTATGTAGAAATTTCATCACTTCAATAGAGTCCTCCCAGACATTTTATTAAGCATAGAGACAGGAAACAGCTATATAGACACACTTTTCGAAAGAAGACATAGAGATGGCCCATAGACACATGAAAAGATGTTCAACATCACTAACTAATTATTAGGGAAATGCAAATCAAAACCACAATGAGATATCACCTTATGCCAGTTAGAATGGCTATTATCAGAAAGACAAGAAATAAGTGTTGGAGAGGACGTGGAAAAAGGAAACTCTCATACACTGCTGGTGGGAATACAAATTGGTGTGGCCACCATGGAAAACAGTATGGAGATTCCTCCAAAAATTAGGAATAGAACCACTATACAATCCAGTTATTCCACTTCTGTGTATTTATCTACAGAATAGGAAGACGGTGATTCAAAAGCATATATGCGTCCATATGTTCACCGCAGCATTATTCACAGTGGCCAAGTTCTGGAAACAACACAAGTGCCCACTGATGGATGAATGGATAAAGAAGATGTGATGATCCATTGTGACACACAATGGAATACTATTCAGCCACAAAAAGATGAAATCTTGCCATTTGTGACAACGTGGGTGGACCTTGAGGGTATTATGCTAAGTGAAATAAGTCAGAGGGAGAAAGACAAATGCTGTATGACTTCACTCATATGTAGAACATAAAGAAAAAAAAAAACACAAAAAGAAAACAAGCAAACAAAACAAAAACACCCATAAAAGCAGACAAGAGATTGGTGGTTACCAATCTCAAAGTTGGTTACTTATCTCAAGTTGGTTACTTATCTCAAAGAGGAAGAGGCTGGGGGGAGGATGAAAAGTGTAAAGGGGGTCAGTTATATTGTGACAAATGGAAACTACACTTTTTGTGGTGAGCATGCTTTAGTATATACAAACTTCGAATTACAATGTTGTATACTTAAAACCTATGTGATGTTATAAACCAATGTTACCTCAATAAAAAATCAAATCAAAACAAAGAGAAACAACTATAACAAGCATCATGTTTTATAGGCTGAAAAACCTGGTTTGAAGACGTTGTCAGATATGTTTCTCAATGATGATTTATAGTGACACACAGGAAATCCATGGTTTACTAGGGAACTTGGTGCTTCTCTTAACCATTTTTTGACATTGTCTTTCCTTACATAATAACACTGCAATATTTGCCTTTTCAACCAGGAACAGCAGAGTTAAATTTCACCAGTGCTCAGTACTAATACCCCTTACTGCATTCCTGAATGCTGTGAGCTTCCTGAAATCTAGGGTGTTGCTGAGGCCACCAAGGCAGGGATGAAAGGAGAAGTGCCAGCCGTTCAGGACTTTTGGATCTCATCTCATTTCACTTGGACCAGGAGGGCCTCAATTATCCTATCCAACACGCTGGATTTTCAGGTAGGACTTTGTTTAAGGTGCATGACATTTGTAAGTATTAAAAAAAAAAGTTATTAAAAAGTAAGAGTTTGAAAATCACTGGTGTTGATGATTGCTTATTTTCCCTCTGTCTACTAGTTTTCAACTTTCTATTTTCTGTACCAAACTTGTATTTATTATTCCAGATCATTGTCTCAAATGATCTACAGCAATGAATGCTGTCTAGTAATTTAAGATCATCCTCCTGGGCCGACCCGGTGATGCAGTGGATAAGTGTGCACATTCTTCTCCTCGGTGGCCCAGGGTTCACTGGTTCGGATTCCGAGCGTGGACATGGCACCACTAGGCACACCATGCTGTGGTAGGCGTCCCACATATAAACTAGAGGAAGATGGGCACGGATGTTAGCTCAGGGCCAGGGTTCCTCAGCAAAAAAGAGGAGGATTGGCAGTAGTTAGCTCAGGGCTAATCTTCCTCAAAAAAGAGAAATCATCATCCTAAGAAGCAAATCCCTCTGCTGGCTGTGATTATAGAAATGGAAAAAAGGTGGCAAGTTTCTGATTGTTTTCTTTCTGCATTTGTATCAGGGGTCAGAAACAGTAGTTAAATTGAAGCTGAAATGATATTTATTTAAATCCAGTCAAGATAGTTAAGTTTTAGAAATAATGAGTTGAACTAAAGCAAATCAAGGGATATGTTGTGTACAAACTGAGGGCATACACTATTGCAGACAATAAGAGAAGGTTATATGTATAAAATGCAAAGTTCCTAATCACAAGAATTTACTCATCTATATGGCCAGATTTAGTTAGTGGTGTATAGAGATATATAATAAAAAAATCATAAATCTATCATAAAGTTTTCTATCTTAAAAACCAAATGGATTTAGACAAAACTAAAGGACAGAATTTGTAGGAGAAATGAGAAATGGAAATAATATAGGAGAGAAAAAAATTACATGGTATAGTCTAAAGACAGTGACTTTGCTAATTGAGTTTGCGCAGAGAGTGTATGTTGAAGGCAGGAGGACAGGGGAAGGACATAAAAGTAGTTTGAAGCCACATTTCCAGAGGACCTTTACTTTTCACATGGAAGTAGATGAAACACATCTTAAGTCCCTCTAATTGTTTTAATTAGTAAGATAATGTATACTAACAGAAGGAAACTTGGAAAAACCCAAAACAGCACACATATAAACATGTCTTTGCCCATTAGGCATAGATCACCCATAAGTCATAAATGCTGTTCTGATTTTGTCACAACTCTTTTTATTATACGTGTATGGGCCTGTGTGTGTGTACATGCATGCACGTACACACATACACACACACACACACACCCCGTAAGTAGAAAGAGAGGGTGATGGTGCTTTGCCCTGTAATCTCATTGTCTTCCTAGCAAGGAAGCTTAAGTTTGACATATATTTTTAACTATATTGTTTACAAATCACTCACACTATTTTAGCATATTTGATAGTCACCACAACCCTGTGACTTAAGACAGGATTATTATGCTCACTTTTCGGAGGGACACATCAAAGCGTGGTATGGTTAAGTGTCTTGCACAAAACTGGCAATTTGTAAACACAGGGCTAGTTGTCGGGTTTGTGAAATCCACTCTTTTTTGTTTATTTTTTCTATTATAGCCTCCTCAAGATTCTGAAATGATTCACAAAAAGTTCCATACCCAAGTAGAGAAAATAATAGCAAAGCCAAAGTGCTACAGAGAGCAGCAATAAATACCAACATTTATATATGGCTTTATATTTCTCAAAGCGCCTCACCACACATTAAAGATCATAAAAGTGTTAAATTGTGGGTCACACAGATTTGTTACCATAAACTCACCCAATTCTCTGCTTTGACAGGAACGTTAACCTTGAAGCAAGTCAGTGATGATAGCTCTGCCCCTTTGTGATGAAGCACAGGTTTAAGCAGCATGTCACTAGAGATGCACGTTGGGAAGTCAGAGACGCACTGTGGATGTAGCGTGGAAACAGAAGCAAAGAAAGGAGGCATATTCTCTGCTATAAAGGCAGCACCGTGACAAAGTGGCAAATTTAATTCCATTCCATGAAACTTCCTTTGGAAATTTTGTGTGATGAAGATGGATACGTCTTAAATGTTTGTGATTAAATATCAAATTAACCATGGCTTTAGAGAAGGAAAAAGACGTAGGTTTAGTAGTGGTGGAAACTGCTAAGAGTGAGGATAATCCACATAATAAATTAAAGTAATGCTTTCAACACAATAAAATAATAATAATGATAATGATTACTCTTGCTCTTACTATTAATACTATTATTATTCCTGTTATAACGACCTTTCATTATTTGTTAAGTTTCTTGTGGGACTTTGCAAAGTATTTTACCTAAATGGTGTTATTTAATTCTTAAAACAATCCAATGAATTTGGATTTAAAAATAACAAAGAAATAAACAAGTTTAGAGGATTCAAGTAATTTGACCAAGGTAGACGGGAAAAAGTGGCAGAAATGAGAGAAAAATACAGGTGTGCTTGACTCTGAAGCTCGTGTTGTGTTCATATTCACTGCAGCCAGAGGCTGAGGTCAAGGCCACAAACTTAGAAAAATCCAAGCTGGGTTTCCTGAAAGTTCCCTCCCACCAGCAAGCAGGGTTTTGAAGGAGACCTGCACATTCAGTCCTGGAGTGGAGGGAGTGGAGTAAAATGCCGGGACCCCTCTACATCCTCACAGTGAAACACTCTCCACTCTACTATGCTCCTCTCTTTGTGACGAGAGTGACAGATGTGTACCTGGCTCTTTAAAGTCCCAAGCCCCAGTCCCATCGGATTTCCCACCTTTCCAATCTTTTCCCTTAGTGCTGGACCTTTCTATGACTCCGCTTCCACCTAGCTTCATCAAAAATTGGTTGTTTCCTGGGACTCATAAAGCAATATGTATTGAATAGGAGAATTACCCGACTAGTTCCCTTTTCTGTTTGGTTATGTGAAACAAAGTTTCATTTTATTCTAGAATTTTACAGATTTTAAAAATGTTCAAATCTTTGATCCATGTGAAACTTATTTTATTGGCAGGACGAAGTGAAGACCCACCTTTTTTAGTTCATAGGGCTAGCCAGTTGCCGCAACACTATTTCTTGAATAATCCACCTTTTTTTCCTCTAATTTGAGATAGTGCTTTCATCAAATACATAATTCCTGTACATATTTAAACACAATCTTTAAGTAAAAATTAAAAAGGAAAACACTGTTATAATTGAAAACAATGTTTTTCATTGCTTCTTTTTGTTTGCAGTTAGGCAGAAGAGGTTCCAGCAGACTGAAGAGGTTTGGGGATGGACCAGGTGACCCACAATTTCCTTTCCTCCTTAAACACCTGGGGCTCCTTCTCTTCCTACCTCGTTTTGTAGATGAAGAAACTGAGGTTCAGAGTGGTTACTTGCCCTCAGTCACACAGCAACCAGAGGGACCTCTTATTTATTTTCATTGAAAGTACTTGTCCTAACAAATGACACACAATGAAGGTTAAAAAAAAAAATGACAGTTGCAAAACACATAACAAGTTTGCATCTTTTGTTATCATGACGGTGTGTATTACAATACGAACTGAGATCTAACTAAAGAAGACTTGGCCAGACAATGGCAGAGGTAATGGTAGGGTGTCTGTCTCTCTCTGTTTGGGAGATCTTGAGAAATGTGTGGATTACACTAAAGAAAAGTATCCATGAAACACCCTCCAGTGATGTTGAGAGTGCTGAATTAGATCTTACAAGAGTCTACATTATATGATCCTTCCTCTCTCTAAAATCTCATTTATGGGATAGCTCTTTTTTATTTCTTTTTAAGATATTTCTTATAGTGTATAAAAACACAAATGATTTCTGCATGTTGATTTTATATGCTGCACCTGAACCGAATTCATTGATTAGTTCCAACGGGCTTTTGGTTGAGTCTTTAATACTTTCTCTCTATAATTACACTTCATGTGTAAATAAGGACAGTTTTACTTCTTCCTTTCCTGTTTTGGATGACTTTTATTTCTTTGTCTTGCCTAATTGCTGTAGCTAGGACTTTCAGGATTATGTTGAATAAGAGTGGTGAGAGTGAGCCCCCTTGCCTTGTTGCTGATCTTAGAGGAAAAGCTTTCAATCTTTCACTATTGAGTACGATATTAGCTGTGGGGTTATTGTATATGATCTTTATTATGTTGAGGTATGTTCCTTCCATACCTAATTTGTTGATGGTTTATATCATAAAAAGATATTGTATTTTGTCAAATGCTTGGTTTGCATCTATTGAGATGATCATACAATTTATGTCTTTTATTTTGTTAATATGGTATATCACATTTAGATTTGCATATGTTGAACTAAACTTGCATCCCACTTGACCACGGTGTATAATCATGCTAATGTGCTGTTGAATTAGGTTTATTAGTATTTTGTTGAGAAATTTTGCATCTATATTCATCAGAGACATTAGTCTATTTTTTTCATATAGTGTCTTTACCTGGCTTTGTTATCAAGATAATGCTGGCCTCGTAAAATGAGTTTGGAAACTTTCCCTGCTCTTCAATATTTTGGAAGAGTTTGAGAAGAATTGGCATTAACTCTTCTGTATATGTTTGGGAGAATTCACCAATGTAGTCATCTGATCCTGGGCTTTTTCTGTGTTCAGAGGTTTTTGATTACTGATTTAATCTCCTTACTCATTACTGGTCTAAGATCTTTTATTTCTTCATGATTCAGTCTTGGTAGGTTGTATGTTTCTAGCAATTTATCATTTCTTCTATGTTATCCAATTTGTTAGCATATAATTGTTCAAAGTAGTCTCTTATGATCCTATCTAATTCCATAACATCGGTTGTAACATCTCTGCTTTCTGATTTTATTTGAGCCTTCTCTCTTTTTTTCTTAGTCTAGCTAAAGGTTTGTCAATTTTGTTTATCTTTTTGAAAAACAAGCTCTCAGTTTCATTGATATTTTTTACTGTTTTCTAGTCACTATTTCACTTATTTCTGCTCTGATCTTTGTTACTTTCTTCTTTTAATTTGGGCTTACTTTGTTCTTCTTTTATTTAGTTCCTTGAGGTGTAAAGTTAGGTTGTGTTTTTGAGATCTTTCTATTTTCTTCAAGTATGCATTTATTACTAGAAACTTCCCTCTCAGAACTGCTTTTGCAGCATTCTACATGTCTTAGTGTGTTGTGTTTCCATTTTCATTTGTTTTAAGATATTTTTTGATTTCCCTTTTGATTACGTTTTTGACCCATTGGTTGTTCAGGAGTATGTTGTTTAATTTCCAACTGCTTTTAAATTTTTTAGCTTTCCTCTATTTCTAGTTTCAAACCATTGTGGTCAGAAAAATGTGTGATATGACTTCAACGTTCTTAAATTTACGAAGACTTGTTTTTTGGCTTGTCATATGCTCCATCCTAGAGAAAGTTCCTTGTGAACTTGAGAAAATGTGTATTCTGATGCTGTTGGATGGAATATTGTATAAATGTCTTTTAGGTCCATTTTGTCTAAAGTACATGGTTCAAGTCCAATGTTTCCTTGTTGATTTTCTGTGTGGATTATTTATCCATTGCTGAAAGTGGGTATTGACGTCTCCTATTATTATTGTATTGTTGTCTGTTTCTCCCTTCAGATCTGTTAGTATTTGCTAATATATTTAGGTGTTCTGATGTTGGATGCATCAATGTTGGATGTTGGTTCTACTCTAGGTTTTTGCTTTGTGGTTACCAGGAGATTTGCGTAAAACGTCTCATAAATAAAACAGTCTATTTTAAGCTGTAGCAAGCTAAATTTGATCACATACAAAAGATTCTCCTTTTTACTTCCCCTTTTATGTTCTTGATGTCACAATTCACCTTTTCTTATATCATTTATTCATTAAGAAATTACAGTACCTATATTTACTTTTAATACACTTTTCCTTTAACCTTTAAACAATAGTTAATGGTTGACATACATTATATTACAGAGTTAGAATTTTCTAAATATGAATGTATATCTTTTTACCAGTGCATTTTATACTTTCATGTGATTTCATGTCATTAATTAACAATTTTTAATTTCAGTTTGAAGAACTCCTTTTAGTGTTTCTTGCAAGGCAGTTCTAGTGGTGATGAACTCCTTCAGTTTTTGTTTGTCTGAGAAAGTCTTTATTTCTTCTTCATATCTGAAGGTTAACTTTGTCATATAGAGTATTCTTGGCTGGCAATTTTTAATTTCAACAGTTTGAATATGTCGTTCTACTGTCTATGGTAGGGTTTCTGTTGAGAAAGCAGTGAAAGCCTAATAGAGGTTCCTCTCTAGGTTAAAATCTTTGAGGTTTTTTAGGCTGTTTTTAGGTTTCTTTTAATCTGTGACTTGTGATACTTTCCTTATATGTGTCTTGGAGAAGGTCTTTCCATCTTGAGACAATAGGGTCACTTATTAGCTTCATCAACTTGTATGTCCAAGTCTCTCTCCAGGTCTGGGAAATTCTCAGCTATTATTTATTTAAATAAACTTTCTGCCCTTTTGATCTTTTTTCTCCTTCTGGAACCCCAATTATTCTCATATTTGCACATTTGATGAAACCCCATTGATCATGTAGGCTCTCTTCACTCTGTTTCATTCTTTTGTCTTTGTTCTCCTCAGATTGGGTTATTTTAAAGTCCCTTTCCTCTACCTCACTTATTCTCTCTTCCATTTGATCTACTTTACTGTAAATGCTCTCTATTGCATTTTTCATTTCATTCATTGAATTCTTCAGCTCCAGAGTCTTGGGTTTTTTTATGATTTTTATCTCTGTTAAATTTCTCATTTTGTTCATGTATTGTTTTCCTGATTTCATTGAATTATCTTTCGGTGTTTTCTTATAGCTTGTTGAATTTCTTAAAACAGTTATTTAGAATTCATTATCAGCTAGGTCACAAATTCTGTGCCTTTGTGTCTGCTTGTTAGAAGACTATTGTTCTCATTTAGTGATGACACATTTCCTTGATTCTTCAGGTTCTCTGGAGTTTTGCGTTGTTGCTTTCCATTTGAAGGAGCAGACATCAGCTCAAATCTTTACTCGTTGCCTTCAGATGGGACATACTGTTCGTTGGTCCTGTTACCTTGGATTTTCTCCAGGCTTATGTCTTTCTGGTTCTCACAACTCGCTGTCTGGCTACTAGAAACCTCTCTTTTGTTTCTAGAAGGTGGAGCCACAGCTCAAGTTTGTAATTTCCCCCTTGCCCACAGACACTGGCCTGTTTTCCATAGAGACTCATGTTTACTGGAGCTTGTTCTTGCTTCTGCACTCAGGAACATATGGCTGCAGAATGAGGGCAGGTGTGGCTTTAGCACTCAGCTATTGGGGGTGACTGTGGGTCCACTGGGGGCATCTTCAGGTGAAGTTCTGCCAGAAACTTATGGGCAAACTTCCTGTTGAAGTCCTAAGTGTGATCAGGAGGAACCACCTCTCTTTAACACCCTTGATATTCTTACCTTCCTCTTTCTCTGTCGCCTCCATCTCCCCAGTCATGGAGGTCCCGCTTCAGTACTCTGGGTGATGCATGAGGGAAATGGGTTTTTCCAGTAGCACCCCACACTGCTGCGGTAGCCAGGTACTCACTCACTGCTCTCCCTTTCCCCAACAGGAGAAGTCGCCACCAGCTAGTTCAGTCGTGTACACTGTCCTCTTGAGGGAGGCGCAGTGCTGGAAAAGTTTCTTCCACCATCGCCAATGTGTCCAAACTCATATATTATTTTGCCCCAATGGCATGCTGGGATCTTTCTTCAAGAAGGCTGAATTTCTACAAACTCTCTCTTATTTGTGGGTTTCTGCCCAAGTCAGCACTCTCTAGGTTTTCCCCAACCATAGCCAAGAGGGATTGGGGTAGGTTCACTGGCTGCTGCTGATTTTTCAGTCCTTACTGAGATCTATCTGCCTATTACTGGATGCATAGGTAGGTGAGACAACTCCTGTGTCCCTTGGTATATGGTACTGGATTCCACAACTCCCACAGAGAATCCTTTGTTTGTGGATGGATGCCTAATTAGTAGTTAGGAAGCGGGAATAAAAAGAAGGAGAATCTTATGCTGCCATGCTGCAGATGTCACTCCCAACTAGTTTGTTCTTACACAGTCTTTCTGGACTAAGATCACTTGGCTATTGACATGATTTTGGGATGGAGTCAATGTTTCCATCATGCCAGGCTTTGTTATCTGGGCACTGACCTTTCTCTGAAAGAATCGCTATGAATGGCTAGTTTTAGCTCCATAATTATTATGTTAATCATGTATATTTAGTTCCATCATTGTTGGGCTGAGAGATTTCCGCTAATTGAGCAGCCATTGGCAGGCATAACAGTGTTTTCATGACATACTTAGCTGATTGGCATGCAATTGATAAGACAATAAATCTTCCACTTAAGTTAGCCACACCTCATTTAGAAACTGAATTTCTATATTTGCTCCAAATGCTTCGGTCTATAGTGATCAGAATGAACTGCCCAGAAATGTCATTTTCTTTGAAGTGTTCCTTCCTTTTAAAGAAAGCCTATTTCTAGCAATTCCTACACTTGCATGGGTTTATTGACTTTGACCAAGATCAAGAGCCATATTCTTTTTTGCAGGAGTAAACCTCAGTTCATACTATCATGATATAGTGTTGTTTCAGAACTGCTGTGGCAGTCAACAATCAAGGTAGAAGTGAATAGAGTTTGAATTACTGCAGAATCCTAATCATAAATAAGAACCTCCCCTGGAGGAACTGAACACTGGATACCCTTGCTTGTCCTGGAGTGATGAGTATCCCAGTCTAAGACATGTGACGTGTACTTTAACATACTAAGATATCTTAACTAAAAAGAATATGGCCGAGAATTCTGTCATGGAATGGTTAACTTCCCATACTGAGAGCTCATAGGAAGCAAGAAATGAAGAGCATACACCAAGATCTCATAGAAGAATATGATGAAGTTTTGGTTCAGAGCTCATTCAAGTTCTCTGTCAAAGCTACTGGAAAGAAAAATGGGAGTAGATATGGCACAGGCCAAATGGAATCAGATTGTATTTATCTGGTTGGCATACAATTTCTGAGGCCTCCTATCTATTTAAATTCTTAACCAAGTGCGTGTATAAGCTTTTTTAATGTCATCTATTGCTTGAGATAGTGTAATATGTCAAGTGTAATATGTTGAAATTGTCAGTAATCATTTGAAACTCAAAACTGTGATCGTTTGGAACCCATGGAAGTCTAACACTGTGATATCATTCTTCTGGTCACCAAGAAGAAGAGTGGAATATATGAAGACTCTGATAAATTCTTGCCATTAACATAAGGCTCTATAACCATAAAGGGCCTCAACTTTAGTTTCAAAAAGTTCTTCTTGCAACTTGACAATAAAAAAGCTCTGGAAATGGGGAAAGTTCTTTGTATATTTTTCTAAAAACTTCCACTTTCTTACAAGCTTATGTTATTCAGAACTGCACAATATCAGAGTAAAGGATTGAGGAGTACAGGTTTGAGTCTTAAAATTAAGACAGTACTGAGAGGGTAGGGTCTCCAGCTGAAAACAGATTCCTGAGTCTTCATCCGGGAGAACATAGAGTCCCCAGCTCTATGACAAAAACTCAAAGTTTTTATATCATTAGAATGCTATTGCCATTTAAAGATCTCCTCACTCAAAGATTATCACTCAAATCATACAAGAATACTGTGTTTACTGGGAAAAACAGAGATCTTGGAAAAGAGCACAAAATATTATCCATAGGTGAGCAAAAGAAGAAGAACACGAAACATAAATAGCTTTACCACCTCTCAATTCGCTTCTTCCACTTAAATAGAATATACTTTACCAACTTACTCTTATCTTCTTTTCCAAGGTTCTTGGTGTCAAAGGTAGGAAAGCTTCATGTTGATGTCAAAAGTATCACCATAATTAAATGCACCTTGTGAGTGTTTCTGCTACCTCTACCACTGAATGGACAGCAAAGCACCAAAGACCTGGGGCTCAGGCAGCATGTCCTAGCCCCTCTCCACTGTGGATGACGGGGAGACAGCCTAGTCAGTGAATTTCATGGAGCAGATTCTGGAGTGGGGAATTCCCCTCTAGTGACATTATACAACAATAAACTAAAAGAATAAATAAGTTAAATAATAAGTAGGAAGACAAAGCTCAACAAATAAATGGGGGAATATAAGATGTTGAGAAATGAAAAGAATCCAGGACATATAAAGGTATTTGGTTATGAAGCTAGATATCTAAGTTAAAGGAAGAAAATAAGAAGAATAACTGGGTGGACAAAAAATATAGAGGAGTCAGAGGTTGTTGCCTAGTAAAGAAAATGTGCTGTTTTATATTTTATTTTATGAACAAGACATATAGTGAAGAAGAAATGGATCACATTGATTGAATGGCCAAGATAGAGTAGGAAAGAGGGAAAGATAGGGAAATGGAAAGGATCATCACAAGAGAAGTAGTCTTGCTGCAGCAAGGTACCTAGGGTAGAAAGTCAGAAGGTGTGTTGCAGCAAATGTGGGTACAATCCAAGCTGGTATTAATATCCAAAGAATTTAACGTGATGTGGTGAAGGTAGCAGAGCCTTCTAGACAGTGATCATTCATCTATTAAAGTGGGTGGAAATACAGTGGTGGTAGAAGCTAGGAGCATCCATCTAGTTTGAAGTAGTAACCCATCTTGGGTGAGTGAGGGGAGTTGATGACCTCAGATAATTAAGCTATGGTGGAGAATAGACTCCACTTTTGATAGGGAAGTGAAATACAGTGAAAGACTATGGAATTCCAATCATGAAATCTTGAATATTTATGCCTGAAAGCATTGTATGAATTCCTGGAGATATAAGGATAACAGTCTTAAATTGCTTAGAACTGAGGAATGGTAAAGCTTGCATGTGACTGTGCCAAGTTTAAATATCTAGAATGAAGCTAAGTCGGGTACAAGGGTTGAGAGCCATGCATTATTGTATTTTTGTAGCTCATATTAAACACAGTATAGCGCTACCTACAGAAATTTTGTTACAGGTCCAACTGGCTCTGGAGAAAAGAAATGTTTCACAAAGACACATAGAATTACTTAGACATAAATTATATT
Organism: Equus przewalskii; assembly: GCF_037783145.1. NCBI lineage: Eukaryota > Metazoa > Chordata > Mammalia > Perissodactyla > Equidae > Equus > Equus przewalskii. The sequence goes on from NC_091844.1 coordinate 20,313,201, forward strand.
TTAGATGTATAAAAAGAAATATCACAAATTATTTGAGAGACAATAGCCATGATAAAACCGATATCCACTTCATTAGGTTTTATGGGGATTATAATGCATATAAAAGAGTGTGATAAATCATAACACAAATTGTTTTTGTTTCCCAAAATAATTTTATCTCCTTGATAACTATCAGGTCATTTGATAAAGGGCATTTATTTTTCTATCTTTTTGTTTGGTGAAGATTAATATTAAAATTGTTTTGCAACCCCTGAATCTACAAAAAAATGCTGTTATGGAGGCAATATTGACTTTAAGTTTCAAATCTACTGGTGGGACTTCACTAAGCAGATAATCTTCATGCAAAATATCTAGAGATGACCCCACATTTTTCTTTTCATTTCCATTTTCTCCATAGTCAGATGGCAGTGCATTTTCTTAAATCTGAGCTATAACCAATACAAAATATGAGTTCATAAAAGCACAAAAGTAATACACTTTCCAAAACTTCTTCCACTGGCTATTAAAATAAAGACTGATTATTTTACCAAGTTTCATTTTGAACTTTTGTATAGAGAAGAGCAATTTTGTGCCCTGCATAGTAATCTACTCTCAGTTCAATTTTAAATGAAATTTGAAAACAAACAGGTCTGTATATTGTTCAATTTCATATCTTACACACAAACATAATTTAGCTTCTAAATTCTATTACAGAAATAAATGGACAAAAATTAGTTCTAGCTGCTTTGTATTTGCTTTTATGACAATTGTAAAGAATTCCCTTCTTTCTGGAGGACACTACATGACCCTCCAAGTGTAGACATAATTGAGGACCTGTCAGGAAAAATAAATTATATTCCTTTCATTAAAAAAAAAGGAGTGTCACTAAAAATCACGAGTGTGGAGTGAGATTTTTGGCTCTTTTAACATTAGGTCAAGTATTGTGACTAAATCGTTCCATCTTAGTGTTTGACTCACATCTGCATGTTATGTACTAGTCTTACCACAATGACTTGAGAACTAATTAATCTCTATAAAAATATATGAAGACTTGGATCAAATTTTCCATGACAAGGGAAAAGTGGAAGTTACGCAGCTATGTTGAAGAGATACGTAAGTTTCATTCTCCTTTATTTGGGAAATTTTGAAAGGGTGGTTTTGGAGTGGAAATAAAATTGGAAGCACTCATGAAACAGCTGTTTCTGAATGTTCTTAGTATTCTCCTGTTGTGTTATAATTATATATGAGTCATACTGCCTGATCAGCTCCATGTACCTCTAGCACAGATTTAATAAGCAATTTATTTTGGGAAAGTCAATGAAATACAAGACATCATCCTGCTCTCAAGAGATTTTATTTTGAGTGTAAAATCATGATAAAACATAATTTTAGTAGGAAACATGTATTAACTATTCCAGTTATTTCTCTTTCACCTAATAAAATTATCCAAATAAAGTTAGATTTGATTGAACTTAAGGATCAAGTGATATGAGGGACTTAAGGGTGAATGATAGGAAGGAAGAATGGTCTAATTTTTTACATTGGTACTGAAAGTAAGGTTTTGTGGGCTAGTCATAAGCTAAAAATCATCAAATCATAGAGTCAAATTCATATCTAAACAATGCAAAAACTTGTATTGTTTACAGGGATCATCATATAGTGTGGCTGAAAGATGCAAAGTGTGAAAGAGTTCCCTAATTCATAGAGAAGTTAATTTTAAGAAAGTACAAGCTTAAGTACCTGAAAGATATGTCTAATTTGTCAATTTATTGTCAACTTTATTGAAAACTGTTTGCAACATTTCTTTTAAGCAAAATGTTTGGTGTGAACAAACCAGAAGAAAAAAAAAATGTTATAAGGTACTTAGATGCAAAGATGTGATTAGGAAAAGCTATAGGTGGAAAAGGAACAAGGTATAATAGAAAAATAATCAAATTGAACATCAAATATATTTGGGACAAAACTGAGAGATTGACCGGATATAGAGCAAAGATTTTGGACCAAGGACTCAAAAGTCTAACAAAAGCATGTCAGGAAATTTTGGAAGGTGTGAGAGAATGGGTTAATGGGTTGATATCTTGATCAATTGCTTTGAAGTTCAAATAGTAGATGAAGGTTAACTTTCAACAGTCTCTTGAGATCAGCGAGATGGAGAAATAGGTCTTCCACTTAACATCCTACACAGCAACAACAATTTGGCAGCCATCCATAGACAAAAGTGTCTTCATGGGGGCTTTGGAAGATAGTTCGGAGGTTGTGAAACCCTGGTGGAAACCAACTGGAAGAGGGCCATTTTGCGAAGGTGGGACCATGCCCAGGTGGCAGGCTCACTGACTGTGCTCCCAGCTACAGACCAAGAAAATTAGTAAGATAACAGTAGACCTGAATAACTCTATAGTCAAGAGTCCCTATAGAACATCCACCTAACAGCAGTAGAATACAAATTCTTCTCAAGTGCATGTAGTACGTTTTCCAGGATAAATCATGCATTAGCCCACAAAATGAGTGTGAACAAACTTCAAAGATTAAAATCATATCAAGTATCATTTCTGACCATAATGGTATTAAACCAGAAATTAATAAAGGAAGAAAATTGGAAAATTCACAAATATGTGGAAATTTACCAACTCATTCCTGAACAATGAGTTAGTCAAACAAGAAACACAAAGGAAAATCAAAAAGTACATTAAAACAAATGAAATACAAGCACAACAAATTAAAACTTACAAGATATACCAAAATCAGTCCTAAAAGGGAAATTTATGGCTATAAGTGCATACATTATGCAAAAAGAAAGATCTCAAATAAACAACCTAACTTAAAGCTCCTGAAGCTAGAATAAGAAGAATAAACTAAGGCCAAAGTTAGCAGAAGGAAGGAAACAAACGTTAGAGCAGAAATAAATGTAACAAAGACTGGAAAGAAGATAGAAACATTTAAGAGGTTTTTTTTGAAAAGATAAACACGACTGAGAAACTTTTAGCTAGTCTAAACAAGAAAAAACAAGAAAACTAATATAAATAAAATTGTTAGTGGAAGAGGAGACGTTACAACTGATACAATAGAAATACAAAGAATGATAAGAGATTCCTATGAACAATATACACCAACAGATTGGATAAACTGAAATAAATTAATAAATTCCTAGAAATATACAACCTAACGACCAAATCATGAAGAAATAAAAAATCTGAGGAGAGCAGTAATGAGTAAGGAGATTGAATCAGTAATCAAAAACCTCCCAACACTGAAAATTCTAGGTCCAAATAGCTTCAAGAGTGAACTTTACCATCCATTTAAAGAATTAATGTCAATCCTTCCAAAATCTTCCAAAAAGTTGAAGGAGGGAAAACACTTCTAAACTCATCTCATGAGGCCAATATAGCCCTCTTACCAAAACCAAAAGATGGCACTATAAGAAAAGAAAATTATAAGCCAATATCCCCGATAAATAAAGATCCAAAAATTCTCAAGAAAATACCAGCAAAACAAATTCAACAGCACATTACAAGGATCATACAACATAATCAAGTGGGATTTATCCCTGAGAGACAATGCTGGTTCAACACATGCAAATCAATAAACGTAACACATCAGACAAGCAGAATGAAGGATAAAAACCACGTGATTATCTCAATAGATGCAGGAGAAGCATTTGACAGAACTCAATATCTTTTCCTGATAAAAATTCAACAAATTAGGTATAGAGGGAATGTACCTCAACATAATAAAGGACATATATGATAAGCCCATAGCTAACATCATAGTCAATACCGAAAAGCTGAAAAGCTTTGTCTCTTACCTCAAAACAGGGCAAGGATGCCCACTCTCATCACTTCTATTCAACACAGTACTAAAAGTCCTCTCCAGAAAAACTAGGCAAGAAAAAGAAATAACAGTCATCCAAATCAGAAAGGAAGATGTAAAACTGCCTCTATTTGCAGATGACATGTATCATAACTATGCAAAGACTTCATCAAAACACTGTTAGAATAAGTGAATTTGGTAAAATTGAAGGAAACAAAATAAATATACAAAAAAATCAATTGTGTTTCTATACACTAACAAAGAACTATCTGAAATGGAAATTAAGGAAATAATCCCATTTATAAGAGCATTAAAAATGGTAAAATATTTAAGAATAAATTTAACCAAGGAAGTGAAAGAGCTGTCCACAGAGAACTGTAAGACACTGATAAGAGAAACTGAAGACAAATAAATGGAAATATATCTTGTGTTCATAGATTGAAACAATTCATATTGTTAAAATGTCCAAAGTACACAAAGCCATCTACATATTCAATGCAATGCTTATCAAAATTCCAGTGACACTTTTCAAAGAAATAGAAAAACACAAATCTAAGATTCATATGAAACCATAAATACAGAAAGCAATCTTGAGCAAGAAGATCAATTTTAGAGGTATCACCCTTCCTGATTGCAAATTTTATTACAAAGCTGTAGGAGTCCAAAGAGTATGATATTGGCATAAAAACAGACACGTAGACCAGTGGAACAGAACAGAGAGCCCAGAAATAAAGCCACACATAAACAATCCACTAATCTATGACAAGGGTGCCACGAATACACAATGAGGTAAGGATAGTTTCTTCAATAAATGGTGTTGGGAAAATTGGACATCCACGCACAAAAGAAGGATAATAGAATCTTATTTTTATATCATACACAAAAATTAACTCAAAATGAATTAAAGACTTAGACATAAAACCTGAAATCATAAAACTTCTGGAAGAAAACAGAAAAGCTGCTTGATACTGGTCTTGGCAATGATTTTTTAGATAATACTCCAATAGAGCAGGCAACAAAAGCCAAAAATAAACAAGTGAGACTATATCAAACTAAAAAACTTCTGCACATCAAAGGAAATCATCAACAAAATGAAAAAGCAATCTATGGAATGGGAGAAAATATGCACAAACTATATATCTGATAAGGGATTATTATCCAAAAAAATATAGCAAACAACTGAATGGCAAAAGAAATAAAAATAGAAAACAAGAACAACAAACAATCTGACTGCAAATAGGTAAAGTACTCGAATAGACATTTTCAATAAAAGACACACAAATTGTCAACAGGCATATGAAAAGGTGCTCGACATCACTTGTCATCAGAGATATGCAAATCAAAACCACAATGAGATATTACCTCAAACCTCTTAGAATGTCTATTATCAAAAAGACAAGAGATAAGTGTTGGGAAGAATATGGAAAAAAGGAACCCTTATACACCGTCAGTGGGAAAGTAAATTGATACAGTCATTATGGAAAACGATATGACGATTCCTCAAAAAATTAAAAATAGAACTATCATATGATACAGCAATCACACTTCTGGGTATATATTCAAAGGAAATGAAATCAGGATCTTGAAGAGGTACACGCACTGCGATGTTCATTCAGCATTATTCACAATGACCAAGATTTGGGAAAACAATCTAAGTGTCTGTTGATAGACAAATGGGTAAAGAAAATGTTAAATATATTTATATATATATATGATGTAATATTATTGTCATAAAAAACAATGAAATTTTGCCATTTGTGACAACACGGATGAATCTGGAGGTCGTTATGCTAAGTGAAATAAGTCAGACACAGAAAGACAATTATTGTATGATCTCTTTTATATGTAGAATCTAAAAATGGTGAACTTCTAGAAGCAGAGAGTAGAACAGGGTTGCCAGGGGCTGAGGGTATGGGGGAAATGGCAAGATGTACTCAAAGAACATAAAGCTTCAGTTATAAGAAAAAGAAATTCTAGGGATCTATTGTACAACATGGTGACCACAGCTAATAATGCTGTATTTTATATTTGAAATTTTCTAAGAGGATAGATCTTAAGGGTTATCACCAAAAAAAATAATAATAATAACTATGTGGGTTGATGGACTTGTTAATTAGCTTGATTGTGGTAATCATTTTATAATGTTTACATAAATCATCACATTTTATGCTTAAATATGTTCAATTTTGATTTGTCAATTATACCCAAAGCTAGAACAAAATAAACTTTCAAATTGATCTAAAAAAAAACCCAAAATTGTATTGAGCTCTGCAAATACAACATATAAGTAAAGCAGAACTCAATTTGCTAAAGCTCAATGTAGTAAGGGGAAATACCACCTTGACAGAGTAAAAGACACTCAGTACTAAGAATTGGGGATTCAAAATGAATATAGGATTTGTGGTCTGGAGTCAGTGATTTAAGGTAAGTCTTCCAGGAAGAGGTACTACTGGGGATTGGACAAAATTCCTGAGATACTAGTTTAGGATAGGTAGACACAGCAATGTGAGAGAGTTCAAGGTAGTCTTAAAAATTAAACTGTGGCTTCTTAAGTGAGCTGTTTTCCAAGGAGATTGCTATACCAGATAATTGATCTGCATGAAATTCCTGATGGAACTGGTAAAACTATTTATTGGTTTATAGTTCCCACCTTCCCAAGAAAAGTTTCCCTACACTAAATGACTAAGTCATGTTGACACAGGTCATCTTAATTACAGTACTAATAGCTAAGTCATATTAATGCAGGTGGTCACAGTTCACAAGTCTAATAGGCCATGGTGATTAAGTAGGCCAATCAAATTTTCAAGATTCTGATTTTCTCTGAGAAAGAAAGAAAAGGTGGTATTCTTTCTTAATATCTGGTTTTAAGATCTCATTTTTATAATATGCATAGACTTGTTCTTCGACAAATGTAGTCATACTTTATTCACATCCCATTACAGGTGTCCATTCAAGGTTGTGATGTCACCATTTTGTTCATGACTGTATACTATCCCATTGAGCATGCCAGAATTCAAATGTTACACTCTTTTGGAGTATTTAGAGTATTCTAATTTTTCTCTATGATAAAATAACTTCCATGAGCATGTCAATAGAGCACTTTTTAGGAGTATTCTCTTCTTTGTTCTATATAAAAAATTACGCTAGATCCAATATTTCCATTTTTTTCTCAGTTTTAATGGGGGAGATAATGCAATTTATTTGACAGTTGTATTGTCATCTAACAATTAGACACTTATTTAAATTTCATGTCTTATGTGAGACAATCAAAATGTTGTGACAGAACTTCCATATGCTGCTCTAAGTAGAAAAGCAATCACATTAGACACAGTATTACCATCAACAGTGTTCCTATTTGAGAGGCACACACATAAGAAAGCATACTGACAAGTGAAGAATAACACAACCCATTTCTCTTTTAGAGTTCCACTGAAAGTTGTATAGAAATTCTCATCAAAAAACACACAGCTAAGATTTGGTTCATATATGTTTATTCCAGAAGTCTAGAATGACTCCTCAATTAAGGAATACCTCCTTATAAGTTTTATAAATATTCTAGAGCAAAATATTTATAATTTTGATCATTCATATCAAAACCAAAGTTATTAGATATCACATTTGAGATAATGTTCTTTTAAATACCCCATAAAGATTAACAAATCAAGTTATACACAATTTAGAAGATTCCTGAGCCAACGCAGGGAGCTGATAAAGTGTAGATTCCTGAGACTAAGACTAGTGAAGAAGGGGATGTGGCACAGTTGTGACAAACAGAAAATGTGCCAAAGAGAAACGAAGATCGTTAAAGTATGAGCTAGAGATGGAGTGGGCAAAGAACTTGGGAAAACTACCCCTTTATTGACCAGAGAAGTAGCACAAATTCTGGCATCGTTGGTGGGCGGGAGTTAATTGAATAGCTCTATGGATCAAATGTCTTGTTTTTAACACATGGCAGCTCTTGTTTTCCATTGACAAGTATATAGAAGACCAGCTGGTAAGATATTTGCCATGATTTAATAGATCTGGGCCTTCAAGGCAAATCATCTACAGTGGGAAGTGAAGGGGCTGAGTAAAAATAGACAAGGGAGTAAACCAGGAATAAAATATTATTGCCAGCACTCACATACTGCTCCAACTTCTTCAAGATTATATTGCCCTCTCTAAAACACACGTTTATTTTGAATGTCTGAATAATTCATCACTATATTTGGAAATAGTAATTCACATCCTATGAATTCCTTCCCCTTGTTAGGAGATTTTAGCAGCAGAAGCTCTTTGATATAATACATTGCTCAAACTTACACTTTAAGTCTCTTGTTTCCAGGGTAGTTTCTGCACACAGCTCAAAAATGAGGCTTAAACCAAAGAACCCCTATTTCTCTTTCAAAGCTTCCTTGAATTAATAATCATCTCAAATCTTCCACCTGCACACTCCTTTATAGACTTTCAAATATATTCAGAGAACTCTTTCAGCTCTGTATACAATGTGAAAATAAAAGAACCCTAAGGCATCAAGTTATAAAAATCAAATTTGGCTTAAGAACTACTCCTAATCACAGGAACAAGGAAGAGTACCATATTAATAAAATTATAATACAACAAAATTATAGTAGAATGTTGCCAATCACTTCTTGGAATTCCATTTAAAGGCTTACTAGGTTGGGTATTTATATGGCTTATAAAAGGTCGTTTTTCTTAAATATACTTTTCTTCTTTTTTCCTTCAAAATTGCCTTAAAATAATTTTAAATAAAATCTATTCAGCTACGGCATGTAATCTCAAAAGCAATTCCATGCGATGACCGTCTCAGAGCAATTCAACGCCTTGCTCCAGATCATAAAGAGAGTAAGGAGCAGTGCTAAGCTTTGCTCCTGAATATTTTATTCATAAGACGAGGGTCTGTCTCAAAAATGTTAATGTCTTTGATTAATAGAATTCCTTTCCTTCCAGATATTTTACTTCTTGACTCTTTTCTTGAAACCAAAACGCTTCATAACTAATCACTCTGAGGTATTTCTGGAACCTGTTTAAAACCTTTCCTTTATTTTAATGGAATGTTTGTGCACTCCACTAACAAAGCTAACAGAAAATCTTGGTTCCCACTAAACAGACAGAAATAGCTTAGGGTACATAAGAATAAATCCAAACAAGATAGGAATAACAAACCTAAGAAACAAGATATTTTGTAAGAAATAAAAGAAAACATCAAAAAGAACAAAGAAAAGGAAAGGACTCCATTTAAATCAGCTTACAAAAATTTACTTTTCCTTTCTTGGCTGAATATCGGGCTATTCACCACGAGCCATCCTCTCTGAGCTAACTTAGCAAAGATCATATTTAATAACTATTAACTAGAGACTAGGATGTTTATTCAAAACAATGATGTCAACAAAATAAAAAGATATTTCACATATGAGGAGGGGCTAAATACAGATTTAGAATCTGGCCAATCTTTGAACAAATGGAGTGGATCTTGATAAATTTAAAAATCCAAAGTCATATTTATAGTGGGATCTCTTTGAAGGAACAATAACCAACTGTGGGTAGATATTTCTGCATGTCTTAAAGGTGTAGCAGAATGCTCATGTTGCAGGGAATGCTACTCTGAAAGTGTTGTCTTTATTGTCATCCTTATAGCCAAGACTCTATCAGTCTTTGTCAGTCTTGTATCCATCCACAGCAACTTTCACAGAGTCTGACACTCAGAAAAGAAAGTAACAAATAATTTTTCATGGACATTCTTCCTTTCTCCCTCCATCTTGTTTTGATTTTCAGCAAAGATGAAAAACATTATATTTAAAAGGAAGAAGAAAAAGTACAGTTGTAAATTTATAGAAGAAAAAGATATAAATTTATCATTTACAATTTAGTATTTCTTTTATAAGACTATTTTTCCTGTGTTTTCATTCAAAGTTTTAGATCACATCCTTCCTGCCTATCTCTTTTGGAAATGAAGAGCCATTCTTTATTATAAACCCTCATATCCGCTTTGTCTTCTTAAACACCATGTTCTGGCTGTCTTCCCATGTGATTATGTCTTTCTTGAGAGTTCTTGGCAGTTTCACTGCTCATTTGACAAATTCTACATTCCTTAAGAGAGTCAGACCACCTACATGGAAGATGATCATTTATTCAGAGACCTATTAGATAATCTTGGAATATATATATATATATATATATTTTACAATTTTACTCCATTGAGTTTGATAGGTAGAAAAGCGACGATGGCACTAGACTTTCTCCAGAGTATTTCGATCACCTGGGGTTTGGCTGGCCTTTGTAAGGTTGCTGTCTGTGAGGCAGTGAGCACCTTGGAAAAGTCCATTTGTGCCAGATTTTAGACTGCATTAAGGACATCTGTTTTGCTTTTTAAAAAAATATGTGATATGTATATAATATCTCCTCCTGGCTTTGATAAATAGTTGACTTACAATCTCTGTTGGTAATTGCTGTGCTAAAATCTATAGTCACTGGTACCTGCATAGTTTGCCTTTACTCTGAAGAGCAAAAATCCTTAGCTAACGTTAATCAAACACCCTAAATCACATCCTTAGATGAGAGTGAAGATTAGAAAGCTGTCCATCTTCCATATACCTCCTGGGCTCATCTCTTGCAGCTGAGTTTCACTGTGTTCTCTGACCTGCAGAATCAGCCAGGTGAACATCCCAGAAGCAGGTCCTCTTGTGCAGGCCAGTCTCCCTGCCATCCTTGACCAGCACAAACTCTTACCCTCTAGATGCTGCCAGACCAATCCCTACATCTTTCCTTGAGCACCTTTATTCGTATTCTCTGGCCTGACGTACCCGCCCCTCTCTTCTCAGTAATTCAAATATGTTCTGTCCTCAAGTTTCAACTTAAGTTGAGTTTGACTGTATTTTATTTCATTTAATGAGAATATTCTATTTTAGCTGACAATCCCAAAATCTTTGTGACTTAATGAACCAAAAGATTGGTTTTCATTCACCCAAATTCCCCTGCAGACCTTATGACTCTTCAAAGCCATAGTTCTCCACATGGTGACGCAGTGATTCAGGCTGTTTCATATCTTGACTTAATATTTTAACACATGACTTCATCCATTCTTGTTGTTGAAGAAAAGAGGAGGCTAGAGAATTCGGAGGACTGTTAAATTCTTAAATCCTATCATAACACACATCACCTCTACTCACAGTTTGTGGACCAGAACTAGATATATAAACTCCACTCCTAATTCTACACCCCATGCACCTGAACGCTAAGAAGATTGGATATCTTTATAACTTTGCCATAAAAATATCATACTACACAACATCTAAATGATGTAAAAGAATATGTTTACACACACATAGACCGTACACATTCTTTAAAAGTCCTTATGAAATTAACATTTTTAAAAATGATCTATAAGGCCAATTTGAAAATCAAAATAAATAGTTAAAAAGAAAAGAATAGAATGCAATCCATTCCCCAATTACAGTACAATTAACGTTGCAATTAATAATAAAAGTAGAAAACACTAAAGCTAAACAATAAATACTTATTTGTAAGATTTCCATAACAGGTGAACAAAAATTATCCATGATAATAATAACAATAATAACAAAATTTAATATTTATATAGACCTTATTGCTTGCTAGCCACTATTTACATTTATCACTTCATTTATCCTAACATTCTCCCTATGAGATAGTTATATTATTAATATCAATCCTATTCTACAAACAAGTAAACTGAGGCCCGGAGAGGTAACATGTCAAAGATCATAGAGACAGTAAGTGGGGGAGAGGAGCCGGGATTTGTATTGTCAATGAAATAATAATGATACTGTCAAAACTTACATGGAATGACTTCAGGAATACTCAGAATAAATAATTTAGCTCTTAAAAGCAGGATATTAGAAAGTAAATCAAAATGTCCTGTAAATAGAAGTATAAATCACTAAAGAATTACATGGACTAATTTAAAAAAAGGGGAAAATAGAACTGGTAAACAAAGCTTAGCATTAATTCTGTAAAGAGGTAGATTTCTAGCCAATCCACTCAAAAATATAAAAGATCACAAAAACCCCCACAAAATTATAATTAAAGATGTGAAACATAGAGATACAAAAGAAATTTAGAGAAGAAAAGTTGAGAATAATATTCTCAAGAATATAGATTTGCATTAAAAGTCTCAATGACATGAATGGTATACTTAATTATAAACTACTTAGATTGAACACAGAAGATATTGTGAATGTTAATACTCCAATTAACTTTGTGAGAGTTAGAATTTCACTAAAGAACCATCCTCTGAATAAATCCCAGTACCAGATGATTTTGGTACCCTAGTCTATCGAAAAAAATGTTGAAATCCAAATTTATTGAACTTAACCAATAGAGGGATTTGCACCAAACCAACAACAAAAAAATGAATTCATCACAGCCAATTCTGATAAAGATAACAGAAATAGACTTCTTATGTGTGTAAGGCATGCTGGGTGTCCTGGGGGTACCTCTGCCTATAGAACAACTTTGTCATGGAGAAAACACATTATTTGTAGTGTTATTGTGTCTAAAGGTGGCAAAAGAGGTCTCCAAACATTCCCCCTCCCCCAGAAAAGCATATTCTTGGGGCTTGGAGACTAAGTTGTGGGAGATAGAAAGAGATGGATTTGCCAGAGGCCTACAAACTTTGGTGACATGAGGCTTTGGGTTTGCAACAAAGATCAGCTGAATCTGGGGCTTTCACATCAGATCTGAAGTGTCTTCACAGTAGTTTCTGGCCAACCATCTTCTGTTGTCCCTGGAAGAAAAACAATCCTCCTTTCTCCCAATATAAGTCCACAGGATCCCACAGATTTATAAAAAGGTTAAGCTCATAACCGAAAATCATCAAGCACACACACAAAGCTCCAGGAGAAAGAAAGTTAGTAGAAAAAACAACTAATAGATATGGATACCCAAAGTGAGATAAAGAATATAGAGAAGATAGTTCTGAAATATTTAACTAAAGCATGAAATTGGAGAAATGAATAAAAAAGTAAGAGACTGTCAGGAACTAACAGGCAAATTTAATGTAGAATGAGACTCATACAAACGAAATATTTGGTGGTTAAAAATCAAACCTTAGTGGATTTAAGAACAGGTTAGATAGAGCTTGAGAAATAAGTTTTGAATGACTGATACATAACCCAGGAAAATAAGAAAAATATGAATAAAAACTAAAGAGACGTAGATGATAGGATGAAAAAATCAGTCTGTGCGTGTGCGCATGTGTGTATGTAAATCCAGAAGGAAAGAATGAAAAGAATGGAAGATAGCCACATTTTGATGAGATAATAACTGGAAACTTCCCAGAATACTTGAAAAGTATGAGTCCTCATATCCAGCGAGAACGATATATCCTAATTAGAGTAAATAAAACAGATCCAAATCGAGATATACCTTACTGAAACTGCTGAACACAAAAGCCAAAAATAATATTAACAACTGTCAGAGATCTAAAAATAGATCACCCACTTATACTTTCTAGTATAGAGGAAAATCAATTAGACTGAAAAAGACTTTTTCACAGCAACAAGTGAAATCAGAAGAGAGAGAAATAAAATTGATGAGGAGAGGGGACAGCCCAGTCGTACAGCAGTTAAGTTCACATGTTCTGCTTTGCAACCCAGGTTTACTGGTTTGGACCCCAGGTGTGGACCTATGCACTGCTTACCAAGCCATGCTGTGGCAGGCGTCCCACATATAAAGTAGAGGAAGATGGGCACAGATGTTAGCTCATGGCCAATCTTCCTCAGCAAAAAGAGGAAGATTGGTGGCGAACGTTCGATCTGAGGAAAAAATACAACCAACTTCTCTGTCTCTTTTTTAAATCAGAGTAGTTGATCGAAGTCCTCTCACGTGCTTCTGTTAGCAGAGAATTATTGAGATGATCTTCAATCTTTCCATTGTCCCCTTCCCCAAATTGTTCCCGTACTCCAGGCTCTTCCAAATCTGTTAGTTTGGGTTGCATGTCCCAGGTGGTGCAGGAGAAAAATATGGTTTATCAGTGCTTAGCTGCTTCAATTTACCATTGCTTTGTTACAGCCAAATATATTTGATTTGTAGTTGAAAGCTTTCTGCTCAGTCTGTTGTTCTCTTAGCATAAGCCCATTTCAAGTGATTAAGTGTCGTAATAAATTATAACCACCAGCACACAAGGTTCAGAATTAGTCATTTCCCCAAATTCTGAACCTCTAGATTTTCAATTCCTTCAGGGTGAATTCTACTTTGGGGTAAGAACTTCACCCCAAATTTCATTTCAATTGTGAATATCTTAATCCATCATGTAGTTTCTAAAAATATTGTTTAATCCCAAAATTCATTCATGAATATGCAAATTTATCTAAACATTTGTCATATAGCAGCATATAGGAAAGTGCTAGAGAGACCACAATAACTCTAATGATACTCTTTCCTTGAAGCTTTGGGTCCTACCTTATCTTATGTTAAATGCTTTATAGCATCAATTTAGTGTAAACAAACGGAAATTATTATACCTTAAGTTTAATTTTAGGCCTCCACCATTACTCATCCTATTGTATATTTAACACACATTAAAAAGGAAAAGGCAGGCCCCCATACGTAAGCTGAACGCCAATTTGTGTGTATGATTTAAATGCACTGAACAGCGACATCTTTCCTTGAGCTTAACAAGATATTTTCTTGCCCTCTCTGTAGTTATTGACATTACTTTTCCTTTAGAAGGATCATTTATAATGCCAATGAAGGAGATTTAAGTTAATCATTGTTTCAAAGTTAACTTTTAAAAAAAAAAACTTCCCTCTTGAAGGAAGATAAATGTGGTTACTTCCAAGGCTGGATTTTTCTTCTCACAGATATTCATTGCTCTTCCTTTAAGAAGCACAAAAACAATTTTCTCCTGGAACAACATACCTGCCATAGTGTATTGATTGCTTTTTGGTTAGAGGAATTTGAATGTGCGACTACGTTTCTTCCTACTGGGAGACACTAAACTGTACTACTATTACATTTTGGTGGGAGGAAGGTGAAGGAGCTGGGATAGAAGGGGAAGGAAGATAAATGAGATCAATTTCATAAGAGTTAGGCCTTTTTTGTCTCCATACCTGTAGCTTGCTCTCGTATTATTATTGCTCTCGCATCATATCTCATGTATTGCTCTCCCTCTTTCAAACACACACGTACATACACACAAATACACAAAATTGCACCTTAATCTTCTTTGGCAATGCAAGGAACTCCCTGAATATAGCATGAATATAAAAATGATTCATGCATCAGTTAGTTCAAAACAAACTGCTTGCAGGTGATTTGGTAAAAATGGCTGATTGACTAGCGAAAAAATTAATAAAGATTTAGATTGTAAGATCACACATAGTAGTATAGGGAGTTAAGAGGGTTAGATATGGCACTAAAAAGAAAGAGAAGAAGTAGTCAAGCTTCTATCAATTATACATATAGAGCTACTAATAGTCTACTTTTATTATAATCTTGATTCAGCATTATTTATGCCACTACCATGCTGCACTCATTTCGTTTTTTGATTTAAAAATTTGTAAAAGGAATAAAAGAACCCATTGCTTATTCTTGGCCCCGAAACAGTATGTTTTAAACTGAAAGCAAATAGTTTGGGGAATGATGCTTAAAATTCTCAAAAGGAAGTTAATAGATGGATGTTCTCAATGAGGAAGAACTTTGTGGTTTATATTGATTTAGCCCAAATCCAGACAACATGGTTTGTATGGATTGTATGTTTGCACATACAGTCTGTATGATAGCGTTCTAGAAATCCTGTTATCCTGACTTACATTCCAGTGTTGTTTAGTTTATCAAATGTCCTTTCCAGTAATGCGTTTATGGGTATATTATGTTTAAATAGTGGGTTATCCGTGGTATAAATACAAATCTGAAAGAAGAAATAATTCACCCTTGAGAAATTTAAAATTCTGAGATGAAGTCATATTTTACTGCAAATCCTTTTCCTTGTTACAGAGTGAAGATCAAATTGGATTGAAGCCAAATCATTATTTTCCTGAGGTACTGCCTTGGCTCTCCACATAAGTGTAGATTCGTGCTAAGCGCTGCTCTCTCCACTACTCTCAGCTGGAGTCTGAAAACTCTCATCCATCACCATGAGCCTTCACAGTACATCAAAAGCCTGGAGAGGTAAAATTAGACTTATTCCCAACAGAGAGGAAGGTAGAAGTAGGGAGGAGTCTTGACTTCCAAAATCTATCATCTCTTCTTCATACAGATTTATTTGCATCAGTAATTAAACTTGTGGGAATCATATAGCAAATATGATTTAATGCTATATGATTTATATAAAAATCATATAGCAAATAGCAAATCATATAGCAAATCTGAGAAGAAAATTGAAGCTCTCTCAACCCCCGTTAATGTATATCTTAAAATAAACTGGAATCTACTAAAACTGTCAATCAATACAGGGATGTTTCAAAAAGATGGTTTGAAATATAAGAGATATTTTCAATGATGTTTAATATTTTTTAAAATATTAATGAAAAAATGTGAATACCAAATTGTCAGTCGTCTTCCTCCTAAAATCTGTCTTGGCATTGAATAGTTAATCTGTTAGAATCTTGTCTGTGATTCCATTGAATATACAAATTGACTTGGAGAAATCTTTATAATATTGAGTTTTCTTTGCATAAATGTGATTTCTCCTATTGCCAATAACTTCAATTATGGAAAATAAGCACAGAAGGGAAGGAATAAAATGTACAGGATAGCTAAGTTAAAATATTGCTGAGAGAAGTTAAGACCAAAATTAACAAGAGAAATGGACATTCTCTGCCTGCTGTCAAGACTTACTGGATAACTAAGAAAGTAAGCATGTATATAAGATAGATAAATAGGACAATGGGACATAATGAAGTCCAAAAAAATAGAGAGTTGATTTATGAAAAAGCTGATATTGCAGAGTAACGGTGTAAAAATGGTCTAAGTATTCTTTCTAGCCAAAAATATATATATATATTCTTTCTAAAAATAAAAAAAAAGTGACAGGAAAGGGCAGAAAGAAAGCTTTTAGACAATAACCGCTCTATTCCAACCAAACTCCACAGAAAAACATTGTGCTCCCACCCAAAGCAGTGCCAGCAAAGGCTGAGTGTAGAGTATAGACTTCCACCTTTGCCAGGCTGTAATGAAGCAATCCAATTTCCTTACTAGGGTAATGTCAGAGATGGCCAATTAGGGAGCTGGGACTTCCACTCACACTGGCAGTAGAAAGGGTCCCTTCCCACAGTGTCAGTGGAGTCCTGACAGGGGGTTTGGGGTTCCGCCTTCACCCGGGATAACTGAGGCAGCCTCTGCTTCTTGCTGGGGAGTTTCAGAGGAGGCGTAGAGGAGAGTCAAGACATTTACCACTGCTTAGTCCTAATGAGGCTGCTATGGTGATAAAATAGTTCTGGTGTTAGTTACACAAATTTACATGTGTGATAAAATGATGTAGGACTACACACACACACATTGTACCTGTATCAAATTCTTGTTTTGGCTATTTTGCTACAATTATGCAAGTTGTAACCTCTGGGGAAAACGGAGTGAAGCTACACAGGACTTACATGCAGTATCTTTTCAACTTCCTGTGGATCCATCATTTATCATTTATCTCCCCAGAGATATGGGTTTATATTTCAAAGTGTGATGAAACAAAGTCATACATTTATCCTCCAAATGACTGTATGACATTAGGTAGCAAAAGGTTCTGTCCCTTTCTGCAGAGGGGAAGGGGCATGTGTCCAGATTCTATCTACATTTCCAGATTCATACTTTCTGCATTCCTTTCTAGAGGTGCAAGAAACTCCTGTTTCATGGGAAGATTGACATCTGCCCTTATCTCATTGCCCTGAAGTGAAAAAGGTGAGGCGTGGGGAAATGATGCATCTATTGCTATAAGGAATAATAACTTTGGCTCTGATCCAGAAACCTCATGTTTTCTTTCATAATAAAATAAATAAATATAGATGTTAAAAGCATATCACTTCTTCACAGAAATCTTCTTTGATCTGACTATTTAAAGTAGGCCAAAGAAAGAATGACTTTATTATTCTTTATTTCACCTGCTTATTTTCTGTAATATACTTATTAAAAGCTATAATTACTTTTTTCTACAGTAGACTTAAAACCATTGATGTTTTAGGTATTCAATCTCTACAAGTAGTCTTCCAATACACAATATCTACACATCGATAAATATCCCTGGCTGATATTCTCCCAATGATGATATTTGGCAGGTGACTAGGAAGTATTCAATGAATGCTTTCATCTGCCCAAAATATTCATTCGGGTAATCACAAGTTGGGAACAATTTATAATAATTGTACTTGGGTATAGCCACAAAGCAATACTCATATCTTTGCCAAGTTCAAAAATGACATTTTTTGGCAACTACACTCAAACAATGGGCTTGGTAAAAAGTTGACTATCATTTATAAAATAAAAAAGAAAGAAAAAACTTTTTTTCTCACTTATATGACAGAGAAAATAGGAGAAAATGGCTTTTCCATAACTTTCCACAGAAAAATTGGTGACAGAGAGGCAACATTGTGACAAAACAGTCCATTTAGAATAAATAAGAAAAAAAATCTAATTCATATACAAACATAATCAGCAAGAAGAATTGAAATCCAAATCAGGTCAAATAACTGTGTGGTGATGTAATTATTAGTGACACTTCAGAGTTATACTTAAGAAATAGTCAATGATTTCAGTTTGTATGTCAACCGCTGATTACTCTTGCAAATCAGAAATGGACACTGAATCGAGCCCACTAACATTGTGACAGCTGAATTTTAGTATAGGGATGTGTGGAAAATACATACCTGCTGGAAATCATGAATGCAAACCTAGATCACTACTATTATTACACTTCTTGGAAATGCTTATTTTGATGCCATGAAATTGATATAGACACCGTTTCATTGAAGCACTTTTAAGTCGTTGAGAAAATTCTAGTCATACAATTATTCCAATATGAAGAAATGTGCTCACTGCCATATTTTCAAAAGGATGTAGATGTTCTATGGTAATTATAAATTCCTGTTAAATTGTACTGATTATAAAACTGTCATGTCATTTTAACTTCCCCCTCCTTTCATTATGATTATATACACATGAAACATATTTTGTTATCTAGAATCAAATAACTTGGAAAACATAAAAAATTAAACTATCTAAGCTAATTTGTGTTTAATAACAATTATAAACTTTAGGAACGTTAGACATCATATTTTTCAGAACGTTTCCTGCACTTCCATATCTTCCTGCTATTCCTATTTCAGATGTTCCATATATGGCAAAGTGGTATTTCACAGATCATCATTTTGTTAATGGTGGAGAAGTAGCATCAGACCAAGCTTGTTGCAGATAGCAATTATAAACTTTGAAGAAAGTGTTTTTTTAAAATTCTGTTTGGAGACACTGGAAAGTGACCAAGACTATACTGAAATTAGAGCGGATTTACTCCTTTCAAGGAGGGAATTTCTCTGTGTGGGATTCGTGTTTATTCAACTCTTCTCCTGAAAATATTCCTTAGCTCCTTATCATCCAGTGGCTAGAACTCAGATAGAAATTTGCTGTCTTATTGTCTTGAGGGGTGAAAGAGTGTTCTTTAGGACTACCATAGTATCTTAAATTTGGGTAAAGGATAGATTTCAGACAGAAGAAGACACAGAGGGAGGACTCTCAAAATCTTAGTTTAAGCCCTCTCAAATTCATTGATGATTACTGAATTTCCCATGTCCATGGGCTATTCCATGGAGCAGAGTGGAAAGCAACAGCTAGAAGACTGGAAGTGCTGAGTAGAGAATTCAACTCCTGTTCGTTTTAGAAGAATCAGTTTAGAATTTGAATCTCACCAAGTTAAAGTGGCTCAACTAGCACCTTGGAATATATACATAGAAACCCAAAAAGCTCCATGTCTTTTGGGTGAGACTATGTTTCTGAACTACAAGGTTTACACTATGATTAGGGCACAACTAACGGAGACAAGCTTAACAAAGCATAAAACTAAGCCTCTACAATTTCAAGGTGACTAGCTGGCAAGCAACCTACTAGACAGAATAAAAATCAAAATTCTTCAAATGGAGCTAAGAGAATCTAGGCTTTTAATAAGTACCATCCATACAGTTCAGTATTAAAAGAAACAAGAATATGTGACCCACAATTGAGAAAAAAGGCAGTCAATGGAAATAAACACAGGGATGACGCATACATTGGAGTTACCAGATCGGGATTTTACAGAAGCTTTTTAAAATGTTTAGAGAGTAAAATAGATGGAAACACTGAGCAGAAAAAAATGAAAACAATTTATTAAAAAAACTAATAGAACAAAATAAAATTTTTAAATATTAGGTAGGAAGAACAGCAGTTTGGATATGGGATAAGTAAACTTGACAGAAATTGAAATTACCCCATCTGAAGTAGAAAAGGAAAAACAGATTTTAAAAACGAACATTTTAGAATTCAGTGGATCAAGATGACGGAATTGGAAGATCCAAGCTCTCACTCTCTAATGGAAATAACAAGTAAAGTACAACATATGGACCCAAGTAGCTTTGTGGGAACTCTAGAAACTGCTTAAGAATTTGCAGCAACAAAGCAAACTCCAAAACAAGAAAAAGTCACAATTGAAATGGTAGGAAATTTTATGGCGTTTTGGTTTGGCCTTGCCCCCCACTCTCCCCAGTACAGTGCAGAGTGTTCAGGAGGCAGCCAGCCTTTGCCTATCTCCTCATTCAGTACAGAAAGTAAAGGATGGAGCTGTTTGAAATGTTCTGGATTGTCTGGGGGCTTCTCAAGTGGCTGGTTTCTGTGGCACCTGACTGGGAGCATTGATGGGAATAGTGCTATAATTTGACTATGATGTTGGAGGCTACTGAAAGCAGTGGTGAGCATAACGGTGTGTGGCAAAACATTTTGGGCAGAGGAATACAGTTGACCATCTAAGGCCCTGAGAAGGAGCAGAAGTGACACAATTAAATTAAGGCATTATATGGCACTGGCCCCATGGCTGAGTGGTTAAACTCACATGCTCTGCCTTCGGCAGCCCAGGGTTTCACCGGTTGGGATCCTGGGTGTGGACGTGGCACCACTCATCAGGTCACATTGAGGCAGCATCCCACATGCCACAACTAGAAGGACCCACAACTAAAAATATACAACTATGTACTGGGGGGATAGGGGGAGAAAAAGCAGGGGAAATAAAAAAGAAGATTGGCAACAGTTGTTAGCTCAGGTGCCAATCTTTAAAAAAAAATTAAGACATTATAAAACACAGTGTATATGAGGGAATTGGAAAAAGTGTACACATACACAGGCCCATGGAAGATGTATTCCAAATAAAAGCCTGAGAAGACCTTGAACTTTCATACTGGGCCAGCTAGTAAGGGTTTTGCTCTGCATGGAGACAGTCCATAAAACCAGGAAAGGTAGCTGTTTTATAAAATTCCAGTTTTCAACAAAAGACCACAAGGTATTCAAAGAAACAAGGAAATGAGATCTACTCAAAGGAATAATATAAACCTCCAGAAATCAAGCCCCAAAAACATAAGTTTCAGATTTACTTGTCAGAGACTTTAAAACTTCTGTCTCAAATATACCCAATGACTTAAAGAATAACATGAACAGATAGCTAAAGGAAATCATGGAAAATACATATGAACAAAATGAGAATATCAACAAAGATACAAAAATTAAAAAAAAAAAAAAGGACCAAACAGAATTCTGGAGCTGAAAAATACAGTAATGGAATTAAAAATTCATTAGAAATGTTCAAAAGCAGACTCAAACAAGCAGAACAAAGAATCAGTGAACTTGAAGACAGGTCATTTGAAATTATAGAGGCTGAGAAGTCAAAAGAATGAAGAAAAGCGAGAGTCTAAAGGACTTATAGGGCACCACAAAGCTGACCACCAATATACACATTATTGGAGTCTCAGAATGAGAAGAGAGAGAAAGTAGCAGAGAGCTTATTTGGAAAAAAATGGCCGAAAATTCCCAAGTTTGACAAAAGATATGGATATACACATACAAGAAACTCAACAAATCTAAGTTATATAAACCCAAGGAGACTCAGACTAGACACATTACGTCAGCACATGTTGCTTAACGACAGGAATACATTCTGAGAAATGTGGTGTTAGATGATTTCATCATTGTGCAAACATCATAGAGTGTACTGAAGGAGAATAAAATTTGCCATCCCAAAATGCGTCTTTTTAACATGAGGATTATTTTAAGCTAATTATTTTTAAGAAAGAAAACCACTCAGAATGTTTTTCTTTTTATCTCCCCCTTAACTGCCTAAAACAATTCAGATTAAAAAAAAAAAAACCATCTCAGGAAGTGAGCTATTCCCTTAGCATAACATGAACTAGGTGGTAGACAGGAAGGAACCTAGGCAAGCCTATTTGATGGGCTCCCTTCTGTATTCTATTTCTTGTTTTCCAAATGTTTGCCCCTCTTCACCCTCCAGTGAATTGCTTCCTTCTTTTTGAAGTCCCTGACTCTCCCCAGCCCCAATTTCTTCTGTGTTCTTTAGCTGTGTATTATATTTAAGGTGAGGGCTTTGGTCATTTTGGTGAGTTACTCAGTTTTCCTGGGTTTCTCCCATGTATATATGTTATTAAACTTTCGTTTGTTTTTCTCCTGTTAATCTGCCCTGTGTCAGTTTAATTCTTAGACTAGGCAGAAGAACCTACAGGGATAGAGGAAAATTTCTTCCTCCCTTAGAGTATTTACACAAACCTAGATGTCACAGTCTACTACACACCTAGGTTATATATAGCACTAATTTTATGGGACCACCATTGTATATGTGGTTTGTCATTGACTGAAATGTCGTTATGTAGAGCGTGACTGTAATCATAATGGCAAAAGTCAAAGACAAAGAAGGAATCTTGAAAGCAACAAGAGAAAAGTGAGTTGTCAAATGCAAGGGCATTTCAGAAACATCATCAGCTGATTTCTCAGCAGAAAACTTGCAGGCCAGAAAGAAATGGGATTATATATTTAAAGGTATGAAAAGAAAACAACATGTTGATGTGTCTTGGATAATAGGCTCACAGACTTAAGTCCTGGCTATGGACTGTGACGTGGCCTGTGACCCAGCTCCAGTCCCCCTCAGCCATGATCCGGGAACCCCTGGAGGCAAGCACATAAAACAGTCTGACTGCAGATCCTGAAATGGACCTGCAACTCAGCTCCAGGCCCTTCCACCATCAGAAGATATATTCTTATATGTAGAAAAGTTTAAAAATTTCACCCAAAAAGTTTAGAACTAATTAAAAAAATCAGCAGAGTTGCAGGATACAAAAATCAAATGTATTCTATACAATAACAGCAAAAAATCTGAGGGTCCGGCCCGGTGGTGCAGGGGTGAAGTGCACAAGTTCCGCTTCTCAGCGGCCTGGGGTTTGCCGGTTTGGATTCCTGGTGTGGACATGGCACTGCTTGGCAAGCCATGCTGTGGTAGGCGTCCCACATATAAAGTAGAGGAAGATGGGCACAGATTTTAGCTCAGGGCCAGTCTTCCTCAGCAAAAAGAGGAGGATTGGCAGCAGTTAGCTTAGAGCTAATCTTCCTTGAGAAAAAAATCTGAAAAGGAAATGAAGATAATTTTTTTACAATAGCATCCAAGAGAATAAAATATTTATAAATAAATCTAACCAAGGAGGTGAAAGACTTGTACACTGAAAAATACAAAATATTGATGAAAGAAATTAGAGAAGAATGAAAAATTGGAAAGATATCTTGTATTCATGGTTTTGAAGACTTAATATTTTAATACATCAATACCAACCAAAGAAATTTATAGATTCAATGAGATGCCTACCAAAATACTAATGACATTTTTTGCAGACATAGGAAAACCCATTTTAATATGCATATGGAATCTCAAGAGATTCTAAATAGACAAAACAATTTTGAAAAAGAAGAGAAAATTTGGACGTCTCACACTTCCTGATTTAAAAACTAATAGCAAAAGTTTTACCAAACATTAAAATAATTAAAAGTAATCCTTCTCAAACTCTTCCAAAGAAACAAAGAGGAGGGAACAGTCAAATTCATTTTACAAGGCCAGCATTACCCTGACACCAAAGCCAGAAAAGGACACTACCAGAAAAGAAAACTACAGGCCAATATCCCTGATGAATATAAATGCAAAAATTTTCAAGAAAACATTAGCTAACCAAATTCAGCAGAACATTAAAAGGGTCATTCACCATGATTAAGTGCAATTTATATCTGGGTGCAAGGATGTTTCAACATAAGCAAATTAATCAAATTGATACATCACATTTATAGAATGAAAGAAAAAAATCATATGATCATTGCAATAGATACAGAAAAGTATTTGATAAAATTCAACATCCGTTTATGATAAAAAACTCTTAACAAATTAGGTATAGAAAGACTGTACATCAACATAATACAGGCCATATATGACAAGGCCATGGTTAACATACTTAATGGCAAAATGTTGAAAGCTTTTCCTCTAAGATCAAGAACAAGACAAGGGTGCCCACTCTCACCACTCCTATTCAATATAGTGCTGAAAGTGCTAGTCAGAGCACTCAGGCAAGAAATAGAAATAAAATGCATCAAAATTGGAAATTAAAAAGTAAAATTGTCTCTATTTGCAGAACACATGATTTTATATGTAGAAAATCCTAAAGACTCAACCAAAAACCTTAAATCTAATCAATAAATTCAATAAAATTACAAAATACAAAATTAACATACAAAAATCAGCAAGGGTTCTTACACTAACAATGAATTATCTGAAAAAGAATGAAAGAAAATGATCCCACTTACAATAGAATCAAAATCAATTAAATACTTAGGAATAAACGTAACCAAGGAGGTGAAAGATCTCAACTCGGAAAACTACAAGACATTGATGAAAGAAATCAAAGAAGACACAAATAAATGGAAAGGTATCCCATGTTCACAGGTTAGAAGACTTAATATTGTTAAAACGTTAATACTACCAAAAACTGTCTATAGATTCAATGAAACCCTTCTCAAGATTCCAATGGCATTTTTCACAAAAGTAGAAAAAACAATCTTAAAATTTATTTGGAACCACAAAAGACCCTGAATAGCCAAAGCAATCCCAAGAAAGGAGGAAAGCAACACACTTCGATTTCAAGCTATACTATAAAGCTATTGTTATCAAAACACTATGGCACTGGCATAAAAACAGACAAATAGATTAATGGAACAGAGCTGAACCTAGAAATAAACTTAAGCAAATATGGTCATCTAATATTTGACAAGGGAGGCAACAATACCCAATGAAGAAAAGGCAATCTTGTTAATAAATGGTGCTGGGAAAACTGGATACACTCATGTAAAAGAATGAAATAGACCCCTATCTTACACTACTAACAAAAACTAATTCAAAATGAATTAAAGACTTAAATGTAAAACCTGAAACCATGAAACTCCTAGAAGAAAGCATGGGAAAAAAGCTTCTCAACATGGGTCTTTGAAATGATTTTTTGGATATGACACCTAAAGCACAAGCACCAAAATGAAAAATAAACAAGTGGAACTACATCAAACTAAAAAGCTTCTGCACAGCAAAAGAAACAATCAACAAAGTGAAAAACAACCTATGGAATGGGAAAAAATATTTGCGAACCATATATCCAATAAGAGGTTAACATCCAAAATATACAAAGAACTCATATAATTCAATAGCAATATAAAGAAACACACAATTAAAAACTGGGCAAAGGATCTGAAAAGAGATTTTTCCAAAGAAGATATAGGAAAGACCAACAGGTACTTGAAAAGATGCTCACCATCCCTAATCATTAGAGAAAAGCAAACCAAAACCACAATGAGATATCACCTCACGCCTTTTAGAACAGCTATCCCCAAAAAGATAAGAGAGAATTTCTGGCAAGAATGTGGAGAAAAGGGAACCCTTGTGCACTGTTAGTCAGATTGTAAACTAGTATAGCCACTATGGAAAACAGTATGGAGGATCCTTAAAAAATTGAATAGAGCTACCATACGACCAGCAATTCCACTTTTTGGAATATATCCAAAGGAGAGAAAAACACTACCTTGAAAAGACATATGGACCCTCATGTTCATAGAAGCATTATTTACAACAGCCAAGACATGGACACAACCTAAGTGCTCATCAAGGGATGAATAGATAAGGAAGTTGTGGTGTATATATGGAATATTACTCAGCCATAAAAAACAAGGACATCCTGCCATTTACGACAACATGGATGGACCCTGAGCACATTATGTTATATGAAATAAGTCAGACAGAGAAATAAAACTACCATATGATCTCACTTATATATGGAATCTAAAAAAAAAAAATTAAAAAGTGGTCAGATTTGTGGTTATCAGAGGCAGGGGGTGGGAGAAGGGGGGACTGGAGGAAGGTGGTCAAAAGGTACAAACTTCCAGTTAGAAGATAAATAAGTACTAGGGATGTAATGTACAACAGGATGATTATTGTTAATACGGCTGTATGATATATAGGAAAGTTGTTAAGAGAGTAAATCCTAAAAGTTTTCATCGCAAGGAGAAAAACCTTTTTCTGTCTTTTTCTTTTTCTTTTATCTATACGAGATAACGGATGGTACCTAAAGTTACTCCAGTAATCATTTCACAATATATGTAAGTCAAACCATTATGCTGTACACTTTTGCTGTGATGCATGTCAGTTATATCTCAATAAAACTGAAGGGAAACTTATTACAAATCCACAGTAAGCAAAATGATGTAGTACTGGCATAAAAACAGCCGACAAACCAATGCACTAGAGCAGAGCGCCCAGCCATATACCCTCACATATATGTTGACATTATTTTTGAGAATGTTGCCAAGACCTTTCAGTGGGGAAAAGACATTCTTTTCAACAAATGGTATTGGAAAAACCAGATAGCCATATGGAAAAGAATGCAGTTGGACTCTTATGTTGCACCATATATAAAAAATAACTGGAGCCGGCATGGTGGTATGGTGCTTAAGTTCACGAGCTCCCATCTGGCAACCCAGGGTTCGAGGGTTCAGATCCTGGGCACAGACCTACACACCACTCATCAAGCCTTACTGAGGTGGCATCCTGCATATAAAATACAGGAAGATTGGCACAGATGTTAGCTCAGTGACAATCTTTCTCAAGCAAAAAGAAGATCAGCAACAGATTTTAGCTCAGGGCCAATCTTCCTTACCAAAAAGAACCCCAAACCTCAAAAGGAATCAAAGGCTTAAATAGAAGAACTAAAAATATAAATCTCATGGAGAAAACATAGGGTAAAAACTCCATCACATTAGATTTAACTATAATTTGTTGGATACAACATCAAAAGCACAAGTAGCAAAAGAAATCATAGAGTAATTGTACTACATCAAATTTAAAAACTTTTGTTCACCAAAGAACACAACAGACTAAAAAGGCAACTCATGGAATGGGAGAAAATCTTTGTAAATCATATGTCTGATAAAGAGTTAATATCTAGAAGCAAAGAACCCCTACTTCTCAAGAACAAATAAATAAATAACCCAATTAAAAAGTGTGCAAAAGACTTAAGTAACATTTCTCCAAAGATGTACAAATGGAAATGTTCACATGAAAAGATGCTCAGCATCACTAACCATTAGGGAAAAGCAAATCAAAACTACAGTGAGATATCAGCTCACACCCACTGGGATGGCTAGTATCAAAATTTTTTTTTTTAAAAAAAGGAGCACAGAAAAAACAATTGTTGATGAGGATGTGAAGAGATTAGAACCCTTGTGCACTGTTGGTGGGATGGAAAATGATGCAGCCACTATGGAAAACAGTATGATGATTTCTCAAAAAATTAAAAATAGAATTAGCATTTGATACAGCAATTCTACTTCTGGGTATATAACAAGAAAAAATTCAAAGCAGTGTCTCAAAGTGACATTTGTACACCTATGTCCGCAGTAGCATTATTCACAATAGCCAAAGGTGAGAGCAAATCAACTGTCCATCAACACATGAATGGATAAACAAAATGTGGTACATACAAACAATGGAATATTATTGAGCCTTGAAAATGAAGGGAATTCTGACACATGCTGCAACGTAGATGATCTTGGCGGACATTAAGCTATGTGAAGTAAGTCTGTCTCCAAAAGACAAACCCTTTATGATTCTACTTACAAGTGGCAGCTAGAATAGTCAAATTCATAGACACAGAAAGTGGAATAGTGGTCGCCTGCCAGGTGCTATGGGGGATGAGGAATAGGGAATTATTATTTAATGGGAACAGAGTCCAGCTTTGCAAGATGAACAGAGTTCTGGAGATAGATGATGGTGATTGCTGCATAACAATGTAAAAGTACATAATACTAATGAATTCTACACTACCTAACCATTTTTAAGTGGCTAAGAATGTAAATTTTGT
This sequence comes from Equus przewalskii, assembly GCF_037783145.1. Taxonomy (NCBI): domain Eukaryota; kingdom Metazoa; phylum Chordata; class Mammalia; order Perissodactyla; family Equidae; genus Equus; species Equus przewalskii. The sequence goes on from NC_091844.1 coordinate 20,341,412, forward strand.
CATATGTATTTTACCAAAATTTTTTTTAAGTTATAGAACTTGTATTTTTTAATAAAGACTAGTCTACAAAGATGTGCAGGGCATTCTGAAACAGTCTAAAATATTTACATTTGGAGTCATAGAAAAAGATGAGAGAGAAAATAATAAATTTTGGAAAAAATGGCTAAAGTTTTCTACAATTTGGTGAAAAACATGAACTTACAGATCTAAAAATCTCAATGAAGATCCAAAGATAGTTTTAGTTTTGAGCTATTTCTCTTTTGCTCTTGGTTGTCTTTTGTATAGATTCTGGATGGGAATCCTTTGTTGATCACATGCATTGATTACGTAGTCTCATTCTAGAATCTATTTTTTTTTTGTTTTATACTTTTGTGATGTTTTGTTCTCAAAAGTGTTTAATTTCAAAGTAGCAAATTTTGTCAGTTTTCCCTTTGTGTTTTAAAAAATTTTGGTTCTCTTTAAGATTTAAGAAATTTTCTTTTTTTTTAAAGATTGGCACGTGAGCTAACATCTGTTGCCAATCTTTTGTTTTTCTTCTTCTTCTTCTCCCCAAAGCCCCCCAGTAAATACGTGTGTATTCTAGTTGTAGGTCTTGATGGTTGTGCTATGTGGGATGTCGCCTCAGCATGGCCTGATGAGTGGTACCATGTCCGCACCCAGGATCCAAACTGGTGAAACCCTGGACCACGAAGTGGAGAGCACAAACTTTTAACCACTCAGCCACAGGGATGGCCACTCATTTTCTAAAATATAAATTGTTATAAATATTTACGCTTCTGCACCATTATCTCATCTCCTTCTAGAATTACAATGACACATATGCTGGTATTTTACCATGTCTCAAATGCATTTTTGATTCTTATGTCAAAGTCTTTTTTATACCCATGCTTCAATCCAACATTTCCATCTAACCCATTTTTCTGCATATTAATTCTCTCTTCATATTTGTCTAATCTATTACATACAACTATAAAGATCTAAATATTACTAACTTTATTTTCCAGTTCCAGAATTTCCTTGAGATCATTTATATAGTATTCTTTTTCTGTTTAATTCTCCAGTTTTCATCAAGTTTTTGATACAATTAATCAATTGTTTTAACATCTTTATCTATTCAGTCTGTTATCTGAATCTCCCATAGACCTATTTATACCATATTTTTATCCTCCCTGTCTCTTTCTTTTACATTTTTATTTCCATGTGTGCTTTTCTTTTAATTGAAAGTTAGACATATATAAAAGATCGGAGAGACAATTAGAAGCTTTGTATAGCACTATCTTCTTCTAGAAACAATTTACTTTTCTACTGGCAGGCAGTTGAGATAAGAATAGCCTGTTGTCGTGAAATTAGCATGGAACTCATTCATATTTGAGGTTATCCCATTGTTAGTGCTTGTATCTTTCTGCTTTACCCTTTTGCAAGTGACAGTCCTTTGACAGTACCAACTGAAGTCTAGGTGTTAACCAGATATTTTAGTCTTCAGTGAGTTTTTAACTGCAATTTTATCCCCTCAGTTCCTTAATACTGTTAAGCTTAGCCTCTCAGCCACTACTTCTTTTTCTTTTCTTTTCTTTTTCTTTTCTTTTTGTGAGGAAGACTGGCCCTGAGCTAACATCTGTTGCCAATCTTCCTCTTTTTGCTTCAGGAAGATTGTCACTGAGCTAACATCTGTGCCAGTCTTCCTCTACTTTGTGTGGGATGCTGCCATAGCTTGACTTGACGAGTGGTGCTAGGTCCATGCCCGGGATCAGAACCTGCAGATCCTGGGCTGCTGCAGCAGAGCATGCAAACACAACCACTATGCACCAGGCAGGCCCTTAGCCACTACTTCTTGATTAGTAAATATCTTAAGGGGAAATGCAGAGAGACAAGCTACTCTCACTTCTTTCACTTTGCTATTCTTCATGATTTTGCCCAGTCTAGTTCCTGAAGTCTGGGTATATAAAATTGCAGTTAATATACTATGTAAATTTTCTTGGATACTATAAAGTATATTATAAATGTATGTATATATATGTAATCTTATAAGTGTTATACCAGACACTATAAAATATAGTGTACACTTTAAATCGTATATATGTGTTATATGGTGGATGCTATATGTATCATATATGTAAACCGTATTGGACCTTATGTACACTCTACTCTTATTTAGTATATAAAGTATCTTATGTATTACAGTTACATGTATATATCATATTTATATATATGTATTGCTTCATATTTTAATATTTTGTCTACCTTTTTTGATTGTCCTCACGCATCACTCTTACTTTGCCATGTCTCTGCTTGGAACATCGTCATATATATTTTTTTCTTTTTTCAAACGTGTAAATGTTAACTCTTCTTGGCACTTTTAGTGCTTTCAGTATGTCCCTTCCCAACCTTTCCAATGTTATTTCCTGTTGACTGTAGCCAAGGCTCTCTCCCCGTTCCTCGTGTGCAGCATATTCATGACTTCTCACGTGGTCTCATTACCTAAAAGTTCCTTTATTTACCCTTCTACTTTTATTAGCTGGATGTCTAGCTTTTATTCTTCCATGTAATCAATCCATAATAATTTAATTTGCTATCAATGTATTATCTTTGAAGTGACAAAAATGTATCAGGAAAGCATTTCTTCTTTTTTATTCTCCAAAGGACCTAGTCTGGGAACCAGCCCCATAATCAGATCATCGTTTCTCTAAATTTGTACATATTGATGTTTCTTATAATACGTTTTTCTCTATTATAATTTAATGAGGAATTATGTTCTGTCCAACATCACGGTAGGCACAAAGATATAAAGATGAGGGAGATTCAAATGTTTTTAAAGGAAAACATTCCAGAGTCTAGCTTGTTAGCGAGACTGAATTATTGTTGGCTAATAGACCACTCTCACTTCTCAGAGAGCCTGGAAATGAACCGGCCAGTCTCCAGCTGATATTAGCTCTGAAATGCCAAATCCCCCATACAACTAACCTCTTCAATCAGTATGTTCATCTTGCCGATGAGGCAATAAGTTCAATCATGTGAACGCAGGCCTTCCAATGTATATTTCTACAATAACGTTTGGGTGATCCTGCTGGTTTCCATTTCCTGCTTAATTTGTGAAATAGCCTGGGAATGGGGGACATTCTCCTGGATCATTCTACTTAGAGGGAGGATGAGGGCTCTGGAGACCATGAGCATTTTGCTGATTCTCTGCTTGTCAATTTTCCTGCAACCCTGCTGTGTTTATGTTCCGTGCTATTGTGGTGCCTGCACCCACTCAGTGTGTGTGCAGTGTGTGTTTTAATTCCACATAACAAATTTCAGTTTTCAAACACTTAACCACTCCTGCATATTTTCAACTCTGTTCCCTAGGTGACATTATATTTAATTTATACATTAATTTGTATTGGATGACTAATCCAGCTCTTCTATCCTGGACTTTTGAGTTCAGTATGTTACCTCCCTTGTACTTTGTATCACCTGAAAAATGAAGGACACAACACAAAGTTGAAAAATTGTATCACAGTTCCCTTCATTTGAATATCACTCTAATGACTGTCTTTGTTATCCAAACACACCATTTCCTTTGAAGTAATTAAGTGACAAGATTCCAAAAAGTTTCTTAGCATTTTCAAGGGAATACTTTGCATAGTGATGCCATTAGCAGATGATCTCCCAGGAATTTGTTCTAGATATGTTTCTAACTCTTCAATGACAAATGCTAAAATGAATTAAAATCCTCCTTCTAGATTTGTGTTTAAGAAAAAAAAAAGAGGATATCCTCAAAATCCTCCAACTTTTTCAGTAAATTATTCTCTTTATAAAACTCACTATAATATATATTCCACAAAATAAAAATGTTTTTAAATCAAGCTGAAAAACCACATAGCAAATTTCTGTCAGATATTATTTGATAAGCTATAAACCTTGAAATATCAGAGATGATAGAAAATATGACAACTGACCTTTAGTTATAATATCAGAAATGTGATACTCTAAAGATATTCATGCTCATTTTCTTCCATGGAGGCCATTAGGGAAGAACTTGTTTTGAATATTTACTAGGAAAGAGCCCCAGTATGTCATATATCTGATAATAAAGAATATAGTTTCTATGCTTCCACACACTTATCCGCATCATCTACTAGCTGTAGGGATGAAGTGAGGCCAAAGTTTCTTAAAAACATGAAACTTATCACTCTCTTTCAGATGACCTATGTGATTTCTTTAACAAAGCCCTAAAGAATTTGAAGTATCTTTTACTTAAAAATGGAGATAAGATAATCACATGTCAAACTTAGGATGTCTTTGGGTTCTATGAGAAGTTTCCCTCTTTTCCCTGAAGGATAATATTGTGGCACATTTACCTGCATGACCAGTGTTCCCTTAAGACAAGCAATATAATGCTCTAACCTCAGCCTTGCACCCAGACAGACCATGTTCAAAATTGAACTTGATGTCTTCCACATCTGTAAAAAAAAAAACTCTGCTCTCTCTTTTCTACTTCTGATGTCACCTAGTCAGTATCTAATAACCTGAGCCAAAAACTTCTATGAAATCCCAAACTCTTTCTTCTCTCTTCAATGACACACCAACTCCATGCCACCTCCTTTATCTCTTGTTATTGTCATCCCCCTTTTTACTGATTCTTGGCAGGACTCCATAATTTATGACCAGTGTTATTATAGAAACACTTTCTCCTTCCTTTCTCCTAACCATTTCTCATGTTCAACACTTCTGCCCAAATCTGATCAAGTTAGTTATGTTGGAGGTACTCAACAGCTTTCTCCTTGTGTGTAGGACCACAAATCATTGCTGTATCCCCAACACAAAGAAGTGGTCCTGGCACAGAAGAAAAACAGAAAGAAAGACATTATTTGGATTCATATAATTTTTTCCCTGTCTATATGACTGAAGCAGTAGAGTGCCTATTTCATTCTTATTCGCTCATCCATTCATTCATACAGTCAGCATCTATTGAGTTCCTACATGGCACCGGGCACTGTACTGAGTGATATGACAGAAAAGCTTCCAGTTGGACAAAGAAGTTGTACATTAGCAACTGTGATGTACAGACAAAGGAAAAGAAAAGTTCAACAAGGCAGAGTTAATTGTTTTGGCAACTCAAGATGGGGAGGAGGGAATGAGCTCAAAAACAGGAGGGGTGAACATCAGTGATGGCCTCACAGAGGACGTGGCATTTAAGTTAGATCCTTGAATAGGAAAGATGTTTAACAACTATCAGTTAAAGTTTGAAGATAGTTTGAGCCCCTGTCTCCACATCCATGATCATGCCATTCTCTTGCCCTTCTGTGTTCCTCCTTTCCTATCATGCAGAGTGTCTTATAAGTAACTTAACATTTACCTAAAACCGTTAAGGAGTTATATGAGCTTATGTTTAAGGAGTCTGGATGCAAAGTGTGTTGAGAGTGTGAATCATGACACATGATTCCTGTGTCTGTATCCTCTGTCTTTCAACAATTTCTTCCCTCAGGGAGCATGTCCAGTGAGAACTTACAGCTGCATTTAAATATAACCGCACACAGTGAAGAAGAAAAAGAGTACCTTCGTGTGTCCCTTGACCAGGGAGGGAGGTTTGTCAGGAGCCCCTGTGGACTTCTCCTCAGTTTCCATTGCCTAACACTGGGCCCTAAGTCATTGTTCTGGCTGCAAGAGGTAGACAAGCAAAAATATGGTGTATCAATACTTATCCTGTACGACTGTCTGTGTCAGCAAGAAAAAACAGGATGAGGTTGACTTTTGAGTAGGTAACCAACAGGATCTCCTCTCCTCCTTCCCTCAGCCTTCTTTACGCACTTAGTCTTTACATTGTCTTTCCTCTGAACTCCTTTAACAAATTTTGCTTGTATCAAGTCATTTGATAAATAATGAGCCATGTTGCTACTTACTGTTTTGTGAATACGTCTGTATTAATTTCTTAGGGCTGCTGCAATAAAGTACATAAACTGGGTGGCTTATTATTGTCTCAGATCTCGAGGCTAGAAGTCTGAGATCAAGGCGTTGGCAGGGCCATGCTTTCTCTGAAGGAGCTAGACAAGGATCTGTTCCAGGCTTTTCTCCTACCTTCTGATAGTTCCTTGACTTGAGGCAGGATAAATTTCAATCTCCTCATGGTCTGCTACCTGTGTGGGTGTGCTTGCATCCAAATTTCCCCTTTTGAAAAGGACACAGTCAAATTGGATTAGTGCCCAGTCTAACGACCTCGTCTTAACCTGAACGTTTGCAAAGACTATATTTTCAAATAAGGTCACATTCACAGATACTGGGTCTTAAGACTTCAATATCTTTTTTGGAGAGATACCATGCAACCTATAACAATGTCTAACTGTCCTGCTGAGAAAGTAAACTATTTCAGGGCAAGAAATGTTTTCAAACTTGTGTTTCACAGAGAGCATGTAGCAAAATGCTTTAAACATAATAACTGCTTAATAAATATTCTGATTGGTCATGATTCAAATCTTACTGTTCTGACTTGATGTTACTCAAATTGGGTCTAGTAAACACTAGTCCTATGACAGATCTTAATAGACATTCTATGGAGGGAAAAAAAAGTCTCAACATCAGAGAGGGTTTGGCAATAGGATTGTGGTACAACGGATTAAAAATTGTTACTTAAGTTATTTCCCCTCTGGGGAATTTCAAAGACTTTAACATGCGATACAATGTGTATCTGCCAAAGGGGGGTGAGTTATTTGGTGTTTCCCAAACATATGGGCCATTTTTACTTTCCCCACACAGAAGACTTGTTAATATCTTGGTGAACAACACCACGCTATAAACACTACTTAGGAAATCCGCTCTGAATGCATTAGGAATTGGCTCAGAGATCAAAGCTGAAGGAACGAACAGAAACAACTTCATCAGCTCCAAGTTTATATATTAAGTCACATATCTAATCCATTTTTAATACACTTTTTTGTTTTTATGATATTCTAAACCTTTTCACGAACCACAAAACCTAGGTACTTTGCAGACATAATATGAAAACCATCTAAAGGGAGTACGAAGTTTTGTAAAAAGATACAGACTTAGCTGATCAAATTATTATCTTTTAATTCTGTTTAGAAAACTAAAAATGTCCACAGCTATTATTAAATATTGGACTATTCATACTACTTCCTTTTGCAATACTCAATACTTAGATGGTCAGATGATTTGTTCAATTGGTAGTTTTCAGATTTGGTCTCATTTAACTGTGATCATGCAGGAAGATGGTAAAAGCGAACCTGCAGAGGGCCCCCCGGAGATGGAACTTTAAGGAACAAGAGAGAAAGAAGGAAATATGCAAGGCCAAAGATCTGCACTGAGGAAGCTAATCTAAATGCTACTTTGAGATCACACTAACACTTGCACAGGCAGGAGCACCAAGAATGAAACGCCCTTCCTCAGCACTCCAGACCCCTCTCTGGTTTTCAAAACCCACCTCAAAATGGCGCTTGGCTCAAGAAGCCTTCAGCCTGGTTTCTCACAGAATATGGGTTTTCCCTTCTCTGCTCCTGAAGGAGTTGCTTGTTCTTAAACCCAGGCTCAAAAGCCTGAGCGCGTGTAGTTTACAGAAGAAGAGAACAATCCAACCTTCACTCAAGACTCTTCCTTCATGCAGGCTATTTACCAAACTGAACTGATTAGAGAAAGGATGACAGCTTGCGGGTCCTGAAACAAACAGACACTCAGATGTGAACATAAAGTCAGTAGATCCTCACGTTAGAGGAAGCTGAAGTCCAAAAAGACTGTGTTGAACAGTAGTTGTGTCAGTAGCAGGCTTTGTCTCTTTTGGAGTGCGGTACTCATCCTCTCTAGTCCTTTTCTTCTGAGAAAAATGGAGTCAGAGACTGCATTAGGTTGAACCGTATAATTTTGAAAGTCAAAATATTCAAATATTATAAATTCATGTGCTTCAACCCAGAGAGTAATTATGAAATTTTACCTAAGAAATGTATCTAAATTTACCCGGCCTATTGCTTCAGAGTAGCAATAACAAGGAGGTGTTATTATCATCTATATGTTTCCATCTAAAAGAATCTTTATTCACCTGAAACATTATCGAATCTCCCATGGAATCTTTGAGTTAAAAAGAAATTCTAGAATCAAAATTTCAAAAATTCAACTAAGAGATACATATTTTCATTCACTTATATTTGAAAATGGTGAAGGGGTTGGCTCAGGGGCATAGCAGTTATGTTTGTGAGCTCAAATGGTGGCCCAGGGTTCTTGGGCTTGGATCCTGGGTGTGGACCGGCACACTGCTCATCAAGCCATGCTGTGGCAGCTTCCTACATATTAAGTAGAGGAAGATTGGCACAGATGTTAGCTCAGGCACTTTCTTCCTCAAGGAATAAAAGGAAGATTGGCAACAAATGGTAGTGCAGGCCCAATCGTCCTCAGTGAAAACATAAATAAATAAGTAAATAAAATGGTTAAAACAGGAAATGCAACAGTAAATAAAGAAAACCTCAACATCTGTATCATGGATCTCTGATTCACAAACATATTAGCTTAAGCCTCAAGGTTTAGGCTCTCCTCCTAAACAAAGGATTTAAGAATTCATGTCAGGGCCAGCCCAGTGGCACAGTGGTTAAGTTCGCACCTTCCGCTTCTCAGCTGCCTGGGGTTTGCCGGTTCGGATCCCGGGTGCGGACATGGTACCACTTGGCTAAAAGCCATGCTGTGGTAGGCGTCCCACATATAAAGTAGAGGAAGATGGCCACGGATGTTAGCTCAGGGCCAGTCTTCCTCAGCAAAAAGAGGAGGATTGGCAGTAGTTAGCTCAGAGGTAATCTTCCTCAAAAAAAAAAAAAAAAAGAATTCATATGGTGTTTAACCAGAGAAAAATAATATACTATCATTGTCTGAAACAAAGCTGTCAAACAGCTGTTTGCTGACCATACAATAGGAAAATAGAAGCCTATTTTGAGGCAGAGCTAGATGTGGCGGTACTAAAAGGGCCAAATCTCCATTTCAAAACAGCAAGATTGGAGTTGGCAGGGTCTGCTCTGGCCACCTGGGTTGAGGTTTGGAAACAAGGTTGAAATGCTGTTGCCCTTAGTGCGACTTCAGGCAAAAATTCTATACTCCAACCAGCACCTGTCTACACATATCGAGGTTTGGTCCTAAACGGAAAATTTCTTGGCTAACAAGGATGGGCAGTATGTTAAATTATAATTGACTTCGGAAGCTAATTCCCATTAAAAAATCAGAAAACCAGTGGCACTGACTCTTTTAATTTCAAGGTTGGAAATAATTAGGCACAATGAGAAAATCAAGAGCTGGCATTTGGTGGTTAGGAAGTCAGACGTTATGAGAAATGAAATGAGGCATAGACTTCATTCGCAACATTACCTAGAAAATATTAAGACCTGGACTTGACCACTGGTGATCACTACCATCTGAGATCTGCTCCCTAGTCCACCCAGAGAGAGATGCACCTGGTTGCTGGGCCCTCCAAGCAAAGGCTGGTAAGGTTTTTTATCTCTTTCGTTGTCATCCTTTTTCCTAAGCTTGATGAAGACTACTGGTCCTAAAATATATGCAGGATTCCACAATGATGTTTTTGCTTATGAACATAGTGGCAAATAAAATGTTCAACTAGGAGGATGATTGGTTCTTAGTCACTGCAATTGAGAGATTTGGAAAGTTGCCTGTGCTTTAGCAGCCAGGCCTGTGAACTGGTTGTTGTAGATAAGAGATAAAACAAGACCCAGTCAATACCACACCAGCGAAGCTCCCTGGTCCTCTTCCCGATGCAATCTGAATAGCACACATATTCATTTCTGTTTTCTTGAATTTGCTAGAACCCACTTGTGGGATTGCTTTCCCTCCATAACTAGTCTGAGGTGACCCAGCTATCTCAGGGTCTGGTAAACCTGGGGAATGATGCTCACTTCTCCCTGCTGTGGGCTTGACCCCTCTGCATCGCAGTACAAGTTACAACTCTTTTTTAGTCTAGGGACCCTTCTATTCTCCCCTCTTGGACAAGGAGGTGGCAGTGAAACTTACTTTGGATTTGTTCATATATGGTGAATCTGTATTCTATGTGTAAGGGCCCTCTAGGTCAGAGGAAAGAACCTATACTTTGTTCTCTCTTCAAAGTGAGAAAACTATTCATAGCCAGATAAACCCAAGCAATAGCTATTTTTATGGTGAATGAGTCTGTCTTCCATCTTTCAAAAGGGAATTATATAGACTCCCTTGTTAGTGAACCTGGACAGAAATTTTGAAATTAATTAATAATTTATAAACCTCTATATTTATTAATTTCACCCATTTTATTTCCAATTTTAATAGTTTATAAAAAAGACAATAATAGCCAAAGACATTCTTTGAAACTGCACTGCTCAGGACCAGCTAATTTACTCTTCTCCTCACATTAGAGTCTTATTCTTTTCATTCTCTAATCTGCCACTCTGATCTTCTCTCTTCCATGCTCTCATGCTTGTGGGAAGTGTGTAGGAAAACTTTCCTTAGCTACCAGCTGTGATTTTAACCGAGGCTTTCTGAATTCATAGATGTTATTGTCACCTGTATTAGTAAACCTGGCAGTGAAAAAGTCTGGCCTGGGTAGATTGTATATTGGGTCTGCAGCCCTCAAGTCTTCTTGATAATCATGCTTGATAAGAGATTATTTACGTATATGTTGGGCCCAGAATGTAACTTACACAGTTTTTTTTTTCTGCCAACTTATTTCATTGGGACTATAGAAAAAGAAAACTTATTTGTAACACAAACCAAAATATGTTTAAATGTCAAAATTAGAAGAATGGTCACTATGCGAATTAGAACAGTAGTTCAGTTATGATTATTTTTTTCTCAATTTTAGAAGAAAGGATGTATGTATGAACTGAATTCACTCCTACAAATATCCAGACTATATTATGCTGGACTAGATCAGTAAGATTATCCCTGGTCATGAGAGCCAAGTCAACCACAAAATTTGCTTTACAATTGTCAACAGTCGAGTTCTCAGCCCTTATATTGTTCAGTATATGAGTAGGAAGCATGAAAATGTTGACAACTAGATGCTCAGAGATTGGCAAGCGAAAGAAATTCCACTTTGAAATCACTGGTGCCAAATCAACTCTCTTCTCTTACTTTCAAAACATGTTCACATGTCATCTAGCCATTGTCAAAGAAAAACTGCACTGGATGGAGTTAAATAGACAAGGAAACTTAATTTAAACCTCTTGCAATAGGAAAGAAAGACAACTCAATTTCACTGAGACAAAAGGTAGGAGGATTTTTAAATGCTGGAGTGAGCTAATGGAAAAGTACTGTAGGCTTCAGCGGGGAGGTTGGTCAATGTGACTAGGCCAATTGTGGTTGTTAATTGTTGCTTACCTAAGTTACGCTCCTACCCACCTACAGAGACAAGGAGGCAGGGCAGCCATCTTCTCTGATGATTACATTTCAAAGGGATGCCTCCTGGTCTTTGAGAAAGATATTCCTTGGTCTTAAAACTGGCAAGAAGCTTTTACAATTGATACTTCTAAGGAGCAGAAACCCAAATTTGCAATTGTAAGTATTCTTAAGTAAATGCTCTAGAAAAAAGGGAGGTCAGGAACCTGCAGTTGAGAAGAAACCTGTCTAACAGTCAAGTCAAGCTGAGAGGGATATTAAGGTCAACTTAGTCATCATCCCACGGGTGAAAGTCATGCAGTAGGGGTAATTATCATCATATCAAGTTACCTAAACAGATGACAGTGCCTATCCAACCAAACCATTAGGGGCCAACATGTCCCTTCACTTTGCAAATGTAGAAGCAAATAATTTGACTCCTCACCTCAAATTTCTGGTGTGCCAAATTGGAATCCTTGATTATGATTATTAATGCTGTATCAGGAGGCAAGTATTTCTGTCTTTCATAAGAATGTATTTTTGAATTTCCCTTGAGTTTAAGGTGGTAAACTATTTCGTGCTTGTCTATTTTGTAATATTCAAAAAAATCGGAAAAAAAAAAGCCATCATAAGAGATTTATAGACTGAATTCAATGTCCGTGGAAACAAAGATGAGATCAGGGTGGAAGTCAAAGAATCATCTCAATAAATCATCTCTCATTTGGCCAGAACCTTTGGCGTTTCAGGAACAGCAAAGATACGTGCTGCTAAATAAAAACTGCTTGACACGCTGACAAACAGAATCTTCCCAGGCAGCTGCACGGATAGCCTCCAGCCAGGATTACCTGCAAATTCTCTGTGCACGTGGCTGATTCATCTGTTCAGAACTAACTTTACGTATAATCTTATGGAAAACAGCTACATGTTAGATATCAAGGACACCAGGACAGCCTTCTCTGTCAAAACAACAACTCTGGAACACAGAATCCCAGAGGAGAAAATGTTACCATAAGTGAGTACTTTATTTTTGATAACTTCTAGGTAACTGCCTGTCTTCCCTTGGAGCACTTTTTTTCAAATGGATCTACCTGGCCTGTTTGTTCATTCAGTCCTGGGCGACAGTGGTATATGCACCCTCTGTCCATTTCTCCCTTCAGGGCAGTCAATAAGCTTCACTCTGTCTGACTCCCTAATCCCCTTCACAAAGTAAGAGAAAAAAATCGTGATGCATATTCATCAACACACAGATCACATTTTGTTGTACCCATCCTTTTTGTTCCCAGTGATATTCTCAAACTTATTCATATTTCTCCAGCCCAATACATATCACCAGTCATTTCATCTTTCTCAAAGGGCTTTCCACATCTTTATGACAAATATCTGCCAGGTCGCATGGGGTACAGTAAAAAATGCATTCAGATAGATCTCCCTATTTGCATTTAAAGTAAAACCTAAGTTTTTAGGATAAAACAAAACCTCTTACGCTACATTTGTGTTGGTCAATAGATAAAATATAATCATTAATAAGTGATTACTTTTAATATTTTGATCTAAGCTTCTAATTTTTAAAATAGAAATAAAAACTTATTTCCCTCACAGGTGTGTTATGAACATTAAATATGATTACATAGTCTATGTGTGTGTTTGTATGTGAATCCATATACATGTATGTGTATATGTATGTGTGTGCATACATACGCATATACATTGCTTAGCCCAGTATTTGAGTCATGCTAAGCATTTAATATATTTTAGAGATAGTAACTTTTGTTTTGTAATTACTGTGTAATTGTAGTAGATGTACAAAATGAAATGAAGCTTCTGATTCGGACACGTCATCCATTTGGCAAGGCAGAGTAGAGGGCTATGAGTATGAATTGTTTGCTATGAAAGATTTATGGAAGGGCTTTGAATCCAGGCTATGCCTCAGTCATTTTTGCACTGAACCTGAATGCCAAAGTCCTTTCCATTAAAATCAGACACATAACAACACAGCTGTGTGTTGAACAAATTGGTTACTATTTCTCTCTGGTTGGATTGGTGTTTATAAAGAAAATAGTAAGGCTGGCCCAGTGGAGCAGCAGTTAAGTGCGCATGTTCCGCTTCGGCAGCCTGGGGTTCACCGGTTCGGATTCCGAGTGCGGACATGGCACTGCTTGGCACGCCATGCTGTGGTAGGCATCCTACATATAAAGTGGAGGAAGATGGGCACAGATGTTAGCTCAGGGCCAGTCTTCCTCAGCAAAAAGAGGAGGATTGGCAGCAGTTAGCTCAGGGCTAATCTTCCTCAAAAAAATAAAAAGAAAAAGAAAGAAAATAGATACAATGAATAAAATATGGATTGGGTATCAGCCCTTTGAATGAAGACTCTCAAAGAATAAGTTACTAACTTTAAACTGGATTGGAGAATATATCTGGGACCAATGCCAAAGTAAGGACATTTTACTACCTAATCTTGAATCAACATCTTAGGACCTACATATGGGGAAATCCACAAATAATGCAGTGTTAATAGACTTACCAGCTAGCTGCACGGAAATCATTGTCTGCTTTACAACCCCATGTCCTAGCTGGGCAAGCCACACAATCTCTTCTCAGGGCAGTGATTCTGTCCCCTGAGAAACACAACCCAATGAATATGAAGATCTTCCTATTTTCACCCAACTGCCAAGTATTTATCTCATGAGAAGCAATGAGAAGAGCACAGAGAGACCTTGACTTTTCAGGAAAACAGAAGCTCCCACTTCTAGGACAGCACTACTATGATGAGATTAGCGTTCTTCTTTCAATCATTGTGAAGCATCTACATTAAGCATCTTTGTTGTCAAAGTTCCAGCCCATGTGTGTATGGTGCAGAAACAAGAATAGAAAGAAAGTCATAATTATTTTACATAAAATGATTTTTTAAAGTGTTTGGAAGTGACTGGGTACAACAGATTTATGCAAAGTAGTGTGCCTCTATGCCAGAAATCACGTTAGAAAATAAAATTTAATAAAATCCTATTCTCAACTGAAATAAGACATAGAAAGATATATAAAAATATCCAAAACATAATACTAGTGAAAAATAGGCAGAATTTTATTGAAAGACAATATGCATATTTGAATAAATGGGCAACTATACTGGTGTTGTATACTTGACTGGTTCAATTAAAAGGTTTAAATATGGATTTAATTCAAATGTATTCATTTGAAGGTTTGTAATTAAGATTATAATAATAGTTCAAATTAATCTTATTCTTAAGTAAGACAAAAATAATGTATATTTCATCTGGAAGAATGATCAAAAGAGTATATACAGGCTACTGTAGCATTGAGTTTCCTATAGGAAACAGACTTCAGGCTTGAAGAACAAACTGAATAGAAGTAATAAAGGGCCTATTCAAGAGGTGTGAGCAGGCTTAAGGGTGTAGACATAGGGTAGTGAAGCTCCCAGGGACTGGCAACAACGGGAAGTCACTCACTGTCCTAATCCTGGAAGGACAGGACAGGGAACTGGTCACTGCAGCCTGGAGGGAGCTCAGTGCCTTGGAAGAGCCATGGCCGTCTGAGAGGATTCGTCCTGTGTTTGTCCTGTGGAATGGTGAGGAGGAGGGCTTGGGCAGGGGCCGTCTCCTGACCTCCTTCTCCTTCTGCACTACTGGCTCCTGCTGTTCTTGCCCGTCATCCAAACCCAACAAGTAGCCATGGGGCAAGAGTGAATGGGTCAGCCCAAGAAGCCTGGATGAGAGGGAGTGGACAAAAGAATATCCATGACAGGTCCCGCAGATATTTCTAAATATAATTAAAAATAATGGTTAACTCTAACACAGGAATGATGCATCTATTGAAATAGTGATGTGTCTGTGCAATCTGAGACAAGTAGAAGATGCGGCAGAACAGAGGTTTAGAAACACACCCCTATAGATTTGTTGGCTTAAATTCCATCATAGTGTGGAAACAAATGACATCAGAATCCCTGTGGCTGACAGTGATAAAGGCTTATTTCTTGCTTTCATCATGTGCCCCCTGCAGGTCAAATGTGGCTTTGCTCCATGTCATCTTCATTCCAGCCCCAGGCTGACAGACATGCTCAATCTGGAATGTGGCTGGTCTCTTGGCAGAGGAAAAAGGGACACGGCAAACTACGTGCTTGCTGTAAAGCTTATAAAACTTCCACATGGAAAGGATAATGCCACCCTTGCTCACATTTCACTGGCTAAAGAAAGTCATGTGGCCAAGCCTGATGTCGCTATGATAGAGGGCAATAAGCGTTCTTGCAGGAGAGGGAAAGCAAGACCCTTAAAAGCTTATTTTTGCTTTGCTGTTGTTATTAATGAATAATATAATTTACCACATCCTCTCATTTATGAGTGAATAAAGCGTAATATAGCAATCGAAAGTCCATCTAAAAATTTGTTCATATAATTACATAACCATACTGAGTGGAAGGTGGAAGGGAGCCAGAGCAAGAACTGGATTTCACTGAAGTAAAAAATGAGACTCAAAAAGATGAAATGGTGTATCCAACGTCATAACCTTAATTAATTTGGGACTGATTGAGAATATCCAATTCTTCACTCAGACCTCTTTCCAGCACTGGTCAGTTCTTCGTGAGCAGGCTTTGTTAAGCAGGAAGGAACTCATTTTTTGTGAACTTAACATTACTTGTTAAAGGTTAGGGTCAATGTCAAACTCATTTTTAGGTATGATGTATAATGCATTATTAGGGACCTGGAGAGATACCACTGTCAATGCCTTCCTCCCCAAATCTCTCTCTGTACCTGCTCCTGTATAAAAAAGGCTGAGCAAGAGAGAGAAGGCACACTTGGTATGTGGCTGGGACAAAGAATGCAGGCATCAGAGTCAGGTTTTCAGAAATCATATGTTATTTTTTCCATAAAATTTCTTAGGTTAACTATGGATAGGCAACTACTTTCTGTGCCAAGATTCTTTTTAATGGGGAGTTATAAAGAAGACAAAAATAAATCGGTCTATTTTGGTAGTGAGGTGAACAAAATCTCTAATAAATTTCTTAACCACTTTGTTGCAGAGCTTGCCCAGAAACCCGTTGTTTCATTCATGCTGTGAAACCACTGAGAATTAGTTCATTGCCCTGTTTGAAATCACAGACCAAATTACATTCCTGGAAAAGGAGTAACCACAATGGAAGCTTTCCCTTCACCACCTACGGGCGCAAAGCACAACACTAATTCTCTATTGCCTTTTTCTTTTAGAACAATGAGAAGACAGCTTTAAGATTAGCTTCCTAGGAATCACCACCCTTTATAAATAATCAGATATGATGTGTTATTTATCAGTTTTATATTATTGCTAAGTTTGGGAAGCTCATATGCCTAGTTGCAGGCTATGTTTTAACTTGTTGGCATTTTCTCACCTGACAAACAATGTAATTCAAAAATAACAATAGCCACTCCAATATTTGTGTGTGTGTGTGTGTGTATGTGTCTGTAAGGGAATTTGTAGCTGCTAAGTAGACTTAAAACTTAGAATGATTTGGTAAGTCTGTGACATTTAGTCTTAACTGCCCCTCATAAAAAAGCACTCAAATCTGCCTCTGACTTCCAGCTCAGTCTGTGCGGCATTATCAAAATTTAGTTAGACCAGAGCTTTCAGGATTTTAATGTAGTCAAGCAGTTAGACAAACAATGATTAGTTTATAAGAAGGTCACCTGGAAGGTACAGTGAACATAGTCTTATAATATAGCAAGAAAGATGATGCAAACGAATGAGATTCTTCAAAATTTTTTTGTTATTATTATGAATTTTTTTACATGTTCAAGACAACGGGTTTACCACTAAATTATAACACATCTGACAAGGCAAGAGGATATTTTATTCATTGTGTTTAGACATTTTGATAAAAGTTTGGCTCAACTCTGTTGGGACAATTTGAGTGGGGATAAATTATGGGAACCCATCAGGCTGGCTGAATGTCTTTTTGCTAGTTTGGATGTTTCTGTCTCACCCCTTAAATACAACAGGCATGCTATTCTCAGAGAGAGAAAGTGCTTGCCCGCCATGATCGGAATCTTGCCTGTGCCCTCTGGTGTTCTCTCTGCTAAGCGCCATCAACTCTTATACAGGTGCTCTCCTGTACTTTGAGAGAAACTCCCTATACAATGCAAGCTCAACCAGACATTGAAATGCATAAAACTCAAGCTGTACACTAATTCCTGCCGGGCCAAAATGACCACTTCAAACATTTTAAAAGGTAGTTTCGGGTCAATAGGTGCTTGTCCAGAGATTGTAAACTAGCTCAAATATTCAACGGAAAAAAAACATAAAGAAAATGCATTGCTAAACACAGCAGATATGTGCATATGGCAAATGGATTTACACAAAATGTTTCCACTTTCCAGAGGACGATTTTTGCCTAAAATAACCCAGAAGAACACTTGGAAATGTTCCAAATTGTAGTTGCTATGTCAAATAAATCACATCTACTATTTTGTAATTTTAACTATTAAAACACATTAGGAAATATGGCCTGTCACTCTTTTGGCAGAAGTATATGATTAAGCAGCTTGGTGAATAGAATGAACAGGTGCTGGGATAAAAATCAGAAAGCCCATCCATCTTCATGCTTCCAGGGGAAAATAAAACCTTTCGGGGTTTTGAATAGTAGAACATTGCTTTCTTGCTTTGGTAGTTTTGTGCATTTTGGGCGTTTCAGAGCTTTCTCTGATAATTTTAGATTAGCTAATGTGAGAGGCAATCACATACCGAATTGCCTGAAGTGTGTTTGCTGCCTCATTGTTAAATCATGCCAAGTATTAGTGGGAAAGGAAGCTGTTCCCTATCGTTTGAGCATTACTGAATTGTATACCTCGTTTAGGTACTGAGTGATAATATTAGACTATGAACTCTGAATGCAGGAGCATGTGTGAATCCTTAATATCACATGCTCCTTACACAAAATAGTTATCAAAAATGTTGGTTGAATGATTGAATGGAACATGACAGTTAATTCAATAGGCATATATTGCTTTTGCATGTGTCATCTCCTCTCCTTGAAATGTCTTCCTGATCTTCTGCCCAGTACATCCAGCCCATGCCAACTCATCTTTCAAAGTTCATATTAGACATCGCCTCTGACAGGCATCCGTCCCTGGTCGTACCCCAAATAGAGATAATCACTCTCTTGTCTGTGCTGTCTCGATACTACGATATGCTTTTATGTTAAGCATATATAGTCTTTTAAAGTTTGTTTATATGTGTCTTTTCTGTGATTGGAAAGATTTCCTTTTGGCAAAAGGATAAGTATTTCCCTATCTCTGTATATTCTTTATCTAGTATAGGCTACGTAAAGGACTTTCTATACCATTGCATAAATGCAAGAATGGATAGATGGGTTGAAGAAGATATGCATCTGAATTTCCAAAGAAATATCTTTAAATAAATATGATGTATCATTAACATGAAATCAGTTGATATGTGAGCTACAAACTCACCCTCCAGTTGTTAAGAAATAATTCTTTGAAGATATGCTTTTTTCCAAGTCCTGAAAAATGAATATGAGTGTGCCACATATATGAGGAAGGAATGACATTTAGGGCAAATGTCACTGCAAATGCAGGTATTGAGCTGCAAATTGGTCTGATTTACCCAATGTAATAAAGAAAAATTCAGTGTTGTACTAATAGTGAGAAATGAGAATGTAAATGTAGACCAGAATTGCAATAAATGCTTTATCCCATGACTATGGGAAGAAGAAAGCCAAAGAGATATAGTCACTTGTTTCTTTATTTTATTTTTAAGCAGAAGAGTGATGTGATTTGCCTTTGATTTAGAAAATAATGGCGGTCATTCTATCAGGGTGGCCCTGATATGGAGCACCCCAGGACCACCCTAGCTCATGCATGCTGCTAAGCACCAACCATCCTGCCAATATTGTCCCAGCACAGTGAATTCTTGGATACCAATGGCCATGCCTACTTAAGCTCCAGCCATCCTGCCAGGGCAGCGCCAGTGTGACATGCCCCAGTCCCCCAGCCTGTGCCCACTCCAGTTTCAGCCATCCTGCCAAGATGGTGCAGATGCAACAAACCCTGAGACTCTCCCAGCCTGTGCCTGCTCCAGCTCTGGCTGGCCTGCCAAAGTCACCTAGTACACACAGTCTACACAGGGGATGCTACTACATAAGGCCATTCTTTCAAGACTGGGAGAGGTAGCTGTTTCACCTAATTCATAGAAACGAACACAGAAAGTCAAACAAAATGAGGAGACAGAGGAATATATTCCAAATGACACAACAAGCTAAAACCCCATAAATATACCCTAATGAAATGGAGATAAGTAATTTATCTGATAAAGAGTTCAAAATTATGGTGTTAAAGATGATCACCAACCTCAAGAGAAGAATGGAAGAACACAGTGAGAACTTCAACAAAGAATTAGAAAATATAGAAAAGAACCAATCAGAGCTGAAGAATACAATAACTGAAATGAAAAATACACTAGAAGGAATCAACAGCAGACTAGATGATACAGAAGAATGGATCAGCAATCTGGATGATGAAACAGTGGAAATCACCCAATCACAACAGAAAAAAGAAAAAAGAATTTAAAAAATGAGGATAGTTTAAGGGACCTCTGGGAACCAAGAATAGTACCTTTTGCATTATAGGTGTCCGTCCCAGAAGAAAAAAGAGATAAAGGGGCAGAAAAGTTATTTGAAGAAATAATGGTTGAAAACTTCCCTAACCTGGGGAAGGAAAGAGATATCCAAGTCCAGGAAGCACAGAAAATACCAAACAAGATGAACCCAAAGAGAGCCACAGCAAGATATAATTATGGCAAAAGTTAAAGATAAAGAGAGAATCTTAAAGACACCAAGAGGAAAACAAGTCACATCCAAGGGAACTCCCATAATAATATCAGCTGATTTTTCAGCAGAAACTTTACAGGCCAGAAGGGTGTGGCATGATATATTTAACATGCTAAAAGGAAAAAAAAAAAAACTTAGAACCCAGAACACTCTATCAAGCAAGGTTATCACTCAGAATTGAAGGAGGAGAGAGAAAGATTTTTCAAGACAAGCAACAACTAAAGGAGTGCATCATCACTAAACTGGCCTTACAAGAAATCTTAAAGGGTCTTCTTTAAGTGGAAAAGGAAGGGCCACAACTAGAAATTAGAAAAATAGGAAAGAAAATTTCTCACTGCTAAAGGCAAATATTTAGTAAAGACAATTGATTAGCCACTTAAAAAGCTAATATAAAAGTTAAAAGACAAAACTAGTAAAATCAACTATAACTACAATAAGTAGTTAAGGGATACACAAAATTAAAAAATGTAAAATATGATATCAAGAACATAAAATGAGGGGGGAGTACAAATGTAGTGCTTTTAGAATACATTCAAAATTAAGCGACTATCAGATTAACAGACTACTGTGCAGGCACACCTTGGAGACAGTGTGGGTTTATTTCCACATCACCACAATAATGCAAATATTGCAATAAAGGAAGTCACATGAATTTTTGGGTTTCGCAGTGCATTTAAAAGTTATGTTTACACTGTACTGTAGTCTATTAAGTGTGCAATAGCATATGTCTAAAAACAACCAATGTATACACACTTATAAAAAGTATTCTATTGCTAAAAAATGTTAACCATCATCTAAGCCTTCAGAGATTCATTCTTTTTGCTGGTGGACAGTCTTGCCTCGATGTTGATTGCTGCTGACCGTTCAGGGTGGTTGTTGTTGAAGGTTAGGGTGGCTGTGGCAATTTCTTAATATAAGACAGTAATGAAGTTTGCTGCATTGATTGACTCTTCCTTTCATAAATGATTTCTCTGTAGCATGTGATGTTGTTTGATAGCATTTTACCCACAGTAGAATTTCTTTCAAAATTGGAGTCAATCTTCTCAAATCCTGCCACTGCTTTACTAAAAAAGTTTTTGTAATATTCTAAATCCTTTGTTGCCATGTCAACAACCTTCAAAGCATCTACACCATGAATAGATTTCCTCTCAAACCACTTTCTTTGCTCACCTGTAAGAATCAACTCCTCATTCATTAAGATTTGATCATGAGATTGCAGCAATTCAGTCACACCTTCAGGCTCCACTTCTAATTCTAGTTCTCTTGCAATTTCCACCATATTTGGAGCTACTTCCTCCACCTAAGTCTTGAACACCTCAAAGTCACCCACAATGGCTGGAATCAACTTCTCTCGAACTCCCATCAATGTTGATATTTTGACCTCTTCCCATAAATCACAACTGTTCTTAATCATACCCAGAAAGGTGAATCATTTCCAGGAGGTTTTTAATTTATTTTGCCCAGATCCATCAGAGGAATTACTATCTATGGCAGCTATAGACCTGCAAAATGTATTTCTTAAGTAATAAGACTTGAAAGTCAAAATTGCTCCTTGATCCGTGGGCTGCAGAATGGATGTTGTGTTAGCAGGCAAGAAAACAACATAAATCTCATTGTCTATCTCTATCTGAGCTCTTGGGTAACCACATGCATTGTCAATGAGCAGTAATATTTTTAAAGGAATCTTTTTTTCTGAGTAGTAAATCTCAACAGTGGGTTTAAAATATTCTGTAAAGCATGTAGTAAACATATGTTGTGTCATCATGCTTTCTTTGTTCAATTTATAGAGCATGGGCAGAGTAGATTTATCATAATTGCTTAGGGGCCTAGTATTTATAGAATGGTAACTGAGAGTTGGCTTCAACTTACAGTCACCAGCTGCATTAGCCTCTAACAAAAGAGTCAGCCTATCCTTTGAAGCTTTGAAGCCAGGCATTGACTTCTCCTCTCTAACTATGAAAGTCCTAAATGGCATCTTCTTCCAATATATTGTTTTGTCTACATCAAAAATCTGTTGTTTAGTGTGGCCACCTTCATTAATTATCTTAGCTAGATCTTCTGAATAACTTTCTGAAGCATCTAGATCAGTACTTGCTGCTTCCCCTTCCACTTTTATGTTATGGAGACAGCTTCTTTCCTTAAATCTCATGAACCAAACTCTGCTGGCTTCAAACTTTTCTTCCACAGCTTCCTCACCTCTCTCAGCCTTTGTAGAGTTGAAGAGAGTGAGTTCTTTGCTCTGGATCATGGTTTGGTTTGAGGGAATATTGTGACTGGTTTGATCTTCTATGTAGACCACTAAAGCTTTCTCCATATCAGTAATAAGGCTGTTTTGCTTTCTTATCATTTGTGTGTTCACTGAAGTTGCACTTTTAATTTTCTTCAAGTATACTTTCTTTGCATTTACAACTTGTCTAATTACTTGGCACAATAAGCTTAACTTTGAACCTATGTCAGCTTTTGACATGCCTTCCTCACTAAGCTTAATCATTTTTAACTTTTGAATCAACAAGAGAGATGTGTGACTCTTTTTTTCACTTGAACACTTAGAGACTATTGTAGGCTTATTAATTGGCCTAATTTCAATTTTGTTGTGTCTCAGGAATAGGGAGGCCTGAGAGAGACAGGAGAAGAGCTGGTTGGTGGAGGAGTCATAACACACACAACACTTATTAATTAAATTTTCCCTCTTATATGGGCACAATTCATGGCACATCAAAATAATTACAATAACAACATCAAATATCATTGATCACAGATCACCATAACAAATATAATAATAATGAAAAAGTTTGAAATATTGTGAGAATTACTAAAATGTGACACAGAGTCACATAGTGAGCAAATGCTGTTGGAAAACTGGCACTTATAGACTTTCTTGACATGGGGTTGCCACAAATCTTCAATTTGTAAAAAAGAAAATCTGCAAAGCACAGTAAAATGAAGTACAATAAATCAAGGTATGTCTGTATATATAGGTCAATATATATAAACCTAATTGTAACCATAAACTGAAAACCTATAATTGATACACAAAAAATAAAGTGAAAGTAACTCAAACATAAAACTAAAGAAACCACCAAACCACAAGGGAAGAGACAAAGAGAAAAAGGAAGAAACAGAGAACTACCAAAAAAACCCACAAGAAAACAACTAACAAAATGCCTATAAGTGCATAGCTATCAATAATTACTTTAAATATAAATAGACTAAATGCTTCAATCAAAACACATAGGGTGCCTGAATGGATAAAAACAAAAGACTCATCTATATTCCTACAACAAGAGACTCACTTAAAATCTAAAGACACACACAGACTGAAGGTGAAGGGATGGAAAAAAATATTCCATGTAAATCATAACAAAACAAAGCTAGGATAGCAATACTCATATCAGCAAAATACACTTTAAAAACAAAGACTATAACAAACGACAAAGTACAATCCATAATGGTAAAGGGATCAACCCAAGAAGCTTCTTAACATTCTTAAATATTGAGGCACTATTCATAGAAGCACCTAAATATACAAAACACAAATTAACAGACATGAGGGAGAAATCAACAGGAATACAATAATAGTAGGGGACTTTAATACCTCGCATACATCAACAGATAGATCACAAAGACAGAAAATCAATAAGGAAACATTGACCTTAAATTATGCATTAGACCAGATAGACTTAAAAGATACATACGGAATATTCCATCCAAAAACTACAGGATACACATTCTTTTCCAGTGCATCTGGAACATTCTCCAGGATACGTTATATGTTAGGCCACAAACCAAGTCCCTATAAATTTAAGAACATTGAAATCATATCAAGCATCTTTTCTGATCACAATGGTATGAATCTAGAAGTCAATTACACGAAAAAAAACTGGAATAAACACAAACATGTGGAGATTAAACAACATGTTACTAAACACAACCAATGGTTCAATGAAGAAATCAAAGAGAAAGTCAAAAAATACCTTAAAATGAAAATGGATGCATAATTTTCCAAAATCTATGGGATGCAGCAAAATCAGGTCTAGGAGGTAATCAATGCAAACAGACATACCTCACGAAAAAAGAAAAATATTAAATAAATAATCTAGCTTACACCTAAAGGAACTAAGAAAAGAGGAACAGAGCTGAAAGTTAATAGAAGGAAGAAAATAGTAAAGACCAGACTGAAAATAAATGACAGAGAGACTGGAAAAGAATAGAAAAGATCAAAGAAACTAAAAGCTGGTTCTTTGAAAAGGTAAACAAAATCAATCAACATTTAACCAGACTCATCAAGAAACAAAGAGAGAGGGACCAAATAAATAAAATCAGAAACGAAAAAGAAGTTACAACTAACACCACAGAAATACAAAAGATCATAATGAACAATTATACAGCAACAAATTGGAAAACCTAAAAGAAATGGATAAAATCCTAGAAATACACAAACCTCCAAGACTAAATCATGAAGAAATAGAAAATATGCATATACTGATGACAAGTAATGAAATTGAGTCAATAATTTTAAAACCCTCAAGAAAACAAAATTCTAGGACCAGACAACTTTACAGGTGAATTCTACCAAACATTTAAATGAGAATTAATACCTATCTTCTCAATTTACTCCAAAAAAATGAAGAAGGAATACTTCCAAACTCAATTTATAGGCCAACCCTACCGTGATATCAAATCAAGAGACTACAAAAAAAGAAAATTAAATGCCAATATCCCTGATGAACATAAATTCTGAACAAAATATTAGCAAACTGAATTCAACAATATATTAGAAGAATAACACACATCGATCAGGTGGAATTTATTTGAGGGATTCGAGGATGGTTCAATATCTGCAAATCAATCAATGTGATACGCCACATCAACAAAATGAAGGACAAAAATCATATGATAATTTTAATATATGCATAAAAAATATTTTACAAAATTCAACATGTAGTTAGGATAAAAACTCTCAACAAAATGGATATAGAAGTAGCGTAGCTCAACATAATAAAGGCCATTTATGGCAAACCGACAGCTAACATTATACTCAATGGTGAAAAGCTGAAAGCTTTTTTGCTAAGATTGAGAACAAGACAGGCATGCCCACTCTCACCACTTTTATACAGCATGGTATTGGAAGTCCCAGCCACAGCAATTAGGCAAGAAAAAGAAGTAATAGGCACCCAAATTGGAAAGGAAGAAGTAAAACTGTCTCCATTTGCAGATGCCATGATACTATATACAGAAAATCCTAAAGTGCCCATCAAAATATATTAGAACTGATAAATGAATTCATGGGCCAGCCCACTGGCGCAGCAGTTAAGTTCGCACTTTCTGCTTTGGTGGCCTGGAGTTCACCGGTTCAGATCCCAGATGTGGAGCTATGCACTGTTTGTCAAGCCATGCTGTGGCAGGTATCCCACATATAAAATAGAGGAAGATAGGCATGGAATTAGCTCAGGGCCAATCTTCCTCAGCAAAAAGTGCAGGATGGATGGCAGTTGTTAGCTCAGGGCTAATCTTCCCACAAAATAAATAAATAATAAATGAATGAATGAATTCAGAAAAGTCACAGGATACAAAATTATACTGACATTGGTTGTGTTTCTATACACTAATAATGAGCTATCACAAACATAAATTAAGGAAACAATCCTATTCACAATTGTATCAAAAAGAACCAAAGACCTAGGAATAAATTTAACCAAGGAAGTGAAAGACCTATACACTAAAAACTATAAGACATTGATAAAAGAATTTGAAGATGACACTAATAAATGGAAGGATATACCATGCTCATGGATTGGAAGAATTAATATTGTTAAAATATCCATGCTACCCCAAACACACTATAGATTCAATGCAATCCCCATCAAAATATCAATGGTATTTTTGACAGAACTAGATCAAAGAATCTTAAAATTTGTATGGAGCTACAAAAACCCTGACTAGCCAACACAGTTTTGAGAAAGAAGAACAACACTGGAGGTACCACACTTCCTGATTTCAAACTATACTACAAAGCTATAGTAATCAAAATAGTGTGGTACTGGCACAAAAACAGACACACAGATCAACGGAATAGAATAGAGACCCCAGAAATAAACCTGTGCATATATGGTCAATTAATCTATGACAAAAAATGCAAGAATATTCAATGGGGAAAATAGAGTCTCTTCAATAATGGTGTTGGGAAAACTGGACTGCTACATGCAAAAGAATGAAACTGGACCAGTCTCTTACACTGTATACAAAAACAAATTCAAAATGGATTACAGACTTGACTGTAAGACCTGAAACAATCAAAATCCTAGAATAAAACATAGGCAGTCAGCTCTTCGACAGTGGTATTAGCAATACTTTTTGAACAATTCTCCTCAGGCAAGGGCAGCAAAAGAATAAATAAACAAATGGGATACATCAAACTAAAAAGCTTTTTCACAATAAAGAAAACCATCAACAAAATGAAAAGGTAACATACTGAACTAGATAAGATATTTTCAAATCATACATCCAATAAGGGGTTAATATTTGAAATATATGTGGAACTTACACATCTTACTATTAAAAAAAACTGGTTAGAAAATGGGCAGAAGCCTTGAATAGGCATTTTTCCAAAAAAGACATACAGACAGCTAACAGGCACATGAAAAGATACTCAACATTACTAATCATGAGGGAAATGACAATCAAAACCACAATGATATACTACATCACGCTGGTCAGAATGGCTAATATCAAAAAGATGAAAAATAACAAGCATTGGTGAGGACGGGGAGAAAAAGAAACCTTCATGCTCTCTTGGTGGGAATGTAAATTGGTGCAGCCATTACATTTTTTTAAATTTTTTTAAATTTTATATTTTTGAGGAAGATTAGCCCTGAGCTAACTACTACCAATCCTCCTCTTTTTGCTGAGGAAGACTGGCCCTGAGCTAACATCCATGCCCATCTTCCTCTACCTTATATGTGGGATGCCTACCACAGCATGGCTTTTTGCCAAGCAGTGCCATGTCCGCTCCCAGGATCCGAACTGGTGAACCCTGGGTTGCCAAGAAGCGGAATGTGTGAACTTAACCACTGTGCCACCAGGCAGGCCCCCGTGAAGCCATTATAAAAAACAATATGGATGTTCCTCAAAAAATTAAAAATTATACTACTATATGATCCGGCATTTCTGCTTCTGGGTATTTATCCTAAGAAAACAAAAAACACTAATTTGAAGAAATATATGCACCTCTTTGTTCATGGAAACATTATTTACAATAGCCAAGATATAGAAGCAACCTAAGTATCCCTCAATAGATGAATGGGTAAGGAAGATAATGTATATACATATATTTTTCCATATATA
Source organism: Equus przewalskii (assembly GCF_037783145.1). Taxonomy (NCBI): domain Eukaryota; kingdom Metazoa; phylum Chordata; class Mammalia; order Perissodactyla; family Equidae; genus Equus; species Equus przewalskii. The sequence goes on from NC_091844.1 coordinate 20,368,911, forward strand.
CATGTTCCATACATATATGCACACAATGGAATATTACTCAGCCATGATAAAGGACGGAATCTTGCCATTTGCAACAACATAGATGGACCTGGAGGGTATTCACACTAAGTGAAATAAGTCAGACAGAGACAGAAAAATACTGTATGATTGCACTTATATGTGCAATCTAAAAAAATAAACAAACAAACAAAACAATACATAAACAGTCTCATAGTTACAGGAAACAAACCGGTGGTTACCAGATGGGGAAGGATTGGGGGGCAGGTAAAATAGGAGAACTGCATTAAAGGTACAAACTTCCAGTTATAAAATAAATAACTCAAGGGGCTCTAACGTACAACATAGGGAATATAGTCAATAATATTGTAATAACTTTGTATAGAGATAGTAACTAGAGTTATCATGATCATTTCATAACATATATAAATATTGAATCACTATAATGTATGCCTGAAACTAATAAGATCTTTATGTTCATTATATCTCAATAATAAAAAATTTAAGCACTTAGGAATAAATTTAATGAAAAGTGTGTAAGACTTTATATCTACACAAAAACTGTAAAACACTTGAAGAGCATTTAGAAGAAGTCCTAACTAAATGGAGAGATAAGCCATGTTTTTATATTAGAAAACCCCATTTGGTTAAGATTTTAATTCTCTCTGTAGATGTTATAGATGTACCTATAGATTCAATGTAGATAGATGTATTTTCAAGTCTATAGATCAGTAAATGTATGGATTTGAATCTATAGATCCTGGTTTCAACTGACTAGAAAGAGAAATATTGGAACTTTCTGAGATGATGGATATATTCTATATTTTAATTGTGATGTAAGACATTTGTACATCTGTCAAAATGAATAAGCTGTGTATTTAAGATCAAAAATAAAAAAAGAATGACAGCAATGTGTCAAATGGATTAGAATGGGCATAAAACCATTGGCATGGAGAGCAGTTAAGAAGTTCAAGCAAAAGATAATGAGGACCCCTGGATGAATGAGTGGCAGCAGGGTTAGAAAGAAAAATTATATTTAAAGATACATCTAAATTACAATTGATGGAATATGTGAAGAGGGTTGAGAGAAATATTGGTGTGCGCCATGTTTTTTGTTATGATTTTTTTTGTTTTTAACTTTAAGGAATTTATTGTGTTTTAGCATCATTAAGAGATATAAAGAAATACAAGAATTGGGTCAAAAATGGAGCATGAGGGATAAGACAGAGCCTAAATTCTGCGGCAGATATATTAAGTGTTACTGGATTTGTAGATAGAAATGTCCAGAAGGCATTATGAAATGCATTTATTGCATGGGAGTGTTATCAGATTAGATTTAGATTTTGTACTTAATAACCTAGAGACAGCAGCTGAAGACCTGGAAACAAATAAGGTCACCCCGTGAGTACGGAGCAAAGAACAAAAAAGGAATATGTTTGAGTTTTGAGGATGATGTTACTCTTAAGGATTGGATGGAAGAAAACACCAGCACAAGCGAAGACATCAGAATAAAATAGCGGTAAGGATGTTAGTCAAGCTGTCTTTGGTGGCCAGCAGAAACCTTGACATTGAGCAACTGCACGCGTCTGTGCTAGGTTTACGTGAGAGATATGCTGAAAGAACGCTCCAAACAAAACTACATTTTGCCATAAGGCATTTTTCCTAGGCCATAAGCTAGTCTCCAGGTAACCGTGCTGAATGACATGGCGGTACAAAGATTCCTTCTGTCTCTTCTCCAGGTAGAACTCAGTCTTAGATCTGTAAAAACATGTCAAATCTCCTTTGTGGTATGTTTGCTCAGGCCTGTACCTTAACTTAGACCCTCCAGATTTTATTAAGCCAATGGTGAAGAAAGGGGAATACCAGAAAATGCAAACCAAGGAAGACAACAGAGCACAAGGGAAGATTTTCCCCAAAGGTCTACAGCAGGTCTTTCCTAGTCAGCTCATAAAAGTTGTCTCCACAGGAGAATAACACCTAATCCTGAGGCGACCCAAGCAAATCTTGCCATCCAGCTAGATCTAAAATAGGGACTCAAAATCCCAAGAGAATGTGCCTTAAGTACAGTAAATTGTCCTGCTCTCATCCTGAACTACTTTTAAGAAGAGTTTAGTGATGGATTGAGTAGAATATTTTCTCCTAGATGCCAGTATCAAATAACGGCAATGGAATTGGAGGTGAGGAGGAGAAAGTTGTAAGAAGTAAGATTCACTGAAAAGTGGCAACACACACACTCAAATGTTTACCAAATAGTGACTATAGGTTTTGAGAGCCAGTAATTAGGTAGTATATGAGAAGTGATACATACACAAGTGGCACTTAAAGTAAATATGACAACATGCTAATAATTGTTCCCGGTAGGTGGAGAATATATATATAGTTTCACTACCTAGAAAATGCAGCCCTGAAGAGTGAAGAATGAAGGAACATACAGGAAAATATGGGAGTGTAGTGTGGGCTCCCTTTATGATGTTAAAGAAAAAATAATGTATAGAAATTTAAAGTACATTAAAAGGAAGATGGTGAGTGTAAAATACTAATGATAAAAGTACGGAAGATGGAATTAATTTTAGAAGGGAAGCTCTGGAGAAGTTAAAGGAAATTGATGGTTGAATAAGAAAAATGAAGAGAGATGTTGGATGGGTCAGACTCTGAGAATTCCAGAGACCTGAACTAGGCAAAACGTCAGATTAGAAAACTCATAGTGATAGGTGACAGTATATAGGATTTCTCTCCAAACAGAAGAATATGTCACTTGTTGGTTGGTCCTTTCTTCATTGCTAACTTTGAGAATTCATTTAAAAATTTTTTTAAATTGATATGTAAATTAAAAGGATAAATGAGAAAACTCATTATTCTACATTTAGATATACCTTATGTATCACAACCAATAAATGTTCTTTAAAGGTAACTTTAAAATTTCTCAGATCTTTGCTGTGGCTATGCTTCCTAAGAATACATTACAAAGATGAACATGTATAAAGTTCAGTCTTTTTACTATAGAATAAAACATCTTGGGTGAAAACATAGAACAATCGTCTCTTAAACAAGTTAAGCAAGTTTACATCATAAGTCTGCCCAATTCAAGTTGCCTGGCTAACGTAGGAAGGAAAGGACTGATTGCCATACAAAGACATCTCTGAATGTAAAGAGCATACCTGCCACTAGATAGCTAGCTGATTAATTTGTTGGCATTGTAAGTACTCACGTGTTTCACACACAGTGAGTGATCTCATGTCAAGTATTTCTTGTTGCCCAAGAGGGAAAATGGGCAACTATCATAGTGTATTATGGGAAGAGATTGCTTTAGACTTTCCTCATTTTATACATGAACAGGGTGAGGTCCAAAGTCACTCACTGAATTGGTGGCAAGATTGGGACAAGAACCCAGAACTTCACTCTCTTCATCTAGTATCTTTTCTCTGCAGAATGAAATAGAAATAAAAAATGCACTGGAGTTATCTCTTTCCATTGGAGTCTTAAGTAAAACCATTATGGTGGACTCCTTAAAGATTTAATGAGACCAGTTCCTGTAGTCTTTGAATCTTATTTCATGAGCTTGATGTTATGTGTCAAGCTTAGTGAGTAAGAAAAATCAATCAGTACTTTTGCCATAGTTTTGGCCTTTTATTCATTTTTGTGCTATCTTTTGTGCATTAGTAAGTACATACATAAATGAACAAATGAAACCCCTAGTCACTAATTCAGTAGGACGTGTCATAGGAGCATTTCTGTTTAACCCTCCTATGCTTACCCTTGGCCCCAGGTGACCAATTTGATTCCTGCACTCCAGTTGGCAGGCAATAGGTGTAGCCTGGATTTGGAATAGGACATTAATTCACTTACATGACATTTGAAAGCACAAATTTAATTTCATTTGGACAAAAAACTATGGAAGTTGTATCAGTCAGGGTCTACACTAAAAAAGGGAAACTCACTCTAAATGTTTAAAATAGATGAAAGTTAGCAGAGGGAGTAGGTTAAAAACCTGAGGTAATAGCTAAGCAGCCCAAAGAGGAGGGTGTGGCAACCCAAACATTAGCAAAAGCAGGAAAATACTCACTCCTACGGATGTAGGGACAAAAAGAGGATGTCATGTTCCTGGAGCCCAGGGACCAAGGGTCAACTGGTAGGAGATGGAACCAATGTAGTGCTCCCCTGTGGGAGCTGGAGCCTTGGAGGAGACCCTATCCCCAACACACAGCAGGGGTGTTAGAGACCCAGCCTGAGGTGGGGGAGGGGGATACTCTGAATTTTCTCTTCCTCTCATCCTGTGAACTCCTGCCAGTGTCTGCCGTACTGAGCAGAGCACAACAAGGAACTGAGGTAAAATAGGATCAAGACCAGAACAACAGTATTTCTCAAAATATAATCCACAGAGTAACCATCACAGAATCACCAATTGCTGAAAATGCGATTTCTAGGACAAAAATCCAGACTAATTATTCAGAATCCCTGGGGATTTGTTGAGGATGCTTAAAAGACCTGCATATTTAATGAGCTAAAAAGTTCTTTTGTGCTCCCAAATGGGAAATCTCTGTAACTACAGCTGACCAGAAACTACTCAGGAATCAGAAGACTGTGGCTCCAGGGCTGCCTTACTGATTGTGGGATCTTTGGAAGTTTAATTAGACTCTCCAGGTCTCATTGTCTAATATCTAAAAATAAGAACACTGCCATTTGTCATAGATACAGCGCAGGCCTGGTTCAGGAGTTAAATGACATGATGCGGAAGGTTAGAAATTAGCACGTTCAACATGATTTCAGAAGTTTCATCAACTACCATAACCAAGTTCAATTCAGTACTACTCTGGTGAGCTCATTATATTGTACCCTGGGGCAATATTATATGGTTGCCTTTATAGAACTGGTCATATTTTGGTTACTACCTACATAGTTTTTCCAGGACTTTTTAAACTTACATTTTATGTAATACACCAAATATTTTTTGCACAATAACAGTTATGGAGAAAATACTATTGCATTGACTAGTATCTTTCAGTTGAAACTCAATTTGTAATTTCTCTTTGATGTATTTTTAATATCTATTATCTATATGTCTACTATGCTAAACCAAATTCTCCATGTATCTCTTTTCTTTCCCTAGGTTATAGTTTATGACGATTCATGGAATCACAAAAAATATCTCAATTAAAACTGAATATTTTTACACATAACTATGTATTGGGGCTTTGGGGGTGGGTGGAAAGGAAGAAAAAAAAATGAAGAAGATTGGCAACAGATGTTAGCTTAGAGTGAATCTTCCCCAGCAAAAAGAGAGAAACAATGAATATTTACTTACATGTTTTGGCTATTCTGAAATGAGAAAATGGAAAGAAAAACTAATTATCTGAATTTACTAATTAAATATAAAAATTATAAATGGCAAATGGTTGCAAGATGATATAATTTCATCGTCTTTGCTGAACACAATAACAACTTCAGCTTTGCAGTATCACAATTATGGTGGCTAGACAGAATGGTAAGCAGCATTTACTGAGTGTGGATTAATGGCAGACATAACACCTATCCTACATCTTTTAGTCATTAAAACACCCATCATGGAAACATATAATCCTCAGTCATACAGTTATAGTAACCGAGGCCCTAATATTTGACATATGATATTCCAGGCCCCATGTCTGGTATTGGACTGGGCCAAGATTTGGACTAATATAATTCAATTTCTCTTAATTCCTTTTCCTTTTATCAAATAGAAAACTATTGCAGCTTTTTTATCGCTTCATTTCTTTTATTAATTGTAACTCTATAAAGTAAAGAGCAAAAATTTTAAGAGTACAGCTTGATGAATATTGATGAAGTGTACACACCCAAGTCACTAGCACCTAGATCAAGAAACAACATGACTAGGACTCCAAAAGCCCTTCTCGTATCATCTTCCAGGCACCAGCAACCCAACGTTAAAGAAAATCCTTACTTCTGCATGATATATCTTTGCCTGTTTTTGAAATGTAAATTGTATTACATTTTATAAAGTCTTTTGTATGCAGCTTCTGTCTCTCAGCATTAACATTGTGACTTTCATCCATTATTTCAAGTAGTTGCAGTAGAGTTTCTTCTTATTGTTATAGAGCATTTCCTTCCATGAATATCCACACTTTATTACTCTACAGCTACAATATTTTTTTGGTGGCTATTAAAAATATTACAAATTTGTATTGAATGTACACCTGGGGGAAGGATTAGTCTGATTTGATTTAAAAATCAAATTATATACATACACATGTATATAATTATATACATACATGTGTATGTATATAATTATGCATATAGTTTTATTCACTGTTAAATATAAAATTTATATCTACATTTTTATATATGGTATATACACATATATAAACAATCTGCTGAATGTAAGGCAGTGTAAGACATTGAGAGTAAAAAACATATGTTACACTACGTCTCACCTACTAGGATGGCTATAATAAAAAAAAGTAGAAAATAAGCATTGGTGAGCATGTGGAAAAGTTGAAACTCTTGTACATTGCTGGTGGGAATGTAAAATCATGCAGCCACTTTGAAAAAGAGTTTGGTGGTTTGTTAAAAAGTGAAACATGGAATTACTCCGGGCACTTCAACTCCTAAGTATATACCCAAAGGAACTGAAAAGAGAGACTCAAACGGATACTTTTAGGTCAATATTCATTGCAACTTTATTCACAATAGTCAAAAGGTGGAAAAAAATCCAAGTGTCCATCAACAGATGAATGGATAAATAAAACGTATATACATACAGTGGAATATTATTCAGCCATAAAAGGAGTGAAGTTCTGTTACATGCTAGAACATTGATGAACCCTCAAAAGCATTATGCTGGGTGAAATAAGCCAGACACAAAAGAAACTGTATTGCATGATTCCACCTATATGAAATATCTAGAATAGGCAGATTTATAGAAACAGACAGTAGATTAGAGGTTACCAGGGGCTGGAGGGAGGGGGAGAATAGGAAGTCATTGCTTAGCGTTTATAGAGTTTTTGTTTGAGATGCCAAAAAAGTTTTGCAAATGAACTTAAAAATAAACACAAATTTGTTTCACATAGTTTACCACAGTTTTTCAAAAATTTATGAGAATCACTGACTTTAAGGAACTTGCCATTTATTTGAGAAGAAACGACAGAGACACATAAGATGATGTAAAATTTATAGTAACAATGGCATTTTACTTCACCATTTTATCACCTCTCCTCCATTGTGTACATATGCATGCACATTCACACAAAAACACAAATACAAATATGTATAAACATATACCTACATTCCAGGTCAACAAGTCTTTTTGCATTATACCGTCTTAACATAATTGGTTATCACATTGCTGCTACCCTAGGTCTGGTCTACACTTTTTCTTGTGTGATTTACTTAGCCTCCTAACTTAATCCCCTGCCTCCAGGCGTGTAGCCACTCTACTCAGCTGTCTGCAATTCTATTCATACTACTCGCCTGTTTGAGGTCTTCAATAGCTCTCCCTTACCACTTGTTTTGTCTACACTATCAGGTCTTAGAATTTATTATAAGGCCTTTGTTGATATGGCCTACAACTATATCTCCAGTCTTTCTACTTATTATACAGAGATACAAATTGCTTACTTTCCACTTCAGAAATGTGTTTCCTTGAGCTCTGTAGATGCTATTCTCTCCATCTGGAGCATACCACATCATCTACCCCTTTAGGAAAAAAATCTTAGCATTTTTCCCCATTGAGCCATATCATACAATAATTAATTAAAACAATTGCACTTACAAAGAATTTTGTTCCACTCCTTTACATATCTGTTTTCTAATGAGCTATACAAACTTTGAGAACAGACCATATCTCATTCATCTTTGCAACCGCAACATCAAATGAATTTGTTTTGAGTAAACACATAAATAAATTAATGGGCAAAAGGAGAGATCATTTCCAGCTGAAGGCAAAGGCTTTGTAGATAAAAGACAACTTTACTTTCAAAATCACATGGTAACCAGAACAGCTTGCTTAGGAGCTGTTTCCAAGGAGAAAGCGACCCTTTTAATGTATCTACTGACCACATCAGTAGCAGACTTTATCTGCATAGAGACAGCTAGAATGTTAGATCCATCAGATAGCTTAGTTCTTTTAAGTAGGCTAAACATGTTCTATACAATCTCACTTACAAATGGAATTGCTCATCAAATTTTCTCACAATAGATTGTGCTTCAGACACTAATTCCTCAATATTCTGAATCTTCACAAATTTGTGTAGCTCAAACTGAGTTGACAATGAGGGACACACTCCCTAACAAATGAGATGAATTGTTATTATAGTGACACATTCAACAGCTATGAAGCTCATGAATCAGGGAAGCTAGATGCCTAAATCAAAGTTCTAGAATCTGTCCACAGTAATCCGTTGCTAAATCATAAATTGGTCTGTCTGGGCTTTTAATTTTCAAAACAGGACCCTGACCACATTTTTAACATTATCATTTCTCGGAGGAAGAAAAATAACGCAATTTGAAAGAATCAACTAGAATGCAGAAATAGCCTCAAAAACAGGCTAATCTAATTCTGCCAGCACAGTTTATTTCCCAGGAGGAAAACTACTATGAAACACAAGCAAATTCAGCTAAAAATCCCAATCCACAAAACCCTACCACAACTTTTGGAACTTGCCTTTAAAAAATAACCAACATACTCCTAATAAAGTAAAAGGAAATTACACAGAAAATAAACGGACAGGTTATTGCATGCGACAGCAGAACTGTCCAGAGGTTTTAAAAGGGGACAGATGTGAAATGGGAAATCACTGGGCAGTAGTAAAGAAAAAAGAAAAGAGGGAGAGAGAAAAAATAAAAAAGATCCAATTGGGTGGCACACATCCTTTGGAATCAGTGATGAGCAATTTATAGTATGCATGCTAGAATGGCAGAGAGGCTGATTTTAAAGAGAGAAGTAGTGGTCAGACTTCTCTTTACCTTTTTTCCCCTTACTTACTTCCACAAGTTTTCTCAGGTATCTGGCAACACTATGCGACACGAGAGACATCATGTAACTCCCTCAAAACCTCAACTCAAGAACAACACACTCTGAGTCATCAGCTTCTGAAGAAATGCCCAATATCTTAATGTTTTAATCAAAGTAGTACATGTATAAATTATAAAGTTAAATCTTAGAATAAGGCTTAGAATGATGAATAACAGTTTCCTCCCCAGAGCATTCTAAGTCCAAATTTAATTACCCCCCAAAATAACACACACACCTACATACTGCATTCATGTATATGCATACCCTTTTATCCATACTTGACTGTTTTGCATGTTTAGTTAAATGAATATTCTCTTTATATTACCAAGAGTGTGAGCTATTCTTCTCTGCTGAGTCAGTTATGAGCTAGGTTTATATTTTTTCTTGAGAATTTTTTCACATGAAATTAGTAATTGCCACATATTTTCTTTATGAAATTTTTACCCTTATCACTACTGCATGCACAAGCTCTTTGATACAAGTCTAAAACAACTGTCCAAAATGCAAACACATGAGAATCAAGTGTCTCCAATGTGTTACTGGTCTTTGGCGATGGAGCCTGAGTTCCCTGACACCATTTTGGACCAATTGTTCGCTAGGCCTGCTGCTGAGCCGTGGGAGTGAATTCAGCTCACTTCACTTCTACCTTTCCTTCCCTGTTTTGGAGATGGCACAAGTTCTTGTTCTTAGTTTATTTCCTCGATTTTGAAGGACCACATCCAAGCTTCTTACTTTCCTGAAAAAAGTTTCAAGGAGATTTTCTTTTACTTTTTTAGTATTTGCATGTTTATTCATCTCTTTCCCCTCATATTTAATTCTTTAACTAGATATAGAATTTAAGATTCAAAATAATTCCTTCTCAGAATGTCGAAGGCTTGGCTCCACTGGGACGTACTGAGAGTTAGAAGTCTGATCTTATTTTGATTCCCAATTCACGTTTGTGACTTGTTTACATTTTGTAGTTTCAGAGTAAGCATTGTTTCAAGTTTTTGAGGGGTTTTTGTTTGTTTGTTTATTTCTTTTTCTGTGATCTGATTGAACTTTCTGAGGATAAAATCAAACTTTGCTCTCTACTGGCAGCTGGGCCAATGTTGAATTTCTTACTACTTCCAGTCACCGAAGGAGAAGCAAGAAATAGTTGAGAACATATTGGAAGCTGTTGTAACAGACTTACTGTTGGACATTTGTAGTCTCTTTTCAGGACGAGGGTGGGAAAAGAATATTCACTAAATTGCTTTTACCATAGGCAATGTCTTATATAAACTTATCTCGTTTCTGAAAAAAAAAAAAAATACGAGAGAGAGAGAAAGAGCTTTTTCAGTGGGTTTTCTGGTATAGGTAATGTCTTTGTTCTGATTTTTAATTTCTTTATCACCTAGACTCATATCACCTAGACTCATATCCTTAATTGACCATATAATAACATTTAGAGGACCAAAGACCAGGGCAATAGAGGCCTGGCCCCATTAAATTGGTCCCATTAGGATTCTACATGCTTTAATGAGTGGCTGTATGCAGTTAGAGATCAAAAAGGCATTATAAATATCATGAATATGACTCAGGCTACAGGGAATATAAAAAAAATAAAAACTACAGATGGCCAATATGCACAGGAAAAGATGTTCAACTTGCTTTATTAGAGAAACGCAAATCAAAATCACAATGAGAAATCACTTCACATCCATCAGGTTGGCTATTATTAAAAAGACAAGAAATAAGGGTTGGAGAGGATGTGGAGAAAAGGGAACCCTCATACACTGCAGTGAAAATGTAAATTGGTGCAGCCACTATGGAAAACAGTATGAAGATTTCTCAAAAATGTAAGAATAGAACTACTATATGATACAGCTATTCCACTTCTAGGTATTTGTCCAAAGATTACAAAAACACTAATTCCAAAAGATACGTGTGTCCCTATGTTCACTGCAGCATTATTTACAATAACCAAGATAGGGAAACAACTGAGTGCCCACTGACGAATGAATGGATAAAGAAGATGTAGTACATACATACACAATGACATGCTACTCAACCATAAAAAAAGATGAAATTTTTCCGTTTGCGGAAAACATGGATGGACCTTGAGGGTATCATGCTAAGTGAAATAAGTCAGATGAAGAAAGATAAATACTATATGATTTCACTTGTGTGGAAGATAAAAAACAAATGAACGAATGAACGAATATGTAGATATAGAGAATAGATTGGTGGTTACCAGAGGGGAAGGGGAGTGGGTGGGCAAGATGGGTAAAGGAAGTTATTTGTATGATGACAGATGGAAACTGGACTTTTCGCAGTGAACACGATGTAGTATATACAGAAGTTGTATTATAATGATGTATATACCTGAAATCTATATGATGTTATAAACCAATGTTACAGCAATTAAAAAAATAAATAAAAACAAACCAAAACACAGAAACAAAACAACAGTCAGAAAACAACTCTCCCAAAAGCCTCTGAGTCATAAATCACAAGTGTGTACTACTGTCACTCTTTCTCTTTGTCGTCACTGCTGACATGTCTTGCACTTCCCACTGAGAAACTTTTGCTCATGGGGCTCATCAGAACCAGGAGCTGCTATGCAGGTGTGAAAGTGAAGGTCCCCCCAAGATTCTTCTAACAAATGTTAAGTAGGCTCCTGGGGGAAGGAGAAGCATAAAGGAGAGCATACATGCATTCTCGATTACCTTCCTTGTGTGTGATGAGATGGGATTCCAAGCTCCACACTTTTATTTTTTAAAATCCATTTTTTCTTCTACAATGTTCTGTTCTGTTCTTCCTTCTGGAAGTTTCTACCTCAGAGCTTTCTCAGTCTTTATTTTATGGCTATGCATGCATGGATTTATCCCTTCTTGAATTAAGCTTTTAATGAACATTTCTATTCTTTTTAGAAAACTTAAAATATCACAGAATCTCCAATTGTGAATGATAAGGGTACTCATTTGCCTGTCAGATGAGTCCTCTCTGTGCTTGGGATCCAAGAATATTGCTGTGAAAAGAACGTAAACAATGCCTTGTGGAGTTGTGCATTTGATTGTACTGATGTCAAAATATCTATGATCATTACAATTTCCTTGTTCTGTTGTTAAAGGGACATAGGCTCTGGCCTTTTCCCTGAATATTCATACACATATGAGCTTAGATGTTGCTAAAAAATTGTTTGTAACAATTGCATTAAGTGGTAGTTCGTATGTTTAAGAAAAAAATCAGGAAAAACTCCAGCAGCACAAGAAAGCTAAGAGGTTGTGCAGTGCAGGGCTAGCTGTGACATAGACAAAGGAACTAGGCTGGTGGTGAGGTTCACGCTCAAGCCTCCCAGCCAGCCTGCCACAAAGACTATTACATACACGTTCTTGAAACTTAGCTTTGAGTCAGGAGGAGCCTGTTTCAATGTTAATGCAGTAACCAGCAAAGGCCATATATTGATTTCTTTTTTTACAAGAATGTGCTTTTGAACATGTTGTTCTCTTAGAGGCTAAGTTATTTCTCCTTGTGTGATTGATACAAACGTCCTTTTATTTTTCCCCCAGTGTATGTACTCCAGGAGGTCCCTAACTCTTCCCTAAGATCAACCCCCACCAGTGGAGCTTGTCCCTCCATGGAAATCCGTATCTGCATCTTATTGTACAATGCTATGTTGTTTCTTCGGATGTCTGCCTCCACACAGGATTGTTACTCTTTTTCACGTTGTATCATCTCAGTGTTTGCTGAGAAGATGGCTAGATGGATAGTGGATGAACAAATGAATGAATAAAGCTATTATCACTTGTGAATATCTGAGTTCAAGTAAGTTTATAAATTTTGCCAGGTTTTGAACAAGATAGAAAGAATGGAACTCAGGACAAGAAAGATTTTATAGGAAAGGGAGAAATCAAGACATTCAATAATAGTTTTTCAACTTCATTATTATATTTTGGCAGCCTTGTTGTTCTTCAAATAAAATTTCTGTAAAACCTGTATATAAAATAAGATAAATGGGGAATGAAGAAGGGGAGCTGCAGCTGTTGGACCCTTTTGCCTTTACCCTTGGACCAGGAGAATCTCTAAGTAACTCAAGGTTATGCAATTCTGTATGTGAACCATTGAACCAACTTGTATTCAAGATCAGAAGCTCCTAGGACATCCAACCAGAGGTGCAGAACAGCTTTAACGACTCTCCTGACTCTGCCCATACATGTTTCAATTGACATTGCTGAGGACTCTTCACTCACTGCAAGTTCCTATATGCCCCGTTTAGCAACCTGTCCTTAAAATCACCAGAAGAATAAAGGGCCCAAGGCTAGGTTGTTGAGGCTCAGCTTTAGATCAGTCTGTTAGCGAGTCCCACTATGATCTATGGCCTGTTTCTGATTACTAGGTTCTTCTTTAATTTCTTTATAGTGCTGTTCTGTTCGAGGAAGGGGTAACCCTCTCACTGTTTATTCACAACACAATACAGCGTTTCTTCTGAGGCCATGCTTCTGCTTAGATCTCTATAATGTCACTTTAGAGTATGGATTCTATTTGCTAGTCTCAGGTTTTGTCCCAGTGGTTGTGCCAATATCCTGTTTACCCGATGGACTTACTGCTCCATGTGGAAGGCTCAGCTCCTGGGACTCCTGGCTACTGTCCTGTTCCTGGTACGGCCTAGTCACCTGCCCCCAACACCTACTGGTTTGATCCATTCTATAAATCTGAAATTCAGCTGTTGGGTCACCAAGGAAAAAGGAAACAAACATGTAAGAGAAAATAATGTCGCCGATGCCAGGTAAGTTAGGCCCAGCTGTGCTTACCTGAATTCACTAGATTGGAAGCCAGGAACCATGGGTTCACTTCCAAGACTTCTATGGAGTAAGATGTGGTATTGATAGAATTACTATGCTGCATATCGAATTCTATATCTGTGAAATGGTCTGCTGGACTAAATGATCTCTAATATTCTTATCCTTATCGCTAACATATCTCATAGTTTAGGATTTCACAATTGCACCATAAAAAAGAAGGATATTGTATTCTTCGCCTTTCTTCCATTGTGCTACAAATGCCTTTTAAATGTTTCTCCTTGTATCTCCAAGTTATATTGCTGTACCCAATCATGTCTATGAGATGGATTTTCTAGTGACACAAAGGAACATGTACAACATAACTTCATTTCTAACCTCAGAACTCCAAATTTCTATGCTGCAAAGCTGGTCTCTAAGGTCTTCAGCCTTCAAGCTTCCCTCATCAATTCCTAATTCTCCATGTGAGTAGAAAGGTGAGGACAGACACAGTCCTCCTGTAGGCAATTGACGCAGTTTAGAGGGTAAACACAGCTTGAGGATTATATTATGCCATGTCCCCCTTCTAAAATGTATTAACATATTGAATCTGCACAGTAATTTATGAGATAATTTCTTTTCCCCATTTTTCACACAGGGCATCTGAGACACAAAGAGTTTAAGTACACAGGTGAAGGTCACATAAACGGTAAGAGACTGAGCTGGAATTCAAAGGCCAGCAACTCCAGTGTCTCCTTCTAAACACTATGCTGTGCCACCTCACTGACAGACAGAGGAGGGTTCCTTGTAAATAACCGCTAACCGGAACATCACACATACCACCCGTTCCTGTCTCTGTTGCTTCCCTCACTGCAAATCTCTTTCTTCTGTCTCAAGCTTTTGTTCACCATTGCTGAAATCTCTATGCTGTCCAATTATTTGCTTGATTTTTGCAAAAATTCATTTTCTCAAAAAGAAGCTCAGTGAAGCAAATCTTAAATTCTAAATGTCACGCCTGTCAATTAGCAGTGTGACCTTTACCAATTCGCTCTCCCTCTCTGGGTCTCAGTTTTGCTTCACTAAAACCTCTAAGGTTTGCTGCAGCCTGGTCATTGTTTATGATGGTGTGAACAAAGGAATTCGACTTATAGCATTTTAAAGGGTTTACGTGTTAGAGGTTTATGAAAGTATTTGTTAAAAATATTTTATCATTTTCAAAGAAATAAACACATTTATTCATATAGTGTCAGGCTTTAAAATGAGTTTTAAACATGTGTAGAACCTTGGCAATAGCTTGGTATACTCACAGAAATTGTTTACCAATTTTTTTAATTGGTAAAAGAATGAATGCATGTATTGATGGAATTAGTTAATGAAATAAATGCTGTCAAGTTTAATACAATCTGTGATCCTTATAAAGTCGTTAATATGGTATTCTACACAAGCTTAGCCCAAGGACTCTTGGCCTTGCCCCCCAAGCAGGCCAGATTTTGCAGAGACTCTCCTTGCCACTGACTTTCTTTCCCATCTATAGCTCCAAGAGAGATTCTTTTTTTATCAAGTCATGGAGCTTTGGAGAGACAGACTTCTTGTTGCTCCATAGATCACATAATTTATAGGCTCTTTTGTTATTGGTTTGGGCAGAATGACTCTCTCAGCACATGCTCCCCTCACCCTTGGAAGCACCTCCATCATAACAGTTACTCTGCTGTGTCATGATTCCTTATCCGTTAAACCCTCTGGACAGCAAGCATTTTTTCTATTGGGGACTGTGTCTTGTTTCTTTCACTTTCCATTCTTCATCTCCTTCCTGGTATATGTTAATCATGAGAGAAATGTTGCCTGATCTTTGTAATACATGAGCTAATAGGGGTTATAAAAAGGATAACTATAAATATTCCTCATTCTGTAATTATTAGTCAAATACTTTGGAAGCTGTAAAAGTTCTGCAGGAACTAAGCTTTCTGAACTATCTGCTGGGATATCACAAGGGAGGCATCTCACCTTAGCATCCCTTTTTCCAGGTATCCCTCTTCTGCAATCATTTTTGCTCCAAAGAGTGTCTTTCCTCAAGCAACTCTCTGCTGTCAGAAAGTCAAATCCTTTGGAGTATTCTGTGGGTCCTGGAGCTACCTAAAATGATCTTGGGAAAATCCCTTTACTACCTCATATACAATTATCTAAACTGGATTTCCATGTCTTCCTCCAAGGTTCTGTTGCATAGCTCATTTCCTCTGTTTTCACTGCTACCATCTAAGTAGAATTAAAATTATTCCTAACCTGAGCCCTCTGTTCTTTCTATAGTTAATTGTCTTCTTGCCATGAGTATTAGACTTTGCTTTGTCTTATGGGATTCTAAGGTTTACAATTCATATTATGACTGCAAGATATTTGCAAATAAATTGTGAAAACTAATTTGGACACAGGTAAGTATTTGATTTTCCTGCATTATATCAAATAAAAGTCAAACAGCTTCTGGGAATAATAATATTGCAAGGCCCTGTGAAATAAGAGCCTTATGAAAGAAACAAACAGAGATCTAGAGGTGTTCAGCTGTCTCCAGTCTTACCATCTCCTGAACATGCTATCTTGAACAATTGAACAATTGCTATTGAGTGAATAGTTGTGTCCCACTCAAATTCATATGTTGAAACCTATTCCCCAATGTAATGGTATTTGGAGGTGAGGCCTTTGAGAGGTGATTAGGTGATGAGGGTGGAGCCCTCATAAATGGGATTAGTTTCCTTACAGAAGAAACCCCAGAGAGCTCACTTGCCCCTTCTACCATGTGAAATCACAGCAAAAGACAGCAGTTTATGAACCAGGAAACTGGCTCTCACTAGACACCAAACATGTTGTGCTTTGATCTTGGACTCCCCAGCCCCCAGGACTGAGAAATAAATGTTTGTTGTTAATAAGCTACTCAGTCTATGGCATTTTTGTTATAGCAGCAGACTAAGACAGAAAATTGGTACTGAGAAGTGAAGTTCTGCTGTAACAGATGCCTGAAAATATGGCAGCAGCTTTGGAACTGGGGGATGGGTAGAGGGTGAAAGAGTTCAGAGGCGTATGATAGAAAAAGCCTACATTGCTATGAATGAACCATTAAGGACAATTCTTGTGAGGTCTTAGAAAGAAAAGAGGAGAGGTATAAAGAAAGTGTCAATCTTCTTAGAGAATGCATGAGTAATCTTGCACAGAATGTGGGTAGCAATATGGACGGTAAAGGCCATTCTCGTGAGATCTCTGAAGGAAATGAGAAACATGTTATTGGACAATGGAAGAAAGGCTGTCCTGTTATAAACTGGCAAATACTTTTGCTGAATTGTGTATGTGTCCTAGTGTTTTGTGGAATATTGAGCTCATAAGTAATAAAATTGGATATTTGGCTGAGGAAATCTCTAAGCAAAGTGTTCATGGAGTATCCTGGTTCCTCCTGATGGGTTATAGTAAAACACCAGGAGAGATAACTCAGTTTAAGACTAAATTGTTAGGTAAAAAAGAAGTAGAACTTAAAGATTTGGAAAGAAATAAAGAAGGGAGAAGTAAAATTATCTCTGTTTGCAGAGGAAATGATCATATATGTAGAAAACCCGAAAAGCTCAACCAAAAAACTGTTACAACTAAAAAATGAATTCAGTTAAGGTGCAGGATACAAAGTCAACATACACAAATCATTTGTGTTCCTATACATAAACAATGAACTATCCAAAAATGAAATTAAGAAAACAATCTCATTCAAAATAGTAAAAAAACAATAAAATACTTAAGAATAAACTTAACCTAAGTGGTGAAAGATTTGTACAGTGAAAATATAAAATATTGATGAAAGCAATTAAAGAAGACACAGATAAATGGAAAGACATTCCATGTTCAGGGATTTTAGGAATTAATATGATTAAAGTGTGATCTAAGATTCAATGCAATGCCTATCAAAATCCCAAAGGAATTCTTTACAGAAATAGGAGAAACAATCCCAAAATTCATATGGAACCAGAAAAGATCCCGAATGGCCAATCCAACCTTGAGAAAGAAAAACAAAGCTGGAGGCATTATACTTCCTGACTTCAAAATATACTACAAAGCTGCAGTAATCAAAACAGTATGGTACTGAACCTGAAGAGACATTTCTCAAAAGAAGACATATGAATGTTCAATAGGTATATAAGAAGTTGCTCAACATCACTGATTATCATGGAAATGCAAATCAAAACCTTAACGTGTTATTATCTCACATTTGCTATGGTTATTAGCAAAAAGACAAATGATAAAAAGTGTTGACAAGGCTGTGGAGAAAAGGGAACACTTGCACATTGTTGGTGTGAATGTAAATTGTGAAGCCATTATGGAAAACAGTATGGAGTTTCCTCAAAAAATTAAAAATAGAACTACTTGTAATTGAGCAATTCCACTTCTGAGTATATATGCAAAGGAAATGAAATCACTCTCTCAAAGAGACATCTGCACACCCATGTTCATTGCAGCATTATTCACAATAGCCAAGATATGGAAACAAACTAAACGTCTGTCAATGGATAAAAAAAATGTGCCATTTGCAAAAAACATGAGTGAATCTGGAGGATATTATAGTAAGTAAAATGTCAGGTACAGAAAGACAAATACTGCGTGATCTCACATGTGGAATCTAAAAAAGGTGAAGTCGTGAAAGCAGAGAGTAGAATTGTGTTTGCCAGGGTGAGGGTGGGGAAAATGGAGAGATGGTCAAAAGTTACGAAGTTTCAGGGCCAGTCCCAGTGGGCCTGGTGGTTGAGTTCAGTGTGCCGCGCTTCAGTGGCCTGGCTTCAGTGACCAGGCACAGACCTACACCACTCTGTTAGCAGCCTTGCTGTGCTGGCAGCCCGCATAATAAAAAATAGAGGAAGATTGGCACAGATGTCAGCTCAGGATGAAACTTCCTCAGTAAGGAAAAAAAAAAAGGTTACAAAGTTTCAGTTGTGCAAAATGAATTACTATTGGAGATTTAATGTACTACATGGTAACTATAGCTAAAAATACCACATTATATACTTGTAATTTGGTAAGAGATTTGAGCTTACATGTTCTCATTACAAAAAAGTAACTATGTAAGGTGATGTGATTATGCTAATATGTTAACTAGCTGATTGTGCCAATCATTTCACGAGTCACATTTCATCAACACTTTTATCATTTACATACATATAAAAAATCACATTTCATACCTTAATATACACAATTTTTCTGTGTCAATTATATCTCAATAAAGTTGGAAAAAATAAAATGGAGTATTAAAATGTCCAACTATTTTTGTTGGATTGTCTTTTGTTTCCTTTAATTCTATCAGTTTTGCTTCATATATTTTAGGATTCTGTTTTTAAATGCATGTGTTTTGGTAATCATGTTTTCCTAATGTATTGACCCTTTTATAATTGAAATTACTTTGCCTCTAGTAACAATTCTTGTCTTGCAGTTTTTTGTCAGTTATTAGTACAGTCATGTGCTGCATAACAACGTTTTGGTCACTGATGGACCACATATATGATGGTGATTTCCACAAGATCTTAATGGTGCTGAAAAATTTCCATCGCCTAGTGACATCATAGCCATCATAATCTCATTGTGCAATGTATTACTTGTGTGTTTATGGTAATACTAGTGTAAACAAACCTACTGTGCTGCCAGGCATATAAAAGTATAGCACATACAATTATGTACAATACATAATACTTGATAATGATCATAAATGACTGTGACTGGTTTATGCAATTACTACACTATCATTTTTACCATTATTTTAGAGTGTACTCTTTCTACTTATAAAACAAATGTCTACTATAAAACAGTATGCCGTATTATGCTGGCAGCAGCCTCATACATCTCATGTTTACCAGGTTTCATGATTGCCTCGTCTTCTCTTCGCTTGATTTAATCTCCTGATGTTTTGTTCATCATGGCCCCGAAGTATACAAAGTCCACTGCTAATGTTGGCACTGAGAGACCATGTTGCGTGATTGACATGGAAATTCAATTAAAAGTAATAAAGGACTGTGAAGATGGAAAATCAGTGATGGTTATTGTTCCCAGTCAGGCATGCCCCATTGCACCATAGCTACAATCTTGAAGAACAAGAACAAAGTGACAGGAGATGTTAAAGGATCTGCTTCATTGAAGGCAACAAGACTAGTAAAAATTCAAGAAGGGCCTGTATAAGACAGGGAGAAACTTATAATGACCTCAATTCAAGACCAGACACAGAGGCGTATCCCTCTCGGCACCATGACGATCACGGCCAAAGCAAAATTTATTTATGGTGTCAAAAGAAAAGGCTGGACTTGACTACAATGTTGAATTTACTGCTAGCTCTGAGTGGTTTAAATGATGCAAGAATCATTATTCACTACATAATGTGAAAGCGAGTGTTGAGTCTGAGAGTGCCAACATGAAGATAACTGACGACTTTTTGGAAACTCTAGATAAGCTGATTGTGAAGGAAAATTACTTGCCAGAGCAAATACTCAATGTGGATGAAACTTCCCTGTTCTAGAAATGGATGCCTCAAAGTCATCCACCAGGAGGCCAGATTGTTTGACCAAGTTATTTAAACTTTCTTTTTCTCAGTTACCTCATTTTAAATAAGCATGTTAATATTGTTGTCTGAGCTGAATGGTAAGATATAAAATGTACTTATTATCATGCCTGGGCAGTCATTTAATAAGTATATGCTATTATTAACTGATTTAATTGTACCATGTCATATTTAGGATCCATTTAACATGAATTCAAAATATTTTCTTAAAATACACGTTGAGGCTTGGTTTTCACAGATTCTCTTTCTCTTAGTGAGAACAATTGGGGCCTGGAGATGGCACAGCTTGTGATGAGTAGAGTCAGTCTCAGAGGGGCTTGGGTCTCACTGAAACACAAGAACATATGGAAGTGAACAGAAGTAAAATTACTGTTGAACAGACTCAAAATCCTGAAAAATAACCTATCAAATTACAAAGTACGAGGTGAGGATTAACCAGGAGACCTGCATTCATGGGCAGTAGCATAAATGATTGAGGGGCGTGAATGATTTTGTTGAAAGCACTTCAGGAACTGAGACTAGGAGTGGATATGCAACAGGATGTCCCTTTCCCCATGATGCTCAATACATGCTGTGATAGTGGACCAGCTACCTAAAAGGAATCTTGCAGGCCTAGGGGCTATACTCACACGGGTTCAAAATAATTCATGCAAACAAAAGAAAAACAACAAAAACAAAAAAGCAGAGTGCAAAGCATTAAAAATTGTATACTACTTAATCTTTGCTTTGTAAATATAACCCATGAAGGCAAGACAGGAGACACTGAAACATAAGAGAATGGCTGAGCCTCACAGGAGAGGGAAGTGGTTTGAAAAAGCTAAATATAAAGCACACAAAACAAAGCTGAGTTTACTTCTGCAAAAGTTTCTTTAGAGCATAAATTTTTGTCTCAATTCTACGTTTTATTTTCTAATTGATTCTGCTTGTCTTCTGCCTCTAACTACTAGATCATTGACTTTAAGCAATGTACTGAACCTAGGAGGGATAATAGATAATTCAAATGGATGGATAGGTCATTGAAAAACTAATCAATTACTCCCTAGATACACAAAGCGGATATTCCCTAAAAAACGTATTTGTAGCAGTGTGCACAGCACGGATTAACCAGAATAAATCTAGCGTTATCTACGTCTCAGTTTGTCCATCCTAAAAGCATTTTGTCTGCATTGCTTATTTCACTTCCCTTTACAGTCACCTAATCCCTATGTTTCTTACTCATTTGCATTTAATCATGGAAGCAGTGTTTACTAAGGTTTGTTTGAATCCTTTCTATTCTGGAATTTTTATAATTACCTAGAAAATAAGATTTTATTGCTACTTAATAAAATTTGGCTACATTTAACATAAAAGCAAACAAATGTTAATAGTAGGCCTGGTGTAAATTTCACTTCAGGATTTAGAATGAATAATAAATTTGAAAGAAAATAATACAAAATAAAGATTCATATACTAATAGATATGCAATGGTAAAACTTAGGGGAAATAACATTGACTCTAAATTTATTTATGATCATATCTTTTGCACAGAAGCATGTGCTTCTTCGACTGTTCTCACATCTTCTTTACTGCTTAGAATTTTAAAACTTTCACAGTATTGCTATTAAAATGTGTACATTTAGAATAAATTATAGATGCCGAAGGTCATTGAAACAGTTGGTGGCAAAGCCAAGATGCAGACAGGATTCTCCGGACTCCTTGACCAGTGCTCATTCATTCCAATTTCCTCCTGCTGTCTGGGAGCATTTACCTGCTTTTGCCCTCTCTAGAGAAGTTTACTCTGCTACACATTCTTACTCAATTTTTTTCTACAAGATCCTCACTTCTTCGATGTCTTGCTATCAAAGGGAAAGAAAAAATATGCTATTTTATTCTAATATGAAAATTACCAGTAAGTTAGAATGTTAGCTCCCCCAAGATCCTGACAGTTTCAAATAGGACATTTGTTTTCCCTTTAAGGATAATCCCTACTCCCAAAAGATAGCCCTCCTATGGCAAGTTGTTGTGAATAATATCAGGCAGGGATTCATTCCCTGTGACAATAAAATACAAGTAATTTCCTACTCAGCTTGTTTGGTCTGAAACATCACACTTGTTCATGTATACTGTAGTACAGAAACTGATACTTATTCTACAACTTTCCGAGGGTTTCCATGTGAATTATCCCATTTGATCTTATGTCATAGGACATCACATATTCTGGCCTGATAAATTGACAGAGATAGGACTGAGAGAGAAACCAGGTGGAGTCAACGACTGTGTCCCAGACTAGTCCTAAAATATGTACAACAGTTTGTCATTACTGCCCAAGCTTTTACTTACCATAATTAAGTTGAGACAAACCTACTGATTTTGCATACAATCAGGTGAAGAACTTTCACATTGTTCAGGATATACTGTTGACATATGTGACAGTCCAAAGGCCTTTGTTGACCACTTTATCTTCCGTCACACACTCTGAAATTACAAAATTTCTACTAATAACTTTAACATGAATAACTCATCAACAAAATAACCTCAGGTTTAATATGTCTTTTCATAAAAATACCTTTCAATTTAATAATAATGCCACTCATGTAATATAAAATTGTATTCTTCATTTTATTCAACTTTCCTTTTGCATCCAAACTGGAATAGCGGTTTGATTGAGAATTGTTTCCATAAACCTTTCAACCCACAAAGCTACAGCCGCTTAGCAAACTACCTGCACAAATGAATCACCACTTCTTTTCTTTTCCCAATTCTTTGTTACTTCTCAGGTGCTGAGTTTTCTTATTACTTGTGAAATTAAACAATAATACACATATTCAAAAAGTATATGGGTATGCATTTCAGTTCTTGTTTAATTTCTCCTAGCTTGAGCTGCTGCCTTGCTATCTTGATACTGTCTTTCTCACACAAAGAAGGGAGTATTGCCAACATGGCTTAGACCCCATGACTTGTTTTCTCTAAACTTGAAGCTAGACCATTGTACTTACTGTTAAGATAATCCCGGGGCCAGCCCCATGGCCTAGTGGTTAAGTTCAGCACGCTCAGCTTCAGTGGGCCAGGTTCGTGAGTCTGGATCCCAGGCACGGACCTACACCACTCATTGTGGCAGCAACCCATATATAAAATAGAGGAATATTGGCACATATGGTAGCTCAGGGCTAATCTTCCTCAAGCAAAAAAAGAGGAAGATTGGCAACAGATATTAGCTCAGGGCTTATCTTTCTCAGCAAAAAATAAAATAAAATAATGCCTACTCTTTGACAACAGATGGTAAACATATGTGAACACTGTCCCACTATAAAGGAAAAAAGCCATAGTCGTCATTGACTATCAATTTCCAGGCCTAAAACACAGGAGTTGCTTAACAGACATTTCTGAATTATGAATGAACAAACAAGGAAATGAATAAAGGATGTTCTTGATGATGTAATCTGCAGCTCACACCCTAGGATTATAAATTTGCATGTTTGTCTATTATCCAGGTATTTCTTGGATCCACTGACCCACCTGAGATATTCTATGTAGTTTTGTTATCCAGTATATTCTTGTCTTCTCATGTCCCAAATAAAAGTACTCTTTCTGAGATGAAACACAAGATTAAGAAGACTGCTTTCCTTTAAATCATACCAAATGGGTTTGAACTTACTCTTTAGTTTTCTGGTAGAAATTCAGAAAATGAAAGTAAACACAAGATATATAGGAGTAAACCACATCTTTGGAAACTGAGTAATTTGCAGCAAATTGGTCAGCCAGGTGACCATATTAGCTCAGATTTTCCTTTTATTTAAAACGTTTATTCAGAGGTTGCTTCTGAAAGATACTATGCATTTTACTCACAGAATACATTTTGTAAAATTTTGAGCTAGAGAGTCAATCATAATTATTTTAAATTATAAGAACATCAAATCTCCAAATCCTGCAGTGATGGATGTAGATACATGTATAATGAATTTTAATTGACTGATTTAAGCTGGTCTTTGTGAAGGATAATATACCTCTTAAAAGATAAGAAGCTTATAGAGTGATTCTTATGCACAAGTGAACATCAGAATTATATGTAATTCTTTTAGGATGTACACATGCCTGCTATGCATTTACGATCTACCTAAGTTAACTAAGCCAGATATTCATTTCTTTCAAAAGTTTTCCAGGTAAGTATGATACATATCTCTAAATAAGTAGGGTGGCTACTCAATTTCTATTCTAATAGTAACAAGTGAAAAGTTGCATTCATTTAGGTAAATAATGGAAACTGCTGAAATAGGCATTCCTCAAAATATCAGCGGCTTAATCAATAAAGGTTTATTTCTTATCAAATCACAATTTGCTACAGGTTATTCAGGAACCAATATTCTGGCATGTACTGGCTTCCAGTGTCTTCAGTTCTTTCACTTAATACTATACATACAGCCTTCAGAGAAGAGGGTGGATCTGCTTTTAATCACCTCATTGCAAAAGAACATTCTGTTAATAAGAACAGGTTACATTGTCCCCAGTAAACGGAAGGCAGGCAAGAAATGTCAATTAGCAATGTTCTAAGGAGAAAGTGACAAACTTTGATATTGGTAATGCCTAGTAAAGTAATGGATACCAATAACGATTTAAAGATAAATGGAATTCTAAAACATTACTCCTTACAGTATGTGATCCTTGATATTTATATATCTAAATATTTCAGAATACAGAAATTTAATACACAAATATGCTTAAAATTATAAAACAAATCTTTTATATTAGTCCAGTCCTATGTGTCTTCTACTTAACTATGGAAAGTAAAGAAATTACCTACATCCTTAAAAGTTGTAAAACAATTGTTTAATTCGTTCAACTCTTTTAAGACATCCATTTAATTTCATTGAGAAAGACAGGTCAAATTTACTTTTCATTGCACCAAATGAGTGCTCTACTGTTACATGGTTTTCCACCCAAACATTGATGAAGATAGTTGTTCCAAGTGTTGCAAGAAAGAAAAGTAAAATCACTTCATAATGGAAGTTGCGTTTGTCTATAAAAATTACACTTAGGAAACAAATAAGAATTTGTTTCCCACATTCAATATTTGACTCATTTTTTCCCATGTCAGTAAGCTCTGCTCTCCACCTTTACAGCTAAAACACATTTCAGTGCCAAGGAAGGAATCACTGACCTTTGGTTATCAAACTGTGCAATATACAACTCTGAGGGTTAAAGGGAATAGGTCCAGCACCTGCAGGCTTTGGTGAATTACTTATGGCTTTCTACACCATAGATTTCTCCATACTTTGTTTTTTCCAAGGATGATGTGAGGATCACATTACAAAATGCAACTAAAAACAAACAAACAAACCAAATAAATGTAATATTTAATTTAAGCTTGACACTGTGTAATTATTTATGAAGATATGGTAAAGCTAACACAGAAGTTTCTTTGTGTTTCTCTGTGTGTGTATGTGTGAGGAAGATTGGTCCTGAGCTAACACATGTCACCAATCCTTCTCTTTCTGCTTGAAGAATATTGTCCCTGAGCTAAAATCTGTGCCAGTCTTCTCCTACTTTGTATGTGGGATGCTACCACAATGTGGCTTGATGAGTGATGTGTAGGTCCTCACTCGGGATCTGAACCTGTGAACCCTGGGCTGCTGAAGTAGAGCATACAAAGTTAACCAGTATGCCACCTGGCCTGCCCCCAGAAGTTTCTTGTTCAGTATTTTTTGAAAGAGTGAGTACATACAAGAAAATTAATTCGTTAGGACCTCCCTGCAACTCACATAGGGATAATGGACTTAGGAGATTTGACATAGTTGAGGAGCTATGAGATGTTTTTGACCAGGCATGTGATGTATTTTTTCACACTCATTCTTGTCTCCTTTTTTGGGAGAAAGACTACTGTAAACTCTGAGACTTTTGCTATTCTCAATCACACAGAGCATATGATAATTTTTAGAAAATAGTTGGCAACAATTATTTGCAATCTGGAACTAATCATGATTTGAGCCATTTATCTAAAATATCCTTTCAGAAAGTCAAAGATGAAAGATATGTGAAACAAAATAAGATCCCTTATCAAACCTAATCTAGGGTATAGGCATTTCAAGATAACAACTAATCAAATGTTAAGTGGATAATGTTAAATGGAAGAGTTTAAATCAATCACTAAAAGACAGGCTTGTCTAAGTGTAACAAATTGGAGTTTAACAGTCAACTCTATTAAACAATAAAGTTGCTACCAGGGGAAACTACAAGCAATTTACAAAGGGACATTCTGAGTAAAGCAATTATGAAATACAACATACATGTTTAACAATGTCACAGAAAAGATGTGGACTCCTTAAATTCCAATTTGCATATTCACATTAGGTAAGCCCAGTCATGTTTTTGGTTTCAATTATTGTTCATATGTTAATGACTCTCACATCTTTATCCCTAAATAAGGGCTCTCTCTTGAAACATACTCACATACAAGCACATATATACACACTAACAAACAACTACATAAAATAAATCTTCAATTCTGGATTATTTAGGTTAAACTAATTCTACTTGAGACATAATTCATTATTTCTACTTGCATCACCTCTTGTGTTTCTTTTTAAATGGCACCAGAAAATTCATAAGCAATGCCCAATTTTATAAGTAAGAGATGAGAGAGATATCCTTGACTAAACTTTATTTTTCTACACTATTATTTATAGCATTTTTAAGGAAATACCAAGTTCTGTTTATTGTACTTCTTTAGTCCAGATGATTATTACATCCACGTGGTTGTTTCATGAACTTCCTAACTAGTTTCATTGTCACTAGTTTCACCTAAATTGCCACAGTGCTATCATATTGATCTTACCAAAATTCATATCTGACCATGTGTTTTTCCTAAATAAAACTTTTTTTATGGTTGCCCATCACTAAACTTCCAAACTTCTACTGTAAGAGTTAGCAAACTATGACCCATGGGCCAAATCTAGTCTACCACTTGTTTTTGTAATCTCTGAAAGCTAAGAATGATTTTTATATTTTTAAAATTACTACATTTTAAATGACTATAAAATTATCTACACAATATCCTTGATTTTGCTTCTTGGTCTGTAAAGCCTAAAATGTTTACCCTCTGGCCCTTTATAGAACAAGGCTGTGGACCCCTATGCTAAGGACCTGTAGAAAGCCCGTTACATATAGTGTTACTCTATCAGCCTTGTCTCTTACCATACCATTGACACCTACTTTCCAACCAAGATGATCCTATAAATTGTTGAATTTTTAGAAAATAAAATGCTCATTCTCACCTCTGGTCCTTACCCCAGTGCTCTCACTCTGGAACAATATTCCCCTCTGCTATCTTCATCATTAGGAAAAGCCCTTTCTTCCTTCAAATTCAGTTTATATCTTCCAAGAAAACTTTACTGAACTTTGTTGTACTAGAATAGGCGGCAGTTTGGTTCTCTGACAAAGTCTCATTTTTAAATCTGCATAGTACTTGTTCCACAGTGCAATATGTGGTAGTTTTCATTTTCCTAAATGGCTGCCATAATATCTCCCATCCTGTCTGCTCTTCTGTACTATGACTTGCCACACCCCTACAAGAGGTGGAGTCTATGTCCTCACCCTCTGAGTCTGGGTGGAACTTGTAACTGACTTGATTAATAGGATATGAAAGAAATGACACTATATCAGTTATGATAGTATCCCTTAAAAGACCTAGGATACCTGCCACTTCAAAGCCAGTCTCTGTACGAATTATGGTTGTTGTGGGTCCATCATGCAGTAATTAGCCTATTACATGATGAGGCCATGGAGAGTGAGATGCCAGGTGGAGAGAGAGAGAGGCCAAGGGACAATGAGACACCAACCGTGTGAATGAAGAAGCCACTGTGGAAGGGGATCTTCCAGCCTTGATGCTGCAGCTGACACCACATGAGTTAGAGACCAATTGCCCCGCTGAGCTTCTTCTAAATTTCTAACCTACAAAATACGAGCAAACAAAATTGTTGCTTTTACCCAGAACAAAAGACCTGCCTCATTGCTAATCTGCTTTCCCCATTTGAATGTAAGGTTTAGATGACTGAATATGATTCTCTGTTACTAAGTTGGTTTCATGGAGCCCGGCATACAGGAAGTACCTGTTAAATACTTATGGAATGAATGAGTCAGTTTTCAAAGTTGAATGTACAACTTAATATGAAAATAAATCAAGTTCCAGGAAAGTGTGTAGCTCACAGGTGCTGTATTTTATGGAGAGAAGAAAGCATAAGGGAGCTGAAAAGGAAGTGGGAAGAAGGAGTGAAAAGGAGGCATAAGGTGGATTTAGATGGGGTTACAAATAAGAAAAGTATTGAGCAGGTGGAGGTGGTGTGAAAGTGCCTTGGGGGTCCGCAAGACCAGCCCAATGATTCGTTAGGTGGATCCAGCAGATAGTCTTACTCCTGACTATGATTTACTGTGACAAGTGGATTTAAAGCAAAATTACCAAAGGGAAAGCATATGGGGTGAAGTCCTGGGGAAAGCAGGATCAAGTTTGCAAGGGTTCTCTCCCAGCAGAGTCACACAGGATGCACTTAATTTTCCCTGCAATGAGTTGTGACAGCATTTGTGAAATGTTGCCAACTAGGGAAGTTCACTAAAGACTCAGCATCCAGGGTTTTTGCTGGGGTCTGGTGAAGCAGGCAACTTCTGCCTGGCACATATAAAAATTCCAGACACCTAGAGGAAATCAGGTGTTCAGCATAAATTATACTGTTTATACAAATAGTTTAGACATACTAAGCCACTCTTAGCAGTCTGGGGGATGGCGAGAACCTTCCTGAACTCTAAGTTCCCAGACGCCAGCTAAGGGGTAACCTTATAAGCAGGACTTTCAAAGAATAGCAGTCAGCTCTTCTATGTTAACTGTTTCTGCAAAGAAGGGAAGGTCATATGCCTAGGGCTACCCACAGCCCCTTAGATACTATCATCCATAAGTCATTTGTGACTCCAGAGGAAAAATAATGCTAACTCCAATTTCAATTAAGACAAACTTGTGCTGATTGTCCTGAATAGAACTTTAAAAATGTTAGTTTTTAGTATGAATGATAAATGAATTCTTTCCATATAATTCTTATATTAAAAGAAAATCTTTGATTTTTTTTAAATGCTGCAAACATTTATTGACTATCTGCCATGTATAGGCACTGTGCTAAAATCTTTAATGATGATCGTAAAACAGAGACTTCCTATTAGGACTTAAGGGTACAGTGTGGAAGACTGAGTAATCAATAAATAACTACTGTGAGATCCGGCGTGGGCTATACTAGAGGACTATGTGGTTTACTTTGTCCTTAGCAAAGGAGATAGCTAGTGGTGTTGGAGAGAATGCTGGTGAATATTCCTTTCCTGAAGCGCCTAGTGAGTCAAAACCTTATGAAAGGGATTTAGCAGGGCAGAAACAAGAAGGATTTTACCTTTTCAGCAGAGAGAATAATATAACCAAAGGCTTTATAATCCATGGCACATTTAGGGAATTGCAAGTAAAGTCTGTTACTGAAATGCAGATCTTGGAGGGGAAAAATTAGAGGTGGAAATAATCAACTGAGCTGAGATTATTGAGTAGATTTCAGAGCACACTAAGAGATCTAACCTCAAATAAAGGTAAGGAAGTTCTTAAAGTGAAAAGACAGGGTTAGAGTATTTAAAAACAGATTTTCAAATCCTGATGGAAAAAATGGATTAGAGCAGTTTTTCCCTTACCTTAGTTCCTTTTATTTTAAAGACTTTATTTTTTAGAGAAGTCTTAGATTAACAGCAAAATTAAGGAAAAGGTATAGAGATGTCATATATACACCTTGTCCTCACACATTCACAGCCTCCCCCATGATCAACACCCCCTACCAGAGTAGTACATTTGCTAAAACTGATAAACTATCTTGACGTATCATAATCGCCGGAGGTCTATAGTTTATATTACAGTTCACTCTTGGTGTTGTACATTGTATGGGTTTGGTCAAATGTGTAATGGCATGTATCCATCATTATAGCATCATACAGAGCATTTTCACTGCCCTAAAAATACTCTGTTTTCTACCTATTCATCTTCTTCACACTCCAGCCCCTGGCAATCACTGACCTTTTAATATCTCCATAGTTTTGCCCTTTCCAGAATGTCATGTAATTGGAATCATACAGTATGTAGCCTTTTCTTTCACTTCGTAATGTGCATTTAAGGTTCCCTATGTCTTTCCATAGCTTTATAGCTCATTTATTTTTAGTGATAAATAATATTCTGTTGTCTGGATATACCACACTTTATTTATCCATTCACCTACAGAAGAGCATCTTAGTTGCTTTCAAGTTTTGGCAATTATGAATAAAACTTCTATAAACATCTATGTGCAGGTTCTTGTGTTGACATAAGCTTTTAATTTCTTTGGGTAATACCAAGGAACATCATTCCTGTATCATATGATAAGAGTACATTTAGTTTATAAGAAACTGTCAACTGTCTCCCAGAATGGCTGTACCATTTTGCATTCCCATTGTCAATGTAACAGACTTCTTGTTGCTCCACATCCGCGCCAGCATTTGTGCTGTCAGTGCTCCAGATTTTTGGCCATTCAAATAGGTATGTAGTGGTATCTCATTGTTTTTTTAATTTGCATTTCCCTGCTGACATATATTGTGGAGCATCTTTTCATTTGCTTACTTACCATCTGCATATCTTCTTTGGTGAGGTATCTGTTAAAGTTTTTGAGTCATTTTTCAATCAAGTTGTTTGTTTTCTTATTGTTGGGCTTTAAATGTTCTTTCTATATTTAGGATAATAGTCTTTTATCAGATAAGTCTTTTGAAAATATTTTCTCCCAACCTGTGGTTTGTCTTTTTATTCTCTTGACATTGTCTTTCATAGAAGAGAAGTTTTTAATTTTAATGAAGCACGGCATATCCATTATTTCTCGCAGGGATTGTGCCTTTGGTGTTGTATCTAAAGAGGCATCACCATACTCAAGGGCATCTAGACCTCCTACCTTACCTTCTAGGAGTTTGAGAGTTTTGCATTTCACATTTAGGTCTGTGATCTACTTTGAGTTACTTTTTGGGAAGGATGTAAAATCTGCGACTAGATTCACTTTTT
Organism: Equus przewalskii; assembly: GCF_037783145.1. Lineage (NCBI taxonomy): Eukaryota > Metazoa > Chordata > Mammalia > Perissodactyla > Equidae > Equus > Equus przewalskii. Next base: position 20,400,287 of record NC_091844.1, read on the forward strand.
GGATACTTTTCCAGCACCATTTGATAGAGTATCTTTGCTCCATTGTATTACCTTTGCTCCTTTGTCAAAGATCAGTTGATTATATATATGTGAGTATTTCTGGGCTCTCTATTTTGTTCCATTGTTCTGTTTGTCTATTGTTTGCCAAAACTACACTGTCTTCATTACTCTGGCATTATAGTGAGCCTTAAAATTGAGAACTGCCAGTTCTTCAATTTTGTTCTTCTCCTTCAATATTGTGTTGACAATTGAGTCCTCTGCCTCTCCATATAAACTTTAGAATAAGTGTGCTGATAACCACAAAAATAACTTGCTGGGATTTTGATGGGATTGCACTGACTCTATATATTGAGTTGAGAAGAATGGACATCTTGACAATATTGAGTCTTCCTATTCATGAACGTGGAACATCTCTTCATTGTTTAGATCTTCTTTGACTTTGCTCATCAGAGTTTTGTTGTTTTCCTCATATAGATCTTATAAAGATTTTGTTAGATTTATACCTGAGTATTTCATATTTTGGGTGCTACTATAAATGGTATTGTGTTTTTAATTCCACATACAATTTATTCATTGTTGGGACATAGTAAAGCAATTGGCTTTTGTATATTAATTTTGTATCCTACAACCTTGCTATAATCATTTATTTCCAGGAATTTTTTTGCCTATTCTTTTGGATTTTCCACATAGATGATGCACATATACTGTGAATATAGACAGTACATTTCTTTCTTCCCAATCTGCAAACCTTTCTTTTTTTCCTTTTATTTTCTCATTTCATTAGCTAGAACTTTCAGTATGATGTGAAAAAGCATGGTGAGAGAGGACATCCTTGCTTTGTAGCTGATTTTAGTGGAAAGCTTCAAGTTTCTCACCATTTAGTATGATGTTAGTATTTTATATTCATCAGATTGAAGAATTTCCTCTCTATCCCTAGTTTACTGAGAGTTTTTTATCTTGAATGGGTGTCGTATTTTTTCAAATGCTTTTTCTGTATCTATCGATGTGATTGTATGATTTTTCTTCTTTAGCATATTGCTGTGATTAATTACTTTTACTTATTTATTTATTTATTTTTCAAGGAAGATTAGCCCTGAGCTAACATCTGCCACCAATCCTCCTCTTTTTGCTGAGGAAGACTGGCCCTGAGCTAACATCCATGCCCATCTTCCTCCATTTTATGTGGGACTCCTGCCACAGCATAGCTTGACAAACAGTGCATAGGTCTGCACCCAGGATCCAAACCAGCGAACCCCAGGCCACTGAAGCCGAATGTGCGAACCCATCCACTGTGCCACTGGCCCAGTCCCTACATTAATTGATGTTTGAATGCTGAACCAGCTTTGCATACCTGGGATAAATCCCACTTTGTTGTGGTGCATAATTCTTTTTATACAATGATGGGTTCATTTTGCTAAAATTTTTATTGAGAATTTTGCATATATGTTCATCAGAGATACTGGTCTATAGTTTTCTTGTGATGTCTTTTGTTTTAGTATTAGGATAATGCTGGCCTAATGGAAGTATTCTTTGTGTTTCTATCCCCTGAAAGAGGTTGTACAGAATTGGTATAATTTCTTCCTTAAATGTTTAGTAGAATTCACCAATGAACCCATTTGAGCCTGGTGATTTTTGTTTGAGAAAGTTATTAATTATTGATTCAATTTCTATGATAGATGTAGGCCTATTCAGATTATCGATTTCTTCTTGTGTTACTTTTAGCAAATTGAATCTTTCAAGGAATTGGTCTATTTCATCTAGGTTATCAAATTTGTGTTCTCTCTCTTAGTAATTTTTGTTCCCTCTTTTTATTAGTTAGCCTAGCCTTCAGTTATTCTCATAAGTGTTTTGGTTTCTAAATCCCTCTGCCATTTTAAATTCTTTTCTTTATATAGACTTTAAATCATATTAACTTTGCATCCTACAACCTCCAACCTCTACACTCTTCTTACTGTGCAATAGTGTCTATGAAAAAATATACTTACATTTAATTATATTTACATATAATTTATAAATATGTATGAATGTACATACATACATAGATTGGTAGATTACCTGCATCTATGAAATACAATAGGTGAAATCAGGAGTCTGACAGGATGTAGATCAAGTAAATATGTTAAATTAAATACATAAATTATAAAACATACAGTAATTCATGTACCCTAAAAAACTTTTGTACCATCAATGATAGAGGCCACTGCAATAGTTTCTAAGCAATGGCAAAGCTGGTTCTATTTCTCGACATTGAACAAACTGTTTAAAGAAATCATTCCAAATAAATTATACAATTTCAGTATAAATTATTATTTTCTTAAAATCTTAATGCCTGGCTTAGCTAATGGCAAATAAAGGGACTCATCAGACACCAGAAACCACAAGAAAATGAGAGTTCTGACCAGAAGCAGGGAAGCCAAGTTGATGTCTCCCTGTGCTTATTTATCAATTTCTGGTGGCCTGGAGGCAGAATTTGAATGAGTTATACAGCTAAGTTGATGAATAACAAAGAGTGAGGCCAAACAAGTTGGGAGTTCAGATTCAAGGACCCACATATAATCAAATCATTCAAGTAGCAATAGGTGAAGTTGAAAGAAAATCCAATTTTATGGAAAAAGGAAGGATGCCTGAGCGATGAAGCCTTAGTCCTGAGTCAGAATAAAACGCATCCTTGGAGAATTTATGTCTCCACTCACACAGCTTTACAAGTTCAAATGTACATTTGTTTCACTCCCCCTCCCCACAAATACCCTAAGATTTAAACAGCTCAAAGTTGGTAGAGTCCACAGGCACCTGAAAGAAATCAATGTAATTAATGATACACCAACAACAAAATAGAAACAGACCAAAAAAATAAAAACAAACAATATTGGAGTTATAAAGTATAATACAAATGGGTTTTATGTATTTAAGGAACTAAAAGATAAAATAAAAGCATGCTAAAGGTACAAGAAACTAACAAAACTATCTGACAGTTTTAAAAATAAACTAAATAAGAAATTTTAGGATTGAAAAATAAAATAATTTATATAAAAACGGGACAATGAATTTAAACTTCAGATTTGTCACAGTTAAGGAGATTAGTGACCTAGACATTTGCATGAAGAAATTACACAGAATGAAGCAAAGAAATATAGATATAAAAAAAATAAAGCCACAGATATTTTAAAAATATGGAATATAGAGTAAGAAGATCCAGCATACGTGTAATTTGAGTTCCCAAAAAGAAACAATAGAACAAGTTGGGTAGGAGCAATATTTGAAGAAGCAATGGCTGAGAAATGTCTGGATGAGTGAAACAGCCAAATTTCCTTTTCAGCAAGCTTGATGAATCCAAAGCCAAGTCAACACACATATACACACACACACGCTCACCTGACACACTCACTGACAAAAGTTAACATAACTGTAGAAAACCAACGACACCAAGAGGATTCTAAAAATAGCCTCAGATAAAAGGTAATCAAAAAAGAAGAAGAATTATAGTGAAAGCTGAGTGCTCAGCAGACAGAAAGCCCATCAGAAGACAGCACCGTACTATCTGCCATTGTGGAGGGAATATAAATGGCATACTATAATTCTATACACTATGAAATTATTATCTTTTCTTTGACTTTAAGAAAGTTAACAGAACCTGACTGCACATCTCATAGATTTATTTCAAGAAAAAAGAAATTATTCTGGAAGGAAGCTCTGAAAATTAAGAAAGGCCATTTTGTAGCCACTCCACAGAAACGAGATGGACCCCTGTTCAAAATTTGGTTTGAATGTTGAGACTCGTAATGCTATGCACACAAAGAGGATATGAAAAGATTTATTACTCATCTCATGTGTCTTTCTGAGGAGAGCAAGGAAATCTTCCCAAACTGGTGCAAAATAGCTCTACAGAACAGGGGCAGTGGGTTAGAGGCTTGTGATCTGTATGGTAACCAGGGTGGTGGAGCTGGGGTGAGGGTTCTTGTGTGAAAGCACGGTAGCATGGTTTGAACCTCCCAGAGTACCTGGGCTTTCTTTTGCCCAGATGTCAGGCAGAAGTGGAAAAGGGAAGGGCGAGCCTTAAATGCTGTTGACAGACAAAGGTCAAAAATGGAGTCTGACTCATTATTCCAGCTGTTAATCAATGAAGACATTAAGAAATGACAAGAATTCCTTACTGGATTGCAAGTCACATGATTTAGCTTTCTGGGTTTTTTTTCTTAAATATTGGCACCTGAGCTAACAACTGTTGCCAATCTTTTTTTTTTTCTGCTTTATCTCCCCAACCCCCCAGTACACAGTTGTATACCTTAGTTGCAGGTCCTTCCAGTTGTGGTATGTGGGACACCACCTCAACATGGCCTGATGAGTGGTGCCATGTCTGAGCCCAGGATCCGAACCAGCAAAACCCTGGGCCACCGCAGCCAGCATGCAAACTTAACCACTTGGCCCCGGGGCGGCCCCTGATTTAGCTTTCTTTGGGCCCTACTAGAAACAATGTATTTTTTAAATATAAATGAGTACATTATTAAAATTATTATGAAAACTGAGAAGAAAGGAGGAGCACAGCCCCCAGAGAAAAAAAAGAAAACTCCATTTTGTTTAATAATATAGGTTAGAAATTAAACTTTTCTTTGATATCTTAAAGTGTTTCAAGAAATAGTATCACCTCAGGCCCAGTAGGTATCTGTGCAATTTCTTCATAGTATTAACTAGAAAAGAAAAAGTTTTAGGAGCATTTTGTAATTGACCACCAGGAAGATACTTACAAATGAGATGAATTTCCTCATTGTTCCTTTCTTTTTTTCTCCCTGATTCACCTATTCATGAAACCATATTTTAAATTCCTCAAAGACCCTGACAACAATTTCTATTCTTTTGGATTCAGGTGGTGTCCCATACCTAGTGAAGCAAACGGTCAATGTGGAGCTAAGATGATTTGTTCATTCTTTTACGGTGAGACAAAGTGCCTCTTCTGTGCCCAGCACAAAGTAGTGCTAACATTGTAACATAGCCCTCCTCCTTAGATGGCCTACCTGACAAGTTAATCTGCAGAGCTCTCTTTGTGCCTGTATGCCAAGTAGCTAAATCCTCTAAAATTCCATCAATTCGGCACATCCGGATGCTCTTGCCTTTGTAATCTGGGCCTGAAACGTTACACAGTTGCAGACTTTTCTTGCTCCCTGGAAGTTGGCTTATTCCCCACCCCACTCCCGGTATTTTACCCCTACTTGCTTGGAGCCCTCACTTTGGCACATACTCACTTATTTCTGAAATATGGTTTGCTCAGGAAATCTGTATATTTATGAGGAAAAGTTCCAAAAGTCAGTGAGCAATATGGATTTTGTCTTTCAGAAGTGAGGTAGCACAATTTACAGCTGGTGGAACAGGAGGTGGTACAAGTCCTGAGAGGGCTTTCAAACCGTGAAAACAGACTCCAAGAAACCAACCCAAATCCATACTCAAACACTGTTCTGTGAAAAACTAGACCGTCTTTATATTCAAGTGACTGAAATATCTTGAATATTGTAATTGTTATATTCCCACTTAACTAAAAAATCGAATTGCTTAACAACACTTCTCTTTTTCAAAATAGGATCATCCCTGGGGTGTAAGTCTTCACGTGCAGGAGAGAGAGAAAAAGAAAGAGCAAAAGTAGAGATTTTTTTCATTAATTTTTGGCAACTACATTCCAATATTTTTAATTTAGTCCACTAAGATAATTTTTAAAAGTTCTATTAAAAATATTCATTTGTTTGCTTGGAACATCTATAAATACATGTCAAGCAAGTAGAAAATAAATTTATTAGCATTACCTTATATATTTCATAGTAATATTTTCAAGCACTTTCAATTCTGTTATCTTATTTTATAAAACGATATATTCCAAGGTCCTGAAAATTTCTTCTGCTGGTCCCCAAATAGAGAGGCGCTAAGATATTAGCAATGTCCTTTATGGATTAGAACAATGAATCTTCACTTTAAAAAGCAATCACAAAATTTGGATAGGTTACCAAATTTATCTGCCAATATCATAAAATAATAAAAATTCAGGGAGAAATTTTTTGGATGAGAAAAGTATACCCAAGAAGGGAAAATATAGCTAGGTAACCTTAATTACCATTATGCATATGGAGGTGGGGGTCAGGAATTTTCAGATGTTGTGTTATAAAGGAAAGCAGTGTCCCCTGGAGAAGAAGGTATGCTTTGGGGGCCAGCTCTCATGGCCAAGTGGTTAAGTTCATGTGCTCCAATTCAGACCAGGGATTCCCCAGTTCAGATCCTGGGTGTGGGCCTACCCACTGTTCATTAAGCCGTTGTTGGTGGCACTAGAATGACCTACAACTAGGATATACCACTATGTACTGGGCCTTGGAGAGAAAAAAATAAAAAGAGGAAGACTGGCAATAGATGTTAGCTCAGGGCCATTCTTCCTCACCAAAAAGCATACCTTAAAAAAAAAGAAAAAAAGAAGAAGCTGTGCTTTGGAATTCAAATCCAACAAATCTGCATTCTAACTCTGGCTTTGCCACTTTCTACTTGTGTGACATTAGACAATCCACTTAATTTCCTTGAATCCCAATTTCGCATCTGTAAAATTGGGATAATAATTATCTATTTGTTCAAGTCAACATAAAGATTAAAAAGAAAAATATATAACCTGTTTAACTCAGTACCTGGCTTAAAGTACTTGATAACTGGATATTTCATATTTTTCTCTTCATTTTTTCTTTATAAAAAGCTCTCAGGTATTTTAATACGTACTCAAGTTTGAGAACACTTGGTCTATCATCTTAGTTCACACAAGTGGTACACTGGGATTTAGAGTGTCATCTAATTTAGGACAAATATAGTGCTCAATGTAGGCGTCTGTGCACATTTCTCTGTTGTTCCTTTCACAAGAATAAAAGACAGTCACTTGTGGATGGGATTTGAGTATCCAGGTTCCTGAGTCCCTGCCATTTCTCTCTGTATCTTACACGGTGTGTCTTCTGGTCAGAGTTTAAACAGCAAAGTAGAACCAATAGACTATGCATGCATATATATCGAGATAATTGCTTAGCAATGCTTCCCCTTTTTCATAATTGGATCACTCATGAGGTGTAAGTCTTAACGTGCTAGAGACAGAGAGAAAAAGAAGAGAAAAAAGAAGAGAGAGATTTGTATTTATATTATATAACACTTGTATTTATATAATATATACTTGTATTTATTTTACATATACATTTATTACATATAAATTTTTTTTGAGGAACAGCAGCCCTGAACCAACAGCTTCTGACAATCCTCCTCTTTTTGCTGAGAAGACTAACATCCATGCTCACTTCCTTTGCTTAATATGTGGGACACCTGACACAGCATGGCTTGCCAAGCGGTGCCATGTCTGCACCTGGGATCTGAACTGGCGAACCCTGGGCCACCGAAGCAGAAGGTGTGAACTTAACCACTGCGCCACTGGGCCAGCCCCACATATAAAATTTAATATATAAAATTCTGTATTGTTAAAATATAATAATATATATTGATATATATAATATTATAATCTATAAGATATATTTATATTTGTAGGAAAAGGTAGGGAGTGGCTAAGCAGTCACAGTCTGTCCCCACAGATAATGCTGTCATCCAGAGTCCACAGGAAGGCAGGAAGGGAAGATTATATGCAGCCTGGACCCCCATGAGCATGAGCCTGAACCCTAACAAGGATGGACTGAAACTCATGTCAATTCCCGTTGCCTCTGACCTAGCAAGGCTTCCTGCCAATCATGGGAATCTCTGTCATGGAGCTGAACACACATACACATTGGGCCTAAGAGTCAAAGACAACGAAGAAAGATAGAGGGGGAAAGCAGAGCAATTGCAGGCCCAGCTGCAGCTTCATACCAACAGGGGGACTCAGGAGATCATCAGCAAGGAGGTGAGTGGGGGTTCCAGAACGTAGGAAGATTCTACAGTTTCCTCTCTGTCTTCTGGACTCTCTGCATCTCATGTAGACAGCTTTAGTCCCTTTTTAAAGGGCTTCCACCTAAATAAGTTAGGAGCACCCAGGATAGTTTCCCTTTTGGCTATCTCAAAATCAACTAATTGGGGATTTTAATTACAGCTGCATAATACTTCCACAGCAGCATCTATACTAGTGTTTCCTTGAATAACTAGGAGAAGCTGTGTCCATGCGACAACATGGCTGCTGCCTTCCACTGCCCACCAAATCTTGGGAGAAAAATCTCCTTTGTAGTCCACCTTAACAAAAACACTAGAAAGGGAAGTCTGGACAATATATTTCAGCCTAGCCAAGTTGACATATCACAAAGCCATTAGTCATAGCTTTCAAAAATCAATAGCTGTGTTCTAAACTCTTTGGATGTGAAAGAAATCTCTGGTTTAGATCCAAAGCTACTCAAGAAATATCTGTACACCATAGCACTTAAGCTGCACAGCATTGCTTCAGATGTAGTAAGTACTGCCCTTCTAAGAAGGAGCACCTCAGATGGAAGCCTTGCATCTGCCTTATCCCTTGCTTTCCTGTTTATGTTCTCTGTGTCTTCCAAGTTTCACACAGCTAATTAATAGAAGTATTGGGACTCAAAATGGCCTCTTGAGTCTTAGTTTAGTCCTCCTTCCTTTATGCTTCTGTCACTAAAATAAGGAAATCACAATGCTATTGATTTGTTAGAACATTTATGCAGGCATTCAGAACTCCTATGACGTGCTTAACTCCACTGATATGAGAGACCTGGCTTTTTTGAGGTATGTTCACTTTGCTTGCAGGATTGAATCGATTGTGCAGTGATCTGTTCAACTGCTCGCTCATTGACCTGCAAAGAATCAATCTAGTTAGTCATGTAGATACGCCTCCTCCTCTCACTAATCACTGTGAATGAATCCAGTTTCTATTTAAAATAGTCATAAAGAGGAGGATTCAGTGAAAAGCATAGAAATTCAAGAGCTATTTGGAAGAAAATCACTCATCCTCTTCCAGTCATATGGTAGCTTGAATTGCAATTACAACTGGCTAGCAACTGTGTTGTAAAGATAGGGGTACTTACATGTCCTTAGAATGGACTGATCCTAACCAAATGCATTAAATGGTATTTTATTTCACTTTTAGTCCCCCAAATCTACCCTTTAGATAAACACTGGGAAAAAAATAATAATTTAAACACATTCTAGCAGATAGTAACTACCTATCTTCTCTCTTTTCAAAACTGGTTTGAATCTGGAATGAATGTGTTCCAACTCAGTTTTAACACAGTTAAGGTTCATGTCCTAGAAAAATGTATTATAAGGTGGACAAAATACCTTCTGAGGTTAATAGAATGAAATTCTAATGGTGGAATTTAAAGCATAATTAGTAAGTGGAAACAAACAAAAATTAATTTGTTAGGCAGAATACAATAAAACTTTACTAAGCAGGCATTTATATACTGGGACTCCAAGACTGCCTAGAATTTATTAAATTGTTCTAAAGGCTCATATAAATACTTGATAAGAGGTATATTTCTCTGGATTTAGCAGATAGGGCAGTGGGATAGATAAAAGATTGGAAGAGTTATTAACATATATTTAAATTGGTCCCCTAACTGTATGACCTGAGACAATTTAATTTATCTTAAACTCAAAAATTCACATCTCTGAACTTAAAATATGACTGTTTCTTTTCCTTTTTTGTCTTCAAGGCATTTTTGTTAGCTTCAACCCCCCCCCAAAAAAGAGCTAAGGATATTATATTACACAGTATTTTAGTGGGTTAATGTCACATTTAAATCTCCTGTACATTATAAGCAATCAGGAGCAAAAAATCCTTAAAGAATGTGTACAAATATAATGCATGATTTAATTCATGAATTGTAGTCTTGCTAGGTCGTACATAATCAATAAGAATGTTCTATTGATTATTATCCTTAATGAGGATCTATAAACTAGAAGCAGTGTAAGTTCCACAGCAGGCCTCTGTCTGTGTCTGCACTCTTTTAAAAGACAATGCAACTTGCTAGGAGTTAAGCTTAGTGCAAGATAAGCAGTTTGGCATCTAGTTTCTTACAACGGCCAGCTGCATTTGGGTTACATGAATTTGCCATCTCTATCTTAAGATGGTGACACATTCTAAAAGAATGAAAATAAACCTAACCTCAAAACTAAATAAAACACTCTATTATAGTTGTTGACATAGTTACACAAATATATTTCTTTTTTCTTCTAAGGCTATACTAAAATTATGCAAAAAAAATTAAAAAGTGTAAATCCACAAAGATACGAAGACAAGATGCGAATCATCAGCAACTACACAATTCAACACGTTTCCACATCAAGACAGGATAAATGGAAGGATATTTGACAAAGCAAAGCAGAAGAAGCTGCATCCCCAGGCATGTGACACGAAGGATCAGAGCTAACATAAGAGTCAGTCAGTCCAGCAGAAACTTGGGAAAGTTCTGAAGTGCCACGTCCCAAAGGGGTGAGCATGAGACCTAAGGTCGAAAGGAGGGGTGTTAGTGAAAGGTTTGGGTATGAAACAGTTGACCATTAACCAATCCTTCTGTCCACCTGTGTGTGCTTCTGGGCAAGCAAACCTGAGGTCAAATCTCCCTTTCAACAAACTCTACTACCTCTGTTATCTTTTAATAGCTTCATTTTTGGAACACACGTGCATACACATGCACATATATGAATGCACACATTCGTACGCACAGCCAATCAGAAAACAGAATAACCTATTTGAGGAGATCATGCACAATAAAAAATAAAGATGAAGAACAATGAAAAGAAAATAGTACTCGTCATGAAGGAAACAGAAATGATTTGAGGGAATTGAATTTTATAATGGCCCTAATAAATATCTTCAGTGAGAATCGTGACAATACTGCACCCACAGAAAAATAATATAATTCTATAGAGGAAGAAAAATCTAAGGTTATTGGAATTTTAAATTATGATGTCGAAAACGAAAGGACATCAGAAGAAGAGTCACAATAAAGGTGATGCTTGAGATAAAAATATTAGAGGCTATGGGAAAAGTGAAAGTGAAGTTTAAACTAGCAGGACATTTCTAGATATTCTCTAAATGATTAAATCAATAGATCACATTGGAGACATTGTAGATATGACAGGAACTATGGGACGAAACAGCTGTCAGAGCGTGGAGAAATATGAAGCTGGAAGTGTTGCTTTACTTTATAAGTCCTTTTGCACTATTCAACATTCTAAACAAGCACAATATATTGTTGTCATTTTAAAAATAAAAGTCCTATACAAAACTTAATAGCTTTTCTTTAGAAATCTATATAGTACATCACAATTTAGGTTTTTGAGATAAGAATTAATTGAAGCAATGATTGAACTCTATATGAGATCCACATTTACATCCAACTTCATGTTTATATTATTTTTAGCACCTGTGTTTCATAGTTGTGAATTAAAAACTATATAACTGAGCTGAATAATAGAGTTTTTATTGGTGGGATGTCACAAGAGCTATTACTATTGAATTCTTGAATCCATCCTATTTATTTTTTCCCATCGGGAATCTCTTTTAAAGTTGTAGGATAGATCCCTTTGCTATCATTACAGTGATGTGTGAAGACAAAAGAGAAAGGGACATCCATGGTTTATGGTTCCTTTCTCTCTCAGGGACAAGAGGGAAAATGCTATTCTACTGTATACCAGAGTAAAGTCACTTAAACCTTACACGGCTCTAAGAAAAATCCTGCTAAAGAAGAGAAAATGTTATCCAGTCAGGAGAAGGGTAAATTTTTCATTCATTTTCCAATAGCAAAGAAGACAGCTGCCAAATAGTTCTTTTCCTAAAACCAAGAATACCTCAAGTTGGAATGAGAGCTTCTAGATCAAGCCCCAGCTTAAATTCTCTTTCCTCTGAAAATTAGATTTCCAAACAGATTTTGTATGGCATTTTGCTTCACCAGTTTTCTGTTATATTTTAAAATATACTGATTGGAAGCATTCTTGCATGTCCAACATGTACTCAATAGAAGAAAAAAAGGAAGGAGAAAAAATTACATTTTCAAAGAAAATCACATTAAGTCCATGTGAAACGTATTTTCCATTTTTCATCTAAAGGTAATAATAAAAATCAGTGCTGTGTGTGGATGTCCTTGCCCAGAGGGATCTGCATGAAAACAAGTTGAGCAAAAAATGTGAAAACCCTAAAAGAAATACTCATTAAGATAATCAAAGCCATTAGACCTACATCAGATCAAATAGACTAGCTGGACATAGAAGGGGAGATGTGTAATTTTGTTACGTGTTCCCTCTTCAAGGAACACAGAAATTTCCAGGTGAATCAGACATGTATAGAATACCAACCCCATGGCCTTCCTACTCTTTAATATTGTGGAATTAAGAAAACAGCTGGCAGAGGCTTCTTTAGGGCATTTTTTATTGGATTTATTCTCTTATTTATGCATTTATTTAACTATTTAACTAACAAATAGTTATACAGTGTCCTCTATGCCAGGAACTGTACCAGGCAATGGCAAATGAGGAAAAAGTGAATGTGCTTGGTTAACACTGATTGGGTGCCCTTCACTGCCTTTAGCAATGTGTGGAGATGGAGAAAGAGAAGCATGAGTGTCCTTTGGCTCCCAGTCCGGCAGGCGGTACAGACAGACTCTCCGTGGCCAGTTTGTGTTGCGTGAATTGCAACAAACACTTGTTTAGGGATCACTATATGTTAAACTTTGAGTCTGGACCTGTACAGTACCTAAAGTTGGTCAATGGTAGTCTCCGAGATGTTTTCCATCTTATCTCTTTCACAAAAAGATATTTACCAAAATATACTTAAACATATTCAAGTCTTAAAAGAAACAAGTTTAAACAAGCACAAGACAAAACAACTGCGGCCGGCCTGGTGGTGTAGTGGTTAAGTTTACGCATTCTGCTTCAACAGCCTGAGGTTTCCCGGTTCGGATCCCAGGCGTGGACCTATGCACCACTTGTCAAGCCATGCTGTGGCAGGTGTGCCACATATAAAATAGAGGAAGATGGGCACAGGTGTTGGCTCAGGGATAATCTTCCTCAAAAAAAAAAATTAAAAAAAGATGGAACAACGAAAAAGACACACCACTTGCTCGGTTGTTCTTTATTTTAGGGGGAGTTGTATTGGGTAATGTTTTCTCCCCTCCCTTTGAAGACAAACTTATCAAGTGAATTTTTCTTTTTTACATTTAGTCTTCATTTACCTCCTACCTTCTATTCCTTACTCAGTTTACTATCACCCCCCTTTGGCCCCAGTCATGATGATTACAATTACTCTTGCTAAGGTCACCAGTCAACTATATGTTGTTGAACCCGTGGAGCATATTTTGGTCTTTTTAACTTTATTTTTCAAAAGAACCTCAAATATGTCCCATTATCTATTTCTCAAAATCTTCCCCCTTCGTCTTCCATGACACTGTAGCCTCTTTCTCCTGCTCAAAGGCTCTTTCTGAGTCTGTCTCATTATTCTCTACCATGATGTTGAATAATGAAATTTCTAAGCCTCATTCCTGGAATTCTCTTTTTTTCACCCTTCTCTTTCTCTTTAGTCCATCTTATCTATGCTTATGGTGCAGATTACTCAATGCTCATGACTTCTAAACTACTATCCCCTGCACAAACCTCTTTCTGACCTAAAGAGTTATATAAATAACCTGATAAAATATTTCATTCAAACATTCCAAGAATACTTCAAAAAGAATAGTTCCTAAAGTGAATTCATGCTTTACTCCAAGCTCTTCTCCTCCTCTCTGTCCATCTTTGTAATTGGCACCAACGTTCATCCAATTGCCCAAACTGGAAACCTGATTTATCTCTGAAACTTCTTTTTCTCTCCCTGCTTACAAATAACCCATAACACGGCCTATTGATTTAATCTCCTAAGACTATTTTAATGTGTCCACTTCTCTCCTTCTCCATTGAGAGCGCTTTTATAAATGGCCGTAACTATATTACTGGTCTCATCATCCAATTCTATCACGTTAAAATTTATTACCCATTTTGTAGCCAGAGGGAGCATATGCATATGGAAATTTTATTGTCATTCTCCTGCTTAAAATACTTAAATAGTTTCCCAAAATTCTAAACAAGGCCACAACTTTGCTTTGTGAATCTTTGTGGTTATGGGGGGCTTGCCAAAGATTTGTAAACTCTTTTGTTTATCATCTCTCTGTGTACTTCACACATTCACTAAATAATTGGTGAATTTCTAACATATGAAAGGCATTGTGCTATACACTAACACACTGCTGAAAAAGACGGCATATAAAGCCCTTATGAGAATTACACGTGGGAGTGGTGCTGGTGGTGGAGATGCCACTTTTGTAACCGTGATAGAAGACAATGCCATAGAAATGAAATCAGCTTACTTGCTCTCGTGAGACATTAGCTCCAAGTGTAAGTGTTATTTTCAGAACTAAGGAAAATACACTGGGTCAACCGTGAAATGAGAATTCCCCTTAGGTCTAGACAAAGGCATACTTAAGAGCCCTGGATAGATCCTCCATTCCTCTGGGCCCAGTTTGGCTTTTCCAAAATAGGATACACTTGCTAATGAAACTGAACTTGTGCCAAGCCCATCTTTCCAAACCTCTATACTTCCTAGAAAGAGAATGCAAATAAGACATCATAATTTTAGAGAGAGGGAGTTCACGAACCAGATTCTAAAATAAACAAGTGATACTCCCTGCAGACACAACAACATTTAATATATTTCCCTTTTACACTCAAACTCTGTCCCATAATGGCCAATAGTTTTCCAATCTTTGAAGTATGTCACAGCCCCTCCTTGGTAGAGATGAGGTGGCGTGGAGGCAGATTATATACATATAAAACACATAAGATATAAAATATACAATATACAAGATAAGATATACGTAGAGAGAGAGACAGAGAGAAGTTAAATATTACATAAAAATATAAGAAAGATGGAAGGAACATCATAATCGATATGGAGGCAAGCCCACATATGGAAAACTAAGAGAAACATTAAACAGATATTGGAGTAGACATGAAAAGATTTTGTTAGAAATAAACATTGGCATATTTTTAGAGAGCAGATGATAATTATTCTGAACAGCACATAAGGAAATATGGATTTTATTCAAAAGGCAATTAAGAGATCTATAGATTTTTTTAAAAGAATGTAATAAGATAAAATATAGAAAAACCGTTTAAAACTCAGAAAAATTAATATTTTTCTTAGAGAGCCAATTGAATACTTTATATTAGAAACTCTTTGGTTCCATTAGGGAAGCCCAGAAGCAAAGTTTCAGATTAGACTATGATTTTGTGAGCAGAAGCATTGGCAGTAATGAAGCATTCTATCAGGCTACTAGTCATAATTTCTCACTTTTACTGCTGGCTGCATCAGCCTTTTATCCCCAAGCAGATCTGGAAAAGAATTTCCCAGTTTTCCCATCTAGCCTCAGTTTCCTTCTCATTTTCTGGACATATCCTGGTCATCTCCATGTTCGTATTTTAATTGAGGAATTCTTCTCCTAAGTTTTACTAATCAGTGAGTTTCTTCAATGCCTGATTCAGACCACATTTCCTCATGGAAAATATTGGCCTAGCTTCATTTTGAATATCATCCTATGAAGTGTTTCTGTGTTTGCTCTTGTCGTCTCTACTTCAACTTTATTATATCTTCTTCTTATATCCATCTCCCCATAACAACTACTATTTCCTACTAACTAACTACTTTGGCAGTTTATAAGGGTTCACTTTTTTTCCTGTAGAGAATCAAGAGGTCAGTGAGACTCACAGGGCATTATGTTTGAAGCAAGGTCAAGAGTTTTCGAATTTTGGTGAAGCTGATAAACTTTGGTGATCTAGTGGTTGAGTCGATACTCTCACTGCCATGGTCCAGGGTTCATTTCCCAGTCATGGAAACATATTACCCACCTGTCAGTTGTCATACTGTGCCAGCTGCATGTTGTTGTGATGCCGAAAGCTAGCCCACCAGTATTTCAAACACGAGTAGGGTCACCCCTGATGTACAGGTTTCAGTGGAGCTTCCGACTAAGAGGGATCTGGCCACCCAGTTCCAAAAAAGTTGGCCATGAAAACTCTGTAAATAGCAGTGAGCACTGTGTGATATAGTGCTGGAAGGTGAGAGGATGGCGCAAAAAAGACCTAGCAAGGTTCTGCTCTGCTGTACAGAGGGTTGCTAAGAGTCGGAATTAACTCAACAGCGCTAACAACAAGATAATCACCCAAGAGTGATTCCTAGGCTCCAGTCCTTGACCAACTGAACTAGCATGACAGTGTGGCACCTGGAATTTTCATTTATTACAATCACCCCAAATACTTCTTGTGTAAATGTCAGTCACTGCATATTTATTCAAAATATTTTTCAAATTCACACTGTTTTTCAATTCTTTATATCACTACTAATCCAACAGCCCTAATATTTTACTCTTTTTATTCTCTTACCACCAATCTTTCTCTCTCTAGCACTAAACTTTCTGGAGGAGTAAACCAACATTTCCAAAATCTCTACAAATATCTTTTCCTTAAGACGAAGGAGTTATCAAAGTGATTGCTTTTTCATTAAACGACTCAATTTATTGAAAATCTTGTTTAACAATAGGTCCTATAAGTTTTTATTTTCTTATGAAACTGTATGCAGCATTGCCTACCTAACTACTTTTGAGAATGTGGCTGAAATTATATATAATGCTCAGGATATAAAGAAACTTCAGATAATCGTGGAAAATAAGAAAACTATCTATAAAAATACAAGTCAGTCTATGCTAACTACCACAATTATAAAGACTTATGATAAGGCAAATATGGTAGGGAGGAAGGTACTTAGTGGATGAAGTTATAAGAGAAGTAAATGAGGAAAATAAACAAATTTCCATCTATCTATCTATCCATTCTTGAGGCTCAAACACAAATAATCACATTCGATCCAAACAGAAACATTATGGAATAGCCTTAAAATTTTGAGGGGTTTAGTAATTTGTACAAGATACTAAGTAAGTGGGTACAGGAGTATTAGAAGTAGGACTCCCTCATTCTTTTGTTATTTCTTGGCTCTTTCTGAAAAGGGATATGCAGAAGTCAAATGAAGCTATCTTTTCCTAGTAGGTAGGAAAATGGAAATTGTTTTTGTATATGGGGTAAAGTTTTATTTTATTATAATAATCACTATAAATCAAAATTCACTTAATTTCATCGACATAAATTTGTTTTCTTTTAGTCTGATATTTTGTCATCTAAAATATTCTGAGATTAAATTATTAGGCAATAATAATAATCCATAACAGGGAAAGGCACAGAAGGAGATTATTCCTGTGGAAACCCAAGTGAAATTTTTTAGCAAAGTTTGTTCTGTTTTAAAGTACATCCAGGAATCACATCCACCAGTTAGCATATTTGCATATTAATTTACTTTGTCTTTGCTTTTCCAGAGGAGCATAACTTATTTTCATTGTCTCTTCTCTATTATCTCAATGTTTGTGTTAAGCTCACTTGGTTATTATCCAACCATTCTAACAGAATACATTATTTTCCAGAATTACAATACCCTTATTGTTGGTAGAAGTGATTAATTACTGATAGCATAATTACTTTATCATGGAGCCCACAGAAGAGATGAAATAAATTGCTTGAGTTTGTTTTCCTGTTCATTTTATTTTAGGGGAATTACTATTGGATTTTTCTTAACTATCATTTAAATTTATTAATTCTTAACCTAAAATTATAGATTTAAAATGGGCAACATCGTTTAACGCAAAGCAACTATGAACATAACATAGTACTAACTTAAGAATTTTTAAATGCCACTACAAAATGGAATGCTTAATACATAGTGCCTGGGATCATAAAATAAAATACGTAATAAACCTGCCACTCTTGTGAATGGATTATTTTTAATTATAATTAGGACAAATAAAAATAATCTTGGAGTTTTAAGAGGACATTTCCTTTTATAGGATCATGGTTCCTATCAGCTTAAAGTAGTCCACTTTACTTCTTTCTGGATAAAACAGAGCACTGTTTTCTGAGCAGGCTGCTCACAAGGAATCTAGCATTCTAGTTTCTTTTACATCTTCAAACAGAACAAAGGGAAATACAACAAAATTAAGTGTCCTCCCAATTTCAATAAAGATGTACCTATTGATTACATGTCTATTACATGCTATGCAGGTTGTTAGGGAATGAAAATACATCATAAGATTTCACATCTTGAATATTTTTCAGTTCTGGTGATCTGATCTGAAGGGAGTGCCACAGGAAAAACATATGCATATAATTATATATATATAAAACATTCAACAACTAAATTGACCTGAGAAATGAGCAAGGAAATGATGCTAAGCACACAGTAAATAATTAAGAATCTTTGGTTTTTCCTAGAAAATGTAAAATTGAGATAGGAGCTATTAGAATCATTGGATTCTAGGCTTTGCCATAATCTTGCTATGATGAGATGTTACTCATTTCATCAATCTCACCTTTAGTGTTTAGGTTTATATAGAAATTATTTATTCCAGATAATTCCAATTATCTATCTTTCAAAGCAATGGAGACTTCTCATTTAAAGGGTAAATATCTCAGAGAAATTAGTTGTTAAATAGGACCTAATTTAGCATAGTATTTTACTGAGATGAAAGTTTTTAGTAACATTTAATGTCTGAAGTTTTATACCTCTCAGCCTCTTTGCTATTCATTTGACATACACTAAATTAAGCATGATTTCATGTCCTATCAGAACAAAGCATCTTAAATAGCCCTTGACTTCAAGCATCTTGAAGATGGAAAACCCTACTAAATAAATATTTGCATACCAAGGGGTATAGCCTTATTGAATGCATCATCTCAAGAGGCGTTGACAGCTGAAATTATAAAAAGTTTCAAATTAAAAATAATATCCAAGGGGCCAGCCCAGGGGTGCAGCGGTTAAGTGCGCACGTTCCACTTCTGTGGCCCGGGGTTTGCCGGTTGGGATCCTGGGTGTGAACATGGCACCACTTGGCACGCCATGCTGTGGTAGGAGTCCCACATATAAAGTAGAGGAAGATGGGCATGGATGTTACCTCAGGGCCAGTCTTCCTCAGCAAAAAGAGGAGGATTGGCAGCACATGTTAGCTCAGGGCTAATCTTCCTAAAAAATAAAGAAAGAATTAGATAGATAATAATATCCAAAAATTTAAGAAATTACTTTTATTAAGCATTTTGGACATACTGGTAAAAGTTATTTTCTTAATAGATTCTCCTCCCTAGCAAAAAAATATGAACATGAATTTTAGAGCTTGTTCCTTAATTATTTTGAGACTGAGGTCAATAAACTTCAGCACATCAGAACATCTTCCCCGATATGGTTAGAAACCAATTCCCAAATGAGATTCTCTTAACTCTGATCCTTTGAGGTAACTCTTTTATCATTAATTTTAATTTCTTCTCTTTGGGCATAACTACATCAGCACAATCTTATAGTAAAATCATTAGAAATACAACTTTAAAAAACACCATAGTTTTGCAATCAGGAAATACATTTGACACTGATTTTTCCTAATGTAGGATATTTCTATAAATACTAATGATTGAAAACTTTAGCTTTTTGTAGATTTTAATGTGCTCGAAGCACAATATGATAGCCAAAGTCTCAGGATCTTCTTTTTAAAGGAGAGTAATTCCAACAGTCCTATAATTGCTAATCTGCTCTTCTGAAATGAAGTGCATATGCAATCCCCTCACTTACGGCAATTCCTATGGATGTTATATGGTGATGATAATCAGCTATAATAAACAAGGTGATATTTACAGGTCCTTTTCTTGGAGTGATTCATGACTAACATTTGCTGGTTTTTTTTAAGATTGACCCTGAGCTAACATTAGTTGCCAATCTTTTTTTTTCCTTCTTCTCCTCCCCAAAGCCCCCTAGTATGTAGTTCTATATTCTAGTTTTGGGTCCTTCTAGTTCTGCTATGTGTGATGCCACCTCAGCATGGCCTGACGAGCAGTGCTGGGTCCACACCCAGGATCTAAACTGTGAAACCCTGGGCCACTGAAGCAGAGCGTGTGAACTTAACCACTTGGCCGTGGGTCCAGCCTCTAACATTTGCTTTTGACTCAGGGAGGCACACATTGGATTAAAAAAGGTGGCTCTGCTGATGACAAGTAGAAAGCAAAGATGTTGTTTATATAAGGTCATTCAGACTGTGAATAAGACTAAGGGTGATTCAAAACAAGAGAAGACCTCCTTAATTCAACACTTCATCCTGTGATCCTTTTTTTTTTTTTGGTGAGGAAGATTGGCCCTGAACTACCCTCTGTTGCCAATCTTCCTCTTTTTGCTTAAGGAATATTGTCCATGAGCTAACGTCTTTTGCAGATCTTCCCCTATTTTTTGTGTGTGGGATGTTGACACAGCATGGCTGGACAAGTTGTGTGTTGGTTGTGCCCAGAATCTGAACCTACGAATTCCAGGCCACCAATGCGGAGTGCACGAACCTAACCGTTATGGCCCCATGATACTTTTGTAATTACTACAACAGGAAATCCAGCCCAGATTCTGCCAGGTACTAAGTATGTGATCAAAATCATGCAGTTTAACCTAATTCTCAAATTTTTCATTTGCTGTGAAGATGGATATATGTATGAAATTACTTAACAGTATCTGGCCAAGAATAATCACACAAAATATTTTGATTTTATTTCCGTTATTCAAGGCTACCATTTATATTAATGTAGTTTTACCTAAGTCCATATTTTCAGGGTACATATAGGTTAGGAAGAAGTGGATAACATAAGAATAGCTTACTTTATGCTCAACAAAGTGCTTATGACTTTATTAGTTTTACCCAAAATTTTTATAAAGGAGGTCAACCCTACCTCCTAGATTATAACATAGTGATCCCCAAGTGAATTTGGAATAAATGCCTAATTTTATTTGCTCTGTTTTTATAGGAATTAAATTGTAATATCTTCTAAATTCACCTACTAGAGTGATTTAAAAAAAAAAAAAAGATGGGTCTTTCCACAACCATCAACACTTTCCTATCACCTTTTTAGAAAATTAAAAATTTACCAACTTTGCCAAGTCTAATTTAAGAGCCACATTTTTCTATAAAGACTTTGAAACTACTAAAGCTAAAGTATTTTCCCCCTTTGAATTTTTACAAACTTTACACACCCTAAAATTCACTTCAGTGTTTCAATCCCATAATGTATGTTTATACAGTCCCCCCCAGATCTGATCTCTGGTGTTAAGAAAGGGACACAACGTTTGACAGATACTAAGTACACAACAGAAACCTGCTAATTTGACTTTTTATGTCAATCCGGGACATAAACCACTGCATTATATTTCACTATAGCAGCCACAAAAATGGCATTGATTTACTACGGAATTAAAATTTAAGTGCTCGATTTTGAAAAATTAACTAAACAGAAAGAAGAGAGGAGAATAAGTAATTTTATGTTAAAATTATCATTTATCCAGGGGAGATCAAATAGAGTTCATTTCACTTGAAACTGATTAATTAACAGTGGCTGTCAAGCCTACTCTGTTGCAAAAGTCTTGGAGAATCTTTGGGTCGACTCAGCAATGAAGAGAACAATGATGAGTTGAAGCATCTCTGGCTTGGCATTGTATGGGGAGCAGCTGTGTGTGTGTCCCTTACCTGCCATCATAGAAAGCTCCTAGCAATATCACAGCCGGCTGATAGAAGAGGTGCATTCCTTTAATATCATGAGTCTATAGAGCCAAGAAATTATGATAATCTATTATTTGACATTACACAAGGCAAATACATGCACATAGAGTAAAGGCTGAATTTCCTTTCTCTTAAGGAATATGCTTGGTGTTCAATTAGTAAAAATCTATATTTAGAACATTCAAATAAATTAAAAAGTAAATTTTCTTTTATTTTTAATGCCTGATTATCATTTTTAAATGAATATTTAAATAAATATTTGTGTCACACAAATCTCTAAGTCAAGTCATCAACGCTAAAAATAAGCTTCTCAAAATGGTACTAAATTTTGAATGATCTAGTTGAGAGCTATGGGACATAATGGCAGGAATATAAACTGGTGTCACGTGCCATTCAAATATCAGGCGCGCAATGAGTTTTCAGTGCATTCCACTGCAATGCATTGAAGTGACCAGGTTTCATCACAAATAATGTGGTTCATGCTGTCTAATGATTCATTTTGCTTCTTCGGGCAACAATTTACAGTAAAATTAGGATTTGGACTACACGAACTCTGAGGTGCTTTCTGTGCTAATATTCTCTGCCTCTGTACTGTATGGCAAAAAATACACAACAGTAGAACAGTTGAATTGATAATATTACATGGATTAATGCTTTGATTAACAATAGCTACTTTAATAGACACAACCAACCAAAAAAACAGAAAGGAAACTATTGCTACATAGGAGCAACTGCATGTATACAATTAATTTGAGTATACATGATTTATAATCACAAAAATAACAATTAGTTTGTCAAATTACTCTTTCTCCCTAAATTTGTACAAGCAATATTTTCAGATAACTAAACCTGAATAGGGGAGAGTTTCTGCAAAATATACTCAAATGGTAGGAAACAAAGTTCCACTAGGGTTGGAACTGTCTCTGGTTTGCTTTTCCTTGTATTATATACGCATAGTATAATGTCTCTCACGTGACAGATATTCACTAAATATGCGTGGGACAAATAATTATTGAAGGAATGTACATGCTTCCAACAACTTTGCCTATGTCGTTCTTCAGAAATGAACTTATCCAGCCATCAAAATTGGGGAAAACTAAGCTACTATGATTAATATCAAGGTAATACTGAATTCCATCACACTAAGAAATAAATAAAACACACTGCTTGATCATGGCATCAATCAAACAAGCAGACAGAATTGTGATATCGTTTCTGGAAATTTTGTTTACTACTTTGTGAATTCTCCTTTATTTGGAAAACAGAATATGCAAAAGGGAATTTGTGGAGGGAACATGACATAAAATTTCAAAGTTTACTATTTTTTCTAAAGAATAAATTATATCTTTTATATAAGTACATTTAAATTAAAAGAACTGATTAAAGAATAGGGGAGTGTGATTAATCAAAAGTTGGGCTAATTGAGAGTTTAATTCAAGATCAGTTTTCTTGTTAGCAAGCTATATAAAATGTTGAGTCTACTTTCTTATTTTAGAAAGGAAATTATGCAAAGTACGTAAGACCCAGGTTCTGTTTTAGAAAGTACCACTCTCACTATATATATAGATTTGAAGAATTAACTGATCTTCTTATATTAAAAAATTCCAATAATAGGACCTGCCCTGACTTCTTCTCAAGGTAACTATTTGCACAAATAAAATGACCTCCACAGATAGGCTCCACACACAGAAAATGAGAAAACACGGAAAATGCATCATTCTAATTGATGGGGCTGAGAAAAGATAGAGAAGGCTGTAATACTGAATCCGATGTGGACTTAAGTCAGTTCTAATATTCTTATATTCAGAATATTTTCTTGTGTTTTATCTCTCTTCCTAAAATTAAATGCTAATTAACGGTTCCTTTGAATTGGTATCAATTTGTTGTAGGCGTCATTGCATTTTAAAATTATCTGCATTCAAAAGATGCAATAGACTAAGAACTATTTTACTTTCTAGATTCTCTGTAATCATTATTACTCAACAAATATTTGATGAAAGCTTGACATAGTACAAGGTTTTATTTAAAGCAAGCATTGGCCATATCTCCTAATAGTTCATAGTGTGGTTATAAAAACAAGGTATTCTCCTCTGAAATTCTTAAGTGATAAGGCATGGTGTTATGTATTGAACAGACATATGGGTACTAAAGTAATCTGAAGGACAATGATGATGTATTAGAAAGAGCATTATGCTTAGAACAGGTAGGATTGAACCAGCGCTCGACAGGTGGGTAAAATCCAAATGGAAACAGGAGAGATGTAGGGACTTAGTCATGTGAAAAGCATGAACCGTATCTGAGTGGGTTCCTCCATGTTATTCTTTCTCATCGAGCGTGTAGATTTCCCACATGGTAACAGTTTATAGATTTCCTGAAACCTCTCCTTTGTTTCTTACCATTACAAAAAAAAAAAATCCTTAATAACTCTCTCTATGACCTTTAGTTGCTCACAATCCTATATACCAATTCCCTACATGAGATAAAACTAAAAAATGTTAATTCAATTTTATCATATATTTTATAAAGATAAGAAAAATATTGGTCTAGTATAAGAGTCGGAAACTGTCCACTTAATGTAACAAGATTCCACACCTATCTTCAAATACATCTGAACTTGTGTTAATCACAATTTAGAAATAATCAGCTACTTTCATTCTTCCATGTCTTACATCAGGCTAGTCCCTCTGCCCAGAATGATCTTTCCTGCTACTCTTACAGCAATCATGTTCATTCTTTAAAGCTCATCTCAAATAAACTTGTCTGTGAAGCTGTTTACTTATTCATTCTTCTCATATTTTCTCTTCAAAAGTACACTGTGTAGAGTTAGTTCTGTAAAGCACTTATTGTACATTTTCCCAAACCAGGCAAGTGGAGTCCCGAAATGATGAGTCCAGATGAACGCAGTGTGTCAGCAAGGTGGCCTTTATTCACCCCTACCTAATATAGACAGTTATTCACAAATACATTTTCTCTCCATTTTGGTTTTAAACTTTGAAAGCCTGGGCTTCTTTGTTGTCACTACATTTTCCTTTCCCAGTGCCCATTTTAATGCCTCGCATAGAGTAAGCATTTAGCAAATGATTATTCACACAAATGAAACTGCATTATTTTCTTCACACATTCCCTGGGAACTATCACAGCTTCCCTACTGACTTCCTCCAGTTACAGGGTACGGTGCTTGTGGAAGCACTCAGATAATTACTTATGGATATAACTGTATAATTCAACATTGCTATGAGGAAATAATAATATTGCTCCTAGAAATATACCCCTAATATGCAAACATTTGAAAGTGTACTTGCTTTTTACAGCAAATACAAATGTGCTTAATAAGATTCCACTTAAGAAGGCATGCAGCTGCTCTGCAAACCTTTAGCTATCTTCCAAGAACTGAGAAATCTTACACAAACTAAGCCGTGAGGAGGTATGATGGAAGCATAATTGAATAACATTATAAGATCTTAATTATACAATGCACTTAGTAGCAATTATAACAGATTGGAATTAAGTGAAAAAACATCCTAAATCTTGCCTCATTGCTGAAGAACATCAAAATATACAAGGCTTTTCAATGCCCTAAGTTTTTCTCTTTACTGTTCGTGAGTGTCATGTGGATATGATCCTGCTAATGGTTACCAATTGCAAGTAAACTGTATCTTGATACTGTTGTCTATCTGAATTTGCTCAGGTAAACATAAATTGCTTAATTAAAGGGCATGATTTCTGTAACTTTCCTCCACTTAATGAATTAATTTAGTATCACGTTCTTTACATTCTAAACACATTTTAACTGAATCCATCAACAATTATGCACATTTTTCATTTTATAGATGAGGAGAGGTTAAAAAATTTTCCCCACATCAAGTAGCTGTCATAATAAGAACTCTGGCTTCACGACTTTATGACTACAAAAACTTTGTTTTCTTAAACAAACTGCAGTATCTCCTAGATGACACCATACTCAAAGTTCATTGGAATTTCTGTTACATAAGTTTCTTGGGACTTTAGCTGGAGTTTTTGACAGTAAACACAATGGAGCTTATAAGCAAGTGGCAGAAATAGTAGTACCACACGCGATAGATAACTCAAACTACAGAAGAAGCAACGTCAACCACCAGGTACAGACTTTGAGGGCTAGCCAGGTTTGCTTCAATAATTTTCTTTTACTCCCACACACAGACACCCACACACATATATAAACATTCACACACATATAGTAGAAGCAGAAAAAGATCTAGGACAGGCATCGTGTGGTATGGGGCTTTCTGTTAGGGGAGGACAGCTATTAAGGAGAAAGGATGGGCATCAAGAAAAGACTGCTGGTTTTCAAGGCACTGGAACTAACCTAAGCCAATTTTCTCAAACTCAATTTTGAGGGCTTTTTGGTAGACTTTTGGAGTCAGTGAATATTGCAAGACACCAATAGCACAAGACGCATTCTCCTATTTAGCCCAGACTCATTTTTCCAACTACAACTTTCCTGCTTTCTTTTTCCCGTTGATCTAAGTACAGTTAAGTATATACCTTGGTTTTGCATTTAAAGGTAAAGATGCCCTCTTTTTGCAATAATTCAAAGTGTAGGGTGTTTGCTCAAGAGTAAATTAGTTTACATTATCCTGCTAATTTTCAACTTTATGAATGGAGCGGGGGATAAGCTTAAACAAGAATGAGGGCCCAGAAAGTTTCATTGAGAGGTAATTAAAATTAATTGTAATTAAAAATTATTCTTTTCCTAGAAATACGTAGAAAATGCAACTAGAAATCAAGATTCACTTTTATTTTCAATCAAGGTCTGATTTCTCCCTATGTCTGGTAAGTCTTCAAGTATATATTTGGGAATATATTCCAGTGTTCCACTCATTGTCGTCCACAAGCTTTGGCTTGTACTCTTTTCAGTCAGGGACATGGCACAGCTCTGTATGACTTGCTAGGCTGGCAAAGTACTGATGTGACCAATTAGTTGGCACCCTTTACAAACACCAATATTATGCTCAGAATACAGTGTTGCTAACTCAGTCTCTCGCACTCACTCTCTTTTTATTTTTTAGCCAATTGAGGCAGAAGGAATGGATTATACATATTTGTTGTTTTGTATATAAATTGGAAATTATTCCTTTCCCATACTTGGGGTTGCAAGTAATGTTCCTTCCACTTTTGTCTGCACAACAATCTCTATCTTTAGGTGAGGCCTGTCCAAATTATTGGAAAATTATAATGTTTGCTGATAGGCTGCTTAGAAGTGATCAATCAAACTTCCCCAAGAGAAAATTATATTTTTAAAGGAAGCTTCACAATTTTGATGGCTTCAAAGGTCAAGTTCTTTATTTTCTTCAATTTAAGAACATGTTCTGGAGTCAATCAATTTTAATTCAACATAAGACCTTACTCCTCAATTTCACCTCCTACGTTAACTAACATAATTAAAGCTGTGTTGCTAGGCAAAATGCTAATTACCTGTTTCTGATGGACAAAGTAGTCCATCTGGATTTTCTTTTATTTTTCAATTTTGATTAATTTGAAAGAGCAGATTTATTTTTCTTGTATTGAGCGAAAAAGAAAAGCAACTATCCTGTATGCTTTTGCATTTGATAATGAATCTCAAGGCCTGCCCCCCTCCATCTGTCAAGCATGGAATTGGTTGGGCTGTGGTGAGCAGTAGACACCTGGAATGGTGTCTGGTCAGTCCTTGGCTTTGAAGATTCAGTGAAAGTCATGCAAAAGAGTGTCTGAGATAGAGCTCAATGCCCTAGAAAAGTCTCCTTGACTTTCTCTCACTCTGCTTTTAACACCATGAGCATTACCCTGAATCAGACTGACTTCATGCTTAATCTCTTCATAATGCTTTCCATGATTCTTTCTGGAACTCCCAATGACTTTGTTCTTACTTTTGTCTTAGGCCTCCAGTAATTGGTTCAGATGAATTCCCCTCCTTCCATTTTGCTAATGCTCAAAGCCCAGTGTAACTTTGCTTCTTGAAAAATAACAACCCTAGGTCTCACTGTATCTACCTCAGGTACCATTATACATCTGGAACTCCCTTAATGCTAGTGGAAAATACTGATACTTACTTTTGGAGAACAACTTTATCTAGCAAAAACTAAGCTAAAATGTAAAATCTGATTGTCCATTCCTAATGGAACATTCAATAATGTTTGTAAAAATGCTGTGAAAAGTATTAGGCACATATAAAAATAAAGGTATAAAGATATGTATAAATATATAAAATGATGTGTAAAGACATGAAAAGTGTAAATAGATAAATATATAAAATACACACACACACATATATACACAATTTACACTGGACACGCATTTCTCCATACCAAAATAAAAACTAAAATAGAGTGGGAAACCCCCTATATTCAGAAATTTTACGTGTTTTGACAGATACAAACTTAGGAAGATACTATTTTTAAATATCACATTCTCAGTGAAGCCTTGCCTACCCACCTCATTTAAAATTGAGCTCATTCCCTTCTTCTCCTTAAGCCTGGTTGACCGGTCATTCATGTTTTATTTCCACCGCAGTACTCAACACCATCTAACACACTACATACTGTTCTTGCTAATTTTATATGTATATCTTCTACCAGAGGAGCAAATGCTCTATGAGAGTAGCAATTTTAATTTGTTTTGTTCATAGTTCTATCTAAAACCTAGAATAGTATATGGTAGATGCTTAACAAATAGAAGTTGAATATATACTTTTACATTGATGACAATGATGCTTTTAATAAAGCACCATTTATGGAGTGCTTAGTATGTGCCAAGTATACATAATCTCATTCAACTTTCACAAAAAAAATATTTAAGGTGCTATTATCCACATTTTTAATATATGAGAATATTGAGATTTAGTGTTTTTAAGTTATTCACCTGAGGTGACATTGTGGGGGAATACTGATTCAAAGCCATATATGCAGAAGGTGAAAATTCATATTTTTAAAACAATTCCAACTTCAAGAACAGAGGCCTCATAAGGGTTTGTATCCATGGCGGAGTTACTTATGCCACTAAATCTGCTGATACATATTTGTGTTCAGAGGATTTCTGCTAGAATTAGGTAACTTATTGAGCCACTTAACTGAGAAAATAGTTGATTCTAACAAAGGATGAGATAAACCAGAATATATAAGCACAATTTTAACCAAACTATTTTTCAGAATGCATTAATTGCCACAATTGACACTATGAGCTCAGAGTTCATTCCCTGAACCAAGATGATGTCAGTCCAGATTTTATTTTTCCCCTCAAACGTGTGAGCATAGATCTTCAGGAAAGTGTGACTAACCTTACAGAACAAAAGTAAAAACCAAAATCCAAAGTGATATATATTGGTTTGGTTACTTTCCTTTCCTTCAATTATATTTCTGCTTCATATTTAATAATACACTCAATTTTTAATCGTGTTGTAATAATTAAGCATATTTGTTTTATTCCTTCAGTTATCAAATATTTATTGCTTAAAATGTGCCGGACATTCTTCTCAGCATTGGAGATCTAGCAGAGAATGAACTAGAAAAAAAAAATCCCCTTTCTTATAAAGCCTATATTTTAGTGGTTTCTTCTTAATTCATGTTATTTTGTGAAAACAACTGGCAGGATTATGCCCTGTTCTATTTTTGTTTTTCTTTCCTTCAGTGAGTCCAGAACCATAAGAATTTTCATTCATATTTCTATATTTTATAGTACTTGAGTTTAAACAAAGCAAAACAATCATGTGAAATTCTCTTTTCCATCTGCTTTATTCTGATGCATCCATGACCTGTAGTAAAATTCTTTCTCTTTTATACTGAGATAATTAGAGCATAATTAATTCATGCTCCTTCCTTTAAGGCACTTGTTTTATTTGAGATCCACTTCTTAAACTTCATATTTTGTCTTCTATTATTTTCACGAAGCTGAAGGAGTTTTGTCCAAATTACACACCAAAATAAAGAATTAAACCAAAACAAGAAAGGAAGAATTTCACAATCACAAAGACATTGGAAAGGATCTCTTTATAGTTATTATTTTTAATTTTGATACTAGTTTCTCTTTTTAGTTGATATAGTCTTTTGAAATATTTTCTCAGTAACAAATATATTTTAGAATCAACTAATTATCAAATGGCACCAAATTTCCAGATATTTATGATTAGGAACCATATAAGTTTCTAGACTAAAACATCATTATTATTTCTATCCACAGAAATGTGGAACATTAAATACAATGGTAGGTCATTTTGGGTAGTACCACGTATTTAAATCAAATTGTGGAGTCATAGTTGAGCAGTTCAGCAATAGAGAATTAATTTTCATTAGTAAAGTTTTCAACTCAATTAATTAATATTATATAATTATATTGAGATTTGAGTTAGAAGAATCTAGTACAGTAGCCAAGAATTACAGTGGCTAATATTATCATCACTGTCATCATCACCATCATCATCATCATTAGATAACTGCTTTTATTTCACAGACCAACGTAGGATACGTAGGAAATACATCTGGATTCAGATGTTGTGCCAAGTTAATTTAACCCTACATTTTCTCTCCAATTTGATATCTATCCTGTTAATTTGGTATAAAGAATGTTTCAACTGTACAGCTTTCAAGTAAGTATGGCTCATCACCATGTTTCTTACAATCAAAGACAAAGCAAAAGGAATAATCCAATATCTCAAAATCCAGCAGTGTTACTAAAGATGAAACCTCATAAATGTGTAATTTAAGTCATATGTCCCCTTGTAAAATAAGTTCCTAAAATAGTACTGCTTAGCTAGATTTAAACTAAAGAGGTAAACCTCCCAAGTAGCATTAATAAATGTCTGTTAAGTACTGTTTACTCACCGTTGTGGTTTAGAGAGTCCTTCATGTGAGGGTTTTCATGAGCAGAGAGCATTACCTTCAGGTAGATGGGTAATGGTGGGGTATTCCAATGACAGATGACTATGAGCAAGATTGATAAAGGCAATGAGTCCAACTCCTTTTAGCTTTCATGTATGGTCCCTTGGAGATGGGACAGGAGACTAAATTTGTCTCATTAGCAACTGGAGGCCTACAGATAAACCAGCATGAGCGAAAGCCTTGGGTGACAAGCAGGGAGGTTGGGCATCTGTGGGGGAATATTTTGGTATCAGTAGACCATAGGTATGTTGGTTTAAATAGGAAATTAGACTGTAAGAATATACAGCATCTAGGTTTTAAAGTGCCTTGAATAATTGCAGTGATCAATGAATGGTACCTCTTGTTATTATTTGCCCATGGGATACTGACTAGAGAGAAAGAGTTAGGGGATTGCAGGCACTAAGGGGTGTGAGGCTGAGCCAAGTTTGGGAGAGATTAGAAAATTGATCAGAGTGATTACAGGAAGCAAGTGAGTGTGTTTAAGCTGGGACATGAAAAATGCAAATGTTAATTTAGGAAGTCTGTCAGAGACAGTCAATTAATTAACTCACCTACTCATTTATTTACTCAACAGATCCAGTAAAGTCCCGTTCTCTAGGCATAGGACAGATAGAAGAAAAACTTTAGCCATCATCTTTATCTTCAGGGCTGGTAAGAATCATTGTTCCCAATTCTGGCTGATCAAGGTGGCTCAGCCTCCTGCCATCCTGCTTTTCTGGCTTTGGAGTGGGGCGCAGAAATCAGTATGTCTAAAACGTTCCAAATGTGGAGACAAAGGAACATTAGTATCACACTCATCACAGTCACTAGTGTCTAAGGAACTGAATGCACATGGATGCAAAGTCCTCAACAGCTCTTGTCTTCAAATCCTTGGCTTTCCCTTCCCTGTGCACACAGAGGTCCAAGCCCGGCACAGATCCAGGGGCTGATTTCAGCAATGGCACTGACCAACCACATTGAATCAGGTCAGTATTGCTGCCATTTCCACTCCTACATAGAACCCTAGTGGTTTCTGTTTGAGCAGTGTGCCTCAAAGGTCCCATCTGTAAAACAGAGATGATTCTAACGTCTACCTCTTATCTTGTGAGAGCAAAGATTTCTTAACACAATGCCTAATATAGAATACATTTTCTAAAATATCAGCTAATAATAATAATAATAATAATGATAATGGGTTTTCTGTTTCTTGTAATTAAGCAAACAACATTTAGTACGTTAATTTTAGCAATTGAGTCCCTGTATTAATTCTCAAATGTCTGACTCTCTATTTTGTTACTGTGCATGCTTTCTCTGAACCTGTGAAATTGTTTTCTTGAGAACTCTCCAGGTATAGAATATTTTTCCTAATTGAAACCATAGAAAGAGAGAATCTCCAGTTCTTGTCTCCTCAGGGGCAATTTGGAGGTTTCAGGGGTTTAAGTATAGAAGATGGTTTGTATTTAACATGCCGAATTGCAACAGCGTGTGGTGCCCTGCTTGCCTCCCAGCAAATGTTTCCTGAGCTCTCACCTTCATCATACTCCCAACTAGATTACCTTTCACTGAGCACCTGTCATATACTACAGAATATACAGAATTTATTGCAGCATATTATGGCTAATCTATCATTCCTCATATTTTAGAGGAGGGGAGAAGGAAACCAAGAGAAGTAAAGTGATGCGTTCAAGGTAACAAAGTCAATATGAGAACTGAGATTCCAACTCAGCTGTGGTCAAATCTGAAGGCTATGTTCTTTCTGTGTTCCTGAACACAAGGCTATTTTAATATCTTGTGGTGCACTCATTTTCCAGCTGCTTAAATTATTGATTTATCCATTGGAGGTTGGGGTTTAATGTGCTGAATGCAAAGAATATCAGTTACCTTTGTACGTTATAGCTCACTTTGGATATCTACTTTACACTTTTTGTAGCAACTTTGCATACCATATTCCTTTTTGATTAAATGTATAGGTGGTAATGGGCATCTTAACGGGCATCTGTCTCTCACTACCAGAGAGGGAGGAAGTATAACAAAGAATATCTTGACCTTTCCTATAAATGCTAATTTCCATATCCTTCAATTACCGTGCCATATAACTAAGGACAGCATAAATAGTTATATAATCCACAGGATCTTTTTTTCTATTGTAGCAAAAAATTAAATCTTGAAGGGAAAACATCTTTAGTGGTGGACTCCTCAGGGGGAAAATGGCTCACAATAGAGGAATCAAGTGTGATTCCAACAAATCGACAACTTTAGGAACCCCTAATATCATAATCTTATATAGTTATGTTCTCTAAAATGTATCACTTCTACTCCAGAGTTAAATTAAACAGACGGCTATAAACATGATAGGGGAGCTGAGCAAAAGGGGAGATTTCCCTCCATCAGAGAGACCTTCAACGAAATGTGAAGTGGGCTTCTCTCATGGGGAGCTACAGAGAACCCTAAAACAAGTTGCCACATGGAACTACTCTAAAATAACTATTGTTGGAAGCTTGATCTTTATTTCATCAACTGGTCTCATCATTGGACACTGCAGAGCAAATTGTTCAAGACTGTTTTCTGCCTATTCAGAGAAGTCACTTCTTAATTTCCCTGTGAAAGAAAATAAAACTGAATGCCTTCATGTAATCCTGATTTGCTAGGGGCACATATTTCATATTCTTGTGTATTCATTTGTAATAAATTACAGTATTTGCTAAGTAAGATTAAATGACCTAAAGAGTGGTAACATAATGACATTATATACCAGGCGATTCCACATCAATCATTTTAACATAATACAAATCAATCCATCCTAAGGGGGAAAAACTATGAAATGAGGCTGCGCTGCAACACTTCTCTAATCCTAAGGATGAAGTTTGGAAGGATGATAAACAACATGGATTTAAATTGTAGAGCTGTTTGGTAATTACTTGCTCAGATAATGCTAGGCACGGGTAGCATAAAATAAGGCCTACATATGGTTTTCCCTGGTTATTAACTAGTGGTACTGACAAAGGAATGTGGATAAGAAGAAGATGCTAGGTAGAGACAATCTTGAGAGGCATATTTGATTATTCCTCAACCCTAGTTGAAGACACAGGTCTCCACTGTGATGTGCACTTGTTTATCCCTTCCAAATTTATTCACTCATTTTCAGATGTATGTATTCTTTGTATTTCCCGTATAACCCCATTCCAAAATGACTCAGACTTTCCCAATCTTCACTTCTCACACTTTTCCTTCCTCTCTCTGAACATAGATTATATACATTTATAATGATAAAATATATGCAGAGGTTTGGATATTATGTATATATTTAATTATAAAATATAGATATGAATATTTTCTAAAAATAACATGAAAAATTATATCTGAAAAATCATGCCTTGTTTTCCTCTGCTACATCCTTTTATGCTAGGAGAAAGTCCAGTTCTGTTTTTTGATGTTTGAGGAAGATTAGCCCTGAGCTAACATCTGCTGCCAATCCTCCTCTTATTGCTAAGGAAGACTGGCCCTGAGCTAACATCTGTGCCCATCTTCCTCTACTTTATATGTGGAAGGCCTGCCACAGGATGGCTCGACAAGCAGTGCATAGGTCCGCACCCGGGGTCCAAACAGGCAAACCTCAGGCTGCCGAAGTGGAACGTGCGAACTTAAACGCTGTGCCATCCAGTTATTTTTAAATCTTTTTTTTTTTTTTTAACTAGGTTGCCTTGTGAATTAGAAAGATGTGAAAGAAGAAAACACACAAGGCTCTTCTAACAATTCTTCAGGCTCCTGGAGAAAAACTGATTCATTTAGCTCTGCTCTACACATTTCTTGATCTGTTCAGTGTTCTTTCTGACAATGATCTTACATATTCAAGATCTTGAATTACCAGCTTGCCTCTGCTCTCCTGAGCTCCTCACATTACTTCAGTTTTATGCCATGTTCCAGCTCAATTCAGTCAACTGGTCTTTGCTGCTGATCTGGTTGCTGAAGGGTAGATTTTTCCTCACCACCCACACCAAGCCCTGATTATTAATTTTTTCTCAGAACTGGCCAAACTGTAGAATGAAAGTGAATATCTGCATACTATGCTTATGCTACATACACACACACACACACACACACACACACACCTTTTTTAAGGAGAAAGACCTTACAACAAACTACATTAATTGTTTCTAAGTAACTAACTGCCACACGGCATGGCAGTAAGTGATCTGGGGTCCAGATAGAAGCAATAGATTCAGTTTTCCAGTAATAAAGGAACATGCAGGAGCTACCATTTTCATAGGAATGACAGGTTAATCCTCTATTATATTCAGTCTCAGTCACTTTATGTTTCCCTCTGCCTGTCATGCCCAGCCCAAGTCCTTTACTTATAAGAATGTTCCCGGAAGAAGTTAATTGATCTTCTGAGATGACAAAAACTGGGTTCATTCACTACTTTTTGTTATTTCATGTGACTTTACTGGTGCGGCTGCATCAGTTTCTCCACTGAGCATCATGGCTTCTCTCAACTTAAGTGGCAAAGGGCAGGATGAAAATGCTAGGATTCAGTTATTTATTCAAAGGACAAACATAATGAAACTGTATCATATCATCAGCTTTATAGTCATTTTAATATGTGTAGACAATTCATTTCAGGAGAATTAGTGCACAGGTAAGAAACATGCATTGTGTTATTGTTGGTTTTGTTGTTTTGTTTTGTTACTTTTGGGTTCATTCTGACTAACATTCCACTTCCCATTTGCTTTCATTAAGTACAACATGGCACTATTCCACGAGGACATGAAGGTAGAATTGAAAGTCAAGGAAAAGAAAAAAGGAGAGTCTGTCCCAGACTTGAGAAATAGAGCCTTGGGTATAAAGTGAAACTCCACAGGTGATTCAAAGGACAAAATCGTGGAGATGCTAAAAATCATAGTTCAGAGAATGAGACAAAACTGACGAGTCTGCGAAAACAGAAAGAGGATGTGAGTCAATAGTAACATGAGAAACCAGAGTGAGAGCTGACAGGCAAGTTGGGCCAAACAATAGCTTTCGTGCCTAGGTCTGATGTGGCTTCAATGAGCAGCACGTGAATTTTTGCTGCATCTGAGTGTCTTAAAAGCACTGCCCAATTTTGTACTTGTCAAATCACCAATTCATCTTTTAACAAACACCTTGAATTGGACTTACTTCCTGGAAACATTAGTAATCATTGCATTTGATAAGTGTGCTACTGTGAATGCTTTCAGATATGCATCAAATAACCCACCGCTTGATTGTACACTTTTGCTGCACGTGTGATCTCATTTTACTGCCACAATCTCCTCAAGGTCAGAGATACAGTTCCCAGCTTAGAAATCCTCAATAAATAGTAGAAGGGTTTTAGCTGACTTGACCAATTTAACATGTGAAACAGGTAGGTTTTACAGATTTTAGAGGAAAACCAACTATATATTTTGTGGAATTGAAAATTTTCATTTAATCGATTCTCAAAAATGTATACTTGTATGCATAAACTTTGGAAAACAATTTTAAAAACTTTGAATGAGTAAAACCTAGGAAGTTATTTTTTAACTATCTTTTCAACACTCATTTTCGATCTAAGAAATGTACTGTCATTGCCCTATCTTCAGGGAAAATCTCAGGGCATCTAGTCTATGACTGCTTG
Source organism: Equus przewalskii (assembly GCF_037783145.1). Classification (NCBI taxonomy): domain Eukaryota; kingdom Metazoa; phylum Chordata; class Mammalia; order Perissodactyla; family Equidae; genus Equus; species Equus przewalskii. Next base: position 20,436,421 of record NC_091844.1, read on the forward strand.
CTTTCGAGGCCATGAGTAATTCCACAGCAATTGTCTGAATGTTAGGAATAGCAGAGGACGGGCAGCGGATTCATTGCTGGGAAACACAATCTCTGTAATGGCCTTTGTCACATTTTGCAGCATATAAAACATTCCTGGGAGATAAATATGACTCAGTTAGTTTGCAGCTAGCTCTTTCGGTTCCATCCATCTTCACAGATGTGTCAGGAAAGACACTAAAGGCACGGTGGAGTGTGTTCTTCAGGGAAGTTTCATTTACTCTTTAATGCAACAACATTTATAAAATCCTGCTGGAGAAAACAGTCATTTAAAAGAAACTCATCAGTGGCAATACGATCTTATTCTGAACACTGGTACAAATGAACCAAGCCAAAGCTGATTGAACTTTCTCGGAGATGTCCTCTACTGATTATCCCCTTCCAGAACAAGAGAACAGCACAAAGCTCAGGAGGGAAGCTAATGTTATCACTGCTGCTCCTGACGCAATTACATGTTCCCACTAGTGGGCTTTCCTCCACAGGGTTGCCACACTTTGACCTTCGGCAAGCCAAACACAAAAGGCAGCTCTTGACACCAATATTTTTTATGTGCTGCACTATAATTATCTTACTGGAAAATGGACATAATAAGAACATTCCTGGTTAGAAAAATATAAATGTCTTCTTGTGTGCGTGTGTGTGTCCAATGCAAGGTTACTGTTGGGAGACAGAAAAAAACATCTCTATTAAAATAAAAAGTAATGATGAGAGAATGGATGCCTATTTCCATTAAACAACCAGAGGTGGTTCTTTCACAAGAAATGACTTAAGAGGATGGATTTTCTCTGTCCTCTGTAATTAAATTTTGTAAAAGCTCAAATAGGTGAAGTCACAGAAGAAAGGGTATTTTATCATTTTCTCTGTGTGAGGGGCTTCCTTTGAAGGGAAAACTGAGCTTACTAGGAAAATATATTCAAGCAATCCTCTTTTCGCTCTCCCCATACTTATCTTGTCCATTATGGTCTGAAGTTTTTATACTATTTCCGCTACCTGCTCTTCCTCATGCCATTTTTTCACTTTGTCTCCTTGAACATTTCCTGTGTAATGTCATTGATCTAATATTGCAATAATAAAAAAATCATAAATAATAATAAAATAACTCTAAGTCAAGTGCCAGTAGCTGATAGTGGATTAGCATACTAGAGATGACCTTCTGGAGGTGTGGCTGGGCTATCAAAACGTGGATACTATCACCCAAAGAAGTGATTAAGTAGCAAGTTTTTAGGGAATGGTGTAGATTTAAGAAAGTCTATTATTTTGATATTTGGTTGCTTTTTTTCACTTGGCAGCATATGGCCATCCTTTGTCATGCCAGTGTTCTTGCTCTTTGTCTCTACTTCTGTCCATGAGTTTCAAATAATCATAATCCATTTCTCATATGTGACACAGTTCCAAGTTGTACTGGAAAAAACTCTACTACATCTGCTAGATATCAACCGAGTAAAGGAAATTTAAAAGCACAAAAATTGCAGAATCTGAATCTTGCAGGAATTTTCTTTGTAGCTGTCAGATTAAAAGTATTGTTCAGTATGCCAGCTAATCATTAGAGATCTAGTCACTTCTTTGAGACACACTGCAATATTGAGAGAGAGAGAGAAAGAGAGATGGTTCGGTTAAAATAGTTCTGCAGTATTCTCTATTCCAGAAATAGCATTATCTGATGACAATGAAAACGTCTACTCACCAGACTAAAGGAACCAGCTGGCCTTGACCTTCCCACATATCTATTTTATTGGATTATATCCTGCAGTTATTTTATTATTTTATTTAATAAATTTTTTTCCATTAGAAAGGTGGCACTGAGTAGAAAAATTTATTTTCATTTGGGGTGATGTAAGAAAGTGTTACTGTATAAAACATGACGTTAGTGCCAGGATTCTGTGCCCTATCATCTGCTAGCTGGAGCAAAAGGTTCTGTCCCTCCGGGATTGCACTCTGTAAGAAAGGCCAGCCATGGCTCCTATAGAGATAACGCCACTAAAAAAAGCATGATTTGTCTTTTCAACAAACGGTGTTGGAGATATTATCTGAATTTTAAACAAGACAAAAGAAACAAACAAAAGCCTGACCCTTCCTCATACCTTATGCAATACTAAGCTTGAGATGGATCACAGACCTAAGTGTGACACATAAAATAATAAAACTTCTCAAGAAAACACAGGAGAACATCTAAATGAACTTGGGATAGGCAACAGTTTCTTAACCAAAGCACATAAAACATTGATAAACTCAGTTAATTAAAATTAGAAACTTCTGTTCATTGAAAGTCACCGTTGTAAGTGAAAAGTTAACCCACAGAGTGAGAGATGATACTCACAATACAAATATGTGCCAAAGAACTCATTTCCTCAAAATTTAAAGCACTCCTACAAATCTATAAGAAAAAATCACATACACACAACCACATTAAAAAAAATTGGATAAAAAGCATGAATGGGCACTTTACAAAAGAGGATACTCAGATGACCAATGCCAATAATAAACGGACTCAACATCACTATTCATTATGAAATGCAAATTAAAGCCACAATGATGCCATTCAGAATGGCTAAAAAGACTAATGACATCAAGTGTAAGTTACGGTTACAGCAGGTAAAACTTTCACACACTGATGACGATGTATCAATTTTATAATCACTCAGGAAGACTGTAGATATCTATTAATACGAAAAATATAAGAATAACCTATGGCTCAGCATTTCTATTACTAAGCATAGATCAAAGAGAAATGAATTAATAATGAATAAAACAAATAAAATAAAACTAAACCAGACAAAAGATATGTATAGTAATGCCCCTGACGACTTTATTCACAATAGCCCCAAATGAGAAACAATCTAAGAATCCATGAGCAGTCCAGTGTATAAATACATTATATTATGTGAATATAGTGGGAACCTGCATAGTAATCAAAGCAAAGTACTCCTATAGGCAGTAACATGGATAACTACACTCAAATGATGGGCATAAACTCATAAACAAAGCCTACTTTCTGTAGCATTCCACTTTTATGAGAGTCAGGAATAGGAAAAACTGGAAGGGTTCACTATGGATGAAGGTTATTGCCTGGAAGGTGCCCAGTGAAACTTTCTGGGATGTTGAAATTTTTCTGCAAAGGAAGTTGAATGGTGGCTAAGTACATACATTTGTGAACATTCATTGAGTTATACGTTTATAATTTGTACATTTTACTCTATGTATGTTCTCCATAAATAAAAGGTGAGGTCTAAAAGCAGGGTTATGGGTCAATCCATATTTTCCTTTGGGCAGGGAGCCTTACTGCCTGTTTTTGCCTGAGTGTGTGAGTAGACCCCATTCATATTTGGAATTAATCTGAGTGCCTTATTGGGGGCTTGCGTGCCAACCTTCTTTCTGAGAGGGCCTCCCTGATTCATTGATTATGAACAAACTGGAGTTCTTAAATCTTAAAGGGTTATATCTCAAAAGCTAAGATCCCCCATCTGAGTTTTGTACTCTCTTGAATCTTTGAGGTGGCCTGTGGATAGAAGTATCCTCTCCCTTCAAGCCTGTATGCTATGGTCCTGAAGGAATGTCATTAAAATGCACATGCAACCCTATACAGCACATGATACATGCCATTTCTGCAGTAGAGCATTGTGCGTGCAGTCATAGCATGTTAAAAGGCCTTTTGTTCTTTGTTTTTAAAATTTCTTTTTATCTGGATTCTCTTCTGAAAGCCCAAATCTTAAACTACATAGCCCTGAGTGTGTACAAACACACATAAACAAACACAAATCCTTTCTTCTCTTGGCTTCCAGGGCCCTGATATATTAATGCAAATAGAATTGATCTTGGAGCTGAGTCAGAAAAGTACATTTAAATAAAAACAAATTTAAACTCCATTTTAAAGAATGATTGGGTTTTATGTGCAAATGTGATTGCAGTTACCAGAAAAGAGGTGACTTTGCGGTTTCAGGAGCTCTAGAAGCAAAATAATCATGTTTGATTCTTTCTGGATTTCATTTATTTTTTCAGAAGAAAGCCCAGTTTGTTCTTATATTGATTTTGCTGACATTTAAAATGTTTCCTTTTTATGATGTGTGTAGTCTATTTATGCCTAGCCACGGCTAGACATCTCAGCGTCCAAAGGAAGAAAAAAGATAATTCTGTCATTCTTCCATCATTTCCATTCTTATTTACATAGCATATGTTCCCTGGGACAAGAAGCCTTTCAAAAAGAAAGTTAGAGAGAAAGAGTAAAACAGAAGGCAATATGGAAATTGAGAATCTCTAAGGGAGAAGAAAGAAAAGAAAATCAATGAAGAACAAGAAATCAGAAGGATAAGAGGTGTAGAGAAGGAAAATATAGTGATATTAAGCACCATTATTTATCTGGTTTTTAGATTACAAAACACTAACTTTATAAAATGTATTAATCTTCACAGTTACACTCTGAGGTAGCAGAAGGAGAAGGAAGGGAGAGAGGGATGAAAATGGGTAAGAAGGAGAAAGAAGAAAGGAAAGAGAAGGAGGCAAGAAGTAGAGCAGGCAGAGGAAGAGGGAGCAGAGAGGAGTAGAAGGGGAAAAGCTCCAAAGGAAATGGGATAGGACGGAGGCCGGCTTCCCGACTGTGTGACCTGCGCAGGGTACACACGTCCCCATGCTGAGAATGGCCTCGCGTTTGCTTTGATACCCTACTGTCTCCCTGTTGACAATCTTAAACATTTTTTAACAAGAAGCCCTGCATTTTCATTTTGAATTCGGTCCTGCTAATCGTGTGGCCAGTCCTGGGTAGAATGGTCGTAAAGGAGAGAGAATGCTAGGAAAATCACTCTTTCTATTTGTGTACTGACTATAATCATGAGTGTACTGCTAAACGTATATGTCCCTGTTTCTGTAGTCCAGTTTTCAGGACAAGGGAGGAATTACAACCAGGTTCTGAAAAGGGAAGATGAGAGGGAAAGGAAGGAGTGTAGTTAGAAAAGATATTCGAAATTCATGTTTAAGAGGCTCAGCCTCTCAGTCCATTTTTGAGTTGAAACATACTGGTCCAAATATTTCTGTCAGTTGTTGTGAGTGGAAAGTGGCAGTGGTTCAGATGACGATGCTAGTGTTATTATGGGGATAAAAGAGTCTATGTTGGCATTTACCTCTGCTCACATCTAGGGTTCAATGACTAGAGACAAGCTTCCAAATTTCAGCGTGATACTCTTCATTATCTGTTAATATAAGAGTGCTTCATGGTGAGCCCATACCTGAGGAAGTGGGGTGACTGTTTTCTTCATTAACGAGGACAAGGAATAGTCCACCAGACATATAGTTATAGTAATATCTCAAAAAGAAATGTAAAACTCTGGGGCTGGCCCCGTGGCCGAGTGGTTAAGTTCGCGCGCTCCGCTGCAGGCGGCCCAGTGTTTCGTTAGTTCGAATCCTGGGCGCGGACATGGCACTGCTCATCAGACCACGCTGAGGCAGCGTCCCACATGCCACAACTAGAAGAACCCACAACGAAGAATACACAGCTATATACCGGGGGGCTTTGGGGAGAAAAAGGAAAAAACAAAATCTTTAAAAAAAAAAAAAAAAAAAGAAATGTAAAACTCTCAGATAGATCGAACTGTAGAATTTGAAACAAAATTAATAATTGTGTCGGCAAGATGAATTTATTTAAATTCAGGTATTTTAAAAGTAAATAAATCTCAGTCCATTGTGGAAGTCCTTTACTTTCTCTCTTTTATTTGCACGATCCTCCTTCTCCCTAACCTATTTTGCTAAGCCATCAGAAACTACACAGATAATGAAAGCAGACAACATTTAGCATATGCCTCAGCCTACAAAGATATAAAAATACCCCAGATGCAAGATGGAGTCGATTGAACCTGGCTTTTCATTTCAATTGGGAGTGTTGCCTACCTTGGGAAAAATGGGAGTAGGGGAGGGGACCTAAAAGGATTTTGATTCACAATTCTGATGTGTATCAGGGGATGTTTTCCCCACACCACCAAGCAATTCTCCACAACACCAGTTGGGGGTCCTACCATTTAACTCAATTCTAATACTCTCTACCTGGAGATAGCATTGGATCCCACAGGTTAAGGGCTCATTCCCACAGACTGCTCTCACTCTACTTCAAACGCCAATCAGGAGTAGTAGGTCCCCAGGTTACCCACAACTTTTGTCTGATTTGGCTCCCAATCAGAGGTTCACACAACCCCCTCCTCAGATTTGATCAATTTGCTACAATGGCTCACAGAACTCAGGGAAACACTTCACATTTGCCAGTTCATTAAAAGATATCATAAAAGATACAGATGAACAGCTAGAAGAAGAGATGTACGTGGCAAAGTAAGGGAGGGTCCCCAGTGGAGGAGTTCTTGTCCCTGTGGGGGTTGGGTGGGTCACCCTCTGTGTGTGGATGTGTTCACCAACCTAGAAGCTCTTTGAACCCCATATTTTGGGATTTTTATCGAGGGGTCATCACACAGGCATGATGGATCATTCATTGCATTTCCAGTTCTTCTCCCTTCTCAAAAGAATGAGGGGCGGGCTGAAAATTCTAAGCTTCTGATCATGGCTTCTTCTTTTCAGTGACTAGCCCCCATCCAAGAGCCCATCCAGACTCACTCATTAGAACAAAAGATGCTCCTGTCATCCAGGAAATGACAAGAGCTTCAGGAGCCCTGTGACAGGAACCAGGGTCAAAGACTAAATATTAGAACAAAGAATGCTCCTAGTGCTCTTCTCACTCAGGAAATTATAAAGTTTCAGGAGCTCTGTGCCATGAATGGGGGCAGAGAAATATATATCTTCTATTATCTCACTGGACCTAAAAGGGCTAAATTCTTAACTCATTGAATTGAAAGAAGTGGAGGTTAACGATGAGGAAAGATAGAAAACATAGGTAGCCCATAAGACATATGAGACATTCTACTCTTCCCTGAGGTCCAGATTTAGTCCTGGGGCATAGAGGAGCAAGTTGGATAAACCAGGAGCACAAAAACGTTTGCCCTGGAAAAATAGTCTGAAATCTTGAGTAAAGAATCATGTAAAATGGGGGAGAGAGTTCAGTAAAGCATAGGCCTTGATTATGCAATAGATAAGTAAGTTGCTTGGGATGAAGTCCAGAATGAGCTCAATGAAAGTTTTACAAAAGCTAATACTGAGAAAGAAATTGATAATGCCAGAGTCAGAACAGCAATGAAAGAAAAAAATAAAATCTATGTATCTACTTTAAGGAAACAGAAGGAAAACTTTGTAAAAAAAAAAAAGAGCTTGAGAGTTTAAGATCTTAAGATGAAAGTCTAGGCTGGAAACTTATTAAAATATAAAAAAGAAATGGAGGTGCATTCACGTTTGCCTGCTTTAAAAAAATGAGTCAATTTCTACTTAATTCTGGATCAGATGAAGTAAGTGGGCCTGAAAATACAGATAGATAGATGAGATAGATAGATAGGTAGATAGATAAATAATGATACATAGATATACAGATAGATAACAGAAGAGATGATTTAAAAGATGAGCTTAAATGACATTCATGAATAGTTAATTGATCCAAAAAGTCCTTACAATGTTTAGGCTAAAAATAGATATAAATGAAAGGGGACACATATCTTTAAACCTCTGAGAGACATACTGTGCAGCTGCCTGAGATGTGGATGATGTGACAGGAAGACCGCTGATGAGGGGAGAGGACCTACAAGTATAAATTTTTTTATATTCAATAAATATTCATTGAAGGACTGACCTTTGAATATCATTCTTGGAATAAGAAAAGATTGTAACAAAGGTATAACAGTAACATATGGTTTTTTCCTCTTCCCTGAGTCCTATATCTCTCCTGCTCTTTGTTCACTTTGGGGTTGTATTCTGTGACTTGATACTTGTACTTCAAAAACCGTAACTTGTTTTTTACTGAGGAAAAATTGGTATACAACATTATATAACTTTCAGGTGTAAAATTTTATAATTCAACATCTGTATGCACTACAAGGTGATCACCACCAAAAGTCTAGTTACCATCCTTCACCATACAATTGACCCCCTTTACCCATTCACCCACTGCACAATCTCTTTCCCTTCTGTTCTCTGTATCTATGTGTTTGTTTTTGTTTTGTTTTTTCAGAGTCCACAAATGAGTGAGATCATATGGTATTTGTCTTTCTCCATCTATTTCATTTAGCATAACACCCTCAAGGTCCATCCACGTTGTCACAAATGGCAAGATTTCATTCTTGTTTATGGCTGAATAATATTCTTGTGTGTGTGTGTGTGTGTGTGTGTGTGTGTGTGTGACATAGCTTTTTGTCCATTCATCCATTGATGGATGCTTAGTTTGTTTCCATATCTTGGCTATTGTAAATAATGCTGTATGATATTAGCATAACAGACACACAGATCAATGGAACAGAACTGAGAGCCCATAAATAAAACCACGCATATGTGGACAATTAATTTACAACAAAGAAATCAAGAACATGCAACAGAGAAAGGATAGTCTGTTCAATAAATGGTATTGGGAAAACTGGACAGCCATGTGCAAAACAAGAAAACTAGATCACTATCTTCAAGCATACACAAAAATTAACTAAAATAGGCTAAAGATTTGAATGCAAGACCTGAAACCATAAAATTCCTGAAAGAAAACATAGGCAGTAAGCTCCTTGACGTCGGTCTTAGCGATATCTTTGTGGATCTGATTCCAAAGGCAAGAGAAACAAAGCAAAAATAAATAAGGGGGACAGCATCAACTAAAAAGCTTCTGCACAGTGAAGGAAACCATCATCAAAGCAAAAAGGTAACCTACTGAATGGGAGGAGATATTTGCAAATCATATATCTGACACGGGTTAATATCCAAAAATATATAAAAAACTCATGCAACTCAACGACAGAAAAACAAACAACTTGATTAAAAAATAAGCAAGTATAGTTTTGAGATGTTCAGATGACACAACTTATTCTGCCCTGAGCTCATGTTCATTTGGGCACCTTGCACAAAGAAAATAAGGACCAAATGGAAGATGAAATTTTAAAGCTTTTAAAGATTCATGGGAGACATTTGTAGGAAGAAAAGAACCATAGTTAAGATCTTGAGACCAGACCTGTGAATTTCTAAATTTATGAATTCACAAGAAAAAAAAGCATTTAAAGTACTCTTCACTGAGAGAGTAGTTAATAAGTCCAAGTGAATTTCTTATAAATGGAATACTGGGACACGTTTCCCTTCCCTCTGCTTCCTTCCATTCTGCCAACATCCGTAAGTCTGTGCCTTGATCCGGGGCAAAAACAACAGTGTGGACATTGTAGACTTTGCATTGATCATGAGGTGACCTAGTGCTTTCTGCTGCTCTCTGCAAAATCTGGTAAATTAAAGTCAAATAAACTGGACTTAGTGGATTTTTCAGTCTTGATCATGTGGATCTGCCATTCGAAGAGCAAACTAGCAACCACATTCTTCAAGGAGCTACTCTTCTCGTGACAACCATTACATATGATGATACTCTCTTCTCAGGACAACCATTACATATGATGATACTCTCTTCTCAGAACAACCATTACATATGATGGTGAGGTGTTCAAACGACAACAGAAAACAGTCAATGATTAAGATAAAATTTATTATTTCTACTGTGTGTGTTATCTATTATTCAATGTAAGCAGGTAGTAGTGCTGAGCTAGCTCAATTCATTACATTGGAATAAAGCCCAAGATGCTCAAGTGATGAAGTAATTCCTATTAAGTCTAAATGAGGCTTCTTTTTGGTCTAAGAAAGGGAACTAAAAATTGAGAACAGAGGATCTTGGAAATTAAATTTGAGAACTTAAATACAAATTAGAGGGGACTATATTTGCGGCTTATTTTCTCACTGGGTGCTTGTTAACGAATGAAAGTCTACAGTCAACTGTGTGGCTGTTGGGAGACACGTCTCCATGGGTCTCTTGTACTCCAGCCTGTCTTGCTGGGTATACTCCGAGTTCAAGGCCAGATTGCTCTTTGTCCAGGCCATCATTGCATTTGTGATGAGCCACCTTGAGGAATGAGGTAATGTCTCTCTGCAGAGAAGAACAGACTTACTAACACACTGCTATAAAGCAGTGGGTTCCCCAGGCACTATATTCCACTGTTATACAACGCACTCCATGTCCAGGCATCTGTCGAGGCCAGTGGTTCTCAACCATGGTGAATTTGTCCCCCAGGGTCATTTAAGAATGTCTGGAAACATTTACTGTGGTGATGTTAAGAATGTACATATACACACAATGAGCAGTATTTATATACACGTGTGTGTGTGTAAGTATAGAGAGAGATAACAAAAAGCGTATTGCATAATGGATGCTAGTAATGCCTTCTGCTCTTAAAATATGCAATATTTAGGGACCGGCCCTGTGGCGCAGCGGTTAAGTTCGCACATTCTGCTTTGGTGGCCCAGGGTTCGCTGGTTCAGATCCCAGGTGTGGACATGGCACCGCTCATCAAGCCATGCTGTGGTAGGCGTCCCATATAAAGTAGAGGAAGATGGGCATGGATGTTAGCTCAGGGCCAGTCTTCCTCAACAAAAAGAGGAGGATTGGCAGCAGATGTTAGCTCAGAGCTAATCTTCCTCAAAACAAATAAAATATGCAACATTTAGTGATATGAATTTGATACTTTGGAACAGCAAACTATCAGGCATGCATTGTACCTTGCCACCAGTGACCCAGCCATTAGGAACCTTCTTGAGGCAGATACATTACTTGTCTTACAGTGAACAAAACAAAATATATAAACAAACAAAAAACTCATTGCACTCAAAATGAGATCTTTTATTATTCCCCTGGATAGTTACTTCTATTAATTGGCAATAGTCTTAACTAATTTATTAGATTTCATTAAGAAATACATGGGTAAAAGTTACCCTTAAATTTCTTGTGATGGTTAATTTTATACGTCAATTAGAATGGGTTACAGAGTGCCGAGATATTTAGTCAAACATTATTCTAGGTGTTTCTGCAAGGGTGCTGGTAGATGAGATTAACTTTTCAGTTGGTAGACTGAGTAAAACAATTCCTTTCCATAAAGCAGGTGGATTTCATCCAGTCAAATGGAGGCTTAAGCAGAACAAAAGGCTGGTCCTACCCCAGTAAAAGGATCCCCTGCCTGATGGCCATCGAACTGGACCATTGGCTCTTTCTGGTTTGACAGCAGCTTCTGGCCTTCAGACTCAAACTGAGCTATCTATAACATGTATTATATATATAAATAGGATATATATAAATATATATGTATTAGATTCTATTTCTCTAGAGAACCCTGACTAATATAGTTCTTTATGCATTAAAAAAACTTATTTTTAAAGGAATGATCTTTTCCCTTATGCTCTATGCTCTCCTTTCCTTTACACTTGCCTTGATATCAGTACATGGCTCAAAATATTTTGATTATTTATTTATAAAACAAGAGACAAAACTCTGTCTTATTTACCAAAACATCTCCAAGGTTGTTGATATCGGGTGCACATGTGCATTAATGACTTTGCATTATGTCAGTATGAATGAATATATAATTAAAAATAAATTAATGCCTGAATTATAATTCTTAATTTATTCTAAAAAAAGTTAAAATAATACCTATAGCAACAATCACCATCCATGGGTAAAGAAATCATTCCCTTTAATTTTAAGCTGAAAAATATGAAACGAACCTTACTATCAGCCAACATTTTGAGAAACAACATATTTCTGCTGCCCACTCGTCCAACAAACAGTGGCCCACGGCGCAATTTTTTTCTTGTTTACTGCTTTCTGAACAATGTATATTGTGAAAACTCGAAGAGAAAATTCAACTATTTCCAGGATTACCTTGATTCTTCACAAGATTATCTTTTCAATGCTTGCACTTTTGTCAATCTTTCTAAAATCTTACATCCTGCAACGAATCAGAACTTTCCACTCTCCCATTCAAAATCTACAAAGGAGTTTCTACCACATTTAGGGGGAGAAAGAAGACCTATACACTCTGCTTCAATTTTTCTCAAACTTGTATTTATATCAAGATCGCTTAGACTGCATTGATAAACATACCTGTGCCCAGGACCTACCCAAGACCAAACAAATCAGATTCTCTGGGGGAAAGGTCTGAGTATTCTTATTTTTACAGCTCCCCAGAGTTGAAAATCACTCTTGTGTGCAACCTGGCTCTGGTATGCCTAAATTACTCCCCTAACATCTTCTTCCCTGCTAATGTAACTCCAGTCCCTTTGGCTTTTTGTGATTCCTTGAACAAGTCAAGCTTGCTTCCAACTCAGGAACTTTCACTTGGTGTTTACTTGTGTTCCTCACATTGCTCATTTTCTATTTCTCTCAGGTCTCTTCTCAAGAAGCATCAATCTTGCACCCTATCTAGAGTAGCAGTCTTGTCATGCATATTGACCTACTTTGATTTTCTTCATAGCACTTATGGCTCTGACATGCATGTATGTGCTTCCAGCTCTCCCATCAGAACATAGGGTTGACAAGGGCAGGGTCATTTTCTCTCTTGTCCTTGATCTATCTTTAATGCTTAAAACTTTTATTGAAATATAAGCACGTCATAAATAATGTCAAGTGGCAGAATATATCAATTGGAAGCCCCAATTCAAAGACAGGTGAAAATGTCAGAAAATATCTGATGACCTGACTTGTGCCCTTTTCTCAGATAATAATCTACTTGGTAGAAAATACAGGGATCCCTAGAGTTCAGGAAATTTCGAAGTAGGGCATTGTACCAGCAACCAATTTTGTAGGTCTATAGATTGCTTGCTGGTATGGTCTGGTAGCTATCTCAGCTTCTGATAAAGATAGTCTGTGGTACAAAAATATTTGACATTTAATCCAGTATTTTAGCATCCATTTCCTCCTCCAACAAGTCGCAAATGAGACTTTTATCTCACACTCACCTTTCATGAAGAGCTGGGGTGGACACTTCAGGAACACTTTTCTCTTTGAGGATGGGGATTATAAAGGAAAAAAATGCAGGAAGTTTTGGAGTAACATGAACCAAAGACAGCGTCTGACTTCCTTATTTGCTAGCATAATCCCTTAGATGAATATGCACGGATATAATGATTGACATATAGAAGGTTTGGCTTATTAGGAATATTACTAACAAGGAAGGAAGGAGGGATACGTAGAGTAATTTTCCCCTGGAGGTGTGCTTCTTACAGATAACTGTGAGTGCTGACCCTGACACAATTCCTTTTGAGAATCGGTTGTGCTCTTGCTTGCTTCCCCTGATGCCTGCATTCATCCATTCTTACTGCATGTGGTTAGTGTCAAAGGGCACTGTGCATACCTGCACACTGATTAGCATTTCCACGTTGATTTGCTCTAAATACTAGCAAATTGGAGACGATGGCATTGTCTGCCAAGTTCCAGCTATAATTTTTATGACAGTACCAGCTTCTTTCAAGTAGCTTTCAATATCTGAACACAGATAACAAGAAAGCTGTCTTTGCTTTCTATTTCTCTGAACCACAAGAATTTCTGGTTACATTTATGTAACTAGAATTAGCTGTGGGGATACTGCTGAAATTCGGAAACAGTGTATACTCTTGAGGTATGTACATTGTCTTTCATCGCTCTGCGTTAGAGATTTCAGCTCCAACGTCTTCAGCCACATTCCAGCAACACTAAGCTACTTACGATAGGATAGCTTTTCAGACACGCCACTCTTGACTTGACATAGTCTCTGGCTGTAGAACGCCAGTTTCAAAAATAACTCCTCTGTTGGGGTCAGCCTGGTGGTGCAGCGGTTAAGTTCACACGTTCCACTTCTGCGGCCCAGGGTCGCTGGTTCGGATCCGAGTGCAGACATGGCATTGCTTGTCAAGCCATGCTGTGGCAGGCATTCCACATATAAAGTAGAGAAGGATGGGCACAAATGTTAACTCAGGGCCAGTCTTCCCCAGCAAAAGGAGGAGGATTGGTAGCAGATATTAGTTCAGGGTTAATCTTCCTCAAAAAAAAGAAACTTCTCTGATTCAGTTTTCTGTCAGTTTGAGCTAAATATGAACCAAATATAAACTGTGTATAGAGAATGCTTCACAAATTGAAGGGGCCTCAAAATCCTCTATTATGATGGAAACTGACCCCTTTGTTAAAATAATTCTGTCCAACTACTTTCACAAAACCCCTTGATTGCCACATCAATCATTATTTGCCATATTGTGTCAGTGAAATCAAGAGACAGGAGGTGTTTTGCTCACAACCTTTGAACTACCTAAGTGAAACATCTCAGTTCTCCAAAAATCTCACAACACACCCCTCCTCTAAAAACAATGCTTCTCTTATCCTAGGTTTGATAGAAAATTTCCACATCAAATTTAACATGTTTTTATAGGGTCAACACAAGGCCACACTCATGTCTGGTGAATCACACACCTGTTTTACCATGTCTTTACCCTCCCTCAGAAAAAAAGTGCCTCATAATCTTCTCAAATCAGATCCCTTCACCCCCTGAATGCCACCCAACATTTAACTATCCTCAGTCCCATTCTCTTAAATTCCAATTCCTGTTTTTTAATTTGACCAATAATGTAATAAACAAATTCTAGCTGTTATATTCACCAGATTCACCTTTGATTTTCACCCTTCTACTGTCTTTGTAATGTGTGCATATTTCACTGAAAAGTAATAAACCAAAATATAAGTAGCAGTCCCATTAGGCATATTTAAAGAGTGAGTATGATGTGAGAGATAACCTAATAATGCCCAGTCCAACCACACGTTAACTTTGTTATCTTTTCCTACTAGCAATATGCTTGTGGTTGGATTTTCAAGTTAAGTTTTATACAATAATATTAACGATAATACAGAAATTATAGTAATAATAACTGAGATGGACAAAGGAAATGACATAGAGCAAATCACAATATTACCTCAAAAGCACTTCTCAAATGTATGGGATTGTCAACTGTTCCAACTGTTGTTTCTACTATACTTAGAGCCTTACATCACCATTCATATTACGCACTTTGTCTTCTCGCTGGGATTAGGGCCTACTTCTCATGCCAGATGGATGGGATAACTCCTGAAAGAGATGAGACTTCCCTCTAATTGGAGCAGGACCTAGTGCTGTTTGGAACATAAAGGGAATGATCAAGCCAAATCACACATTTCCCTTTAATTACAGAGAAAAGTACTTTTCACATCCCGTTCCATCTCCATATAGCAGCAAAAACTGTCAAGTTTGCATATTTCAGGTTTATCACCCAGAAGCATTGTGACTGTCAGACCCAGAATTTAGCGAGCAATTACGCCTTCAGAAAAGTACACGTGAAGGTCACACTATTCTGTGGAGTCTTTGATATTACCAGAGCACTTTAAAATTGGAAGAAAATAATTCTACAGTCGATATTCACTCCAGGTATCTTGAGTAGTGATTTTGAAGAGGGTTAATGTGATGGAACAGGGTTGGAAGAAACCAACCCCGTTGGTTGAATTTGAGCTGCCGATTTGTTTTTATTAATTGAATTGATCTCCACCTTGTTCTGCAGTACCCATGTTGCATCCCCCATAATCAAGGGGATTTATCATGCAGGAGAAACGTTTGCAGAGGCTGTTTTTCGTCTTTGCCTAATGCAAAAAGGCATCACAAGGATTTCAACAGGGCAAACAGGGGAACGTGAGAGGGATAACGGAAGCTAGGAGAAAGCAGGGTGCAGACTACAGGGTAACTAGTGGCCAGAAAAGTGGGAGGCTTCAGCTCACATGCTATAATTTGGCAGAACTTCAAGGTTCATCCATCTCTAAAATCCTTACCTATTAACCTAAAATAGTCCCAGAAATTCAAACAAAACTTCTCTATTGGATGAAAGCACTTAGTAAAATATAAACATAATACTTGATAGGTTTATTACATTGATGCGGATTAAGTTAATATGTTACATAAATTGAATGAACTTGGTTTATTTGAAAAGTTTAGCTGGTTCTTTCTGAACAGAAAGTACACCTTTAGGATCTATGGAGTTGAATTTTAAGAAAGCAGATTTTACTTACAATAAGGAAGACATATTGAAGTTCTGGAGTGTCTAACAATGCCGGGGGGTGGGAGGTGCATTGTTTCCTGGATAAGCAGTGGACTATTTGTTATTGCAAGTATTCAGTCTGTCATGCCTTTTATAGAATAGCACTGTCCAAAGGAAACAAAATGTGAACCAGAAATGCAAGCTATACATATATTTATAAGTTTTCTAGTAGTCTCACTAAGAAATAATTTAAAAAGTAGGAATTGAATATTTGACTTAACCCAACATATCAAAAATATTATCATTATAACATGTAATCAACATAAAAAATGAGATTTTTACATTTTATACTAAGTATTTGAAATTCTATGTGAATTTCACTTACTCTTGAAATATGGATTAATCATATTTCAATAGTTACATATGCCCAGTGATTACTGAATTGGACAGCATAGTTATAGAAGTTTTCCAGGTAGGGTAAGAGATGCATCCTTTAAGGTTATTTCACTTCTAATATTTATTTATTCCATTGTTTAATGATCAAACCATATTAGGTGGACTTCTAATTGGGTGGAACAACTTCAATGAAGGCTCCTTTAGCTGGCCACAGAGGAAGAAATGACATGGAGGGCACTGATGATTTTCAGGGAAGGAGGACAACACAAATTGACTTTTTTCTGCTTCACAAACTTGAGCCAAAAAAAAAAAAGAAAAGCTCAATTAAAGGAAATTGATGAGACAAAGAAATGAGATATTTCAATCCATATTTACTGGCCATTGGTTTTGTGCACAGTGTTATGGAGAAATCAAAGTCTAAGCCCTCACAGAGCATATTATGAAATATGGGGAAGCCAGACACATACTCACAGAGAAAACCAACCAGTATTAAATAGTGTGAGAGAGTGCTAAAGAAGTTCTCTAAGGGAAGATCCTGTGAAACCTTGAGGGACAACAATCATTATTGGCATTCAGAGGAGGTTTCCGGATGAAAGAAGAAGACTGAGCTGAGCCTTAGGGGATGGGAAATGCAGAGGAGAAGGTTAGCAGAAGCAAAAGTGAGAACCCCAAGGAACGTTTCTTTGGGAAACAAAAAACAAAGCAGCTGTGGATTGCAAGAATACTATTGCCGTACTGTATTGCTCATATGTCACAAGTAGTGCTATCTCGTTTGGTTGATGGGACTTTTCAGACTTAATATTTACCGAAAAGGGGATGAAAAAATGTCTTTTAATTCTTGTATCTTGTCTTTGTTGTCTCTTCCTAATTCCATCCTCACTGATAAAAATGGGCACTTGATGTTGACCATGACCTACTTGGAAGCTTGGTGCAGAGGGCAGAGGCCTGATTAAATCCCTATATCAAACATATGCACTGAACGTGTCTTGGCCAGAGGATCAGAGATTAGGCTGAAAGGGGAGGCCAAATGGACAGGCTACATTTCTGACTCTGAGGACAAAACCACCTGGTTCAAACAGGACAGGCTGAGTTTAAAGTTTCAAGTGTTCTGAGAGGAAGGGGAGAGATGATAGGAAGCATAGGGATCGCACAGTTTTCTTAGTATTTTAACTGGCAATCAGATATTATTCCAATAGTCAGGGGGTAGGAGACGTGTTGGGTATTCTGGGAAGTGGTTAAAATGAGAACAAAAGATGCTTTTTAGCTTAGGTCAAAAATTTTGAACTTATTCTTGATTCCCCTTCTTCTTTCTTACCTTGTATGTAATTTACCATCAAATCCTATTGGCTCTACTTTCAAATATAACTCAAACCTGTCACCACCTAATGCTGTTACTACTCCGGCCCCAGGGAACCTTCATCTCATAACTTGATTATTACAATACTCTTCCAACTAGGTCCCCTTCGGTTCTTCACCCTTTGCAGTATCTTCTCAGCAAAATGGGATCCTTTTAAACTATGAGTCAAATTATATCACCCTTCTGTTCAAAATCCTTTTTGTTTTCTCGTCTTACACAAAATAAAACTGCACAACTGTGCTCTGATCTGAAATCCCTTGTGTGACCCCCTCCCCTCACCACCTGCAACTGCCTCTTGGACTTTATATCTTTTATTCTTTCACTTGCTCACTCTGCACGCTGGGCTTCTGATTGTTTCCCAAAAGCTGCAGCAGCTCACCTACAAGACTTTGAACTTTCTGTTCCTCTATCTGACATGCCATTCCCCCAGCTATCCACATGACAGGCTCCCTTACTTCATTCTCACCTTCTCAGTGAATACCTTTCAAGTCATCACATTTAAAAATTGTATCTCCCTTCCTGTTACCTCCAATCCTCCTTTAGTGGCTAATTATTTTCTCCTTAGCATGTGTCCTTATCTAACATGCGGCACATCATTACTTATTTATCATGTTTATTGTCTTCCTGCAACACTGAAATATGAGCTCCAAGAACGAAGAGATTTGGGCTTTTTTTTTGTTCTGCTCTATTCCTAGTGCAAAAGACAGTGTTTGACACATAGTAGACAATCAATAAATATATTTGAATGAATGAATGGATGTTGCAGAGGGAGAAAAAATATTCACGTACCTTGTCTGACAGTAATATATGGTAGATAAAAAGTAATGTGTAAGGGGTAAAATTAATTTTGTCTAGGAACTCAAAAGGTGGATTTCTCTGCAGCTTGATAGGCAGAGGAAGCTTCCTGGAGATATACACAGTGGCTAGAGGCACTAAGAGGCAGAGAAAGAGGGCAGGCTCCCCTATGAAGAGGAAGCTGTGAGCAAAAGTGGGATATAAAAGAAATATATTGTAAATATTATGTTCACAAGTCACAAACACAGATATACAAGAAATTTAACTTCAAAAGAACATCCTACAGCTCAAACTAATTTATATCTCAATCACTTTTGCCTATCTGATGGTAGGTAAATTAATCTTGGGCACTGCTGATCATGACTGAGAAGTGGACACATATTCCATGACAATACTCCAGTTTAGGTAAACTGCAGAGCTAGAATCAATGCCAGTGAGAATGAGTGAGAGAGAAAATAATCCAAATGCAAGTGAGCTATAAACCAGAAATGGTTGCAATTAATGAATCTTAACCAGGTTATGTGGATTTTACAAAGTATAATCTATCTAGCTATCTGCCTCTCTAGCTATCTTTCTCTCTCTCTTTCTGTCTATCATCTATCTGTTTGTCTATAGCTAGCCAGATTCACACAGGCCCTCAGTACCAATCTTTGGAAATAAACATTTTTGCACAGGAAGAAGTTTTGTGCAACAGGCCCTCAGCCATTTGTCTTATATACTAAAAATAAGAAAGTAAGGTGTAGTTAAGGACTTGCACGTATTATAATGCCCAAGTGTTATATAAATGAGTTCAAGATGGCCCCTGTAGATTGACCCTATGCTATTTACTTCTTCACAGCAGGCTGGCTGGGACTATTAGCTCAAAAGCCCATTGGTGCGAGAAATTTTTATACCTCCAGTTTCTTTGAAAATAGCCCAAATAAGCATATTTTTAGCCATTTAGTGACTGCCTGCCTTGTATAACCCACAAAACTGCACTCAACATCTGCTAGCCATAAGTGAGATAAACTCTGGGGCTATAAAAGACCCTGGCCACTCCCATCTTTCTGAGCAATCTGACCCAGAGATGCCCCATCTTGCTGCTGAGTGACATCATCTAGATACATAAGCCCCTCTCCCTTGGGAGTTCACTAGCCCTCTTCCCCTTTTAAGTTGTCTCTGGAAGGTCTTAATATGTGAGGGACTTCCTCTTGCACGCAATCTGGTAAAAGTGCCACCCAAATAGAGCTCGTTGTGTATCACTGACACCACATGGTCATGTATTTTTCCTTAATCAGCCCCCATATCCTCCAACTCATTATACCAAGGACCATAGACTGTTTGCTAGTAGGCAGTAGATGGCCTTCAGGACAAGGAAGCTCATTCTGCTCTTGTTTTTTTCGACCCTACCTTCCATCCATTCCTCAAATGTAGATAGAGGAAATGCATTCTATCTTGTTTGTGTTCCTCTTATTTCCTGATCTTTCCAAGTAATTTCTTATGTTTTTTGCTCTCTAAGCATATAGATAGTGACATTTTATTATTTCAATTTGCGTTCTTTCCTTTTTTTCTTAAGGGAGCAAAAAAGTGATCCCTAAACGCAATATAAAGTAGCAAAGACAACTAACTTTTCTTCCAACCCACTCCTCTGTTT
This sequence comes from Equus przewalskii, assembly GCF_037783145.1. Lineage (NCBI taxonomy): Eukaryota > Metazoa > Chordata > Mammalia > Perissodactyla > Equidae > Equus > Equus przewalskii. The sequence goes on from NC_091844.1 coordinate 20,456,582, forward strand.
TGGGGGCTTCCATAGCATTTATGCATGGAGTAAACATTAACCCTAAAGAGGGAAAATTATTAAAGCTAAACAAACAGAAAAACTAAAGTTGTACTCTGCCTTTAAGCATAGATTGTGTTTTCAGTATGGCATATCAAGTTTTCTTTCTCCATTTCCCACTTCCAGCCCTGCAATCTTCAGCCAGCTTGCTTTGTGGTTTCTCTGAGAGCGCTCGTACCCTTCCCTGGCCTCACTTCTCTGTTTTTGTCATCAAGGAACCTGGTCTTGAGATATTATAATGACTTCTGTCATCTATGTTTGTACCTCAAGCTTCTCTTTAATTAATCTTCTTCTTCTCTAGGTCTACGCTCTATGTTCTTTTCCTTTCTGCTTATCTCTCTAATCCCATTGATAATACCCTTTCTTTTGGCCACCTGTAGCATCACTCACCTCTGCACATGAGAGATAACAAAGTAGTAACAATGAACCAGTTGTATGGATTTTTTTCCCCTAAGAAAAAGACATTCTACTTAATGAAAATATGTTTTTATCAATACCTGTTTTCTTTAGGAAAAAAATGGAATATTATTCAATAATAAAAAATGAGCTACCAAGCCACAAAAAGATATGGAGAAATGTTAAATGCTTATTTCTAAATGATTTCAACTATATCACCTTTTGGAAAAAGCAAAACCATAGAGACAGTAAAAAGATTAGTAGTTGCTAGCGGTTCAGGGAGTGGGAAGAATGGATAAATAGGTTAAAAAAAAGGGGATTTTTAGGGAAATGAAATTATCCTGTATGAAAATTTAATGGTGGATATTATGCACGGGTCAAATTCATAGAGCTGTACAACACAGGGTGAATGTAAACTATGATCTATAGTTAACAATAATGTATCAATACTAGTTCATTAATTTTAACAAATGTACCCCACCAATGCAAGATGTAAATAATAGGAGAAAGTTGAGGGGGTTGTTTGGGGTGGTGTATGGAATTCTGTGTACTATCTGCCCAATTATTCTGGAAATCTAAAATTCTACTAAAAAATAAAGCTTAGTAATTATTAAAAAAAAGAAAGAGAAGAAAGAAAAGAAACATCCAGTTCAATGTACTCAGGGATTAGAGACTGAGGAATATTTCCAGTGGCAATACATTTAAAGGCTAACAACAGGCATGGTTTGTATGTTTACTGCTAACGCAATTGTAGCGACTGTAAATTGACTATTATCATAAATGGCCCTGCACATTGTAAAATAAATCTCCTGGCTTTTATGTATGCCAAAAATGGGTTCTCAACATGTAAATGGGCCCCTTTACACCTCAGTACAAATTCCATAAGATTCTATTGACACAATAAATCAAGTAGTGCATTATTAGGAAATATTGGAAATGCAATGGTTTGTTGGTTTTCATTTAAAAACTTCCTAAAGAAGGATGTAAAATTAGGGAAATGAAGTTAGCCACTGTCAAAGACAGACAGTCTTTCACCCCGTAAATTGCAGGGGGCTGAGGCTTTTGATAGGCTGTGAGATCAATGTTCCCTCCCGACAAAATATGTCAGAAGTCCCAGGAATGATACCTCATATGCGGTTTGAATATATGAGTGAGCAGGCAGCTTGAAAAGGAGTGTCAGCACCAGTCTGAAGGAAAATTTGGTACTATTGCCAGCTTATTTTTCCTCTTCCTGTTTTTCATCCCATTCAACAAAATCCTGTGTTTTTTCAAATCACCTCTCACCTTTGGCAGAGTAACAATAAATCAACAACAAGCAAACGAATTAATTAATTAAGTGAACACACCTCTCCCAGCTGTTCTATACTATCGTTTTGTCTATTTCATCAGGTAAATTACATATGAAACCCTGCCTATATCTTGAGTAAAAAATCACACTCATGTGATATCAGAAGCATGGTATATCTGACTCTACCACATAGTTGGAGGTTCATAGTACACTTCAAGTTTCTAAAACAAGACATTCCGCATAGAGAAGGCATTAGAGCCGGTAATGCTTTACCCTGACGAAGGAAGGCATATCTCAGGCTTATGCTTAGATTAATAACTAGTAACTCTCTCAGAAAAGAGAAAACATAAATTATCTAACTCCCAATTCATTACCAGTACAAGATTCGTAAATTAAACATCAAGAATGTAAATTATTAAACAGAAAAAAATTCACATATCTTCCAATGTCCTTCTCATTGGCCCTTATGCCTTCTCAAACCATTCTTGGAGATTACTAACAGAATGGATACTTTATAGAACAGGATTCTATTTTCTATAGAACTTATTCTACTTTCTGCTACTAAACCGACAAATATAACTGCTTCCTCATCTCCCTCTTCTTTATTCTCTCTATTAAAATGAAATAGTAGTCTCTGTACTCAGAACTTAATATTTTTAAAAGATTAATGTCTTTTCCATTCTTAGAACCTTTCAGTAGCTTTCAATTTCACTATGATAAAGTGCAAAATTCTTACAGTGGCCTACAAGGCTAAGAATGGTATGGGTCTTCTTTTTCATCTTTCTCCTATAAAACTCCCCATGCATCTTGTATTGTTTGTCTCAGCCACATAATTTCTTGAAACACGCATGCTGTCCTTACCTTATCACATGCACAAGATAGTAGCCTCTGACTGAAATATTCTTCCTGTCTATCTCTTATTTTGCCTAGCTTCTCTGTACTCTTTCCTCAGATACTACATTAAACACTGGTTTTAAGTATTTTCATTGTTATCACCTCATATATTATATATGTTTGGTTTTCCTTTGGGTTCTCCAAGCTTTATTGGAGCAATACGATTGAATGCTCCATTCACTGCTTTATCTCTAAACCTTAGAATAGTTTCTGGCATAAAGAATGGTTAAACAGATATTTGTTCAATGAGTGAACGGGTGAATGAATAAATGAATAAAAATAATAAAATAAATAAATGAAAAAACACTTCATAAAGTAAATTTTGCTTGCTGTTACTGGATTAAGTTAGCTCTTCTGTTAAAAGTCCCTATGGCGTGTTATTGCTAATCTTGATACTCTTCATCTCCTCCTGAAAGTGTGTATTTCTATTGCTTAAGAAAATATCCTATAGCTCCTTCTTGTAATTAAGCACCAACTAGAATTTAAACCACAGCATAGTTAGTGCCATTATCTAAACATCTCTTTCTATGTACAAATCTCTCCCCATTGATTTATATTCATTAAATTTTTATTCTTGGGGTTGAGAAACAAAGCAGCATTATTCTGAGGTCTATATGCTGCATTTTAACAACTTTTCAAAATGTGATTAGGTGATCGATCACGTCTTTGTCAAATTTCTTTCTCATCATGAGTGGTGTTCCTTTTTGCACATGGCAATACTGCTCCACTCGATATTTATCTATTTACTAGTATATTTTTGTATAAATTTGAAGAAAGTGATGGGGGTCAACCTAGTGAGAGGATTCTGGGCAAAAAATTAGAAATACAAGATCCCCTAAGGAGATTTAGAGACGGCCTAAATTCCTTAACTTTATTCCCAATGAGACATGAGGTATTTCCCCTACCTCTGAAGCTGGGCAGATTGTGTAACTACTTTGACCAATAAAATATAGCATAAATGATGCTGGCCAATATGCGGGCCAGGCGCATGAGACGGGCAGTTTCTACTTCCTGTCTCTTAAAAGACTCTCTCTCAGAACCATTAGCTTGCATGTAACAAATCTGACTACCTAGCAGGAGAGACCAGGCAGAGAGGCTCTAAGACTACATGGAGAGAAAGAAGGTCTCAGCTAAGCCACGCTTTCCAGTCATCCATGTCAAGGCACCAGAGATGTGAGTAAAGCCATTGTGGACTCTCCATACTGGACCATCCACCAGCTGAAAACTACCAAGTGGTTTTAATCAATGCCACATGGAGCAAAAGAACCATCCTGTTGAGTTCTGCCCCAAATCACATCAGAAACATTGCTCAGATATAATACAGTTTTGTGGCAGCTTATTACACAGCAATTAAAAAAAAAAAAACAGAATTCTCTGGAAACAGTAAAGAAAATAGCTTATTCTAAGAACTATTCAAAAGCTAGGACTGCATATAGAGCATGAGAGGAAAGTGAACTGAGAAGATACTGGAGATGTAGGCAGAGGGAAAGAATGCTCTTTAAGGTCACAGTAGAGAGTCTGAATTTTTTTTAAGAGTAGTGGGACATTATTAACGAGATTTTAAAAGAGAAGAGGTGTAAAATGCTTTTGCACTTTGAAAAGATCCATCAGATTAGAGGGTTGAACAAATTTCAGAAAGGCAAGACTGAAAGTAAGGAAGCTAGTAAATACTTGCAATAGTGCACAAAAAAGATGGTAGTAGTTTGGCCGTTACCAACGTGATGCTGTCAGTAGAAATAGAGTAAAAATATTTGAAATATATTTTGGAAGCAGAATTAACAAGTGTTTTTTAAGAAGGGTCCCTTCATTGTTGCCATTCGGATGGCCAAGTGGTTCACTTGTTATTAGTCACGTCTATGCAATAGGGTAAGGGAAGAATTCTATAGTGTCACATGACATGGGTTAAGGGATAGACTTTAACACATGGATAAAAGTCCTGGAGCCAGAGCTAAACCACAGGGTGGATCTGCTTTCCAGTGAAGGCATCTTACAACTCCTGTTCCTACTCCTTCTTAGCCTTTTACAAAAAGGAACTCATAAACTCTTTGGATGCCACACAGTCCAACATTATTAGTTCAGTATTTTCAATTATTTCCCTGATGCAGGGAGCAATAATTGTTTAGGATGAATGAATGATATTCAGAGTGCATTTTTGAAAAGGCTTAAATAACCAGATTAACTCCTGGGAAGTTGGATTATAACATCCCTAAATACTTGCTCTAATTAATTTTTCTTTTAACTTTTAAACCTGGACCTATCAGTAGAAATTGAACAAACTCAAATTAACATATTTGTAGTCTGTATAACTAAAGGATATGGAAGTCTTTTTTCCAGCTGCCTGAGAAATGAAGTGATTTTGTGTTCAGCCAGTGCAAAGTGAACTGGAAATTGGTTCTCAAGGTAGAAGTGTGAAGCCGCAGCCATTTCCTAATGGGCATCATTCATGAATAGAGTTGTTTCTGGTGACTTATTTGCATAAGTACCTGTCCCCTTTGCACTTAGGAAAAAGAAGGAGAGAAATCAATGCTTTTGCCATGTACTTTACTGAGCTCCTTTTCTACTCCTTCTTCCTTTTGGTTTCAAAGCCCCTAAATATTAACGGCAGGGAGACCAAACTTAGGCAGCTGACAGAAGACCTGGTTAATCTAGTCAGGGCAATAGGGTAGTTAATATTTGTCCCTACCATGCCATGATTTCTTCCAGGCAATGATGCCAATGGAAAAATATGCAAGTCATCACAGACATATACTCAATTAATTTCCTGCACTGTCCTGACCAGTTTCAGTAGGAGGAGAAATTAATCAGCAGTACTAATAAGCTTTCATGAGCTTATAGAACCAAGTTAACCTTTTATATATGTTATGTTCTATACATTCATTTTATCATTCTTTGTTTATAATTTCTCCCAATTTACATAAAGTAGGAATAAAAATATGGACCCTTGAGTTTGCAGTTGAAGGAGTAATTAATATTGATTCAGCAGATGAGGGAATATTTCTTGATATTTCACATTGAAGGGGAAGCCAGTGAAAAGTATGAGAAAAGATGCATATGTTCAGGGAATGGGGTTTGTTATACTGAAGTGGTTAGAACATAGCTCTCAGAGAAGTGAGAAATAAGAAGTGAAGCTAGAAAGCCAGAATGAGCCAGTTCGAAAAAATTTAGAATGTCATGTTAATCGTCTCTCTTTTATTTGATGGGTAATAGATGATAAGGGACAGCTAAGCTATGTACAGAGGTTGTCCAATCAAGTTTTCTCTCATGCTTACTGCCCTTCTGATGGAAGCAGCCAGTCCCACAGCCTCTATTCAGGGAGCATTCCTGGCTGATTCCATTTTTGTAGGAATGACCAAGCTGCTTCCACATAACCCCAATCATCTGACTATAGCTGACTTAAAGGGATGGGAATTCTGTGATTATGACATGGTTGGATGTAACGGTTCCATTCAAACCTAAACAATGGCAATTCTTTAACCACGTGTTCTATATTCAGAAATATGAACAAGTGGAACTAGGGCACAGAAAGTTTGCAGTGGGCATGGAAGAAAAAAACACATGAAAGACTCTGAAAAAGCAAGGACAGGGAGTAACAGAGACACATTACAGGATAGGCATCAACAATGGAAATGAGCAGAACTCGGCTTTGCACAGAGCTCTTGAGACATCAACAAATTGACAAAAACAAGGTGCAGAAGAGTGCATATACTATACTATCTTTCTGTAAGAAATAGGGGAATACATATTCATATTTTCTTATATTTTCACAAACCTTAAAAGGATGCACAAATAACGAATAAAAAAGATACCTCTAGGAATAAGGAGTTGAAGTGAAGCGAAATAATATGAATGGAGATGGGTAGGGGAACTAAATTTTTTTCTCTCTCAATTCTAAGATTTTTTTTTAATCTAAGAAGATTTTATTTCTAGTTGAGCATACCCTCATAAAATAGATTTTAAAGCCAGGAAATTTGTCTCATGCTTTGCTGTCTGGAATTCACTTTCCTTCAGGGAAATCAATGACTACGCCCATGAAATAATTAAGGGTAGGATTATGCCCTCATGTACTGTAGTCCCCCAAAAATGATTCAATTTTCTCCCATTCTGATTATTCCTGTTTCTGTGAGAAATTAACCTGAGACAGTCAGACTTGGAAGCATTGCATGGTTTCTGCTCTCCCTTCAAGTTTGCCCAGCCAGAGCCTTTGGCCAGAAATAGAGTCTTCTGGAAGAAATATCAAAGTCAGTTAGCCTTAGGGTATCAGTGAAAGGGATTGTATCAGATATTCTTGGCAAATGACGCCTCAAAGAATAGACTCCTGGGTGCATGCTTCCCAGCGAATGTAGCCAGCAAGAACGGTCAACGGACAGACTGAGCTAGGGGCCTTAGGGGTAGGGTTTCCAGGAAGCAGATGATGAAAATAGTCACTTTCCCTAGAACAAGACAGAATTATAAAATTTAAGGCATAAATGATGAGGTGAATCTGTGGAATGTCTTGGAAGTTTTTTGGAATATCGTTTTCACTTTTTTAAAATAGAGTTTTTAAGAATAGGTTTAGATTTCTAGAAAAGTTACAAAAATAGTACAGAGGATTTCAGTGTACCTCACACTCAGTTTCCCTATTGTTGACATATTAGATTGATATGATACATGTGTCACAATTAATACACCAATACTGACATATTATTGTTACCTAAATACCATACTTCATTTGAATTTCCTTAGTTATTCCATAATGTCCTGTTTCCGTTTCAGGATCTCATCCATAAGACCACGCTACATTTGGTCATCACATCTCCTCAGACTTCTCTACCCTGGAACAATTCTCAGACTTTCCTTGTTTGTAATGGCCTTGGCAGTTGTGAGGAGTACTGGTCAGGTATTTTGTAGAACATCTGTCAAGAAAGTTTTGCTAATGTTTTTCTGATAATTAGACCAAAGTTATGGGTTCTTAGGAGGAAGACCACAAGTGAAAAGGAGCATTCGTTTCACATCGTGTCAAAGGTACATGTGATTAAGACGGCTCATCACTGTTGATGTTGACCTTGATCACCTGCTTGAGGTAGTGCTTGCAAGGTTACTCCAGACTAAAGTCACACTGTTTCCCCCTTTCCATATTGTACTCTTTGGAAGGAAGTCATGATGATCAGACCACACTTAAGGGGTGGGAGTTACCCTCCACTGCCTTGTGGGAGGATATCTACATAAATATTTTGAATTCTTTTATATGTGAGATTTCTTTATTCTCCCCCATTTATTTATTTTGCCATTTTTTAAAATCATTATGGAAGCATGGATATTTATTTTATAACTTGAATCCTAATCCAATGCTACATTATTTTCTTGTTGTTTTTATAGTATTTATTTGGTTGCTCTAATGGTTCTAGTTTGACTATCAGAAGTTTTTTTCATTTGGCTTCTCTGTGTTTAATGTTTGTTATAGCTCTTGGTTCCAGAGACTTCAAATTCCTCTACTGCCTTCATTTTCACCTCCCTTTAAACACTTTCCTCTGAATACGTCCGTATCATGTGGCACTTTCAGGTGTAGTCCACCATTATTATTCTGGAGCCCTGTTGTTGCAGTGGAAGGATATGGGGGAAGAAGTATTTTAGCGCGCTTATGTCTCAAGAGTGGGGCCTATACCACACTGTTTCTATTCCTCCTCTAAACATATATCCACTCCCCTACAAAGCCACTGTCTTCTCCCTTCCCTAGTCACAGCAATCCCAATATATTGGTTCAATGTCTGTCCTTTATTGACTATATATTTTTTTATTTTTCTTAGGTGAGAGAGGAAGGTTTTGCTTTTTATTTTTAACACCCTTGTACCTTTTGTTCTGATATTATTTACTTCTAACATTGCTGAAAATGGCTTGGCTTGTCTTTATTGTTTAAATATTATTTTGTTTATTTTGAAAGTAATATATACATATATATATATATATTTTTTTTTTTTTTGGTGAGGAAGATTAGCCCTGAGCTAACATCTGTGCCAATTTCCTCTATTTTGTATGTGGGATGCCTCCACAGCATGACTGATGAGTATAGTAAGTCCACGTCCAGGATCTGAACCCATGAACCAGGGCCACCAAAGCTGAACACAGAACTTTAACCACTCAGGCACAGGGCGAGCCCCAGAAAGTAACATATATTTTTACTGCAATCAAAATAGGTAATTTATTGTCTATAATCTCAAAATCCACATTTAACACCATCACTTTTTTTGCTGTAAATCTTGCAGGTTTTATCTATGCATATATAAGGATAATTTATTTTTATAAAATGTGGTCACATTATGCCTACTGTTTCTTGAACCACTTCCTTTGTCAACCTGCAAAAACAGAAACCTGTTTAAGAGGTAAAGCGTTTATTTGGGATCAAAGAATTGAAATTTGGGCAGCACAGATTCAGGTAGAAACCCAAATAGTGTCTCCCTAGGGAGTCAAAGGCAGTGGCTTTTAAAAGCAAAGAAGGGAGGTTGTTATTACAAAGAATTTTAATTGGAGTTGGAGGCAGAAGCTAGGCTTAGTTAAACATTGATTACCTATTGATTCCATCTTCAGAAAATCCAGAGTCCTCAGTCTTTGTGATCAGGATGTCTATTCTCCTGCTGCCTTCTCAAACAATGCTTGTAAAACAATTGCCATTTGGGCCCAGTCTAAAGGTTTGGTCCAGTCCAAGGATCAAGAGAGCAAAGCAGTTTCTCCGGAAAGACAGCCCCGACTCCACTTAAAATGGCTCCACTGTAGTCAACTTTGACACTTTCAACCACGAATATACTGAAAGAATTTTTTGTCTAACTGTGTATCTATACTAGAATTATTTAGTAAAAATAAATTGTATGGATATATGATAATATATTTATGAAATTACCATTTGTTGACCATTTTGGTTAGTTCTATTTGGCTCATACAAAGTATACTGCAGTAAATATTTTTACGCAAAAATTTGTAAAAAGTCTACTATTAACCTTTGCAGATAAATTTCCCAAAGTGGTGTTTTGAGCCAAAGAGTATATTTAATTTAAGATTTTTTAAAGACTTCTAAAAGTGAGGTTAAACACACTCTTTTACAGCTTTGACATAAATTGGCAACGCAGTGTCCTGAAAGTTAGCAAGAATTTACTTCCCTACCCACAATACATGGCAGGCCCTAGCTGAGGGTTTTACTTCTTAGAGGAAGCATATGTCTCTCCCGGGATGAGTTCTCACAGGGAATTCTTATGCCTATTCTCAGTCCGTGTTACACTGATGGAATCCTCTTTGAGAAACCATCTACACATTTATTAGAAGAAAAGCATTGGCTCTTCCTTCTCATTCTGGGTTCTCAGTCTCAGAACGTGGATAAGTAGACAGGTTTTTAAATACTTTTTTCTCCGATCATCACCTTCTGATGATAAGTGTCAGCATGCATGAGTTCCCGCAGATATGACAGATCTTCTTTGCTATTTTAGACTAGGGAACCTAATTTTTCCTATACCTATGAGAGGAGCTTGTGCTGAGATAGAAACAGAAGAAATAATGGAAATCTCCAAAGTCAAACTTGCCAGATAATATGCTTTTTCATTCGGTCACTTTATTTTTTAACTCCAATTTTCTTCTTGGAAAAAATTCCTCATTTGTTTATTGCTTTCCACATCTGGTAAGTGGAAGTAATCACCAAAAATTGTTGCCTTTGCTTCTGGAATCCATTACGAACTGAAGATGATATTTGTTTAGGTGTCAGTTAATTTAATAGAACATTTAATATTGTAAGTAAATAAATGTCCCTTTTCAAATGTATCTAAAAGGCAACTGGAGGCAACTTAGGTAATTTGTGCACTTGTAATATATTACTGTAGGCTCTCTATGTATTTTGGAAAGCAATTTTCCATGAAATTGCAGTTACCTTTTAGATGTGAGATCATTTTGTATGATACTCATTTAAGGGAATTATCCCTTCTGTATAAATACCATTCAGGCTAACTACACGAAGGTGCCAACACATTAAACCCTTTCAATGTATGGCTTAGAGGATGAAGGTATACTTTTTTATATTCTAAGTAGAACCCAATTATCACGTGGCTTAGGACATATTTCTAGCTGATTACTTGGGCTGTACTTTGCCTCCAATTAGTTCAGAAAATATAGGTCCTGTTTTATATACTGACAATCCCAAATGATAGCCAATTGTTAAACTACCTTGCTAATAAGCATCAATAGAATTATAAATCGAAGATATTTCAAATGATATTTTCCTATGAAACTATTCATTTGTTGAAATGAAGACTATCAGATCCTTTTCAATATTACTTTCCTAATACAAAAGTATGTATTTCTTCCTCTTTTCCCACTTCTTGGAATCTTAACACTTTTCCTGAATTTCTAGGCCTTACACAACATCTTCCCATTTGAGTTGTCCATCTTCCAATTTTAGATAAGCTAATCCTTTTAGTAATTAACAGACCTGAGCTTCTCTTTTTTTCCCCTCTAATTAAGGAGGTTTTCCCACCACATTTTGCCTGTAATATTTCCACACATCTATGAGAAAATGTAATAAAGAAATCACATCTTTAAGGAGCAGAAACTCAGGGAAATTGGTGATTATAAACCTTGACATGATCTGAAATGTCTCCTATGCTAAAGGCTTTGTTTACTGCAAATTTATGTGTGCTATTCTCAGCAGTTTGCTCGATATATTGATACTCCCTTTATTTCTAAGTCAATATCCTCTTTAATTTCACAGAATAATTTTTCCAGATCTATGCCAATCTTCTTATGCTCCATAGGTAAACTTTCCAATAACAGAGTCTCTTTGAGTTGCTGAGATAGTCTAAAACATCACATACAATATATAGTTCAGGTCACTTACTGTAGAATTTTCACTCTTCAATATGAAGAAATAATGTTCAATTATATCTCTTTCTCACATTTAAAAAAAAATCTCAGTAGTTAAAATAGTTTCCCTCTAGTTAATTTTAAGGATGAACTAGGTTTTATGTAAATTGGAGTTAGCAAGAAGTAGAGTGAGCATTCCGAATAAGATTGAGAATATGGGTTGAATTTGTTTTCTATGATATAATCATCCCAGAAGATATATTTGAAATACTGGAGGGAAGATTATGAGGATGGCAAAAGAAAACTGAAAGAATGATAAAAATGAGAGTTCAAGAAGAGACAGATTGAAGAAAGGACTTCATTTTATGTGATAAACAAAAATGGCAGGAATGCTTATCATGGCAGTGCAAATGGGTTCACAAGTCAAAGTTGAACTAGGACATCAAATTTTGTTAGATCATATCGGTCTTGACTTTGAGTTTTGAGAACAGAATAGTTTAGCAATTGATTCATGATTTATTAATCTCCACCCTTTATCTTTATCATCATCACCATTGTCTTCATCCACATTGCCATTCTGGTTAATCTTTTTGAGCACTTATCATTTACCAGAGATGGAAATCAGTACCTTACACCCATGACCTCATATATGTTTGAATACAATGAGAATTTACATAACTTTCTAAGTTGACACAGAACACAGATTGAAGCTTCTGTGTCTAAATCCCTAGCCCATGTTCTTTCTAAAATATGTCATTGACTCAATTCCACTTATAAATGGCATTTACATAAGTTGCTCGTGCTTGTTATTTTTAACTTCCCTACCTTTCCTTTATATTTGATTCCTCTTAGTGAATAGCGATCTTTCTCTCCTTAAAGAAAATCACATAGGCTGCATAGGCTGCTTTGTTTTGCTCACTACCCACACCTGTCAGAAGGATGTTTTTACATGATGACCGCTCATTTTGGAAAAGATGCTGCCAATCCTCCTTTTTTTGCTGAGGAAGACTGGCCCTGAGCTAACATTCGTGGCCATCTTCCTCTACTTTATATGTGGGACGCCTACCACAGCATGGTTTTTGCCAAGTGGTACCATGTCTGCACCCAGGATCCAAACTGGCAAACCCTGGGCCGCCGAAGCGGAACTTGCGCACTTAACCAGTGCAACACCAGGCTGGCCCTGGAAAAGATGGATTCTTGAAACATACTTGCTGCTGTTGTGTTTCCAAGCTCCTTCCTTAGCCTAGATCCTACTAAGTTCACTTAGGTGAACTTCAGCCTAAAACATGGTGTTTCCTAAGTGTTTATTTCACACTAACAACAGAACAGTAACTATTGTAGAAGTATAGGTAGAATTTACCGGGAAAGAGTAGAAGTTGTGTGGTTTAAATAAACCAGGGCCACAGGAGAAACTCTTTTGGGCCTGTAGTTACCGGAAAACATTGATAGAGTAAGTAAGTAAAACATTTATGGAGAAACTTGTAATATTAAAATAAATTGAAAAGATTCTTGAAGAGTGACTGTCTGAATTTTGAATACCACAATTTAGGTGTGCAAATAGTGTTCAGAGATGTCCAGCGTTTGATGAGAAAAGGCTCTAGCAATACCTGTGTAGCTTTCTTTAGGTTGCTTAACAGTGCCAAAAAGAGAGAATCTGAGACAGGTCTGTGTAACCTAAAATGCAACCTGAATAATTTCCGTAAACTACTACCAATATTTCAACATTGTTGATATGGTCCGTGAATTCAAACCCACAGAGGGCTTTAAGATACATATTGCAGTACAAACAACCAGGTTACAACATTAATATTTGACTTAGCATTTATTTCTAAGTTGAGGACAGCCACTAAAATGTGCATTGTTTAATTTTTGCCTCCACAGTTAGAATTATAAAAAATCAAGTGTGAAATGGTATATCCCACACCACCATCCAGTCTTGCCGTTGCTTGGAATGACTCCTTCTCAACGATTCTTTCTCCAAATGCACTGAAATTGAATCACCTGAAATACTGGCTAACCGGCATATTCCCAGGCCGACCTAGACTAAATGAGAAACTCTGGGAGCTGGAACATGGCATCTCTATTTTGACAAGCCTTCCAAATGATTTCAATCATAAAGTTGACAATCTGTTTTACAGCACATTCCTGATGACCTCTCATCAACCTTCTGCTTCTTATTAAACTATCATCTCTCAAATTCAGACCCATAATTATACACTTGGCTGGGGCAGAAACTTTGAAAATTACACTATACTTTTGCTGGTGGCTCCCAGTTAAACTCCATCTTTAGGAAGCGGAGGGAGACTGGCAGGCAGAAAGAGAAGGAAGTGATGCTCCTTTCTGTTTGCTTGCTCCCGTCAGGTTCACCCCAGCACTGTTTTTTTTCTCGCTGGCTGTGGCAGTTTGATCCCATGCCTGTAACTGATTCCTGTTTGCAGTATTTCCAGCATTCACGGAAACAGCCTAATTGTGCTACACCCTCCCTTCCATGCCTTAAATTTCAATTAGCCCAAACTCTGCTTTGTTTCCACTGCCCTGGGGGGGGTGGGGAGAAGTAACTTTTTTCTGAGGCTATCACTCACAGGATACTTCTGTCAGTGTCCTTTTTTTTTGCTTCCTTATCAGTTTCTTAATACTTGATTAACAATTCTTTGATTTAAATTCTATGTTTAAATAATTGGCATATTTTTTCTCCTGAATAGAGATTGGTGGGTTCAAGCTTCAATGAAATCAATTAATCACCCCCACCTCCCCCAATAAAATTCATCGCATCATTAGACTGTTCTTTTCCTGGAAAATTTTTCTCCATAGGAATGAATTCAGCTACTCTGTCTACACAATGCAGCTCATGTTTTGGAGCATAGTTGTGGTGACCTTGTCAGACTCTTGGCAAAGCAAAAGCTAAATCATTTCTAACTGTATCGTATTTTCCTTGAGATGTTTTATTTTTTGTTTCAAAATAAACTACTATTTTATAAATAGGTGAATCACAATATTGTAATCAGTTTTTCAATGTATATCTTATCATTAATCTTTTCAATAGCGTGCAAAGAAGGCACCGGTACTCTCATTGCACATGTAGACTGTCAGACTTGGGCAGATGAAGGTAACTAATTTGTCTACCGGTAATTCACAAGACTAGTAAATGCTAGTTATGTTTCTACTAACTAGTAGATGCTAGTTATGTTTCTATTTTATAGGAGAACGCTTTTATGGAACTTAAATATCCTGTATTCTTATCTTTAAGTATCCAAAAAGAAATATAAAATGGCTCAGCTGGATTGCTAGTATTGACATCTGTTTCCTACAGAGACGCCTCTGAAACTGACAAGGATAAAAACAACAACAAAAAAACAAAAGGAAGAAGTAGAGAGGCACCATCTTGCTGAGTTGGTTATAATAGTCTTGCAGGTTTCTTACATATTTAAATATTGTATAATAATTTGAGAGTAGATAGTTTGTAATTATATATATATACACATTATATTCGTATTGTCTTTTTGTCATAGCTATGTTTCTGAAAGTGTTATTATTTTATTATTTTACTATTATAATTATTTTAATACATCTACTATAATAAAATAATTATGAATCATTTATTGAAGAATGTTTTCTATTTTATTGTCCTCAGATATATTTGGTCTATAGTCTAAGAATCAAGCCTGACAGAAGGATAATAATTAAAACTGTTTCCCCTTTCATTTCAAAAATCAATGTGCTACATAAGCAGCAGTAAATATTGACTCCTCTTTCAACTTATGAATTCAATTCTGTAAAAACAATAATTATTTTTTCTGAATTTCAGTAGAGCAAATTATTTTATATTTAAAAGCAGGTTGAGGGCTGATATGTTTCAAAAATTCAGATAACTACCAAAGTGTAACTTTCACTAGAAATGGCATTCGCGAGAAATAAAAACGTTTGCATATACTCTCAATCTTTTTTTGCTAAGAAAATCATACAATTTTTACTAATCATAGGAAATAAGAAACAGCAATTTAGCGTTGTAATTCACCCTAAAATCATTAATTTTACCTTATTTTCCAAAGGTTTTATACTGGGAAAATGACAATAAATTTCACTTTAGTTTAGAATTGCGTTATCTATATTGAGTGCTGGTAGATAGGAGAAGCCATCTAAGACTCAGGTATTCATCTAGTTTTTGCAACTGGTGAAGACAAAGCCTTTGTCATTTATGCTGAAAAGAAGTAAGGTTACTCTTTAGTAATTCCAATGATGTTTTTCCTGCTTAAAATTAATTCTAAGTTTGTTGGAAAACTCAGAGACAATCAAAAGGTAACTTTGCTTCTTGGCCCCTTTCTGGTTTCAGATGCAGACAACTGAGTACACAAGGCAGGGACCTGAGGGCTAATGACACCTCCCGTCCCATGTTACTTCAGATTCACTGAGTCCAGAAGATGGGAGAAATTTCTAGGCTTCCTAAGATTTAATCAAAGAATGAAGTCTGTGCTCAGATTAATTGTTTACATTGTATCATCTCTAAATTTGAAAGGGTCATAGGGGTTATATAGTCCAATTTAGAAGCTAGAACAGGAGGTCTGATTATGACTTTTCTAATGGATGATTACCCCATCTTATTAAACACTTCCAGAATTTGATTTCTAAAAGAGAGTTCATTCTTTTGTGCTCTATCTTTAATTTTTGTGTAAATTTTCCCCAAACTTCCTACAGTTGATACTAATTTTACCTTTAGAGCTACACAGAATAACCTCAATAATTCTCTGGTGTGTCCTCACAAACGCTCTCCATTCCCAAGTTGGGGTTTTTTTTGATACTTTCAAACATACTTCAGATGATGTGGTTTTTCATCTATTCACCATCTTTGTTTCCCTCAGGAAACACTCAGGAAGTGTTGCTACTTTTTCCCAACAAAGAATCCTTCAGAAAATTATACATCTTCTAAAAATATATAAAATACAAAAAGTCCAAACTCTATGTTTACTAATGAAGAATGATATTACAGATGTTCTTCCTTACTGTTGGCTTATATGGACTTTTGGGTTTATCAGTGTATTCACATTTTTTAATGGAGTAATATTAATCTAGGTTTTTCCTTTCACATTCTCATGTTGTTTGTATATTTTTATCTATGTAAATATACAATTATGTATATTGGTAAAACTGATGAATTAAGCATTTATTAATGATGAATTAATATTTATTGCACCAAGAATTTTTCTATAAATGTAGTTACAGACAGTGTCAGATAAAATAACTATACAAGGAGAACATATCTGTTATAGAGGGGAAATTAGTGAAGGAGCACTTTCATCTACATCTATACAATCCTATCTTCCATAAAATAATACTACAATGCCCTGGGATTCTTTCCATGTTAATACTAACCAGTATTGCTAACCACCAAGTAATGGACCAGACATTGAATAAGTTTCTTATATGCCTTATCTCATGCATTTTATGGAACAGACCTATGGCAAATTGTCAGTAGTCCTGCGTAAAAGATGAGGAGGTGGAGGAGCGAGTTAAAATATTTGCAAAGGACATGACTATTGAGAAGCAAAGTCAAGATTCAAAATCAACTCTTTCTCACTTCAAAGTTAATATATATTTCCACGTGAGAAAAATAGCTATTTCTCCCTGAATAAACATCCTAGGCATGACATATATTGTTATTTAATTTGCACCACAGACACAAAGTATGAACACCTCCTAAATATGCACTCATCAATTAATATATGCAGATCCTTCATATCCATAGCACATGCCTAGAGAAAAACAGTGTCTAGAAAGGCTGTTCCTGTTTTGGGATGTACTTTCTTAGTAGTATTTTTGGCTCTACTATTGAGTTGCTACTCGACACTATGAAACATTGATTACATGATGTGGCATCATTACCCTGGACCTTCAAAATTCAAAATTCCTTCAAAGAATACATGTGTGCTAGGTTTCCAGTTCACACTGTGACTCAGATCTCTACATGGCTACCTCCTTCTCACCATTTAGGACCTTGCTCAACTGCCTGCCCCCATCATCCCATCCTTTGTAGAAGATCTAATTTCCAGGCCTTGTAGCCCTTGGTTTCTTATTCTGTTTTTATTTTTCCCCTTTATATCAATCATCATTATTTGAAATAACCTCATACATTTGTGTTTGTTTTGTTCACTTATGCTTTATGCTTATATTATCTATTTCGCCACACTAGTGTATCCACTTCATGATGAAAAAACATTCATCTAGCTTGTTCACCTCTTTATCATCAGTATCTAGAACAGTGCATTACATGTGACAATTGTCCAACACAATTACATTAACAGATGAACACAGATACACACACAAATGGCAGGGAGTTTCTACCATAACTTTAAAAAGTAAAAGAATCTTTATAATATGTAAATAACCTTACCTATAACCTTATAAAATAGCTCCATCTTGTTAACATTTCTAAGATTTTAAGATTAAAGAATAACACTTGGAAGTTTTAGTTGAGTTAATCAGTACTTTTGTTTAGGTTTAAATACATGAGGAACACAAACTGCCTACTATGTTTCTAAATATGTGGTTAATAGTTTTGGTATTGGTTAAACAGAGAGGAAAATATAACAGTCTATTAGGCAGGGTTCTCTAGAGAAACAGAACCAACAGGATACACGCATATATATATTGTGTGTGTGTGTGTGTGTATCTATATACACACACATTATATATGTATATATGTGTATATATATGTGTGTGTGTGTGTGCATGTATATATATGAAACTATTTATTATAGGAATTAGTTCATGTGGATTTGGATGCCGGGATGTCCCACAGTCTGCAAGTGGGAGAACCAGGAAAGCAGCTGGTATAATTCAGTCCAAGTCTGAAATATTGAGAATCTGGGGGGCCAATGGTGTATGTCTTGGTCTGAATACAAAGCCCAAGAATCAGGAGTGCTATGTCTGACAGCAGGAGAAGATGGACGGCTCAGCTCAAAGAGAGAGAGTGAATTCACCCTTCCTCCATCTTTTTGTCCTAATCAGGTTCTCAAGGACTGGAATGATGCCCACTGTCATGGGTGAAGGCAGATCTTCTTTACTCAGGCTATTGACTCAAATGCTATCCTCTTCCAGAGATACCTTCACATGCACATCAAGAAATAATGTTTTACCAGCCATCTTGACATCCCTTAGCACAGTCAAGTTGATATATAAAATTAACTATTGCACAGTGTGAGGAAATTATTTGTGTTCAACTTGTTTTGGAGTGATATTATTTGCTGCTGTATTATCGATGCACGTGGTTCTGGAATTTCTGCCCTTTTTTTCAGGTTATACAATGTCCTTTGTACCCTAATAGGCTCCTATAGTCAAACAGCCCAAAAATGTACTGATGCTTGTACTAACTAAACTGAGATTTATCATTATTATTATTTTCTTATCCTGACACTAGTTTCTCCTCTACTTTCTTGAACCATCAATTAAAACTAATTTTATTCACTGTAATACTAATGACAGCAATGTATTCACTTTTAACTTTTCAAAAGGAAACTAGAGAAAAAAGTAATAGTGTGCTAGAGACATACAGAATTTTTGTATGTGGTTTAGACTTGGCAATCGACCTGTTTATCGATGGATAGTGTGGGATAAATGCTCTTAATTAATCTTCTCACTGGCATTTCATGTTAAACAGTTATTGGAGAAACATTACTCATATATTCTATATTTATCTGGCCAATTTTATGGCCTATCATCCTGGGTTCATTCCTCTGACCAAGTCAAGAATTAGTCCTAGCCACAAAGATGACTGAGTCAAGCTTATGTACAATGCTTTTCTTGAGGGGTGAAGTCTACATCAAAAGAACAGAGTAACATTTATGGGAAAAAAAGAGATAAATCTTCAGAAAGGAGAGAAGGAAAAGGAAAATATTAGCCATAGTTTCCTGAAATCTAAGATGGAGAAAAGAGGAAAAGATGTGAGACAGCTGAATTCCAAAGAGGAAACAAAATAATTCCTAAATATCAACCTCTTGCTATAAAAAATATGAAAAACACAAAGTATTGTAGGAAAAGTTCAATACAACTAAAGGATGCATGATAAAAAACAAAAATGCACCTTCTCTCTCCAAATTCTCAGGCCACATCTCTGTCAAAAAGTTTCTCTCTCTTCTTCCTTCTCTCCCTGTGACAAATATGTTATCTTTCAACCACTTGGAGAATAATATATGCATTAGTTAATATGTATAACCACTAATCTTTTCTTATTTAAAGTAACGCTACAATGACCATTTTTTAACATATTTTTATATGTGAGCTATTATAATTATAGTATGTATTCTTTGAGAGTAAAATCGCTGGGACAAGTGTCAAATACTGTACAATTTCTTCTAAAGACAAGTCAATTTTCATCCTCACAAACATAACAAAAGTCTTCTCTATCTATTTGTTCACGGATACTGGGTTTTATCAAACTTCTAAAATCTTTTCTTCCAAATCAATTTGGTGAGAAATTGAGATGCCATCTCTTCAAATGACTATTTCCTCAACGAGTGAGATGAAGCATTCTTTCATTTGTTTACAAAAAAGTATTTCTAGAAAATTTGTAAATTTAAATTTTAAGTCTGGCTTTTGACTTTTCTTTTTGTAATTGTTAATCAATACATTTAATCATAGAATGAGAAGTTTTCTGTCACACATACATACAAAAAAAGAGAGAAAAACATGATAACAAGGAGGAGAGAAATGGAAGCTATAAAAAGACATAAATTTAACTTGTAGATATGAAAAACATAATGTCAGAATAAAAAAAAATACTGAATACTCTGGAGGGGGTTAAACCTATTGATACTGCCAAAGAAAAAACTTGTGAACTTGAAGATGTAGAAATAAAAAGTATCCAAAGGAAAAATGGAAAAATATTGGGGGAGAAAATGAACTGAGCACCAGTGAGCTATGAGACAATTTCTAACAACGTAACGTAAGTGTAACTGTAGTTCTGGAAGAAGAGAAGGGAGAAAAGTGCACAGCAGTTATTTGAAGGAATAATGGCTAGAATATTTCCACATTTGATGAAAATTATAAACCTACAGATTCAGGGAGCTCAATATACACTAAGCATAAAACAAAATGGGGGGAAAAACACACCAAGGCACATCACAATCAAATTGTTGAAATTCACTGAAAAAGAAAAAAATCTTAAAAGCAGTCAGAAAGACTTTCCGTTTCTGATTTTACATGAAGGAGCTTGAAAGTTGCTGCTCTGTCCTAACAATAAGGAAAAAGTTGAACAGACTGAAAAAGTCAAGAACCCTTCTTGAATCCACAAGAGAGGAGAAGACACAGGGTAAATTGCTGCCCCCAAGACTGGAGTGACAGACAGTTGAATAGTTAGCTACTGCTAAACAGGGTAGAGACTCATGAATGGAAACCACTGAGGGAATCCAGGCCAGGATAGGAAAAGCTGAACTGCAATTGATGAATTGCTAGTGGCTCAGTGTGGACAAGTCTGAGAATTAAAAACTCCACGAAGTACAGTCATAGGTGGGCCCCCATAATATTTTGAGATTTACCTCCAGGAGCTCTACTGGGTTCCCACAGTAAAAATTGGAGAAATACCCCCTCAGGCTTCTGGCAGAGGGAGGGGAAAAGCAATCATTTTGAAATACTAAGAAGAGAGAGGAACTTCCTCAACTTCATAAAGAATCTCTACCAAGAACCTACAGCTAACATCATACTTAATGGTGAGAAACTTGAAGATTTCCCACTAATACCATCTATGAGGCAAGGATGTATCCTCTAACCACTCCTTTTCAGTATCATAGTGGAGGTTCCAGCTAATGCAATAAGACAAGAAAGGGAAGTAAAAGGTGTACAAAAGGCAAGGAAGAAATAAAACTGTTTTTGTTTGCAGATGACATAATCATCTATGTAGATCTGAACCAACAAAAAATTCTGGAAACAGTAATAACTAAAGACAATTATACTGAAAATAATAATTGCAGGATACCAGGATAAGGTAAAAAATAAGTCACTTTCCTAGATATCAGTAATGAATGAGCAGAATTCAAAAGTAAAAACACAATACCATTTACATTAGCACCCCCCAAAAATGAGGTATAAATGTAAGAAAATCTGTACAAGATCCATATGAGGATAACTACAAAACTTTGATGAATTAAATCAAAGGACTAAATAAATGAAGAAATATTCCAAGTTCATGAACAGGAAGACTCAACATTGTGAAGCTGTCAGCTCTTCTCAACTTGATCTACAGATTCAGTGCAATCCTAATCAAAACCCCAGCCAGTTATTTTGTGCATATCAACAAACAGATTCTAAAGTTTATAGAGAGAGACAAAAAAACCAGAATATCCACACAATATTAAAAACGCCAAAGGTGGAAGACTGGCACTACCCAACTGCAAGATTTACTCTAAACCATAGTAATCAAGATATTATGTTATGGTGTTGATCAAAGAATAAACAGATCAATGGAACAGAATAGAGATTCCAGAAATAGATCTACATAAGTGTAGTCTAATGATATCTGACAAAGAAGCAAAAGCAATACAATGGAGAAAGGATAGTTTTTTCACCAAATGGTACTGGATGAACTGGACCTCCATGTGCGAAAAAATGAATTTAGACAGAGATCCTACACATTTCACAAAAATTAACACAAAATGGATCATGGACCTAGATGTAAAATGCAAAACTATAAAACTCCTAGAAGATAACATAGGATAAAATCTAAATGACTTTGCATATGATGACGACTTTTTAGATATAGCAACACAGGCACTATCCATGAAAGAAAGTGCTGATAATCTTGACTTCACCAAAATTAAAAACTTCTGTTCTGCAAAGCACAATGTCAAGATAATAAGATAAGCCACACACTGGAAGAAAATATTTGCAAAATACAGCTGATAAAGGGTTGCTATCCAAAATATACAAAGACTACTTAACTATCAACAATTAGAAAACTAACAATCTGATTGAAAAATGAGCCAAAGATCTTTACAGATATGTCACCAAAGAAGATATACAGTCATGTATCACTTAACGATGGGGACATGTTCTGAGAAATGTGTCAATAAGCGATTTCATCATTGTGCACACATCATGGAGTATACTTACACAAACCTAGATGGCATAGGCTACTATACATCTAGGTTATATGGTACTACTTCTATGGGACCGCTATCATATATGCGGTCTATTGTTGACAGAAATGTCATTGTGTGGAGCAGGACTATAGAGATGGCAAACTCACATAAAAGAAGCTCCACATCATATGTCATCAGGGAAATGCATGTTAAAACAACGATAAGATACCACTATACACCTGTTAGAATGGTCAAATTCCAGAACACTGAGAATACCAAATGTTGATGAAGATATGGAGCAACAGGGACCCTCATTCACCGCTGGTGTGAATGCAAAATGGTACAGCCACTTTGGAAGGCAGGTTGGCAATTTATTACAAAACTAAACATACTCTTATCATATAATCCAGAAATTGTGTTCCTTGTTATTTACCCAAAGGAGTTGAAAACTTATATTCACACAAAAATCTGCACACAGATGTTTATATCAGATTTATTTATAATTGGCAAAACTTGGAAGCAACCAAGATTTTCTTCAGTAGGGGAATAGATAAATAAACTGTGGTAAATATAAACAATGGAATATTATTCAACACTAAAAAGAAATGAACTATCATGCCATGAAAAGACATGGAGAAAACTTAAATGCATGTTACAAAGTGAAAGAAGCCAATCTGGAAAGGCTACATAGTATATCCAAATGTATGTCACTCTGGAAAAAGTAAAAACACAGAGACTAAAAAGATCAGTGGTTGCCAGGGGTTGGGGATGGATGAGGAACGAATAGGTTGAGCAGAGAATCTTTTGGAGCAGTGAAAATACTCTCTATATACCATAATGATGGATATATGTCATTATTCTTTGTCCATACCCAAAGAACGTACACCACCAAGAGTAAACTGTAATATATATGTCCTTTGGGTGATTATGATGTGTCAACCTAAGATGATCAGCTGTAGCAAATGTACCACTCTGGAGGGGGATGTTGACAGTAGGGGAGGCTATGCACGTGTAGGGAGATGGAGTATATGGGAGATCTGTGTACATTTCCTGCAATTTGCTGTGAACCTAACTGCTCTAAAAGATAAAGTCTTTTTAAAATCTAGTTGGTAAAAACTCACAGAAGAGCAAGGATAATGCCACCAGATAACTATTCAGAAACTAAGTAAATTTGAAGAATGTGGGGTGGCATTTTTAAAATGCTGTAATTGAAAGTACCAAAACAAACAAAATTGTGTTAATCAAGAACTCTATAGCAATTAAAAACATCTTTTTAAAATCAAGGTTATTTTTATTGACGTATATTCTGACTTTTTCAGACTTAGAAGACTGGTCATATAAAAGGTAATCATATATATCAAAATGCTTTTTTTATTTTTCCTGAGGAGGACCAGCCCTGAGCTAACACCCACTGCCAATTCTCCTCTTTTTGCTGAGGAAGACTGGTCCTGGGCTCACATTCGTGCCCACCTTCCTCCACTTTATATGTGGGACAGCTACCACAGCATGGCTTGCCAAGCAGTGCCATGTCCGCACCCAGGATCAGAACTGACGAACCCTGGGCCGCCAAAGTGGAACATGCGAACTTAACCACTGCGTGACTGGGTCAGCCCCTGAAAATATATATTAGAACTAATAAATTCAGTAAGTCGCAAGAAACAATGTCAATATAAAAATTATCTATATCATAATCAACACATCAACTTTGACATAAAAACGTACTTAAAATAATATCATAAATTTAAAACTATTCTTAAATATAAAATTGAAACCATACTTAAATATAAACTCAATTTTAAAAACCTGCAAAAAATACAAAACATTGGTGACATTAAATATGACATTTAGGTCATATTTAATTATCTAGATATACCATGGTCCAGTAGACTGAACATAATTAATATGTCTTTTTTCTCCAAATTTTTTGACAAATTCATTGAATATCCAACCAAAATACCAGCACACTGCTCTTGAAGGGCAGAGTATCAAAGAATTTGTGGATATATTTTTAAAACAAGAGCAACGAAGTATGAGTACACATGCACTAGAATGCCTCAAAATTACAAAGACTGGCAATGTCAAGCATTTGCAAAGATACGATGCAACTAGAACTTTCATACGTTCATGGTGGGAATAAAACAACAATATAGCCAATATGGAAAACAGTTTGGTGCTTTCTTAAAATATTAGATGTATATTTTCCATATGACCAACCAATTTACACCCTTAATGATTTACCCAAGATAAATGAAAGTGTATGGCCACAAAAAGTGTTTGTGTGGAAATGTTCACTGCAATTTTATTTATAATAACTAAATGCTAATCAACTGATGAGTGGATAAACAAGCTGTAGAAGATCAACAAAATGGAATACTATTTAGCAATAAAAATATGAATTATTGATATGTGTACACCATGGAGAATCTCAATCACACTATGCAAAGTAAATAATTCGGATACAAAAGATACTGATACTGTTTGATGCCAACTCTAAGAAATTTTATAAAAGGCAAAGTTATAGTGATAGAAAGCAGATCAGTGGTTGCCAGGGGCCAGTGAGTGGTAGCTGCAAAGAAGCACAGGGTGACTTTTTGGGGATGATGCAAATGTTCTACGCCCTGATGTGGTATTATATTCACATGGCTGCACATGTTTCTCAAAATTTTTCTGATTATCTTGGCCTTGATCCATCCAAAAGCAGAGTCATTTTTACTCAGGCTTCCCCCTTAACATTTAAAAATAATTGAGAGGAAACGTCTGAGGTTTCAAAGACCCGGTGAAATCAATGCAGTGGAATAAAATAATTCCTCCTCTAACTTTTTCAATCCTTAAAATTGGTGAAACTTGTTCTATGTAAGTATATCTCAATATACCTAACCAAAAAATAAAAATAGAAAAGATCATAAAGTAAAAAACAAATATTATGCACTTTTTAGGGCCAGGCTTGTGGAACATGAACCAAAATAATTTCTTAAGAAAAGTTAGCAGGTTTTTGGTGTATTTGGTCCTAGAAAGTTTCATGTTCTTGCAAAAGGACTTCTTAAATCAATTTTATATTCTATCTTCTGTTCCCAAACTCTCCCTCTCTCCCTAATTTTAATTATACCTGCCTTGGATCAACTGACGTCAATCAGTAGACTTAGGTGGGAAGACAATGTCTTAGTCTGATCATTAAGACAAACTTTCCCTTTTGTTCCTGACGATCACAAAAGCCTTTCAGATAACCTCTGAGTAACAGACTTCTTTTCTGGCATTTGGAATATAAAAGAAGCTGGCTGTTTCAAATCTGTAAGGTAACACATATCTAAACAATAACCATTCACTTTCATCGCTGAAGTTTTATGCCATAGTATGAGTCATCTGTTATCCAGCTGCAACACAAGTGCCTTCTCTATTTGCCACCCTATTGCTAAGTAGATGTCACATATTTTAAATTAGTTACAGTAATAGTCTACTTTTCCTACCGATTTTTATAATAGATAGACGAGTCTAAGCTATTGCAAAATGAGAGTTCCCGATACAATGCATTCAACAAAGACGTTTATTTCAACTCATGTAACCCTTTCAGTTGAGCAATCCACATTGACGGCTTTTCAAGGACAAAGGTGCCTTTCATTTTATTGTTGGAAGTAAGTCATGTACATTTCCATACTCCAGCTCATGATGGGGGAAACAAAGACTGGAAGATCATTCACCAAGGGACTTAGGAGCCATACATGGATGTTGTCCACAATATTTGCAATAATGCACCTGTGCTGAGAAATTAGTCATGTGGATACATCCAATTTAAAGAGAGCTTGAGAAATATAATCTATCATGTCAATCAAATTATAATGTATCCCTAAGACTAACTGATATTCATTTAAACTTTTTTTGTTGTTCATAATTTGAGTCAGGCAAGTACACAAAGGAGAAAATGAAAACTTTAATTCTAAGAGCCAGAAAAATAACAGATATTTTATTATGTTATAAATATAAAAATATTGATTATGTTTTATAAATTAACTACAGTTTATAATAAATTTTGTAGATTATGATTTTCACTCACTTAGAATGCCAGCAATGTTCCATATGATTACATATTTCTAGTATTATGATTTTAACAGCTGTGTTATGCCATTATTTAACCATTTTCCTACTTTTAAGGATTTTAATATGTTCACTTTTTTTCACATATAAATTTGATGAATAACATTTTTGTTCATCTTTTACAATGTCTTTGGGAAAATCCCTACACGTGGACTTGTTGGCAGGAAAGTATATGTATATGTCAAAGGCTCTTAATATTGGCATACAAGTGTTCAGAAAGACCAGCAGTATTTGAGATCATCCAGGAACAAACTATTACGTATTTAAAGTTACTCATATTTGTTTCCAGTAACAGTATCATTTTTTCCAAGAACTGTAATAAGCACTGAGGATATAATATAAATAAAATGTATTCACTACCTTAAAGGAACTCATAGTCAAATGTAGTAAACTTACATGTGAACAATTAATGATAATGCCCTGTAATGAGTCCCAACACACATGACTGTACAAAGAACAATTATGACACAAATAAAGCAAATAGCTCAGCTCTTTGACATTCTCTGGCTCACTCTCCATGTATGAACAGTTACAATTTTTGGAATGTCCCATGAACCTACATTTTCGGCACTGATTATTATAAGAGAGGGGATACTCTGTGTGTGGCTTATTATGCAATGCCCTCATGGTCTTGTCCCAATTATTTTCCCCAAATTTATCTCTCATCACATCCCCATCTTCATATGTGATTCACTTTGCCTATGTCAGGAATGTCTTTGTTCCAAGGAGAGGCCAGGCTATACTTGATGGTAATCTGGATAAAGGATGCAAATGAAAGATAAAAGTAGGGAGATGGGGGGAGGGCACAAAGGGGGAAGAGGTGTACCCACAACATGACTAACAATAATGTGCAACTGAAATCTCACAAAGTTGTAATCTATCATAAATTAATAAAAAAACAAAGTAGGGAGAATATTTTTGAGAAGATCTGTTTACACAGATATTTCTTATTTGTTTTTCACTATGATCCTCTTTCCTACATGTCCAGTTTAAACGCCACTCTTTCACAATCAGAATTACTTACTTCTTCCCTCACTCCAAGATAAAATATATCTATTTAAAGTTTACTTAATTTTTCTAATTATAACTAGATCTCAGGTTTTCAGTCAATGGCTTTTTTGTTTTAAATCTTCCAACAGCCTTAGATGATAGAGTTCTTTAGTAAGTACTGGGTGAACATAGAGCAAAATGACAGTTAGTGGCAGAGAATGAACATTTATTTGTCTGCTTTAGTGGGTCTTTTGGCCTTTCTGAGAATTGTTATCCTTGGAAAGTGTTGGAGAAGATTTTCTCCTGCTATAAATTACTAAATTACTAGAACAAATTAAGCAATATTTTTTTGAAGTCTGGCTTATTATATTTTTGTGATAAATATGTCTGAGTGTTCTTAAATAAGGAGATCTTTTCTGAACAACCAAATCATGTTGAACATGGATGAAAATAGGTCAGTCTTAGTAGTCTGCTGCTTGTTATTTTCCCCATTTACTTCTTTTACTCGAGTCTAATACTAAACTATGGAATCAATCTCTCTCTCTCTATCACACACACACACACACACACACACACATACATTCACACATGCATATGTATACACATATATGCAATATGTACAATGCAATATGTATATAGAATTATGCCATTGCATACACATACACACACACACATACACGTATACACAATGGTGTATGTATATGTAGATGTCTAGATATAAATAACTTTTATCACCATCTTCTAGGAAGTTTTATTTTATTCTTAAGGATATTATTAAGATTAATGAAATGGTGTCTAGAAAAGACTGCTAGATTCCTTGCCAAAAGGAAGTCACAAGAATATAAAATAGTGTATCACCACAAGGATCCCTTGTGTTGCCTTTTTAAAACCATACTTCTATCCCTTCCACCTCCTGCTCCTACCCTGGTGACCACTAGCATGTTTGTCATTTCAAAAATTTTGTAATTCCAAAATTTTGTATAAACTTAATCATATAAATGTGCAACCTTTCCACATTAGCTTTTCTCACTCAGCAGATTTCCTTGATTATTCATGCAAGTTATTGCATATATCAATATTTCACTGTTTCTATTGCTGAGTAGTATTCTATGGTATGAATGCCTTCACCTGTTTAACCATTCTCCTGTTTAACAATATCTGGGTTGTTTCCAGTTTTTGGCTATTACAAATAAACCTACTATGAACATTTGTTTACAGCTTTTTGGGTAAACACAAATTTTCATCTATTTTGGATAAAAACTGGAAAGTACAATTGCTGGATATTGTACGGATATATTTAGTTTATAAGAAATTCCCAACTTTTTCCCAAAGCGGTTGTACCATTTTACATTCCTCCCCACAATGTATAAGAGGTTTAGTTTCTCTATATCTTTGCCAGCATTTAATGTTTTCACTATTTTTTAAATTTTAGCCATTCTGATAGATGGGTAGTAATATCTTATTATTATTGTAAATTACATTTCACTTATGGCTAATAATGTTGAAAAGCTTTTCATGTGCTCATTTGCTATCTGTATGTTTTCTTCAGGGGAATTTCTCTTCATGTTTTTTTTGCCCATTTGCTAATTGGACTAGAAAACTGTTCAGTATCTTGACTATATGATGGTGGATACATGAACCTACACAAGTGATAAAATTGTGTAGAACTAAATATGCACACACAGTAGTACAATGAGTACAACTAAAATGGGGGAAATCAGAACAAGATCAGTGGATCATATTACTGTCAATATCCTTGTGATATTATGATATAGTTTTGCAGAGTGTTACCATTGAGGAGAAGCTAACAAAATGTACATGCATACTTTCTATTATTTCTGACAACAGCATGTGAATTTACAGGCAGCTCAATATTGTTTTAATTAAAAATAGTGTATTCTTATTCTATGCCACCAAGAGTTTAGTACTGTATCTAGAATGGGACCTGAGAAATGTGTCCATTGCTTTAATTTACAACAACTTTTCTTTACATGACACAAAATAAAGTAAAATTATAGGGTACTCAAATGTTCCTCCATACTAATAGGTCTAAATCAACCTGGCAAATTAGAATTCAAAATTACTTTTTGTTCCTCCTGTCTTCTCTCTCTCACTTATATGCAGTGAAAGAAAATCAGTGAAATAAAATTTCTACGTGACTCTTTAGAAAGTAGGTGGTTAATTTTTCTCCACACAATTAGTAGAAAGCCATTGATTAATTTAAAGGTTTTAGCCCGAGGTGTTTATCTTGATGACTTTTCTATGTCACAAAGAAAGGGTTACGCATGAGCAAAACACATACATATATTTGTTTTGATTCGACATGCATACACTTATATCAGAATAACAACTTGTATAAACTGTGAAAATAACACTAGCAAAGGCAATTTAAAGCAAGAGGAGATTGGCAAGTATCCACTGTTACAGATATTGAAGATGGAAAAAAGTATGTTGGAATGGGGGTACAGAGATCATCAGTGACTTTTCTGAGAGTAGTTCCTATAAATTGATGGGAATTGACCAGAGACTGCAAGCTGTGGGGAAGTGAATGAGCGGTGAAGAAAGAGCAGAAAGTGTTGAATATATTTTGCTGTTCTCTTGTAGACAAGAGATTGTGATGGAATCTTGAAAGGAGACCAAGGGATTTCTGACCAAATCTATAGTTCATGCGTTTAAATGTTTGCTGCCCTTCAAAAATGGCAATGTTAAATGAAAATGAAATAAAATGAAATGATATGACTATAAGCAAGAAAAAATATTTCCACAGACCAGAATATGAATAAAAACACACTGTAGCAAGCAGGGGCTGAAGTTATGTCCCTGCTGGGATCAAGGATTGGAGACATGAGGAGAGAGTATGGAGTCTGAGTTCCCAGATAACAGGGTCCAAAAGAGCCTAAGGGATCATTGAGGATCAAAGTCTAGCTCACCTAGTTAAACCAGAGATTAGGGTTCCCCACCTAAAAACAGAGGCTGATAAAACCTAGTCCAACAGCCTGAGGTTTGCATACACCTCCTTGCCTTGGTTGGCTGGAGGAAATAAACACAACTAGAAAAAAGCAATGTCAGCAATTGCCTCAGAAAGGCAGTTGAAGACAAGTTTAAATTCAAAATATGGGATCTATGATCATCAAGAGGCTCCGCACTATTCTGTTTGAGGATAAGCCTGAGAATAAAAATTTCAAAATAAATAAAAATGATCACTCAAATTGATAGCCAATATTTGCAAAAATGGGGACCTAAATTTATGCTCAGCAAAAATTCAAATCTGAATTGTGATATTAAGGTACATATTTTTTAACTCCTCAGATGAAGGCAGTACTGACATTTATTAAAACAACACGATTAGGGGAAAAAGATATTATAAACATAAATAATAAGATATGAATTACCAACAAATATATATGAAAGAAAATAGATTAAGAAAGGACAAATTAGACACATTGGAATTCATAAGAACACTCATGAGAATAATATATCACAGTTTGTAGATTGGGTATGGGTGAAGTCAAAATTTATAAATAGGAAGACAATGCTGAAAAGTTCACTCTGAATTAGCACAAAAGAATTTGCTGGTTATGCAAAAGCAAAAACACAAACAAACAAAATCTTTATTCTCAACTGGCTTTAGTGATCAAAGTAACAGAAGAAAAGGAGTAGATCTGATTGTGATAGGGAGGGGGTGGATATATGGATTTATATTTGAAATATTGAGCTTAGCATGCAGTGGGCAGCCAGATTCCTATACCCTATTGTCAGTTTCAAATACAGATTTGAATTCACAAAGATCAAGCTTATAGATACTAGTATAGGATTCTAGTATAGGAAAAACTGATGTCAAAGGATGATAAGACCACCAAAATCCAGCTTTTAAAAGAAAAAATAGAAAGAAACAAAAGAAACAAAGATTGCTGCATGGATGTCAAGGAATAATAGTTTTAAAAGAAGATAGAAACACAGAAGCTGTTTTAGATTATAAGAAATCAAAGGGCATAACAGCAACATGGAATGTAAAGTCATGGATTAGGTCAAACAATTGGGTGAAGTTAAATATGAGTTACACATTAGATAACATCGTTGAATTTCTATGACATTTGTTAAGTGTGGGTATGTCGTGTTTGGCCATGTATGCAAAGTATTTTAACATTTAGGATACATAATGAAGCAGATAGCATGTTATGATGTCTGTAACTTTAAACATTCTCCAATATTAAAAATCAAGTTAATACAAAGAATATGAAAGTAGATAGTCCATAGGTGAGAATGGAAAGTAGAATTTTGGATTTATTAATTGGGAATTCAGTAAGGATGATCTGAGAAGGATTTCTTACCTTTCTGAAAGTTCCTCTATGTTTTTCAATAAAGGCAAGTGCTTTGGAGCCTTCTGGGGGTGATCATGTTGTGAGGACCTCAAAGAGAGCATCTCATATTATCAGAACACTCCCATAAGCCACATAAATTGCTTCTACTCATTACCCCAAGCAAATGTGTCCAGTAGTTAAGAATAGCTAATTATTTCAGTTTTCAGGGACTGTCTTGGTCTAATCACTGAAAATCCCACATCCTGAGAAACCCCTCAGGTAGCCAATAAATTCCGGGAGGCAGAAATGATACGTGAAACCTTGACTTTTTACGTAATCACTGTACAAATGCACTTATATCCACAACTTTATGTTTCATAAATGAGTTCTGTGCTCATAATCATTTCCACAGCCCACACATTTCTCATTATTAATTCTCTTTACTATTAATATCAAATTTTAAAGAAATCTGATTTGCCTGTTCACTTATGTAAATTATGCCTTAAATCTTTCCACATATATCTGCTTTATAATATAAACTGAACATTAAAATGATGCCCCCAAGCCCAAAAAGTTTAGCGAATAATTAAAATACAAAGTGTAGGGGTCAGCCCCATGACGTGGTGGTTAAGTTGGGCGTGGTCTGCTTCCCCCGCCCAGGTTCACAGGTTCAGATCCTGGGTGTAGACCTGCATCACTCATACACCACTCACAGCTGTGGTGGAGACCCACATACAAAGTGGCAAAAGATTGGCACAGATGTTAGCTCAAGGCTAATCTTCCTCAAGCAAAAAAAGAGGAAAATTGACAGCAGAAGCTAGCTCAGGGTGAATCCTCTCAGGAAAATAAATAAAATAAAATAAAATACAAAGTGTATATTTCTTGAAATTAACTCATATATGCTAGAATCCTAAAATCTTTAACCATAGTGAAAACCTGTATTAATTTTACATTTTAGAACACTTATAAATGAAGATTAATATGCAAATCAACAATATAAAGCCAAATTTTAGAGGGATTTGATTCATTTTATGAGAGAAAAACTGCTAAGAAATGTATTTCATACAAACTCTACCCACAACACAGTGATTACAGTATTCTATATTCTTTCATTAACTTAGATCCCACAGCATTTCTAGTTGGGAAGATGCTGTTAGCATTTTAACTCACGGTAAATACTTCCAGGCAATAAAATTAAAAGAATGTATATGAGAACATTTTATAAGGACAAGAATATTATGCCCATGTTAGTAATGTTTTCCTCTCCTAAAACTATGCTGTAAGTCTTATTTTTCACTGAATCAAGCCTCAATTTCCAAATAAGTTAGGATTTACTGTAGAAGTAGATGTTAATTCTATTTGTGACTTATCTCAATTACCAGTATTTCATCTTGACAATTCAGTCGTTTCTCTAGCACTGTACGTAAGTTTACACAGGCATTAACTTCAATAATATAAAGTAATCCATTTTGGCTTGAAAGATGATATCTTTCTCATTGATTTTCTTTTAGCACTAAAAGGAAGTTATGACTGTGGCCATCTTCTCTTTTAATAAGATTACAGCACTGAATAGAATCAAAAATAAATCTATGTCTATTCTCTATTGCTCATAGTAAATCTTGTAGTATTTATTATTGAGTACTCAACACAGGGAAGTCGTAGAAATTAAGATGCTGGTTCTTCTTTGGGACCTCCTCTGTTGTGAGATGTTTGCTTATCTGTTTCTGTATCTGGAATATAGGAAGTTTCATGGAGAACCAATGAAACTTACATCACAAATAATCCCATCAAAACTATTTCCAGCAACTTAATGGGCACATCCATTTACAGTGACTTCAGACACTCCCCCGTTTGGACCTAATAAAGACAAAATTCCTGATCCTTACACAGCAGAAGACTATGTGCCCAGGGTATTATCAGATCCACTCTGTCATAGGATGGGGTGGGCATAGATACAATTTATTTTATCACGGCAATAGTTCATTTGAAAGTAGATTTGAGCAGATACAGAAAAGAGAAGAAAACTATATGATGTGGAAGTCCAGCCTCCCATGTCAACTGTCTCATTTGACCTGTTGTCACTCCCTCAATTCATGCCTGTGATACGTGGTTGATGTGTGGTTCCTTCGTGAGGGAGAAAAGGACACAGGACTGGTTCACAGATAATTAGTGCAATATGTTGGCACCAGCTGGGGAAGCTCTTTTACTGAGTTACAACCTATCTGAAGGATGGCCCTAAACACAATGATGAAGTACAACCCATTATCTGATGGGAGAGGAGATCTCAGGTATGGATACCCTGAACTTTCAGTAGTGGAGAAGGGTCGCATTGTTTGTTAGAGGCTTAAAAGAAACGAAATTACAAAGTTCAGGATAAGATTACCTGAGGATTAGGTACCCAGATGAATCTAAGAAATTAAGAAAAATATGCAGAATTTTTGTCCCCTAATCTTAAGAGAGATTTTTCGCCACAGATGAGTTCCTCAAAAACTGCACATGGCATGGGTAACTAATCCTGCGGTTGTCATTCTGACTCTCCTTGATCATCCCAGTATTTCTACAATGTGCTCACGGACAGAGCAATCATTGGGGAAGGAATGAAATGTATGCATGAGCCCCAAACAGGGCCTCCCCATCTCTATAGATGTGCTAGCTACTGCACTGTTGAACATCCAACATGCCAGCAACAGAGACCAGTGCTGAAATGTTAATATGGCATCATTCATCAGGGCTATCAGCTATTCAAAAACTGATTGGTCAGCCTCATCGAACTACATTCAGTTTGGCAGATGTAGAAACTCAACCATACTAGAATCAGTACTTGGACTGGCAATTAATACCTGTGTTCAGTAACTGAAGCAGCAAGAGAAAGCCTGAGAGTGTGCAGGTACCCATACCACTATCTAAAGATTTACAGAATGTCTAACTTAGTGACGTAGTATCCCACACAATATTGCCTCTGACCTTTACAGAAAACGATTTGTGACAATAGGCTTATAACTAAGGTTTTCACTAGTCATACCATGTACTCCACCATCACACAGATGGAGCTGTCTCTACTTATCAGCCACCTTGCACATGTGAGATCCTTGCTCTGTGGTGGTGGCAACAGTTGTTGCAGAAATATGGGCTTGACCCATCTCCAGGGCCATTTTGGATCAAGGCAGTATCCAAGGTCTAAAGTTGGGGAAGTAGATGCACTTGAGCACGTCTTAGGTGGCACCTAAGTAGAGACAGCTCCATCTGTGTGCAAGCCAGTCTGGTACACGGGGCCTCTGACATCCCCAAAAGCTTAGGTGAAGGGTTAGGTAACACATCTTGGACATATAGATTGTTAATGACCTGTGGACAGGCTTTGACCAATAGGAGATGGAGACTGGGGAGAAGCTAGCAGATAACTTATACTCTCGTCTACCTTCATGAGATGACTGAGTTACAGTAGTTTTAGACGGGCCTTCTGAGGACGTCCTGCCATCAACTGTGCCTGTTGAGAACTACTGTTCCTTCTCGTATTTGCTCTATTTCCCTGTCTTACTTTCCTCTAGCATTCACTTTGCTTCCCTCTAATTGTGAACTCCTGTAACATGATAGCATAGAACATTTGGTCCTAGGCTCTATTATCTAGGAAATCTGAAATATGTAGTTATTTTGTATTTGCATAGTTTTCATATTTTCCCTGCCTATAGGACTCTTTCAACTCACCTATTTGAATAAGAAGATTTGAGATGAAAAAAATCAATACATGCTCTGGACAGTTAACAGGTGGCAAAATTTTTATGTGAAAGATTACAACTAATCATGGACAAAATTAGAGTTTGGTGAATATCTTCTCTTGATATCTCTATGCTTCTTCTCTTGGTGCCCAACTTACCTCCAAGATGCTGTCACTTGGTACCTAAATTTTTCTACCAGAAGAAATAGCATACTGCATTTCTCTTACTACCACCATCCCATGTAGCATTAACTCAATTTTATTCTTTAATGGTGGTGATAATTAATTGGATAAAGCTCTATCAAATAAATTACTAGGCAGCAAATAAATAAGGAAAATATTTAGTATTCATGGGTCTTTACATTACTTCTTTGCAGACAATATATTTCACATCCTATTAACTACATAGTATTGAAACCAGCATCCTAGACTTATTTTGAGTATATGGAACTTTGGTAGGAAATTTATGTGCTGGAGTAGAGTAATAAGTCTCTTCTTCAAGATGAGAAACATAGAATTACCACCTTTCTTTACTTGACAGCCTGTCAATATCCCTATTTATGCAATACTCTATTCAAAAATCACCAATTCTTGGTTCAATCCATGAAGAAATTAAGTCACTAACTAAGAGTGATACAATATTTCTTATCAGCCTCTAGGTCCCTCAAAATGTCTCTCACTTTCTCCAACTAACATCCACTGGCAGCATCCATGAGTAGTGTTCATTTCTTTCACACATGTTTATTCAATTAATGAAATTCTAGGGTAACTCTCCTGAATTCTTCTCTGGTTTAAGCCTGCATTCCCCTTTCCCTGGTATCAGGCTGTACTGTGAGACTGAAAAATATCATAAGCTGTTTTACAGTAACAAAAGGGCAGCTGTATTTTATCAGGCAGAGGCATAACCCCCAATTGACACGTCAATATAAAATCCATTTGTTTATTATCATTTGAGCAAGTGTTTATTATGAATAAAACTAATATTTCTTTTTTAATGTCATATTCATCTGTCTGATATATTGAATATCTTCATAAGGAAGGATTTATTGGTGTTCAATTTTCACATTGGTAGATGCCACAAGAGTAAGTATGATCATTTTTGTACCAGAATTTATAGACTAGCTTGGTGTTATTAGGAAGCACAGGCAAAGAAAATACCTACATCTGACAGCTTGCCTGCCGTTCACTGTTTTTTTCACATTTGAGCCTAATCTTCTAAAGCTGGAGTAGCAACTTTATTGGCTGGGTGACAGTCTGGGGATGCTGAAATGGACATAGCCATAGTAAAGGACTTGAATGGTGGTTATCATTGCTGTCATTTCCCAACCTCTCAGTTAACCCCAAAACTTGGTCCACAGATTTCTGATCTATCCCAGCTTCTTCCACCATTTTGAGAGACTTTGTCATCCAAATGGTCCTCATCTTGATCTTATAAACAATATTTACTTCAAGATAATTTCATCTATACACAATTATGGTTGCATACCAAGACTTGTCCTCATGAATAACTGTACTACCTCAGAAATCTTCAACTGTAAATTTTGTCCATTTACTTTGAAACATCTCATTCTCTCATTTCTTATACTCTTATACTATCAGTTTCTTTTTTCTTGTTTTAGACCTATCTGCAGATTGGATATTGTGTTTAGTGAGACATATGATGAAGTATACAACTTGCTGTAATTAGCAATAATTGAAATTTAATACCGTGTGTTTGAAGGAATATGAAAATAAGAACTTTGCTTCATGATTATCAATAAAACTTGGTCAGGACAGTGAACTATTTCGCTGAAATCGTAACACAATCTTGAAAGGTAAATGAGTGGATAGTGTAAAACTGCAACGTTCCTTGTTCTTGTTTTCTAGGTACTTGAATTTTCATTTAAGTTGTGCAATTTTCCATTTGCTGTGAAGTGTATCAAGAGCCCAGAAAAGGTAAGATCCACGGCCCAGATCAGTCGCAGCATCTTCATGACCTTGCCCCATCCGCTGTTCACTGTGACTGTTGTGTGATTTTACATATATAAATCAGTATAAGCATCCTGTCCTCAATATCTACGAATCCTCAAAACAGAAATCATCTGTCTGTGCTCTGATAAATACTCTCTCCTGTCCATATCAGTAACTATTTCTGACTTTGCCACTTCTTCAAAATCTAAATCACCAAGTTCCAAACTTCTAATTACCTACAAAATTTTTGAATGTGTCTTTACCATTTTACTGTTTTCTCCCCCTTCAGTCCAGATGTAATCTCTCAATGTGACGGTAATTCCACCAATTTCTGCCTTTTCAGGGAGGAGAGTGGTTGAGTCATTTGTATGTATCTGGCTCCCTTCTATTTAATGCTTTAATGACATACACCACAGATGTTAAAACTGATTTAAATTTCAAGGGAGAAAGCCTGACTGGACTGGCTTTACTCACAAACACAAGCTGTGACCAGAGAAGGCAATGCACTCTGACTGAGAGTTTTACTCCAGTCACGCGTGTTCTTCCAAAGAAAGATTAGGGTTGTTGCCAGAAGAAAGAAAAACGGGACTCAGTTAGAGGTAGAAAGTCTTTCCTATACCAGTTTGAAGGGGAATACACCCTTATTTTCTTCTAGTATTTGTACAGGTTTCCTTTTTGATATTTACACTAATATCATTTTACCACATTCATATAGCATATAAGGGATGGACTTGAGATAGTAACTGGATTACGTCTGAAACCAAAAATCTGTATGCCATTTCATTAGCATTTTCTTGGCTTGATTACAGCTCATACTGCTTTAGTTATTTATTTTTACTCTTCTAGCTCCACTTCTCATACAAGTTGTTTTCCCTTGCAATATTAAAAAAAAGTCAAGCATCAATGATATTTTAAAGAATAATAGCTTGTATTCGACCCATACTTGACATGCATCTCTAACCCAAAGCCATCTTACTTCACAGAGTTTTTGAAATTCATTCTGTTCTAAACAATCTTCTATTGTTCCCCCATAATGCCAGACAAAATTGATTCTACCCTCACTACCCAAATGCTACTGCTCTCTTCATGATCACTGGGTAAGAAGCTAATGTTTTTGACCACTCCCTATTTTGAAGTCATTAGAAACATAGACTTTCAAGTCATGAAGTAGCGACTATGAAACTTTGGAAAAGGAACTTGACTTCTCTGAGCCTCTATTTCTTCATTTATACAACAGTGATAATTGTAAAAGCTACCTTGACATGCATGGCCTTCAAACGCTACCTTATTAATCTTATAGTCAACCAACGAGGCTGGAGTTCCAGCCAGAACTGTTTGCTATTTGACTTGTATCAGTGATTCCCAGATTTTTTTTTCGTGGACTCGTGATGTTTAACAAAGCTCTCTGGAAACCACCATATGGTTGCCAACTTTTCATTTTGCAAAGCAAGGACATTTTTAATACTATATATCTCATGTTGTATTACTGACGCTCCATTTAAAAGAGAATATTTTTAACAGGCCAAAACAGGCAACATATAATAAAATAAAGGCCACTATATTGAATAAATTTTCTTTCACAATCTCTTATTACCTGATTAACTTAGCCTTATGAACAAAATAGCACAGATAGATAAAAACGTCCAGGTTTGGCACTGGCTTGTAGGTGAGCTACGCTTTTCTACTTGTGTGCCTGCGCTGACGTTCTTCCCTCTACCTGCATTAATCTCTTCCGGGTCTGAGTCAGTTTCAGCCCTGCTGTTACTTGAAAAACCGCATAAAAGCTTCTTTGTGAAGCTATTCCCGAATCTCGCCTTCAAACCTTCTTTCTTGCTCCTAATCAAAATGAAAAATAAAAACTAGATCTAGAAAAACCTTTGACAAAATAGTCTCATTTGCAATTGAGGCAACTGAGTCCTTGAGAAGTGAAATGACTTCTAAGAGGTCGTGCACGGTAAGAATAGCAGAGATGGGCCTAATGGCCAGTGCTTCTGTTACGTCCAATTCCATGTCTGTGATTACTCCATTCTTAGGCTAAGAAAGGGTAGATATCATGTCTAGAGTCACCAGGTTGCTAAGTAGCAGATCATAGATTCAATCCCTCACTGTTAGACCATATTCACTTAACCACTAACACAGAATGTATAAAGATGAGGATTTACTTAATATGCTGATGTACCACATTTAAGAAGAGATGAGAGGATTCCATTGGTCATGACATGTAATCACAGATTCCTCTCATTTCTTCTGGAGTTCGAAGAGGATGCTACCAAAATAAATGAATGCTTGAAAAAAATTGATGATACTATAAAGTGTTGAAGTCATATTTACTGTTATGAGACTCTGTGTTCTTTATAGCATGCATCTAAATATTTCTCTGAAAGAAAGAAGAACAATGCACAGGGAGATGGGTCAGCACACTAGAGAGGAAGGGAGGACTATTCAGGAGGAAGTCAGGGTTAGTCGGGGACACTCTGGGATGTCAGTGGGATCACGACTTATGGCTTAATCTTTCTGAAGCTGCCACACAGTCATCAAAATCCAAATGCCTAAATCCTCCCAAATATAGTCTGCCAGTAATACCATGGTTTCTTTGTAGGCTGAGAGAATCATGCTTATTTTCAATTCTGAACACTATGATTCAATTGCCGCTAATTTCCATTTGGGCAAGCAAGAGTCTTGATTTGGGGGCCTTGTCTAATTCAGAAAACAAATGAGTTGGATCTCTTTCATCCCTGTTGGTACAGAATGGAGGAAGTCTTTTCCAGTCTTGCATGTAGGATATTTATGTGATTGAGCTGGAGAAATAAGTGCCTGGGTTTTAAAGAAGAATTGAGGTCCCCGACACGAATGCAGAGTGACAGTGTCCCCAAACCACAAACTTGCTCCCCATAGCTTTCACAGCCCGAGGCCTTGCCTTAAACTAAGCAAAGCCTCAACAAGGTACAACAATATTCTGTGGAAAGAGAGCTCTAGCTTAGCAGAACAGAGGCCTTTTATAGCACGAGAGACGAAGATCACATTAGAACAGTCATTGCTCAGGTTTTTGCAGTTAATCTTATCTTGAATTTCTTTTTTTTTTTTGGAGGAAGATTGGCCCTGAGCTAATATCTGCACCCATCTTCCTCTAGTTTATATATGGGACGCATGCCACAGCATGGCTTATAAGTGGTGCATAAGTCTGTGCCTGGGATCTGAACCTGCAAACTCCAGGCTGCCTAAGCAGAGCGCATGAACTTAACCGCTGCACCACCCGGCCAGTCTCAATCTTGTTTTGAATTTTAATGTTAGGGAATCTTGACATGTGAAACAGATAATAATGATAGAGCTGCTCTGCTTTAATAGGGTAGGAAGGCCCTCACTTCCCTTGCTATGTCCTGATGGTTTTTTATGGAACCATTCAGACTCTGTGAAGTATGACCACAGTGTGAAGACACCTAGGCCACAAACAGAAGTTTAACCTTGAACATTGAACTGAGAACTTTTGTGGGCAGATAACTGATATGTAAGGAAAATGCTAATCCATCCGTAAGTATCCATGGTGAAATAGCGTTGTAGCCATCGTGGGGCTTGCATTGACAAAGTGCTTCCCAGTCCACTTCAAGATGAAAGAATTAAACAAATTCTCTGGATCCCCCAGCTCTCCGCAGCAGAGATGACGAAAGTATAAAAGAGCCACACAGGTGGATCTGAGTTGTGAGAGGTCACTCTACTGACGTGATAATTACCTTCTTCATATGTGGAATCAAGTCCCAGACCCTTGGGAATTACCTCCCCCTGCAACCTTCTCCTTAAATAGAAGAGATACAAATATTTTTCCACTTACCTTTGCTTATTTCAGTAGGTCAGGCCCCATGCCAGATGATCTTCAATTTGAATCAGGCTGCTGACTGTCCACAAGTCAGGGTGAGGCAGATGTAGTTTCAGTCATGGCTGCCATAAGGAAGCCATT
The DNA here is from genome assembly GCF_037783145.1 of Equus przewalskii. NCBI lineage: Eukaryota > Metazoa > Chordata > Mammalia > Perissodactyla > Equidae > Equus > Equus przewalskii. The sequence continues at coordinate 20,498,073 of NC_091844.1, forward strand.
CTCTGGCATAAGGCAAGAATCAATGAAATAGACCCATTACGGCATGTCATATTGCCTTATGGCATATCTGAGAATAATTGCTTCCGGTTATAACATTTTGAAACATACTTTTCTAGTCTCTCTTTGGGGCATCAGGAAATTTACGTCAGGACATAATCTCCCTGACTTTCATGGAAAAAAATTCTTGCTCTTGCAGTAAGGGTATGATGGTTTGATGGCAAATTCTTAAAGAGACTTTTTACCAAGGACTCTATATCCTTCTATTTTCAGCTGTAACAAACTCAAGAGAATAAAACACAGCTGTAAATATGAATTGCATGCCAAAAGAAAATACTCTTTGTTTCTTCAAAAGTGCTAGGCATTGGAGAAGAAAAATGAACCTTTCCAATATTGGGACAGCAAATAAAAGCCAGATTCATTAAAAGTTAATGATGTAGGATGCAGATAATGAGAAATAGAAATGGAATTCATAGAGACATATTATCCTTCTGACGCATGGCAAAATTTAATGCATAATCAACATTACTCGACAGTTCGAGGTCTATTTTTATCCCAGTGCCTTTAAAACTCAAAATCCATTAAAGATTCATGATCCCCAAGCCATGTGTTCTCTACAGTTAAAAACGATTATGTCATGTGGGTAAACCGCTTGCTAATAGAAACATTTGCTATTTCGCATTGCAGTAAAGACGGCATCATTTTGCATAACATTGTTCACTCATTCTGCAAACAGTCAGGATAGTGACGGTGTACACTTGGATAAACAAGAAAAGCACAGGGCCAACTTTAAGAAACTTGCAGCTACCCGGAAAAAAAATCAAAAGTAAAAACAATCCATATCATGCTAGATTGGAGAATATTCAAGGTTGAGAGAAATGCATCAATCAGCTAACTCAATCTCCCAGTTTTACACAAGAGGAAATAATGCCTTCAGAGATGAAAGGGGTTGTTCATTGTCTCATAGCTGGTAGGCATCAGAGTCCAATGCATTTCTTGTGTTGGCTTGTGCTTTCTACCACATCACATTCTATTTGCCATCCGAGAAGAGAGTATTATTTGAAGTTTGAAGTTACTCTCCTGCCAGAATTGCTGTGTACATTTAAGTTCCCTCCCCTTCTTTTCCAAGGCCCACAAAACATAAAGTTAGTATGGGAAGTAACGCCAATATTGAGGTTCATGAATCAACACCAAGCAATCAACACAGCTTCGACAACTCTAAGGTGTGGGCAACACACTTTCTTTTAATGTGAATCTAGAATTCAGAATATGACCCTAATTCCTATATAATTGATTTTGTTAATGTGTACATCACAAATCAATACTTTTATGGAAAAATATAAGCTATTGATTAAAAAAGAAAAAGAAAAGAAAGGAATGAATGAATGAATTGCAGCTCAATGGTTTTTTTGGGTTTTTTTTTCCATTTTTAAACAGGATTAATTTAAATTATGTAAAAATTAGTTTTAAATTATAAATTAATTATATTACTATTGACTTTCAGTAAATACTGTATAATATAGAAGGATCAATAGAATACTATAATAATCTAAGTACCGCCCTCCCTCTCTTCTTCTATCTTCCATCTGTCTTACAATTGACAGAAAGGGTAAAATTTTGGCAATGCCTAGTTACTCATTTAACCTCATTTAACATCCTTCAATGTCTCTTCAGAATCTTCAATATAAAGTCCAAACTCCTCTTCTGGGCACAAAAATGTCTTTCTTATCTGGCTCTTGTCTACCTCTTCGTCCTCCTCTTCCTTCTTTCCTTGGCGCTCTATCTTCAAGTGATAGTGCATACTCAGTTCTCCCAACATGCCATATCGCTTGGCCCCTCTGCACATTTTCCTACAAGATTGCCCTTGCAGGAACGGGTCTTCCACTCTGTGGTACTGGGAAATGTAGTTTCAGCCCTAATTTTATTTTTCAATTTATTTTTCTGCCTTCCCTGTATAGTACAAGCAGAAATGTCATTCCTTCCTCAAAACTGCAAAAATTAGTGATTATACCAATAATTTCTTTGTCTATTTTACCATACTGATAACATATCCATATTTGTGGTCCTAGCACCTAAATTAAGTATAGCTCTTGGCACTTGTGTATCATTATCATACATCATTGTCTTAGTTTTAATTTGAGTTCCTTGGAAATGGAATCTAAGATGGAGAATTGCATGCAGAAGGTTTATTAGGAAGTGTTTGCAGGAGATGCGCCTGTCAGGAAATAAGGAAGGCAGGAACTGACCACAGGGAGAAGCTGACCTGTGATTTCGTTGCAACTGGGACCTCAGCTGCTCACAGAGGAAGTTTTGGAGCTGAGTGGCTTTTCAGAATTGCCCTGAATTAGGTCAACAAGTCTGAGCCTTTATATTCTGTATCAGTCAGTCACTTACTGTGGTTGACCTCTGCAAAGAGGACATAATTTTGGGTGGGGATCTCCCTGCAGCTGAAAGATGTTCCCCTGTAAAGGTGTCAATTTTAAGTTCTCAACAGCCGTATAGACCCAGGGGCTCAGTAAAGGAGGCATCAACTCTGAAAATGGGGTCTTGGCAGTACAGAATATTATCCACCGGAATGTTCAAAAAATGTTTGTTTAAACGAATAAAGTTTACAAGAGGGGAGTATGTAGTAGAGAGCAAATAACCCAATTCTATCCCCAGGTCCTAGTTCACTCTGTTCTGTTGACTTAATTTTTTTCATCTGCATTGCTATGGTTATATTAATTAACATCTTTTGTTCTCTGGTTACTCACTTTTCTTCTTGGGGGCAAGCAAAGATAAAAGAGTCTTCTAGCGCTGCATAAATCAATGGAATTTTTAGCCACAAAATTTGCAAGCCTTATCTTTAAACCCACAGTGCAAAAAAAGCTATGATACAACAGCTATTTCACTCAAATTTCTTAGCCTTGATTCACATTGATTCAAGCTGGAATTATTAACACTACTACTAACAATAATAATAATAGAAAGAAATGAATGAAGAAGTAAAATATAAGAAAGAAAAAAAGAAGGAAGAGAAAAAGTACTCAAATAATATTTTCTACTTTGTATATACCAGTTAACACTTGTCAAAGGTGTTTCCATAAGGTTCTCTTATGTTCCCATCACAGTCCTGCAAGGGGAAGGCCCAGCAATTGTCATCTTTCCCACTTTTATTTTATTAGACAACTGAGTATCAAGAGAATTTGTGACTTAACCAGATTCTCAGAGTACATAGGAATCATGGCAATATGCGAGCCTTCTAACTCCCAGTACAGCACACATCATTTAAAGTCAGGTTTGTCTCCTACTATCATAGAAAATGCAGTTGCGAAATCCCAAATTCATCAGCAATTCTTGACAAATTCAGGTCTCAAACCTTTAAACACCTATATTTGTTTATATTAAGGGTAATTTCTCTGCTTCCAAACATTTTTTCTTACTCTGAGTGGAGCTGTAATATTTAAGATGTATGTCTTTGTTATGCCCAAGATAGGAAGGTAATTTTCTTGTTTATTGACATTTCTGGGGCGCCTACCAACTCAGGTGAAACCAACGAAGAAAACTCAGCATTCAAGACCAATGTCCTTGGAATAGAAACAACAGTAATTAAACCAAATAAATAACATTCTAAACAGCATTTAGATGTATGGTGTGTAGGGTAATTATTTAAACAGCATTTCCTTTGATATAGCCATGTAATCTACTTGGAAGCAGGTTTTCATGACTGCATGCTATTATATCTCAGCCATAGGAAATATGTGAAATACAGAGTTTGCCATTATAATTGCCCCTCTCTTCTTTCAGATATTTAAACAAGGTTTTGAAACTTGCCCTCCAATAGCCTGCACCATAGCAATGGGCATAAAGCTTTCATGCCCCCTTAGGTTAGATTCTATTTGGGCTTTGGGCAAGAATGCTAAGCCCAATGTCTTCTGTACTGTGAAGGGGTTGCAGTAAATCTATAGAAAAATTTGAGAAGCATAGCCATTTAAAAAATATTGACACTTATGATGCATGAATATGGTAGATATCTCCATTTATCAAGAATTTCTCTAATTTATCATTCCATTGTTTTGTAATTTTAACTGTACAGTTCACATACATCTTTTGATAAATTCATTTCAAAATATTTTTGATGCTATAGTAAGTGGAATTTTAAAAATCTAATTTTCTAATTGTTGATTGCTAGTATATGAACTTTTTTTTAACGGGTAGTCCCTGTATCCTGTAACATTGCTAAATTCAAGTAGCTTCATTAATTATTAGTTTTGGGAAATACTTTAGGGTTCTTCTACATACATAATTACATTGTCTGCAGGTAAGGACAGTTTTACTTCTTCCTTTCCAATATTTGTATCTTTTATTTCTTTTTATTGCCTCACTACACTTGATATGGGCTCCAACATATTGTTCAATAGAAGTCAGGAGAATAGCCATCCTTGTCTTTTCATGATCATAGATAGAAAGAATTGAGGCATTTATGTTGATTATAACATTAGCTGTAGATTTTTTTGTAGATATCTATCAGGTTGAAGAAATTTTCTTCTATTCCTAGTTTATGAGAGTTCTTATCATGAAAAAATGTTGAATTTTGCCAAATATTTTTCTATATTATTGAAAGAATCATGCTTTTTCTCCTCTATTCTATTATTGTCGTGACTATATTGATTGATTTTATGTTAAACTAATCTTGCATTCCCAGAATAAAACACACACAGTCATAGAGTTATATACATTTTGTATATTGTTGGACTTGCATGCCAATATATTGTTAAGAAATTTTGCATCTATATTTATAAGGGATTATTGGTCTTTAGTTTTTGTGTGTGTGTGTTGTCTTTGGTTTTATCATGGTAATATTGTTCTCACAAAATAAGGTGAAAATTATCCCTCCTTCTCAATTTTCTGAAAGAGTTTGAGTAGGACGTAATTTATTTTTTACTTAAATGCCCAACAAAATTCACCTGGGAAGACACCTAGTTCTATAAGTTTCTTTACAGGTAGGTTTGAAATTAAGTCAAATATTTTCATTGATAAAGGCTGTTCAAGTTTTCTATTTACTCTTGGGTTAATTTTGGTAAATTGTCTTCTTAAGGAATTTGTCCATTTTATCTATATTGCCACATTTGTTGGCATAGTTGTTCATAATATTATTCAATTATTATTTAATGACCCTGAAGTGATATACCCTCTTTCTTGTATTTTACATGTTTCTTGTCTTTCTGTGCAAGAATGTCAATTTTATTGATGTCTCCATAAAATCCATTAAGAAATAGCTTTTGGTTATGTGATTCTCTCAATTGTTTCCTTTTCCTATTTTCTTTGATTTTATTTAAATTTTTTTTTCTGTTTTCTATTCTATTAATTTTTTTTCATCTGTCAGATCTTACATGACATTGTTTTGAGGTTAATTTGCTCATTTAAAAAAAACATAAGGGAATCATAGATCGGCAATTTGAGATTTTTCTTCTTTTCTAACATAAGAATTTAAAGTTACGCATTTCTCTAAGAAATATATTTTTTTCTTGTTGCTATAAAGAATTGTTCCTTATCTTTGGTTTTCCACATTTTGACTGTAACATATTGCAACATGGGCTTCTTTGAGTTCATTCTGTTTGCTGTTCATTTTACATGTTATATCTGAAAATTTTGTTCTATTTCACTTGGGAAATATTTAGCCGTTATCTCTACAATATCATTTCTGCCCTGTTTTCTCTCTCCTCTTTTTTGTGTACTTCACTTTTACCTTTGTTGGGCTGTTTGATATCATCTAGCAGGTCTCTGAAGCTCAGTAAATTTTATTTCAATCTTTTTTCTCTATTTATTCACATTGGATAAATTCTGTTACTCTGTCTTCAAGTTAACTTACTTTTTCCCCCATCGCCTCCAGTTGGTTATTAAATCCATTCATGATCTTTTAAACCATAAATTTTAGAATTATTCAACTTCTTTTCAGTCCTTTTTTATAGTATATGTTTCACAGCTTAAGTTTTTACCCATTGAAAGCATATTTTGTATTACATCGTTGAGGATTACTATAATTGTTGCTTTAACATCCTTGTCTATTTGTTCCTGGTTCATCACAAGTTTTATTTCAATTGATTTCTGTGTCTTGAAAATGTATTTCATTGTTTTAATTCTTTTATAGCATGTAATATCTTTTTGTATCCTGGCCAACATGAATGTTAATTGTGGAGATTCTGGATCAGATTAAGCTTTTCTCCCTTGGCTTTTTTTCCTTTCTTTGCTTTATCATGTAATTTTCATGACAGCATTTGAACTTCTAACCCTGTTTATTCAACAACAGTGCCAGTCTAAGTCCAGAGCTTTTATGTTTAGCTGAGTTGCTTTGACAATATTCCACACATGCGCAGTTTCAATGTCAGTCAGAGCTAAGGGTAGAAAGAGTTTTGGAATCCCCTTCTCACTCTCTTCAGTGTTAACCATTACTTGGTTTTCTGTTTTTCCAGGTAAGAATGACTGAGGTTTTGCCATTGTGCCCTGACCTGTGCTGCGTTGGATGCTGCTTCAGTTCGGCACAGGATAAACCTGAGAAATTGGAATTTCCTCGTATATCTTCCCAATGACCCTCTTCCGAGAGTTTAAACTTCCTGCCAGACTGAGTGTGCTCCTATTCACTCTCCCATTCACCTAGGTAGTTCCTTTTTATTTTGAGGAAGATTAGCCCTGAGCCAACATCTGCTGCCAATCCTCCTCATTTTTGCTGAGGAAGACTGGCCCTGAGCTAACATCCTTTCTCATCTTCCTCTACTTTATATGCAGGACTCCTACCACAGCATGGCTTGGCAAGTGGTGTGCAGGTCCACACCCGGGATTCAAACCGGTGGACCCTGGGCCGCCAAAGCAGAACATGTGAACGTAACTGCTGCAGCACCAGGTGGGACACCTAGGTAGTTCCTTTTTGTATTTTGTCTAGGTTTTACTGTTATGTGAGCATGGGACTTTCTTCAGTAGGATCTTAGGCTGTCATACTTAAAAGCTGAAGTCAATCTCAAGGTTTTAATCTCTCCTGTTTGTTTGTCCTTCTCATATGCAGGTTCTCAGCAGACTGGTTCCCTTTAGCTCTTTGCCATGTCTTCTGTGGAGATGAAGAAGTCAGATGTGAAATTCAGGCATTTCATACATCTCAGAATGAAATGTCCATAAGCCAATGAATGTTTTTTGGGGTAAACTGATTGCTTGTTAAGGTGTATTTTTGTTTCATTTTTCTATTGCTAACTTTCCATTTCTGTTACTTTACTTAAGTTTCTCCATTTATATTTACAAAAAATTAAATATTCAATACAGCCCTTGTATTATATATGTACACAAATAAATAATCCATATGGTATGAAAAAGAAAGAGGAAATAAGTTTATAAGTAACTGTTCAGGGTAATATAGAAGTCTAAGTTTTCTATTTTTATTGATATTTCCCTTATCTTTTGTGGCTTATCTTAGGTCAATGATGCTTAAAAGGCTTGGAACTATGTCTTGATTCTTTCAAAAGTTTGGAGTATAAAAACCCTGTACTCTCACATTTTTACAGATGTAATGACAACTGAATAACAAATATTCAATGAGAATTTTTTTTTTAAGATTTTATTTTTTTCCTTTTTCTCCCCAAAGCCCCCCAGTACATAGTTGTATACTCTTCATGTGTGTCCTTCTAGTTGTGGTATGTGGGATGCTGCCTCAGCGTGGTTTGATGAGCAGTGCCATGTCGGCGCCCAGGATTCGAACAAATGAAACACTGGGCCACCAGCAGCGGAGCATGTGAACTTAACCACTCGGCCACAGGGCCAGCGCCTCAATGAGAATTTTTTAAAGAGGATATTTTCCCATAAAAAAGACTTAAAAATGTTCTTTATCATTGGGAATTTTAAAAGTCTATAACCTTAAATAAAATAATAAATTGACTACCCTAGTGCTATAGTATAAGTATAGTATAGGACCTTGTCAGATCTAGGGAAATCCTAGAATGGGTAACTAAAGCATGGCTTATAATTAGAGTTGATACTTAAGTTTTGTTCAAAATGCCAAGACAATGAAGAATTAAGAAACCATAAAATGTATGAATCAGGCCAGGGTTTCTAAAGTGTGGACATTACTAACAGAGCCAGATGTAAATATAGTTCACATCTGGAAAGACCCAGGACTCATAGGAAACCTTCTAATAATTAAGAAAGATGACTACAAATCCTTTCATGAGATATACTGATATATATGCATGAGAGAAGAGATCATTGTCCAGAATAGGTTTATTTTCTGGTTAGATATTGGGTACCCTGTCAATTGTTCACAGACTCATGTTTTGTGTCCCTTGCACAACTCATTCGAAGATAATTTTTCCACTATGTTTTTCCACTTCTAGAAATAGGAATAAGTGTCTTAAAAGAAGATGATGTAGAGCCAGTCCTGATGGCCTAGTGGTTAAAATTCAGCACTCTCACCACTTTGGTGGCCTGAGTTTGTTTCCCAGGAGCCATGCTGTGGGAGTGGCTCACACAGAAGAACTAGAAGGACTTACAACTAGGATATACAACCATGGGCTTGGACTTTGGGGAGGAAAAAGAAAGAGGACAATTGGAAACAGATGTTAGTTCAGAGTGAATCTTTCCCTACAAATTAAAAAAAAAAAAAAAAGCAGATGATGTAATATTGAGGTCTAGTAAATTCTTTGTTGCACAAGAAAATACATAGCTCACAAACACACACAATCACCGATGAATATATATAAGTAGTATTTCCATTAACTTGACCTAAATATATTTATTTTTAGCTTCAAGTGAAAAGAGAGTGCTAATTTTTGTCTTGTAAAAGATGGTGAAACAACTCCTGAAAACAACTACAAACTCTGGATATAACATGAGAGGCAACCAAAGGAGAACTCTGAAAGGTGGAAGATGAAAAACTTGTTAGGGTCCCCAAGACTAGAGCAACAATACAACATCAGGTGAGCGCAACAGCACCTGCAAAGTGATTGATTGTAGTCCTCACAACATTGAGTGGGCAGAGGAGGTACCCTCCATCCCTGCAGGACTGAGACTCCATTTCTCTTCTACAGAGATACCAAGGTGGTCAGACAGCACCAGCCAAAGCTTCTAGCCACAAGTGGCCCAGCACACAAAACCTCTTAAAGCCAGAGCCTGAGGCTCCTCTCTTCTGCCTACGGACCCCAGGAAAGGGTGACAGCCAAGTAAAATAAAAAGTATAAATGAGCCCCAGACTCTGCTTACATAATATATTTGATTTATTTAAAAATGTATATCGAGGGGCTGGCCCCATGGCTGAGTGGTTAAGTTCATGCGCTCAGCTTTGGCGTCCCAGGGTTTCGCGGGTTCGGATCCTGGGCGCAGACATGGCACCACTCATCAGGCCATGCTGAGGTGACATCCCACATGCTACAACTAGAAGGACCCACAACCGAAAATACACAACTATGTACTGGGGGGCTTTGGGGAGAAAAGGAAAAATAAAATCTTTAATAAAAAAGGAAAAATAAAATCTTAAAAAAAATGTATATCAAAATCTCCAGGGTAATTAAAAATAATTAAAAAGAAGTATAAATAATTCGTATGATATCATACAAATGCTCAATTAATCCAAGAGAAGACAGAAACAGAACAAAAAAGATAAAGAGTAGATTGAACAAATAGAAAATTACTAGTAAGAAGGTAGGATTCAATCCATTCATACTATTAATTACAGTAAATGTGAATGTGCAAACACCCAGTTAAAACCATAAGTAATCCAAGTGGATAAAAAGAGCAAGACTCAATCACATGCTTTCTATAAGAAACTCACTTTAAATATAACTATATAGACGGGCCAAAAGTAAAGGATGAAAAATAAATACTATGCAAACTTTGATTAAATGAAACGGATGTAGCTATATTAACATCAGACAACCTGAATTTCATAACAAGAAATATTAATAGGGATAAAGACAGTTATTACACAAAAAGCCCACAAACTTATGAAAATACATAAATATCCAAAATATTTATGCAACTAACAGTAGAACTTCAAAGTCCATGAAGCAAACATAGCTAAAATTGGAAGATGAAATTGGCACATCTAGAATTAGAGTTGGAGAAGTCAACATCTCTTTCTCAGTAATTAATAAAAAAAGTAGGCAGATAAACAGTAATGATATAAATGGCTTGAAAAAACACTATCAATTCACATGATATAATGGACAGTTATAGAACACGTCACTCAACAACTAAAGAAATGAAAATTCAACATATCAAAATGTGTGGGATATATCTAAAGCAATCCTTTAAGGAAAATTTACAGCATAACATGCTTATATTAGAGAAGAAGGAAAATGGCAAATCATCAATCTAATTTTTATGCTTAGGATGTAAATACAAGAGAGCAAATTAAACCTAAAGCAAGCAGAAGAATGGAAATAATACAGATAAGAATAGAAGTCAATGAAATGAAACATAGAAAACCAATAGAGAAAATCAATGCAACCAAAACAGGAAAATCAATGAAACCAAAAGCTAATTCCTTAGAGATACCAATAAAATGACTAAATCTCTAGTCAGACAATGAGGAAGAAAAGAAAAAGAGAAGACACAAATAACCCAATATCAGGAACAAAAGAAATCATTACAGACTCTGCATTCTAAAAGGACAATAGGAGAATATTATAAACAAATTTATGCTCATAAATCTGAAACAAAGATGAGGGGCCAAGCTCGTTACCCAGTGGTTCAAGTTCCACACACTCTGCTCCAGCAGCCTAGGTTCACAGGTTCAGACCCTGGGTACAGACCTATTCCACTCATCAGTCATGCCATGAAGACATCCCCCACACAAAGTGAAGGAAGATCGGCAGTGAAGTTAGCTCAAGGCTAATCTTCCTCACCCAAAAGAAGCTGATAACAAAGATGAAAGGGACATATACCTTGAGAGACACACACTACCAATACTAACTCAAAAATGAATTGATAACCTAAATAGTTCTATATATATTAAAGAAATTAAGCTTGTAGTTAAAAAACATCTAAAAAAGAAAACTCTAGGCACAGGTGTTTTCACTAGTGAGTTCTACCCAACATTTAAGGAAGAAATAATAGAAACTTTCCACAACGCTTCCAGAAAATAGAAGAGGAGGGACGTTTCCTAATTCATTATATGAGGCCTGTATTACTTGAATACCAAATGCAAACAAATATATTGAAAGAGAATTAAACCACAGACCAATGTTCCTAAGAACAAGAGTCCTCAAGAAAATAGTATTCATTAACATGCAACAATATATAAAAAAGAAACATCATGATGGCCAAGTGGAATTCATTCCCAAAACGCAAGGAAGTTTTAACATTTGAAAAGCAATTAATGCAATTGAAAGAGAGGAATATGCCACCCCAAAATGTGCCAATTTGGCACGTAGACTATTTTGAGCTGAAAGCAATCAAGACCCAGCTGACTGAGGAAAGCTTTTTACTTCCCCCTTAATTGCCTAAAAGAATTTAGAAAGGGGGTCTGTACCAGAAAGAGAGCCATTACCAGAGATGACAATTTCATCTGAGAGAGTTACCTGTATGGCAGGGCAAACATTTGTTTCCCAAATACCTGTTCTTCTTATCTTCCTGTGAATTGCCTTCCTCCTCTTTGAAGCCCCAGACCCCTATACTTTCCTTAGCTCAGGATGATATATAAGCCTCAATTGCCTGGCTCCCTTTGAATCTCATATCTTTGTGGGGCACTAATACCTATGAAATTATATCTCTTTCTTTCCTGCTAATCTGTCTTTTTAGGACAGGGTGTCTCAGCCAAGAACTTAGAAGGGCAGAGGGAAAATTATTTTCCCTCCCCCACATAATCCACTATATTGACAGACTAAGAAGAAAATTATATGAAAAAGATGAAGAAAAAACCTTTTAAAAAATTCAATGTTCATTCATGACCAAAAATTCCAGTAAACTAGAAATAGAAGGGATTTCTTTTTTCAGCAGAAAATCAACATTCACAAAAAAATAACAGCTAGTATCAAACTTAGTGATGAAAGATAATGCGTTCCCTCTAAACTTGGAAGAAGAAAATGAAATCCTCTCTCACACTGCTAGCAACATCATAATAGCAGTTCTAACCAGAGCAATAAGAAAAGAAAAAGGTATAAGACACATCCAGATTGGAAAGGAACATTTAAAACAGGAAATATTTGCATAAAACATGGTGGTCTGGGTAGAATACCCAAAAGAATCAACAAAAAGGATCATAGAACTAATAAGTGAGTTTAACAAGTTCAAAAGTTGCTGGGACAAAATATAAAAGCCATTCTTCTATATACGATCAATGATTATGAGTATTGAAATAATACCTTCTTCAATAGTACCAAAAATGAAATAATTAGGTATAAATTATCGAAATAAGTGAGCTAGCTGAAAACCATAAAACACTGATGAAAGAAATGAAAGTAGATATAAATAAATGGGGAGATATACTATATTCATAGATTAGAAAAGTTGACATTGAGAGATCGGTTCTCCCCCATTTGATCTAACAATTAAATGCAATCTTATTCAAATGCTAACAAGTTATTTTTATAGATACTGACAAGTTGATAATAAAATTCATATTGAAAGGCAAAGGAAACACAGTAGCCAAAACAATTCTGATAAAGAAAAATATTGGAGAATTCATGATATCCAATTTTAACAGGAGTGAATTTTAAATGTATTTGGTTAAGTTGAAAAAGCTGGACTCAAAGGCTCTCTATGGTCTAATTTCATTTATATAATATTTACAAAAAGGCAAGTCTATAGAAATAGACAAAGGTGAATGTTTGCCAGTTTGAGATATTCAGGAAGGGTTGAACATGAAGGAGCAACCTGTGGAAATTCTTGGAGTGGTGGAACCTCTGTATTGGTACCATACTGAAGGACTGAAGAATTTGTCAAAACAAATTGAACTGTACATTACAAACAGTGATTTTTACTGTATGCAAACTAAAAGATAATCCAGGTTGTTGAGGGAATAAAGACTGTTAAAAAATGAATCTATGGGGGCTGGCCCCGTGGCCGAGTGGTTAAGTTCGCACGCTCCGCTGCAGGCGGCCCAGTGTTTCGTTGGTTCGAATCCTGGGCGCGGACATGGCACTGCTCATCAGACCACGCTGAGGCAGCGTCCCACATGCCACAACTAGAAGAACCCACAACGAAGAATACACAACTATGTACCGGGGGGCTTTGGGGAGAAAAAGGAAAAAATAAAATCTTTAAAAAAAAAAAAAATGAATCTATGTATATTATAAATGAAATCAGAGGATATTAATCAGCTTCTCCAGAGAAACAAAACCAATGGACTATAGATAGATAGACAGATACATAGACAGACACATAGATAGATAGATAGATAGATAGATAGATAGATAGATAGATGAGAGATGAATGACAGATCTAAAAGACAATATTTATTATAGGAATTAGCTCACACAGTTATGGAGGCTGAGAAGTCCCACAATCTGCTGTCCACCAAGGCAGAGGGCCAGGAAATCCAGTGGGGTAATTCAGTTTAAATCTGAAGGCCTGAGAATGGGGGATGGTGATGGTTTAAGTCCCAATCTGAGTCCCAAAGACTTTTTATTGTGAGTTGGCAAAGAACATGGCTGAATTATGTTTTTATCTTAGTGTTTTGTGGAAGGTAGAATTGATGAGCAATAAAATTGGATATTTGGCTGAGGAGATGTCTAAACAAAGTGCTGAAGGAGCAGCCTGGTACTTCTTGACTGCTTACAGTAAAATGTGAGAAGAGGTAAATGACTTAAAGTGAGAATTGTTCATCAAAAGAGAAGCAGAATTTAAAATCTGGAAAATTCTTAGCCTGTCCTTATTGGAGAAAAACGAGAAAGCCAATTCAGAGAGATAGCCAAGGGTGTGGCCAAATTTGATAAGGAGATTAGTGTGGATTGACCATCCCAACAGAAATGAGGAGCTATTCATCAAGAGAATGAGGAGATTTGTCAATCATCTAAACAGATGTCAGGACCTTTTGTCCAAGACAATGTAAGAATGACCCCAAAGGCATTTCCAAGATCACCTTTACTGCCCCTCCAATCATAATCCCAGAGTGTAAGAGACTAGACCAGAGAGGGGCCTCTGTAGAGAGCCCCAGTTCAGGCAAAGCCCAGTAGTGCTGTGGGGGTGGGGGTCCAGGCACAGAGCCTCCTTGGTTGTGGGGCCACCCAAAACCTTAGAGGCAGGGTCACAGGGAGCCTTCTGTGCCCAATCTCTGCTCCAGTGTGTCTAGAAGGTGAGACCGCTTTCACAGTGTGCCTGGAGGGCTGAGCATCTAGTCAAAGAAGATCATTCTGGAGTCTTAAGATTTAATTTTGTTTGCCCTGCTGGATTTTGAGCTTGCTCAAGACCTAGGAACTGTCGTTCTTTCCTTCTTACCTATTTCTCTCCTCTGGAATATGAGTATTTGCCCATCTTACCATTGTATTTTGGATGTGTATAATTTATTTGGTATTACAGGTTCACAGCTGGCGAGGAATTTACCTCAGAATAAACCGTGCCTTGAGTCTCACTCATATGCGATTTAGATAACATTTAGATGAAACTTTGGACTTGATTTTTAAGTTGTTGCCAGAACAGGTTAAAACTTTTGGAGCTATTGGGATGGAAGGAATGTATTTTGCATGTGAGAAGGACATGAATTTTGGAGGGCCAGGAGAGGAATGATGTGGTCTGAATGTCTGTGTCTCCCAAATTCATATGTTGAAATCCTAATGCCCAACGTGATGATAATAGGAGGCAGGGCTTTTGAGAGGTGATTAGGTCTTGAGTGCTGAGTTCTCACTAATGGGAGGAGCACTCTCATGAAAGAGACTCCACAGGGCTCCCTCTTCTCTTTTGCCATGCGATGACACAGTGAAAAGATGGCATCTATGAGCCAGGAAACAGGATCTCACCAGCTACTGAATCTGTTGACACCTTGATCTCAGACTTCCCAGCTTCCAGAAATGAGAGAAATAAATTTCTGTTGTTTGTAAGCCACACAGTTTACAGTATTTTGCTATAGCAGCTAGAAAACAGTAGGAAATAGCCTCAACTAGTTTCTTCAAATGAATGTGCTGTCCAGAATTCTACCTGAATGTTCAAGAGCAGCCCTCAGCTGATCTTTTTTGTCTCTCTTCTCCCTGGTAATCTGTCTTGCCAACTCTAGCTACCTCAGTCTCCCCAGTCTATCTATGTCCTTAAGTCAGTGAGTCTTCTGATCTTTACCTAGTTTCCCTCTTCTTGTACTACGGCTTGAAATCTCCCTCGAGCCAGTAAGCTGTGTGATTATAGAGTTCATCTCATTTGTTTTCCATTTCTCAGGGATCGCTCCCTTTTGTTGCCTGAAGTCCAGTGTCTTGCAAACCATTATTTCAAATATTTTGTCTGTTTTATTTTGTTTGTTATTGTTGTTTTAAGCAGAGAGCTAAGTATGATCACTGTTATGGCATCTTGGTTGGAAGCAAAAGTCTTATCTTTTAATTTTGAAACCTTAAACTGTATTAAGCAAACCATTCCTATGATTATTAAATTTATCTATGCCAAAGAGTTTATTGCGGAAAACATAATAAACTCTAATGCCAAATGGGGGAAAAAAAAGAATATGACATTGCTTCTCAAACAAATTCACGCTTAGGCTAGGATCTTCAGTTCACAGGTGTTGATAAATAACAAAATGTAAAGCAGATTGTATTCTCTCTTTCCTTAATTGAAGAAGACCTGCCTGAATTCAATCCCGTGTCATTTTTATAAGATAATACAAATTGTTTTCATGAAAAAAAATGTTTCCACTGCCATCTATTGCATTTAATAGTTGCATAGGTAAAGAAAAATTCAAACCAAACAAGGTTTATTTAAGAATCTCTTTGACAGTTGAGTTAGACACAAGTAGCAAATACATTCTTCTGGTTTTCGTGTATCTCCCAAAAGAGGTTCATGTGGTCATTATCATGTCATCCAGAAACCTGTGACTAAGCCAAAAGATTTTCTAAAACTCCTACCAATAGCCATAAAAGATCTCCTCTTTCTATGTTTCTCTTTAATGTCTTCGAGTTGCTCATTAGCTTAACTAGACAGAGACCAGCTTAAAAGAATGTTCCAGATGAAAGAAGATCAATGAACATAGTTAACCCTAACTTATTGTATTTTTAGGTTTCTACCTTGAAACTAAACTAATAAACACTGAGTACTTTTCTTCAGACTTGTGTAATCCTCATATATTCTCTAGAAGTGATACTTCTCCCTATAAATCCTGACAAGAGATTTTCACATATGGAGGTATATGGGGTAACGATTGGGGTTCAAAACCCATTCTGCTTGAACTAAAGAAGCCTGGCTTATGGCCAATCAAACATACATTGTACATCTGTTTAACCATTAAAGTAAAGAATGCACTCTCTTCAGAGAAGAATGCATACTTACCCTCCTACGTCCTCTAGGTAACACAAGTATTAGTCTCCTTCCAGACATCATGGTCATGTTGACCTGCTAATTTGCAAATGAATACCTCTTTGAAACTTTGATGAACATGTCTTCTGGGCATGTTTAGTGTATCTTTTTTGTGCTAAAAAAGCATAAGATTGTACTGAAAACCATACTTCTCCAGAATGCTTTCTTCCTTTCTGGAAAAGGCCTTCTTGGGTTATAATCCTCACGCTGGCTCAAGTAGAATTCATCTTATTTCTCTTATTTATAGAATGGTTATTGGTTATTTTGAGTTAACAATCCCTACTTGGGTATATGAAAATCCCATTTCCCTTAGTTTTGATGGGGCCATCATGGATTCTGCCATAATTTCAATATAAAATTATACACTATGGGGAAGTGTTGGGATGAAAGGTTGTAGAGGGTGTGGAAACAAAATTAGAACAAAAGGGATTAATCCATGTAGACAATATTAAACACTGACTGTGAATTTAACTATAATCTGGTAAAAGATTAATTTTCTTAGCAATATGTACAGCTTTGCAAATGAAAAACTATCAGAAAGGATCATGTTGAAGTTACATTAGATATTACAGAGTCTGTTTATGTCTTGTAGTCTGTCTCCTCAGGTCATCCTGTAAAAGTCTATGCCATGGTACCTTTCCAATCTGAATAGGTCCTAGCATTCTTGGTCACTGACTTGATAATTTTCACCCTAAAGAAATTCCATTCCTACACTTCAGGCTGCACTTATCTTGTAGATAACTCTGACCTCTCTGCATGATCTCAACAATATTTTCCCTCTCCTCATTCTGTATATGATTTTATGGGTTGATTTGTTTTTAAGACTGTTTATCCAGATTGTCTCTAACATATCAGCTTGGAAAATTCATCATATGAAATGACAACCCTTAATTCTTGAAACAAAAATCAAAACAAAACAATATTCTTCAACGCACTATCTTCCTTTTTTGTTTGTAACTAAGAAAACTCAGTTTTGCTTGGAATGTCAATGTGTTATATTTAAAGTATGTATCTCCCAAGATGCTCCTTCAGTTAGGGTGTCCATTTAGACCAAATTTTGGCTAATGGTATCACTATGGAATTATACTAGATGGAGCTTCTAGGAAGGATACCATTTTCCTGATGAAAAGAGTCAGACTCAGCTGTCATGTAAGTTTTATCTCTTGCTTTTTCCCCCTTTTCTGCCTAAAATCCAGGTTCAATAACTAAAAGTATGAGTGGCTACCTTGAAACTGTAACAAGTGACACAGGGTCAAGATAATTATGCAGGAAGATAGAGACACTATACCAGCACTCAACTGCCTCCTTCCAAGCTTCTTATTCCACAGGAAAAATGTTTGTTACTATAGTTGAGAGTCTGTTCATGTAGTTAAATGCATTAATATCTGATTTTCCCTTCCTACCCACGGCCAACAATGGATTAGATATCTAAGGAAAACATTCCTCTCTTCTCATTTCATTCACTGGCAAGAGACAATTAGCAGGTACTGATGTCAGAGAAAATATAAGAAGATTTTTTTTCTTTCTTATGTTAAGGCTTTTATATCTCAGGATGTGTTTGTGTGTGTGTGCTGGGGGGGGTGTGCGGTGTTGTGAGATAATAGAAAATATTGGTCTTTACCTCTGGTTCCTGGCACAGAGCTCCTGAAACTCTTGTAATTTCCTAAGTCGTAAGAGCACTAGGAGCATCTCTTGTTCTAATGAGACAACTCTGGGTTGGCTCTTGAATGGCTCCTGGATGGGAGCTGGTCAACAGAAAGACCATGCCATGATTAGAAACTTAAATTTTCACACACATATCCCCCCACACACTTCTCCAGAGAGAGAGAGGGGCTGGAAATGGAGATAATAATTGGTCATGACTACGTGAAGAAGCTTCCTTCAAATCCCAATAGTAGGGGGTTTTGAGAGCTTCCAGGTGGACAAAGTAGCCCTCTTCCAAAGAGGAGGTCACTGGAACCTCCAACCTATAGCCATTCGATAAGAAGCACAGGTGATAACCTGGGCCTGCAGCTGGCATCTAAAGTGTGTGTGGTGGGGCGGTCTCGTGGGACTGAGCCCTTAACCCATGGAGTCTGACGCTACCGTGGGGTAAACGGTGTAAGAACTGAGTTAAATTGTAGGACACCCAGCTGGTGTCACAGAGAATTGCTTGGTTGTGGGGAAAACCACACATTTGATGACTAGAAGTGAAATAGTTTGCGTAAGTAGTAGAGGAGACTCACAGGGAAGGAACACGCAGTAGGGAAGAACTGGGTTTTTCCCTACATAGGAAGAAAGAAACTTGAGTTTTTCCTTTACAGGGGTATAGTTTCCAAATTCATATGACTATATTTTTTAAACAAATATATTCTGTTAATTATGTGTAGTTGCTAGTAAGATGAAAGTTCAGTCTAACATATTCAGTATTAATAAGCAAGAACGTAGTTTTAATTGTAATAATAACCTGTTAACATATTTTAATATTCTTAAACTTTAAACTGTTTTCTTGTTTATTTACCTAACATCTTAATAAAGAACATTATGGAATCAATTTCACAATTTGAAAATTTTAAAGTTGTTGTATTTGTTTAGAAAGTCCTCATGCACACCTTCAAGACAGAACTATCACATTTTCTGTTTTAGGTGATTTTAATTCTCTAGTAAAATACTACCTTATCACATTAAATTGATTGCAAGTAATAAATAAGTCCAAATTTATATTTCAAAGCTTATAAAAAATAATATGAACTACTTGTTTTGATATGTGTTTGTGGATTCTATTATCTTAATTACCCTAATTATTTGACTCAGTATGATGCTTGATAAAACTTCTGGCAATAATTAACTTTAAAAGAGTTAGACAGATGATCTCACAAATGGCTTTAGACATAATTCAACAATGTTTAGAATTCTAGGTTTAGAGTATGAAAACTTATTCAGTCAATAAAGCCAGTCTGAATGCACTAAAATAAAGTTGTGTACTTATGGGAATGTAAGAGAGAGAAGGAGAGAAGGAGTGAAGAAAGGAAGGAAGAAAAGAAGGAAGAAAGGAAAATAAATTTTTGGCCAAAACTAAGATTTGCAATTATGCTAAGACTTGTTAAATGGACACTCTATCTCAGTTAAGAGCTAAGGCTGGATTATTAATGACAATATAACAAAAATATTCCGCAAATCTTTATTAAGCCACTATGATACATGCTATATTATGGAAGCTACTTTATTCAGCCTGAGCAGGAATTTTGATTGTTACATTTGCATTTCTTTTATGATATTCTTCCAAATATATTGAAAGCAAGCAGTTTTTTTGATCCACTCATCATCATGCCTAAATCTTTGTTTACTCTGCTCACGTATTTGCTAATCTTCTTTATTCACAAACCAAACAAATGCAAACTAATACCTTCCGTTATCACAGAATGCATCAATTATTAATATATGCTGATATAGACAGACTACAAAATGAAACACTTTCAATAAAGGCATAATACATGTCATACTCCATTTATATCAAGAACTTTGGCACACTATTTTTACTGGGAAGAACCTTTTAGCAATTAGATCTGTCCAACACAAAAGATGGTGTTTTATCAAATTATGAGTTCCCAACTTTAATCTGGGGGGAAGGCTATCATACGAAAGGTGAGTTTCTGTAAAACACAAATTAAGCTAGAATACCACTAAATGTTATTCCAACACTAAGATTCCACATTTCTACATCAGTCTTGTCAAACACCAAAAGATATAGTACCCTTCCCATACTGAAAATCTTCTTTAACCATGAGCCTTGAGTGGCTTTACTAATTTCTTTCAAAGCTTCTCCCAGTATTGCACAACATTTCTTGGAGAAAATGATTCCACATACTCCTATTCTTTTTTTCTAAAAGATGTTTCCTTATAACTTTATGGCAGATACAGAACAATAATTAGTAATATGCTTCAACTGGGCCAACAGCATTCAGCACAACAGTTCGCTCTGTATCCACCCATCATACATCACAGCCCACCAACCATTAAGTCAAGCACAGGGGTCCTGGCCATGTTCCCATTCCTTTATTCTTAAATGTGAAGAAGGAGCAAGGGATTACAAGGCATCTGAATGACTAGAGCAGAATGCAGAATGCCACAGAGAGTAAAGATATGTAAAATGCACAAGTGGCTTTAAAAGAAACAGATAATTCACACAATAAGATAGAGTATTAAAAAAAATTACATACCAGTCAGAAAGATTTGTGAAATAATCACAACCATAAAGAATACCAGCAGGACTTGACAAAAGGAACAGAAAACAAAAAAATCATGCTTACTTAAAAATAAAATTGTCATTTTTTAAAGTAGAAGTTAAAATGACAAAGCCACACAGCCAATAGGGCAAAAGAGACAGAAACAAAAGTTATTCCAGAAAGTCAGCCACATAAACATTTAAGGTGGAAGTTCTAATATCTGATGAATGAGAGTTCCAGAAAGGGAGAAGAAGGAAAAAATAAAGAGGATATTTTCAAGGATGTAATTGTTCTGGAAAATAAGGGTCAGTTGATTCAAATTAACCATCTTCCTCAGGAAACCTTAAAAAAGAAAACAGAGAAAACGTCTTCTGATGCTCAAAGACTATAAGATTATCAAACTAATTAAAGAAAAAGGCTCAGAGCCTCACAAGGTGAACAGAAGCTGCCTCTGCTCACGAACACTTGCCAATAGAATAAAGACAACAGAGAAGCAGAGATCTGCATTTGTAGGACTCAGAAACCACGTGGCCAGGGCTCAGAATCCTGGAGCCACCAAAGACGGGGCCACCACGTTTGGAGAAGACTCTCCACACTTTGTGCTGGGACCCAAGAACTGTTGTGTTTCTTTGGATCTGAGCGAAGTTGCTAAAAGGAACAACTTCATACTAGGAAATTGTACTGGGCAGAGGAATGGCATTTAAATTTGGTATCTGCCGAAGATGAAGACCTCAGGAACACAGCTTCTGCTCTGATTGGAATCCTAATGACTACACTCTGTAGCTGGAGAAATAGACATTTTGACCTCAGAATAATTTCAATCCTTGACTCTGGATTGCTAGCACATTCAGGTGATGGGCAAAGGAAAAGAAAATTACCTCTAGAAGTACAAAAAATCATTTCAAATTTTTTTTTAATGTCCAGCAAATAATCATGGAAAAAAAATACATAAAGAGCTAGAATCAAAAGACATAATAACATAGTCAAACAAAATAGATCCATAGAGAAATGAGATATCGGAATTTCCAAACATAGATTATGAAATAATCATGTTTAATATGCTCTTAGAGATACAAAATGCAATTGAATATTTTAAAAACTACTGAACTTTATTAAAAGTGTCACTGTCAATTTTAAAAAGAACAAGCTATAAATTACAATACTGAAATGTTTGATTAATCAGGACAGATACAGCTGAAAGGACAATTATTGAACAAGAAGGTAATTTTTTACACAAAACTACCCAGACTGAAGCACTAAGAGACAAAAAAAATCAGAAATCTGTTAGAAAGGAGGGGAGACCTAGAGGATACGGTGAGGTCTATCTTACATTTAATTGGAATCTTAAACAGAAAGTAGAGAGAATGGGACAAAATCAATGAATAAAGAACCACAATTCCAGAATTGATAGAAGACATTAACTCACTCTTTTAAGAAGCCTAATTAAAGTGATAAATAATAAATAAAATAAATTTTCCTAGACACATGATAATAAAACTGCAGAAAATAAAAGACAAAGAAAAAATCTTAACATATAGCCAGGAAAAAAAGGCAAATAAACCTTAAAGATACGGCATTTAGACTGATAGCTGTCTTCTCAGGAGCAATAGAGGAAGCAAAATGGTGTAAATGCTACTTTTAAGGTGATGCAAAGGAATAAATACCGGTCAAGAATTCTATATTCAGGAAACTTTTTAAGAATTCAGGTGAATTAAGCCATTTTCAGACACTCGCTTATGGACAAACATGAAACAAACTGAAGTCTGTCAGGTTGACCCACACTAAAGGAAAATTTAATTAACAGGAAGAAGAACAATGATAGCAGAAGAAATATCTAAGATACTAATTCAAACGAACATTGTTTCCAAATCGAAATCAACAATATTTAAAGGAACAATCACAATAATATCTTACAAGTATTAAAAAATTTAGTACTAAAACATATGATAGCAATAACACATATATTTGGAGATTTCTAAATAGAGTTAAAATGTTTTAAGGTTTGTATGTTTCCTAAGAAGAAGGTAAAGGCACCAGTAAAAATAAATAAATGAGGGGCTGGCCCAGTGGCGTAGTGGTTAAGTTCGCACACTCTGCTTTGGCAGCCCAGAGTTCGCACGCCTGCATCCCCGGACAGACCTAGCATGCTCATCAAACCACACTGTGGCAGCATCCCTCATAAAATAGAGAAAGATTTGTACATAGGGTGGCTCAGCAACAATCTTCCTCAAGCAAAAAAAGAAGAGGCAGATTGGCAACAGATGTTAGCTCAGGGCCAATCTTCCTCACACAAAAAAAATAATAATTCTAAATAAATAAATGAAATGAAAAAGAGAGAGATTCTTTGTACTAGTTAAAGTAGACTAAGTGTTATTTGGGGTGAAGGAGAGTGGTGGAAAAGAACCTCAGCTACTTAACACAATGAAGGGTAATTTCTCCATGCCACAGTAGAATGCTGGTTGATAGGAATTGTTACACACCCTTTATCTTATGGCTCCACTGTCCTTCTCGATCTCTGAAGCCTTCCATATTTAGTTAGGGAATGAGTAAAATGCAAGCCTGGAACGCAGACCAAGCTAGAAGTCGTGAACAGTATTTCTGCTCATATTCCGTTGGCTAGAACTTGGTTACATGGCCCCAACTAACTGAAAAGTTGAGAAAAATGTAGCTATTTGTGTGCACAGGAAGAAGAGAACCTGGTTATCGGTGAGCATGAGTAGCCTTTGCTATAGAATTTGAATGGAAATGGCTCAGCAAGTAGCAAGCTGGGTGAATGATACAGACCCGCACAACATACAACATAGTAAAAATCAAGATAAAAAGGAAAGACACGTAGGAAGAGGTGTGGGGGAAAGTGTGACAATATGGAGGTCTTCAACTTATATATTACAGACTTAAAAAACTGTCAAAATTAGACAAAAATTAAAATAGAGGTATAAATATTTCTTAACTCAAAAAATAGCTCAGTGAATAATATTATTAATTTTACTGGCAGTTATAAACAGTAGAGGAAAGGGAGGTAGAAGCTGCTAGAAATGTGGCAAAGCCTCGTCTTATCCTTTATGGCAGGGGTCATCAGCAAACTTTTCCAGTAAATGGTCAGTTAGTAAATACCTTTGTCCTGTGGGCCCTATGGTCTTTTACACCAACTCTCGACGTCACACTCTCGTATTTAGGTGTGAAAGCAACCCTAAACATAAGCAAACAAATAGATTTGGCTGCTTTACCATAGAACCGAATTTACAAACATAGGTGGTTGCTGCGTCCTGCTTTATGGCAAGGTGATGATAGACGCTCAGGGTAGATTAATCAAAAACCATAGGACCAAAATTTAGAATTATGAAAATAACCTCTACCAGAAGAACAATAATAGAAAAGGTTAAAAACAGTTGCTTCTGAAAGAAGCACTGGATGATTTCATTGTATTATTTGACATTTTCCAATAATACAAATGCATCATTTCAACCACAATAAAGTCAATATGCCTACTTTAGTATTTGTAAATTTAGGTGAATTTGGTTGGTGAGATAGTATAATGTGAGAATTAAAAATAGATTTATGAAAACACAAATAAAAACAGTATTTTTGCTTTAGGAAAAAGTAACTAAAAGTCTATACAATTTTAAAAGTTCTTAAACCTTCAACTTTGAATAAGCTAATTCCTCATAAATGGGCAAAACGAAAAACCAGAGGCCTTCTGCCCCTTGTCCTAAAGTCATGAAGGGACTTACCAAGCTAATGCAACAATTCGGATTATTAGAGCCATGTTCTTCTCACATTTTCCTGCTTCCTCTTGCACTTATTGAACGCCCCCTACACATCAAGTAGTGTGGGCAGGCCATTCTGTTATTTCTGTAGTGTCTTAATGCTTTCCTTTTAAAACTCATGCTTTTGCAATTATATTTTCTTCTCAACCTATCCTTTTTCCTGAGTAACTAGATGACAATTTATGTGACACAAATTTAACCTTTCTAATCTGAAGGGAGTTTTCTGAAGGTGTCAAGACAATACCATAATCGGTTTTCTTTCTAGGCAATCATGTGCTAAAACGTCTTTATCAGATTAAAGAAAACTGTTACATTTATAGGATAGAGATAAATCAATTTCATTTCATAATATCATAACTTGATCTTGGGTTTGTGTGCATTTCCCTTTTTACTAACTTGAAAAGACAAAAGAAGAGTTCACTATGATTTTAACAATTGCATCTATGAAGTGGCTCATGGTTGCACATTTCCTTCAACACTAACATTTCTTACTCTCTTCAGATTACAGTGATGTAGTCAGCCACCAAACTGTTTACTACATTCTTATGGGCAGCAGCACACAGAACAATAGCCATTGCCTTCACAATAGGAAAACATTTTTTCTCATCTCAGCATATTTGCATAGTTTGTTCCCTCTGACACAGAATGGTCTTTCCCTCATTCTTTGTGCAGCCAACTCCTACTAGTCCCCTAGGTTTTAGTGAATGTGTGAAGCATTTCACAGGGAGGAATTCCCTCACACACACTCTAAGCTATGCCACGGTGTTTTCACAGCTCTTTACAATTTCTTAATAGCAAATTCACTCTTTACTTAAATAACTATTTAATAATTATAAGCAAAAGTGTCCATTAAGTTGTTATTAACAGGAGGGCTTTTAGGGAGCATCTTTAGCATGTCTATTTCTGTGTCTCCAGCATTTTTGCACAGAGCTAAGTAAGCAACTGACAATAAGCATTTGTCCTAAAGTACATATTACTGTGATATTGATCATTTTCCATCTTTGTTTTTTATTTTTTTGAGGAAGATTAGCCCTGAGCTAACATCTGTCCCTAATCCTCCTCTTTTTGCTGAGGAAGAGTGGCCCTGAGCTAACACCTGTGCCCATCTTCCTCTATATGTGGGACGCCTGCCACAGAAAGGCTTGATAAGTGGTGCGTAGATCCATGCCTGGGATCTGAACCAGTGAGCCCTGGGCTGCTGAAGCAGAGCATGCAAACTTAACCTCTATGCCACCATGCCAGCCCCGATTTTCCATATATTTTAATAATACACGCAAAAAAATGTTCATTAGCACATTAGGGTCATTCATCATCTCTGGAAAAACAGTACCTAGTAAACATGAATCTCCTCGTGATTTAAAAGGTGTGGAAAAGGAGAGGTGGGCGCACAGCCACTTAGCTCTTCTTCTATAAGGCCTGAATTTCAACCATAAAATGAAGAAAAGTATTTGGTCTATCATTAATGTCAAAGGACCAACAGCTGAACCTCAATCTTGGCAATTACAATAGAAAGAATAAACCTGGATAGAGAATTCTACCCATAATGACTTTTCCACTTGCATGTAAATTTTTCAAAATTCCAGAAATTATAGTAGGGGTAGAAATAATTCAAAATGGTTCCTCAGACATTGTGTCAAATAATTGTCTAAAAATATCTGTTTTAGCAACAATATTTGATAATTAGAATTTGTGAATAGACATGAAAAACTATAAAAATTTGTTGTTCTTTGCCCAAATTCTCAGAACTATTTCAAAAAATTAAGATCATTTAGGGTAATTAGTCCAGATTTGAGCAAAGGAAGTGAAAACTTTCCTTTATATTTGTCATCTATCAAACTAGCCTTTTTTAGTTTCCAAGTGGCACGTATCATTCACAATTAACATGTGATGGGCAACTTTACCCTTTTAAGATGACCTGACTCAATTCAGAATTAACTCCATGGTTGAAGAAGTAATTGTAATGTTTATCCTTGAATGAATGATTGTAATCTTTGTGTGTGTGCAAATTATGTGTCTTGACAGAGAAGTTGGTTTGGAATGAACTTAAACACACCCCTTTGCCAACACACACACAGAGATATAAAACAATATGCACATATATATTATATAAAAAACAAAATGGAGCTAGCTCTACAATAAATTAGGAGCTCTAAAATACCCCAGTTGTGGGGCCGGCCTCGTGGCATAGCAATTAAGTTCATGTGTTCCACTTTGGTGACCCAGGGTTTGGGGGTTTGATCCTAAGCATGCACCTACACAATGCTTGTCGAGCCATGCTGCGGTAGTGTCCCACACAAAAAATAGAGGAAGATTGGCACAGACGTCAATTTAGGTCTAATCTTCCTCAAGCAGTTGTTTACCTATCTAGCCCATAAGGATGGTACATTATTGCTTATATATACCTTCCATTTGTGTTACCAGTGATTTCTACATTTAATACAGAGTGATTGTCCGACACAGAATCCAATGTTTCTTTTTGAAACTTACAACAAGATGTCAAAAAATGCCAACCATAATATGGGTGCCTGTCTATTACAGTCTGAGTTGTGCCTGGCTTATTTCATGGGGACCATTAAACAAACACGGAATGAAATGAGTTTTTGTGAAGTTAATGACAGATTATATGAAATATTAGCAAAATGGAAAGATCCTGCATCGAAATATTAACCTCATAATTTCATCAATTGAGTCCATTCCTTCAAAATTCCCTTCAATAAAATCATTCCAAAAAATACTTATTAAATTAACTACCTACTGTGTTTGGGGCCACAAATATAGAGTGGACTCAAATATGAAAACGGCATCAATTTACTTACAGTCTAATGTTGAGCATAAACATGTGCCTACTTACAAAGGTGGGTGAAAAAGAAAATCTGGCCATGCAGTTTGTAAAGAGCAAAAGAGAGAAGACAGAGGAATCTGTTGCAATTTTGTTGGTTGAGTAGTTCCACGCAAGTCTCCGTTGAGGGGACTTTATCTTGACCACACAAATAGAGACGGAGTGGTCGATCTAGAAAGATAAGTTTTCCTCAGACCACAGGGATGTTATGGAACTGAACTCAGAGTCTTAGAGGTTTATGTATCTTTGTAGAGGATTTCATCAACTTGTTTCTCTGGAAATATCTTTGAATTTACACTATGCAAGTAATTTGTGGAAACGTAAGCATAATTTAGTAATCATTTATACCCAAAGTATCGTAAAATTTAGCAGGTGATATAAGTATGACTGTTTGTTCGTTATATTGTTCTATTGATATATTTATTTAGCACTCTAAAATAATACAGAGTAATGACAACATGATGCATTTAATTTTATCTCAGAAAAGAAGGAAATTTGAACAAGTGATAGATTTTTCATTATTTATATAACATTTACTTTATTTCCATTTTACGCAATGTATACACACACACCAAAACAGACACTATACTTGCAAAGAAAAGAGTAATTAAATAAAGTGTACTCAGATCCACAATATCCACAAGAACAAAACATCTGGACACTTTAACTTAATGAGACAACCAAGAAAGACTAGGAATCTCTTTGAATCTGCATTCAAATGAATGCAAATGAAGCATTCTTTGAAAATGGCATTTAATTTACTGCTAAGTAAATAATTGGATATAATTTGATTTCTTCAGGTCACATTGGAGCCTGGGTACAGGAGAGTGAAAATGTTGGCTTGCTCCCTAGCAATCTACCCAAGTAACATCTTCAGGGAAAGGTCGACATAGCACTGGGACTCTAAATATAACTCTACAATTGGTGATTGTCCCATAATGCACTGTTAATGTGTGAAACTATTTATGATGACAACAAAGTCCCACTTCAAAACAGGAGGCTTGCTAGATACCACTGCTGGCTTTACCTAAAACTAACTGATTTTTTTTTTAAGTAGCTTATTCATCCTCTTTCAGTTTCCTCTTCTGCAAAATGATAGGGCAGTATTATAACAGTTTTAAGGTTCCTTCTGGAAAATATACTGTGTGAATCACATTATGCATGAGAGAATTTCATGAGGGTAAGGGATGTCTGAGGGAAGCAGTGTGGTATGGAAAGTTGAGAGGCAAGCAGGAGATTTAGAAGCAGAGAGCCACAGGGAAATAATTCCAGACTCAAGCTGGGGTATTAGATCTGATCATTTGAATAGGCTTCACATTTCTGGATGCACTTATATTTTTACTACTTTGTTACAAATAAGATTGAAATACTTGTAGCAATATTGGTCTCTTGAGAGGTTTCAGGATGAGTGAGCACCTCCAGACAGCACCCTGAGCAAAATGCTTACTTCTAAAAGAACAGTTACACAGCACCAGGAGAGACCTCCTAGTTTTCCCCGGCCCAGGGGAAGTATTCAAGTGAGTGAGCTTAGTCCTTTGTCAGTAGAAGGAAAGATAGAGCTAGCACAATATGCAGAAAAATAATAATATGAACTAATGCTGTGAGGTCAGTTCTAATTCATATTTTCCATTTAGCCTATCTAGATGCCCTCAGGTAAAATGCATTTCTCTTTCCCCTTTGATATTTGTGGTCTCCAACCTTAATTGCGCCCACAATGCTTTGCTATCCTTCTTGTGTCTCCTACTCAGCTCTCACTCCAGTTCTCCAATATATCTTTTGGGTTTTTTTTTTTGAGGAAGATCAGCCCTGAGCTAACATCCACCAATCCTAATCTTTTTGCTGAGGAAGACTGGCCATGAGCTAACATCCATGACCATCTTCCTCTACTTTATATGTGGGACGCCTGCCACAGCATGGCTTGATGAGCAGCGCCATGTCCAACCCAGGATCTGAACCGGCCGACCCTGGGCCGCCGAAGCGGAATGTGTGAGCTTAACTGCTGCACCACCAGGCCAGCCCCACCAATATATCTATTTTAAATGTGCATTCTCTTCAACTTTCCAACTCCATTACACCAATGAGAGAAATTAAGGTAAGCTGTAGGAGCAGATGGGAATAGGTTGAGATGAGAGTGGAAAGAGAGAAAGTAGAGACTGTGAAAACAGATTATTACAGAGAAGATTCACCCTAGAGGGGATTCAGAGAGATAATAGCTAGTGAGGGGTAAAAGGAATAAGGATTGTTTTTTAAAGCAGAGTTGACAAATTACTTAAAATACTAACGGAAATGATCCAGAAAAGAAAGGAACAGATAGTTATGGGAGAGGGAGTGTAACTAAGAACATCAATACTAGATCTTAGTGGGATTTCAAAGCACCAGTGAAGAATTGACCTCAAGTAGGAGGAGATAGGCCACTTCCTTAATAATCAATAAGAATGAAAAGAAGAATGACACAAATGCAGATAACGTTTATACATCTGCCCTGAGAAGAAATTGAGAGATATCCTGGCTGATGGCTTTTACTTTTCCCTGTAACATGTAAAGCAACATCATCTGCAGCAGCTAAGGGGAAAATGAGGAGACGGGCACATGGGGAGGAAGTTAGAGATTTGAGTAGAATAGAAAGGCTTAAATTAATTGGTTTTGAAGAGTAAAATAAGTAACTGGCTAAAGAAATATTAGTAGGATTTTAGAGCTGTGTTTCTGACCCATCTGGGTTTCGTGACCATGGATATATGGTGGTACCAATCTATACAGATGTGTGATTTCAACAATTGAATCACCTGTTAAGAAACATGAATAGAAATAATGGATCATTGTGTATTCTTTCACAAATATTTGAAATGAAATGACATAAAGCAATGGTTTGTGTTATTTTCTAAAAAGATGATTTCAATTATAGGTATGAACTCTAAGCCTATAGAATGAGGTTAAGCCAAGAGGTAATGGTGATAAGGAAAAGGAAGATTTGTATATTCACTAGAGATTTCCATGAGGTTGATGACAGGCTTAGTGAGAACAGATTTGCAGGCCAACTAGAAGTACACACATTTGTTTTCATGAAGTAGGAAGTTTGATTTCAAAATTAGAACATTCTGGTTAATGACAAAAAATGCATAACTTTGAGAGTCAAAGACTAAAGGAAGAGGGAAGATCTTATTTAAGATTAGGAAGATATTAAACTGGAAGCTAATGGGTCAGTCAGGTTACAGGTTACAAATGGCGCATTCAAGTCACCTAGGATGGTGGCAAGAGTGAGGTGGGAAGACTCTGAGCCACATGTTATAGCCTTCCCCAGTAAGGTGCCTGTCCATGAGGTTGATGGCTGACAAGGGTACAGTTAAATGGGCATATGAATAAGCTTTAAAGGAGAAGCAGGAATTTGTACAATTTCATAGAATATTTGGTATATTACAGATGATGCTGGGGTACAAAGAGAAAAAGTGTCTCTACCTCTAACCCTGAACAGCATTGGTTGTAAGAGAATTCCTATGAAAAAAGTTAGAAATAGACAAAAGATTATTGCATACATTTCCAGTGATGTGCTAGGCATTGACAAGTGGGACCACCTGAAGATTAACTGATTCTCTAGGGGTACGTACCTTATCTGACTTGCTGTTGACTATTGATTAAGATATTTTATAACTAGATAAGGTTATGTTCACTTGTAGAAAATAGAGAGCAATAAAAACGATTCTTTAATGATAGCCATATAAATGAATTTTGTACAGGTCAGGTGTAAATTATTTCTGTCGCAAAGAAAATATAATCCCACAGGCCCTGTTAATCAGTATTGTATATAAGTTAGGAATCTTATTCAAGTATTCTTTCTTTCAGCAAAAAAACTAGCTTCTTTCTCCAACTCTCTTCAAACCAGTCTTATCATCTTTTAACGAGTTAAATAAATTTTTGACATGTACTCACTTAAATTTGATTAAAAGTAAAAAGCTTTATCTTTTTGAAACTTATACTTTGATACAATAATAATCCACTTGAGAAATCTGAATAGGATGAAGTCCACATCAGAGAATCTGGAAAATTTGATAATCACAGGTTTGAATTTTATTTTTATGAGATTCATATTGAGGTCTCATTGAAACTGTCAAAAGGTATTTTAATGGCAAGGGAAGTTAAGAGAGTTGTATATCTGACAAACTGAAGGATGCAAGCACTCACTTGACGTCGACAATTATCTGGAACAGAGCATTATAAGGCTGATGGTCTAGTATAAATTTGCAACACAATTTGATGACTATATGAAAACCTTGGCTGCCAACTACTACATTGGATTAAGACATTTCATTTGGGTTGTGTAAATAACAATCACTCAGTTGAGTCGAAAAATTATATTTGAGTTGCATTTTTTTGCTGAGTTGATATCTATGACCTTTCTTGCTTCCAACGTCTGCTTTGCCAATCTCTCACCCACACTTTTGCAGACCTAAGCCCAAAGTGTGAACCTAACCATTTAGGAAACTCAAACAACTCTGCAATTGGTTACACCATGATTTTATGACACCCAACTTAAACTGACCCTGATAGATCAGTTGTGAAGATTCACTCATTCAACAAATAGTCAGCATTGGCCTGCTCTGGGCTGAGCACTGCTCTTGGTGCTGGTGACACATCAGTGAACAACACCAACCAAAATCCTGCCCTAAAAGAACTTCCATTCAAGGTAGAGGGAACAACAAAAATAAATATAGTACCAAAGTAAGGGTAAGCACTCAGTTGTAAAAAGTGTACATAGAGACCTCACAGACTGTGAACTATGATCTCCTCGGCCTTTCAGAATTACAACTGGCCCATAAAGCTTGAAAAGGAACAAAAAAAGAGAATTTTAAGATCATCATCAGGCTGAGCAAGGAGTGTTTTCTTTTGGTATCCATCCAAAAAAATTCCTCTGCAAAGCAGCTATGGCTTGATAATACAAAGAAGAATTTTAGCCACTTAAAAACCACACATTAGGAGCACATAATATTTTGGGCAGTGAAAATGTTCTGTATGATGCTGTAATGATGGATACATGTCATTATACATTTGTCCAAACGTATAAAACGTACAACACCAAGAGTGAACCCTAAGGTAAACTGTGGACTTTGGATGATTACAATGTGTCCATGTATCTTTATCAGTTGTAACAATTGTACCCTTTGGTGGGGCATGTTGATAATAGGGGATGATATGTGTTTGGGGAGGATGGGGGTTTGCGGGAAATCTCTGTAGCTTCCTCTCAATTTTGCTGTGAACGTAACAATCCTCAAAAAAATAAGGTCTTTATAAAATTTAAAAATATTCTCATAGCAGAGAGCTCATGACTCAGTGCTCTGATTCGGGAGTGAAGAGCTACTGAGTCTAGCTGTACTATACGAGCTTCTTGCAGCCAGTGGGCCTCTCTGGAGAAGGAATAAGGGGAGCATTAGATTTGCTCCAAGTGAGGAGACTTCTGGGACTCTCTTCTATGAGAAAAATTATCATAATGCCGGCAGCAACTGGATTAGAATGTCACTGAACGACCCTGGCAACTGTGGGAATGCCCTGAAAGGGTGGCTAGTGTGGAACAACTCCTAAAATGCATTCCAAAGGGCAATGCAACATTTTTGTGTGCCCTAACAGTGCACCACACTGTCTGCAGTAGCCATTGTCAACCTGGAGTGTTTTTCTCCTCTTATCCCAGGCTCACTCACCACCATTAGGTCATTATGCCACTCCCTCTTCACTGAGAATTATAGAAGGCAGCAGTCTAGAGTGTCACTATCCTATAAGGTAACCACTAGCTACCAATGGCTCTTGCACACTTGAAAAGTGGCTTATCCAAATCAAAATATGCTATGTTTGTAAAATACATTAGATTTCAAAGATTTAGTACAAAAAAAGGTAAAATATCTCACTAATAATTTCTTTCTTTCTTTGTTTTTTGTTTTTTTTTTTGAGGAAGATTAGCCCTGAGCTAACTACTGCCAATCCTCCTCTTTTTGCTGAGGAAGACTGGCCCTGAGCTAACATCCATGCCCATCTTCCTCTAGTTTATATGTAGGATGCCTACCACAGCATGGCTTTTTGCCAAGCGGTGCCATGTCTGCACCCAGGATCCGAACTGGCGAACCCCGGGCAGCTGAGAAGCGGAATGTGTGCACTTAACTGCTGCACCACCGGGCCGGCTCCCTCACTAATAATTTCATATTGATTATATATTGAAATAATATTTAGGATGCAGTGACTAAATAATATATATAAATTACAGTTAATTTTGCCAGTTTCTTTTGACCTTTTAATGTAGCTACTAGCAAATTTATAAGTACATATGTGGCTTATGTTTATGACTTGCATTTCTATTGGATAGCCTCAGTTAAGAAGCTGGGAACTTCTTCGACTGACTGCTGTTACCCATTCCTTTTTCTGCCTTCCGTCACAAAGTTTGCTCCCTACATCAGTTCCTTCAATCCTGTACAGTCGTGTGCCACATAACGACATTTTGGTCAATAACGGATGGCATTTGCATATACTCTGGTGCTCCCATAAGATTAGTACCATACAGCCTAGGTATGTAGTAGGCTGCATCATCTGGGTTTGTGTAAGCACACTCTATGATGTTTGTACAATAATGAAATCAACTAACGATGCATTTCTCAGAATATATCCCATCATTAAGTGACTCATGACTGTACTTCATTCTATCAATAATCACCTCTCTTTTTTTCACCATTATCCTCACTGTAATGTCATGACTAACGTCCATCTCTCCACCATCATGAGTCCATGAATTTCCTGGAGCTGAAAGATTGATCAGTCCATGTGCATACCCTCAGAGTCTAGCAAGTATCCAACACACAGAAAAAAACCCAATAGGCACTTGTTAAATAAATGGATTAAGAATTCATATAAACAGAAAAGAAAAATCAATTAAATATATTTGTTTAGTAATAATTTTTTGAAAGAGGAAAAATGAATATATTGAGGAAAGTAAATGTTGTGGTATAACTGAGATCACCTTTGTTTCTCCCTCATTAAATTCACTTTAGATAATTTGTTTGCTGATACAGACACAATTTATCTCAGGACTAAAACAATACCTATTAGAGTCAAGCCAATATTTTTTTATATTTTATATAAACAACTTACACCAAAATGATAAATATAATTTTGTTGAAACTGTGAATTTGCTACTTCAAAATAAACAAGATTTTGCTCCAACTTTAGAAGACATGGTTAAAGCAAAATAAGTAAAGCCAGAATTAGAACATATACTCAGTTTGTTGAGATTTTAAATTCTTGATTTCTAACAATCAAAAAAACTCCAAAACCATTGTTTTGGGTTCTTAACAAACCTAGAACAATGTTATAGAAGCATGGCACATATTTTATTGCCCAAGAGATGTCCTACGTCAACAAGCAAATCTACTCTGACATCACTATATTCTGAATTCTTAATGTATTATGATGCCCTACCTATTTTCCAGCTCCAGCAGCGTTGCATATCAAAGGCAACATGAAGCAAGCAATGCAGCATAGGACACTAGAATAAATATTGAGCTGAGTGCCAGAAGACCAGCATTTTAGTTCTGTTTCTGGGAGTAATTGCTTTGAGACTTAACTCTCTTGATCTCTAGAAATGGAGAAGCTGGCCTTGGTAATCTACAAGCAACTCCCCACACAAAAATTCAAAGGACAAACATGTCTGCTTTGTATTTATACTGATTTAATTTTTTTTTTTTTTTTTTTGAGGAAGATTAGCCCTGAGCTAACATCCATGCCCACCTTCCTCTACATTATATGTGGGACGCCTGCCACAGCATGGCGTGCCAAGCGGTGCCATGTCCACACCTGGGATCTGAACCAGCGAACCCCGGGCTGCCGAAGCGGAACATGCAAACTGAACTGCTGTGCCACCCGGCGGCCCCTATACTGATTTAATTTTAACTTGTAAAAGAAATCTTATTTAACATGAAGTCCTAGAGTAAAATGGAATAAGAAAGAGAATGAAAAGTTAATTTCCAGTGGAAAAAATTCCTGGAACCTATTCCTGCTCTTTCACACAATTATCATGAAATGACATGGAAGTCATTTAATTCATCTGTGCTAAATTGGTTGAGTACTGCATTTGAAATCTTCCGTTGCCTGGCTTAAATAGCTTGCAATTTTAAGTCTATATATAAAGTTAGAACATACTTATTAATTACAAAATCATTTAATTTAATAAGATGCATATATTGCCCAATCATCTGGCTATTAATATTTATAGTTTCCATCATCTCACCTTAAACCTTCACAAAGCTTTGAGATTAAAAAAAAAAAGGATATGACTTTAATGTTCTCACTTTACAGAATGATTCTGTTGTTAGTGCCATCCAGTTGATCCTGACTCCTAGCAACCACGTGTAGAGAAGTGTGGAGCCCTGTGCGGTCTTTTTGCGCCATCCTCTCACCTTCCAGTGCTATGTAAGACAATGCTCTGCTGCTATTCATAGGGTTTTCATGGCAAATTTTTTCAGAGGTAGGTGGCCATGTCCTTCTTCCTAGCTGGTCTTAGTCTGGAAGCTCTGCTGAAACCTGTCCACCATGGGTGACCCTGCAGGTATTTGAAATACTGGTGGCATAGCTTTCAGCATCACAGCAACACATAACCATCACAGTATGACAGTCGACATAGGGGTGATGTGGTTCCCTGACCAGGAGCCGAACCCAGGCTACAGCAGTGAGAGTGCTGAATCTTAACCACTAGACCACCGACAGAATGGTTAAATGCTCCTGAATTGACAAGAGGCCGAGGATATAAGGCACAACATAAACACAAAGGAAATAAACTTCAGTAAAGTTCACTGTCTCCCTGGCCCTGACCACTCTCTTTACAAAAGGAGTCCCGAAAACCTCCTCCACAGAAAGCGGTAACCATTTCACTTAGACATATTCAGCAGGATGAAATCCATTTTTTAAACATTCCAATGCTAAGAAATATTTACTTTATTTATTCAGGAAGCCAGATGTCATATAGTTTTACTTCTTTATGTGTTTATCATTTGTCTACTGCTACTAACATGGGAGCTCGTGAGGATGAAGGTTTTTATTAACCTATTTATTGTCACTTACCTCTCTACCTCTAGGCTTGAGAATGGTTTCTGGCAGAAACTAAGTTATCTATATGCATTTGTTGAATGAATGAATGAATACAATTTGACCTAAATCTTATAATCAGTAGTCATAGTTAGTGACACCAAATCAGGAAGCTGGAGTGTGAGCTTACTTTATTGAACTGAACAACTTCATAACATTATTTTTATGAATTTATTTGTTACTCAACAGATATTCATTCACCATCTTTTATGGGCAAGGCAAAGGAGATAAGAATTATGGTGAATCACCTATTTCTTTAAATGCAACATGAAGAGATTAAGCTAGGTTACATATAAAATATCTTCTCCAAATAACATTGTATTATGATCTCTTCCCCCGTTTACATAAACATCTGTGACAATAAATGTGAAAACCATGGGAACGGATATATGATTCTCCTAGTAACTGATCCAACATGCAATCTTGGCAACTACAGATGAGAAAACTCTATTATGAAACTTCTGCCTCCTCCTTAGTTTGAGAATTAGATAATCTGTGATATCCATTCCACATTCCTGATTCATGAGCACATCACAAGAGACTACATAGAGACCAGATGCCTCATATTAAGAAATGAAGTAAGATGACATGACACAGGCAAAGCAAGAGGTCCTGATTCTTAATGTGATTTACCTTTATGAACTGACCTATGCAGTGTCAATCTGTTATACTCATCTGATTTGGATATACCTACATTATTAAACAAATAATATCACAAATTTCACAATAGTTTTCTTGAAAAAATAAGATAACAAACATGTAACTTTAGTCATGGATTTTTATAAGTGAAAGTTATGAATCATGGTATCAAAGGAAAATTGCAATGGACAGAGTCAAATGGGTAAGAAATATTTTATTCAAGACTATTGTAATAGAGGTTCAGAATGTTGCCATAGGGCAAAGAGATTGAACTCAACTCCACTAAAATAAAAGATTAGGAAATTTTTTTGAAGTACTGGGATGAGCCAATAGAAAAGTGCTGGGGGACATCTGGGGCAGGGGAGAATGGTCACTGTGACTAGGCCACATGTTCCTGCTAATGGCAGGTTCCTGAAGTTAGGCTGCTGCCATCCCACAGAGACTGAGAGATAGGGGTGCTATCTTTCCTGATGATTAGTCTACCAAGGAAGGGCTCTGTGCCTTTGACAAAGACATTCCTGGGTTGCAAAATGGGTGAGAGGCTGGGAGAAGATTTATATCGCAAATAGGTAGAGAAAGAATCTACAATTGCAAGTTTTCCAGAGTAAAAGCTGGAAGAAAAGGGAGGTCAGAGGCCTGTGATTAGGAAGAAAACTGTCTAAAGTTTAGTTAAGTGGAGGAGAATGTTACAGCCATCTTGGTAAAAGGAACAAAAAATACAAACTGTGTACAGATTGATTTTTAAAAAATTAAAGCTTAAAAAGCCACTTCCTCATATTCACCCATTAGTTAGTAGCAGAATAGGAATTAAAATGGAGGTGTCCTTGTCTTCTCACGTCTAAACCAGCACACTTTCTTGCTGTTATTCTCTTTCGATCCCAGTCCATCACTCATTCTCATGTTTTCTGTGGCAGAGTACTTGACATATAGTAAGATATGGGATTTTAGGGTTCCAGAAAATACATTCCTCTTCCTTGACAGAGTTCAGAACCAATTGGTCAATAGATGCAGAAGTTAGAGGGAGGGCGGGTATACTATTGCTTTTATTACTGACAAATGGCCTATCGTTATGATCCTGCTGTCAACATAGCAAGGCTTTTGCTCTTAGACTGTTACTGCTCCTCTGGATGTCATCCTGGGACCAATGATGCTCAGAGTAGCCTTCGCCTCAGCAAGGCTCAGAAACTAGCTAAGAAAGTCTACTAAACTAAACTAACTTTTAGTTTACTCTAGTCTCAAGGATAAAAAATTTACTTCCTATTTTATTTTGTATCCTTAATTACCTCAAATCAGGCTGTCCGAAAGAGTTTAAATGATGATTTGTAAATAGACTAAAGAGTAGCATTTTCTAACAATTCAATGCAACATACAGAAGGCTCACTTTTTAATACTCAGTCATTCTCCCAGCATCTCTGGGAAGACTGGCTCCAAGAATCCTTATGGATACCAAAGTCTGCCGATGCTTAAGTCCCTTATATAAAATGGTCCCTCTGTATTCAAGGATTTTGTATCCATGGATTCAACCTGTTGACACCAATGATGCATAATCAATCTAGAAATCAAAGTTGGGTGAGTTTATTATGAGCCAGGTCTGAGGACTATAGACCAGGGGCTTCCTTCCCCAAGGAAGGAAGCACACCAAATAGGGTTACAAAGTGGTTATATACTGTCTTGGAACAAAAAGCATACATCACATATG
The DNA here is from genome assembly GCF_037783145.1 of Equus przewalskii. NCBI lineage: Eukaryota > Metazoa > Chordata > Mammalia > Perissodactyla > Equidae > Equus > Equus przewalskii. Next base: position 20,536,776 of record NC_091844.1, read on the forward strand.
ACAGGAATATCCCTTTTACAACAGTCACAGATTGCTTAGTTAGCACAGCAGGTCAGTGGTCATGGGGTGAGCACAGCAGGTAGGTAATTAAGCCTTAGTTTCTAGGAAGAGATGATTATCTTTAAGGAAATGCCAGTACAGGGGAAGCCACATTCCTTCTTTAAGGGCTTCATTCTTTGAGACGTGGTAAATGTTTAAAGCAGATGTACAATGAATGCTTGGCAGGCGAAGTCAGGTCTTTATGGAAAATTAAGGTCAGGCTGAATTAGTTTTAAACCAAATGGCTTCCTCATATACTCTAATATATCCTATTGCTTTTCATTTATTCATCAAACCAACCATGGCTGAAACTGGAGTTGTTTGAATCCGTGGATGCAAGACCCCCAGGTAGGGAGGGCTGACTGTAATCCTCATCAATCATCATATTCTCATGGAGAAATTAAAAGTCAAAATATCAAATCATCTTCAAATTAAAGTTCAAAGAGTTAAAATTCAAGTAAATTAAAGTTTAAATTTAGGCTTCCCTATTTACTACTGTTTTCTGTTTTAGCCAGAGCAGTCTCGTTCCAACACTTGGATGGATGTGGCGTTTCTTCAGCAGCTTCAGCCTGGGCACTCTTCCACATAATAGGTGTGCTTTCTGTAGGTCTGCAAATGCTGAACTAGTCTTTCAGAGGTTCTTCTGGCAAATAGTCCAAAGATATCAGAGAGAACTAGAGATCACAGCTCATGCTAACACTCAGTCCACACGTAGCTTCCTCAAGCAAAATGATGTTCTCAGAATGAACAAAGTGATTGATTCATTACTTCATTTCTGATCCAGCTTAGTGATGCCAAAACCAAAGGCATAGAATCAGTGATGCTAAAGGAAGGAAAGACGAATACAATTTTTTTGGCTTCAAACACATTCAAATGCTGTCAATCTATGCTGATTTTCATTAATGTAACACTAGTTGCTGCAAAAGATAAACATCACAATTTTAGTGGCTTAACACAATAGTATTTTATTTCATGCTCAGATAAAGTAGTATGGATGAAAAGAGGGAGGTGCCGCTCTAACCACTACTATAGGGACTGGTAGACTTAACTGCAAGGCTTCCAACGTCACCAAGAGTATTCATATCCAACTGGCCAAAGGGAGAAGAGAGAGAGCTGAAGGTCATGGGGAAAGTTTTGATGGACAAGGCTTGCAAGAAGCATACATAATTTTTGCCCACATTTTATTGGCCAGAGTATAGTCAGATGGCTAACCTAACTATAAGGAAGATTGCAAAAGTGCAAGATTACTTGTCCAGAGGAGGGAAAAAAAATGTTTGTCTCTACAGTGTCAGTTTATACCAAAATGACCTATGAGGTTACATTCAATTAGAATGTATCTTTCATCCTAAAGTTAATTATGACATTATGATTTACAATACCTGGGGAGACCGTGGGGGTTTGGGGGAGTGGAGTGGTGGAATCCAATTAAGTACATTGTCTCCTATCTCAGAGAGTGACATTTCAGTATTTCTTTCTGCAAAACTTAGAAATTTGCAGGGACAGCAATTTCAATCACCCAGGTCTTATTGTGATGTGGTTATTTCTAAATTAGTGTATTCATAACTTCCATTTCTTTTGTGAGCCCACAATTTTTGGTGCTTTGATGCTGCTTTCAATGTAAACTTTGCCTAACAACAAAACTCCCACCCTTTCCTTTGAGCGTGCATTTCCCTGTGCTACAGTGGTTGGTGCCACTACTCTTTCTTATGGAATTTCTTATGCCTATAAAATTTAATTCTTGGAAAAGAAGCCCACTTATCACTATATATTTCAGTTAAAGAGTGACCTTCCTCAGATATACAAACTGGAGCTCCTATTGATGCTTCATAAATGTGTTCTTAATAGTCTATAGAGATCCCAACTTGAGACATCAAGTGTTCCTGAACTTAAAGATACACTTTTGCTACATTTTAAATATTTTTACTGAATTTGTGCTATATTCCACTAGCGTTCTCTTTTCCTATAATGTTTCACTATCTCTTTTGGGAAAATTACTTGACACCCTTTTATTTTAATGTACTTCTTAAGTTACTTCCATTTTCTTCTACCAAATTGTGGCTTGTACTAAATCCCATTTTGAGCTATTATTTCCTTTTCTATTCTTTGCTTTCTGAATAACACTTTCCTTTTGTTCTCTAACATATTCCTCTAGGTTTTGTCTGCGGGTCTCTCAGAGTATAAGAGTTATGGAACTGAAAAATCCTAGGTCTACCAAAATCAAGCAGAGTTTCAAAAAAAATTCTATCTACTTTCACCTTCATCAGATGCCTAATGCCATGGAGGAAATTGTCCTATCAGACCAATAGGTAAACCTGGTCTGGCCTCAATCTGATATAGTCTCAGCTCATCTTGACTTAGGCAATGATTTCTTGTTCATATTCCTTCAATATACAAGAAATACCTGGAGTTTATCTAATACAAGTGTATTCATTTGAATCCTGGCCATTAACACTTTGAATACTTTCTATAAATATCACTGGTTTTCCTCTCGAATATTTCCAGATGATCTAAATAATACCAGGTATTTTTGGTAAATTTAAAAGTCAAAATATCTAATCAGCTTGCAAATTAAAGTTCCAAAGTTGAAGGGATCATTCCACCTCCTTGTACTATAGAATTCTACATGCAACATTAAGATCATTGTAGAGTTTGGTTTATTCTATGAGTGAAGCATAAGGTAAACAGTAAGTTCTACCTTGTGGAGCTCTTGACTAGCAGAGGTAAATTGGTAAGTTGCCTGCTTATTTTGAATCAAAGGCATATATTTAATTATTATGTGACTCAATTAACTATAGATTTCTTGGTAAATGCAGTGTGCACCCATTGGTATCATTGATGAAGTCCTTCACTAGCCTTCCAGGTAGAATTAAACAGGCTCATCTTTGCTGCCTCCATGAACTATGAACACGCATCTATCAGAGCACCTTTAAGTTGTGACATTTGTTTATGCTCATTCCTTTTTGCTAGCATCTTTGCTATTGATGTAAAAAATGTCTAAAGGTTAATATTAGATAGATGAGCTCTTAATAACTCACTTTTACAAAAAGCAACATAACCCAAATATATGTGGTCAATAATTATTATATGATAATATACTAATATTGTATATTATATTAGAGTATGATATATTATATAATTATTGCATAATTACATAACTATACGCATAATTGCATATAATATATATTATATATATGATATATGAGTGCTTTTATTAGGTTTTAGATTAAAAGAAAACATAAGCATTGTATCATATCCTTGATTTCAGTAGAAATGGTTTAATTGTATCCTAGTTTCAACACTGGCCTTCTCTAGCCCCTTGCAGTAGATGCCTCTAAGAAAGAAGTAACAGGTGGAAGACTCAGGGTTAAAATCATTGTACCTAGGAAGAAAACTAGTGCCTTGGCCAGCCCTTAGTGTTGGAAATGGTAGGGGTTTCAAGCTACTTTACTTTGGTAAGAATGGCAAGAACCTTTGGTCTATGTTATCATTGGTAGTCAGTCTTCTTCTCCCTAAATCCTGTCTAAGCTGCTGTCCAGATTCCCAGGCATGGCTTAGGCTCACATTTACAATTTTAAAAGAGCAATTAAAAATTGCAGTATATTGATCACCATACGTAGCATATGTTTTAACTATAGAGCAGTATTATACTTGGGCCAAAATTTGTGGGAGTGTGTATGTGTAATTATTCCTGTGCATTTATCAGTAGGAAATTAAGATATGTTCTAATGGGTAGAAAGTTTCCCTAAATATTTACTCTTTAAAAACTGATTTTATTTTAATTATTGAGTTGTCCAGTTATACTCTAATTGCTGTGTGGAAAATTGAAATAACCATTGGCATATCAAGTTTTGCTCTGGCTAATTTAAAGCTAGCAACCCAACATCTAAACATTTGAAAATTAAATATACAACTCTGAAATAATTTGGAGCTAAAACAAAACTAGTGGAGAACCAGAAATTGGATCAGGTTGAAATTATTCTATATCCATGCATGTGTACAGCATCATTATTATATTGAATTTAAGATAAGACTTTATTCAGCCAAAAGTTATTCAAACAAATTAATTAGACCTCATTTTATTTGGTAGAAGACATTATATTTTCCATCTAAATAGCTATGAATTGGAATTTATGGATTTGATGTAAATATATGCAAACTATACAATGATCACCTTAAAATTAAACTACCAACAATACAAAGTGAAATATTTATGCATATTCTGTCTTTTCCTTGAAAATCTATATTTCCAAAGTTACAACTCTGCAGCTTCTTAGTGTATATTAGATTCCTGGGGAGGAGAATCCAGTAATAATAAGACTCACTGATGTTTAACAGAAAAAAATCACTGGTTTCCTAATTCCTCTGAGCTATCCTTCCTCGAAGTATAAATATTAGACTTAATCTTTTAGATGTAATTTATTACTCAATCTGAAACAATTGAAATCCCTATTATATTATTTACATATAATAATGACATTAATTTGTACTAGATGCATCATATCTTTATGTCATGATATTTACATTTACTAAAAACAAATAACAATTATTGTTTTGAAAGGACTCCACAGCTTTCCTCTGCTCTTCTGGAACTCCTTTCTTAACTATTAGTGTCAACAAAAGAGAAATCTCATCGTAATATTCACATATAAACAATTTAAAACAAATATAATTTTCCCAACCTAAGAAGAGGTAAAATATTTGCACAATAAAAAAATACAAGTAAGTAAAACGCTATTTCCCTGAAACTTGCTCCTGTCATCCTCCAAGACCCAGATGATGTGGGATGGCTAGGAGTGTAGCATTTCTACTCGGCTCTGTGCAATGCAAAGTCAAGGCCAAAGTTCCCAATCCTCTCTCTCTTCCTGATAATCTAGCATTTTCCCGGTGGATTATTCTACAAATTGTGCTGACCTCAAATAATTTTCAGGAATTAATATAGGGGATTTACATTGACTTTAGGAAAGATCTGGATGTGTATATGATTCTTTTTATTGGGAAGATATAAAGTGTGTACAAGTAAACATATTTTATTTTTTATTTGAACATTTTGATTATATAGTGAGAACTGAAACCATCTATATTCACTCAACTTACTGTCTACATTAACGCCACTTTATTCTTCAGATCTCTTCACTAATACAATTCCACTGTCTTCATCAACATGACTTTGGTATTCCAGGAAATTCTTCTCCAGGAAGATAAAGGTTGTAAACAATGTTAGTGTTTGTTTCGGAGACTTCTTGAATAACCCATTTAAATACACATAAGACTGTTCAACTTTCATACGGCAGTTCTATTTTTAATTTTTTTTGAGAAGTTTCCATACTGTTCCATAGTGGCTGCATTAGTTTACATTCCCACCAGCAGTGTATGAGGGTTCCCTTTTCTCTGCATCATCTTCAGCACTTATTTCTTGTGTTTTTAATAATATTCATTCTGACAGGCATGAAGTGATATCTCATCGTAGTTTTGATTTGCATTTCCTTAATTATTAGTGATGTTAAACATCTTTTCATATGCCTGTTGACCATCAGTAAATCTTCTTTGGAAAAATGTCTATTCAGATACTCTGCCTATTTTTTAATCAGGTTGTTTGCTTTTTTGTTGTTGAGTTGTATGAGTTCTTTGTACGTTTTGGACATTAACACCTTATCAGATATATGATTTGCAAATATCTTCTGCCAATTTGTTTTGTTGATGATTTCCTTTCCTGTGCAGAAGCTTTTTAGCTTGAAGTAGTTCCATTTGTTTATTGTTTTTTTATTTCCCTTGTCTAAGAAGACATATCAAAAAGGATATTGCTAAGACCAATGTCAAAGAGCATGCCACCTAGATTTTCTACTCCACTTCTGGGTGTTTATCCAAAGAATATGAAAACACCAATTTGAAAAGATACATACATTTCTATGTTCATTGCAGCATTATGTACAATAGCCAAGATCTGGAAACAATCTGAGTGCCCAGTGATGGATGAATGCATAAAGAAGATGGTGTATATATACAATAGAATACTACTCAATCATGAAAAGATGAAATCTTGCCAGTTGCAACAACATGGATAGAACTTGAGGGTAGCATGCTAAGCGAAATAAGTCAGACGGAGAGAGACAAATACAATATGATTTCACTCAAATGTGGAAGATTAAAACAACAACGACAAACAAACCTAAGGGTACAGAGATCTGTTTATTGGTTACCAGTAGGGAAGAGGGTGATGGGAGAGCAAAAGGGGTAAGGGGAACATTGGTACAATGATGGACAGAGACTAGAGTTTTGGTGGTGGACACCATGTAGACCATATAGAAGTCAAAATATAATGATGTACACCTGAAATTTATATAATGTTATAAACCAACGTTCACTGAATAAAAAACAAGATTGCTCAATTTTTCCATAGGTAACATCAAACTGTTTACTCTCCAAAGCTTTTGAAATTTGTGCTTTGTTATATCCGCCAATTCTGAAATATTTTATCATGTTCCTTATTCAATCCTGGCAAAACTCCTGCAATGAAACACCTGCCTTAAATCAGACCCCAAAAACCTCATAAATATTCCCCACTGATACTAAAACTCTGTGCGGCCTTGGTGGTGTTTCCGAGAAGCCAAAGTTTGACAGAAGTTTGCTTCCTTTTATTTTCTACTGCTAATTTTATAACGTATATTTGAAGATGAAAAAAGCTGCTTTCGTTTGTATAATTCTGAAAAAGAGGCTACTAACAGGATTTCACTACAATATTCTTCCTAATACTCATGTCTGCAGTCCCCATCAGCAAATTATTATTAATGTAAATTTTTTGTATAATAGTTTAAATTATACGTAGAACTTCAAATCAGGAATCATAATAGGTGGATAAAATTTTATTATCACCTTATCTTCATATTATAATCAAGAAGGTTGGTCATAGGCAATAGACATTTTTTCCAAGGTCATGAAACAAGTAAACAAGAAAACAAGGACTTAAACCCAGGTGTTTGGACAACTGTGTGAGTACCACCTTGAACAGGCGGTAGGCATTATTTTCCATCTGTGGAATTAGTCACCCACGAAATTACTTTTGTCCATTTAAAGCATTTAACCATCAAAAATATAGACTCATGTGTTACACAGATAAAATTTAAGAATGCTCAATTTTAGATAAAAATGTCTGAGCCAAGGACACCATGTCACTTCTAACATGGCTTGTGATCAGGGATCTGAAACTTCTTCATTTGATTTCACTCCTCCTTTAAATATTTTAAAGTAAGAGTAATAAATCCATGTGCTTTATCAATTTCATTTCCAATTTGAGGGAAAACTGTTACCTGTTGTGGGACTCCTTTTAATTGAAAATATATTGCAAAGTGATGTTAAGCTCAATAAGGCTTGACTGTATCATTCGTCCAGAATTGGTCATGTTGTTTAATATTTGCAAAAATTAATATTTTAGGAAATCATCATTTCTGGTTAAGAGAAAAATACATCAACAATCTTGTTAGGAAACAGCAAAAGTACGTATTTTAATTATGAATCACCGCAGTGCTGTCTGGCACATTTCATGAAATTTTACAGCAGTTATTTCTTGGTAAATGTTAAATGAAGGGAAAAGAAAATGGGTTGTAGCTCTCCTTAATACTAAATTTATTTCTTTAATTATTTAAAACCAAGAAAAAAATGATTTATTCCTGACAAGGTAAGCTGAGATAATGAATGGGCATACAGGTGTACTAACTCTACGTGAGAAGTGGAGGAATTGATGATGAATAGACACTGTGACGTTTAATTTTTTCTTTATATTGTGGGTATCAAGAGCATTCCTGCTTGTATTTTAATTTCTTAAACGCGTAGTGTTACAAAGGCACTATTTGTAACTTGATGGCAGCTTAAAATGTAGCTGCCCAGACTAGAAAATTCCTCATCCTAAGATCTCTCTAGCAAATCAGTGTGCTGTTATGGTTGAATTAATTAAAAATGATTTTTATTGTTGAATGAAAGTCTAAGGAAATAATAATCCCTTTTACTCATTAGTTGGGCATATAGAAAGAACCTGAAGGTAAATTACAAGTCAGAAAATGATATATTTAGTGACAGTAATCAGCAAGGTAAAAAGTTCCTTTAAAGATATCCAAACATTTTAAAATATGTTGCCCTTACTGAACCAGAGTAGGAGTACCTTGAAGAAGTGTGCTCTCCAAATTACTTCCTCCTACACTTTGAACATTTCTTCAGCGTGTTCAGATTGTAGAGATCAAACACTTCTGATGACAGAGCACACTTTGTCCTTCAGATTTTTCTCATTGTGGCTACAGGGTATGACAACATGCGAGGTAGCATTTAGGTTAAGATATATTACAACTTTAAAGTCAGCTTATGTGCCAAATTTTTCCCCAGCAAAGCATTTTCCTCTGCTTCCCAGGAAAGAGATGACTCTTCCATGGCTGATATGATGAGCCTACTGATGAGCAACACAGACACCACAAATGGAACTTGACTGGCGGGGACCCAAGGCTGAGGACCCAGGGAACTCACCAGGGGCAATTCGGTATCACAAATCAAAAACTAGTGCCTAAGTGTGTTTGTCAGCGTTGTCAGTTGCAAGGATTAAAAATTATTCTAGTATATCTTAAACAAAATAAGAAACAAACAAACTCACACAGGCTATCAGGGGACTCATGGAATGTGTAGTTGCCTGGGGGATCAGAGGTGGAAAATAGGTGGGAGAAAAGACAGCCCTGGAAGGGCAAGAAAGAGAAAGCCCTGTAATTATCTTGTATGTCAAACACAACAATTTATATAATACACACACGAACACGCATGTGCGTGCACATGTACGTATACACACACAAACATTGAGCTTATTTATCGTTGATTATTTTATGTAAAGTGCATTATATCATTGTTACTTTGTTGTACTTTTCTCACTCATGCTACCTTGTGGCAATTCTTTCCAGCCAGGTCTTCTGATGTAGCTCTAATGCTTTCTTTTTCCAACGGCTACACAATATTCCATGCACCATAATTTATTAACCCACAGAGGGGTATTCATATTTCTTGGACTCTACTAAATTGATGCAATAAACATCTTTGTACACATATCATTGTGAATTAATTCTTTTATTTCTATGGGCTAGATCCCCAATATTAGAATTATTGGAATGAACATTATATACATTTTTAATTTTAAATAGATTCATTATACTAGTTTCCAAAACTTGTAACACTTCACATGTCTACCACTGATTTACAAAAATATGAAAATATGCTTTGCCTAATGCCTTCTCTCACCCCTTACCCTCTCTTGAGCATGACCAGAGCCTCTGTGGTTAGTTAAAGTAAACAAACATTGACTTTCTCCTTGTTTCTAGTCACCTGGAGTTCCAAAGTCCATGTTTTAACTGGACTAGGTATATGCTTACTCTGTGCTTGGGGAATGGGGAGAGGAAGCATTTTTCCATTTCAGTTTTCTTAGTATATAGCAGGCACGGAATCTCATCAATACCTATTACGATATATAATAGACGATTCCAACAAATAGAAAGTTGGTAAATGTTTAAGTTCACTAATGTGTCTAACCAGGAGTTATCCGGTTTCCAAGAATTTGAAATGCTATGTACATTTACCTACCCAACTCAATCCAGAGCATCCTGCTTTCCCTAGTGTAAGGAATGTCAGTCCTTGAATTTTGCACTGAGCTGCTTAAAAAGATTTGAAACAAGTAATGAGGATATTCAAGCCCAATGGATGACATGAGCTCAGATTGTTAGCAAAAGTTTAATCCTCTGAGACGTTTGTGCTATTAAAAATAGCAAGATTTAGTTTAATCCCTTGTCTCAATTCCAGCACTAAAGACATTTTTGGTTGGATAATTTTTTTTGTGAGGGACAGTCCTGTGTTTTGTAAGATATTTAGCGGCACCCCTGGCCTCTACCCTCTAGATGACAGTAGCAGTCCCCACATGGCTGGGGCAAACCAAAATGTCTCCAGACATAGCAAAATGTCCCCTCGGGAGCAATATCCCCCCTAGTTGAGAACACTAGTTTATTCTATAGAAAAAGAGAAGACCACAGGTTGAAAATTTGCCCGGTTAGGTCTATCCAACCCACAATTTGTAGTAATTCAAGTTATGTAGTTTGCTATTTTTTACTAACAGCTTGTTAAGTGAAAATCTTCCAGCAATGAACCTCTCTTGAAACAGACAAGTGAAACCAACAGGTAATAATACTCCCTTAATTTTGTACAGAGTTTTATTTTCAACCATTTTCTTATTTCTTTCTCTTCCATGTATTTGTAGAAAAGATTCAGTTTTAAAGCAACATCACAAGCATGAATAATTCGAGCAGATTTGGCTTGAAAGACGGCCAAGTCTGAAGGATTTATTAAGAAAGTCAGAAGAGTAGTAACTCTAAAGTCTATTGTCAGCGGAATTTTATTAAAACTTGGCGATGCATCTTGCCTAACTCCTGAAGGTCTCCATTCTATTGTAAGATGGACAGTCTATGGACAGAGATTTACATAATAAAACGTTGATGAGGAAGGCTGGGTCTAAATGAGAATGGTTTATCTCATATTTCATTTTGTTATACTTAAAAGGCATGCAAAAACAACATTTTAAAAATATATATCCATATATGTATTAGAACAGCACAGCAAATCTTGAGATCATCTTTGAACGTCTTTTTGTTTTTTTGGCAGGGGGGAAGATTAGCCCTGAGCTAACATCTGCTGCCAATCCTTCTCTTTTTGCTGAGGAAGACTGGCCCTGAGCTAAGATCCGTGACCATCTTCCTCTACTTTATATGTGGGACACCCACCACAACATGGCTTGCCAAGTGGTGCCATGTCCACCGCTGGGATCTGAACCAGTGAACTCCGGGACGCCAAAGCAGAACATGCAAACTTCTCCGCTGTGCCACCAGGCCAGCGCCTGAATAAGTCTTATATATACAATGAATCAGCAATCAACCAACTGTCATTTATTGAAGACCTAATAAGTTCAAGTCATTACAATAGCTACTCTTGTGGGAGGGGAGATAGGAGAGCGAAGATCTAACAAATTAGATGATACAATCTGCTTCCAAATTACATGTCTAATGTCAAGGGGATGGCAAAGGTGTTTAACGATGTTGTATACTGGCCTTTACCACTAATAGTCGAATGAGTGTCATCCAAAATTCTCAAAGGTGGCTGATAAGGACTCCCTTCAGATTTCTTATAAGGAAATATTATTTAAGAAATTAAATGTGACTATTGCACAGGATCTGTAATCATGTTTATGTATTAGAAATTTCAGTTTTGTTATCACCGAAGCATTTGACTTATCAAGTTTAAGCATTCATTTACTTTGTAATTATACTCTCCAAAAGCATAAATGCAGGCGATTGGTTGATTGGTAAAATTACATATGTATATGTATTTATACATGTAAAATATATACAGTATACATATGTTTACACTCATGCATTCATATGGATTTTCTGGTTTCCTATATGTGTAGTAATTTGTTAAGTGCTTACAGTCAGGCTCTTAATAGGACCCTCTTTTAATGAATTCAGTTAAACAAGTTTTTTCTCATGCAAACTTAACATCTTTTGGATTTGGGATGTCTCTCCTTTGTTTTATTATTCAGATTCTTTAGCAATATACAAGTTAAAATCTGTTTAATAAGATGCTTGTCAGGAGGCTCATCAGGCCCTCTCTTGTATTGTTCTGAATTTTTATATATAATACCTTTTCCATTGGAACACACTGAATGTTACTAACTATGACAACAGAGGTTAAAAAAAGACAAAATAATTATTTGAGAGAACATCAAATACCGGGGATAAGGTAATAAATGAAAAATTGACTTCTATTTAAAAATATCATCTGGTTATGGCCAGGAGCACCCAGAATATTCTTTCCTAATTTTACACCAGATTTTATACACAGACAATACAAAAGGTGAAAACGCACATCACCAGCCTAAACTAAGACTAGTTATACATCTACAATCAAAGTTCAGCAGAGTACAGTGGGTAGTCTACCCATATTAAACACTGAGTGAAATGGTCTGGCAGAACCCAGGAAGCAGTCCATTCCACTTTCCCCTCTACCCACCACCTGGATCAGAAACACAAGGTCTTAACATGAGCCCATAGCCCTCAAATCTATTCCTGGACCAAATGGCCTCTGTCCACCAGAAAACCATCTCCTGTATCTCTTCGCACATGTATATTTCAGTGAGTCAGATCAATATTTGGAGACTTGTAGGAAAGGGTGTGTCTGGGTCCATTTGGGACTGCAGATGTATCACAACCTGTGATGACCACGAGGCAGAAAGGAAGCATAATGAGAATTCTTGCAGAGGATTATGGTGACATTAATTATTGATTGATTGATGTGTTCAGAGTCAAACAGTGGGAGAAGTCCGTATTTCAGCCCAACAGAATTCCATTAGATCAAAGACTGCTACAGGAACTTAGAACCGGCATAAAGTCATTAAATATCTGCCTGTTATCCCTCTAGATCTTATAAACAGATCTGAGGGCAATACTCAAACCCTGTTGACTAGATAAAAATAATGCAGAGGGTTCATCTTCCTGAATGATGAAAAACCACCTTAAGAAAACTAACATAAAAGGCTTATTCAAAATCAGTATAGGGGCTGGCCCTGTGGCCAAGTGGTTAAGTTTGCCTGCTCAGCTTTGGGGACCCAGGGTTCACTGGTTGGGATCCTGGGTGTGGACATGGCACCGCTCATTAGGCCATGTTGCGGTGTCATCCCACATACCACAACTAGAAGGACCCACAAGTAAAATATACAGCTATGTACTGGAGGGATTTGGGGAGAAAAAACAGAAAAAAGAAAAAAAAGATTGGCAATAGCTGTTAGCTCAGATGCCAATCTAAAAAAAAAAATTCAATATAGATTGAGAAAAAGGCATGTCACCATTCACTAAGAAGAAGCAGGTAACTGAAAATAATTTACTACAAAAACTAAAAGAAATTTTAAAACTTTTTGGTATAAATAGTAAGATACATGAAGGCATGGCCTTTGTAGAAAATCACAAGTTAAAAACAAGATGAGAGGAAGTCAACCAGATGAAATGAAAGGAGATAGGTAAGATGAGGAAGAATAGCAAGAATCTTATGAACACCAAGATCAAAACATCAAAATTTCTTTTCAATACAGATCAGGAGTAGAAATAACATTTAGTAATTGAATCTTGACTTCGAGAGGAAAGACACCAGTCATCTTCCGATGATTTTCTCCAGAAAAAATCTCTGAAAATTCAGAGGAAAAAAAATGATGAGTGTGTGTTGATATGGTGAAAAAGAAATGAACCAAACTAAAATCATCATCACATCATCAATCATCATTATCAGTAATATTACTAAAAAACTTTCCTAAAATTCCTGACTAGATCAGCTAATAAGAATTACTCACATCTCAGGAAAAATAGTAAGAGAACTATATCTTGACATTTCTCTGACTATGTTTTTAAAAGCCATTATTACATAAACAAATTTCTTTAGATACCTAGGCATTAAAAAAAGAAAATCAAGTTGCTTACAAAGAAGAAAAAACTCAGCTGGCGTCAGACTTCTGATTATCAGTTCATGTTGGGAAGTAGAAAAGAATTTGCAACAGATTCACTGAGGGAGATTGTTTCTGGGCCAATGATTTTTCATCTATTCTATTCTATTGCTAGAACATGTAGCAGTGTTCTCTTTCAAGTATGAAATCAACAGAAATGAATTTCCCAGATAGGCAAAAATATGCCCTTCATGAAATAAATACTCATAGAAGTGAATTAACAAGATAAGAATGATGGTAAAACAATACTGAAGAAATTATGAAATAAGAAATATTTCAGAAATTCTTTAATTAGTATTGAAGTGTCAACTCAAGAATAGAGTAGGCCATGTACTATATACGGGATCCTGTAAACTCAGTGCTTCGGGGTTTCTATGAGCTCCCCTCCTTCTTCATGTCTATATCAAGAACAAGGAAAAGTACACAATAACTGTTAGCATATTCATAATCCCTTCTAATAAATAATACGGCAATTTTTCCAAGTATCAAGCAAATAAAGGCCCCCAAAACAAACCTTAGGCCGTCTTATCTAGGACATGCAAATGCCTTTATGTTTATTACACTTAAAATTCAATGTGTGCTTTTCTCAGGTATGTAAATGTACCCTTGTTAAAAAGAGTGGTGGAGTAAGAGACAACTTGTAACTCACTATGATGTTTGCAAGTACTAAGTTGTTTATACAATGGACAGGATTACTTCTCTTATTAGGAAATGGATACTGTTTTAAAATTTCAGCGTATAAACATAATTGAATTTAAAATTACAGCAATAATGTTGAAAGAAAAAAATATATGAAAAGTTGGCAGTAGTTTTCTAGCGTCACTATGAATATTTTCCATATTCTTTTTTGAAATTTCTACAGTTTCAATAATCTCTATAATTTAATTTTAAACAGCGGATGATTCTTAAATGTATGCGTTTTAACGATATCTTTATAAAATGGAGATATGTAGCAGAAATTACAGAGCTGTCTTGGCATCAAAAGATTATTCTTAAAGGTATTATCTTTTGAATTTTTAAAAATTAAGATAGCATGAAAACAATATACTACACAAACCTTAATGTAAACTCTAAGAACTTTTACATATTTCCTTATTTACATATAGGTACATTCATGTATATACCATATATGTACAGCTAGAACAACATATAAGAAGTTTTCACCATCCTAGATGGATCTGTCTTTCACCTCCATTCAATAATCTCCCCCCAAATGTAACCATTATCCTTATTTCTATCAACATAAAATAGTTTTGTTTTGTCTTGAACTTCCTATCAATGAAGTTATCCAACATGTTCTCTTCTGTGTCTATATATCCTTTTTTTGTTCAATATATGTCTTGGTTTCATGGAATATAAGTTTTTTTAATTGCTGTGTGTTTTCCATTGTACGACTATAATGACTCATACTAAGTTGTTCTACTTTTGATGGACATGAGTTGTTTCCAGTTTGGGGATATTAGGAATACACCTGTTATTCTCAAGCATATATTTCATATTTTGAGTAAATAACAAATTATGACATTGTTGGGTCAGATGGAGGCTAGGTTTAGCTTTAGTGCCAAATAGTTTACAAAATGATTCTACTAATTAGTGATTTTACCACAAGAAAAATGTGAAAATTTTACTTGATCCAAATGCTTGTTAGTACTTGAAATCATCAATAATTTGTGTGTGTGTGTGAGGAAGATTGGCCCTGAGCTAACATCAGCTGCCAGTCTTCCTCTTTTTGGCTTGAGGAAGATTGTCATTGAGCTAACATGTGTCCCAATCTTCCTCTATTTTATGTGGGATGCCGCCCGAGCGTGGATTGACGAGCAGTGCTAAGTGCGCACCTAGGATCCTAACCTGTGAATCCTCGGCCACCAAAGATGAGCATGCAAAGTTAACCACTATGCCACCAGGCCAGCCCTGAATTGTCAATCACTTTAATGTTATTTACTCTGGTGTGTTCATAGATAAATCATATTATGTTTGTTATTTGCATTTTTCTGATAGCTAATGATGTTAGGTGTCTTTTCATAAGTTTATGATCCATTTAGATAATGCTTTTTGAAGTATTTGTTCAAATCTTAAGCTCTTTCTAAATTACTTGCCTGTCTTTTTCTTATCGCTTTACAGGACTGCTTTGTATTCTTGATATTAGCATACTGCTAAATAAATGAATCACATATCTATTTCTAATATATTCACTTAAGTTTTCCTTAGAATTTCCCCCTAAGTAAATCTTTAGCTGCAAAATATAAATATTAATGTATTGTATTTTTATTATTACTCAATTCAAAATATTTTCTAATTTCAATTTGATTCCTTCTTTGATAAGTTATGTAAATTGTGTTGCTCAATTTTTTAACATCTGGAATTTGTGTAATATTTATGATATTTCTTTTTACTTTGACTCCACTATCATAGAACATTCTCAGTATTATTTTGATCTTTTGAAATTTGTTGCAACTTGATTTATAATATAAATATGGTCATTTTGATAAATGCTCTGTGTGCAAATGTACAGTTGAAAGTATAACCTGATATATACATAAATTGATTAAAGATGTTCAATCTTCAACTATCATAGATTCTATTTTTCTTTTTAGTTCCAACTATTTTTGTTCTATAGTTTTTAAAGTCATATTATTCTATACATACACCATTAGTATTTCTATATATTCATGTTGAATTTACTCTTTTATTTCTTTGCTGTTGTCTTAAAGTCTCTATTTTCTGATATAAGTATGGTTCTACCACATTTCTTTTGGGTAAGTTTTTCATGTTGTATATTTTCAAGATTTTAATATTCAATCTGTGAAATTATATTTAATATGTGTCTCTTGGAAATAACATTTTGTGTAGGTTTTGTGATTTTTAACTAAATGCTAGACACGGTATATTAAAATCATAGAAGCTTTGAATGATCTCATCTTCCTATTAAGTTTGTTTGCAATGCCTTTTGAAATACTGATAGAGTTATCTATACCTTTCAAAATTTGAGTTTAGGCTTTTAAGAGACTAGTTTGTTTCAGTTTTGCTCTTCCTACCAACATGTGGCCCTTCTGAGATCTCTACTGAAAGCCATGTGTTGCAGGACCATTTCACTTTGGTAGGCTTTGAACTAACATCTCTGTCCCCCAACCTCATATGGCTGCTGAATTCTTTATGTCCCCAGCTCGGCTTTCTACATATATCTCAATAACATTACACACAGATATTTGGGCTCACTTTCCTGTCATTCCCTACTCTCCAGACTCTTGTCCTTCAATTCCCAGCTAATGTGGCATCTCCAAACTTTGGGTTTCTGCTAGGACTCTATTCTGCCATTGCTTTCACTGGCGAATGTTTTGAGGGAAGTGCTTGAATTAATATCACATTCACCCTGCTGTTCTTCACTGCCAGGACTTGAACCCTTCTAAGTTGGCACCATTGATTGCTCTCCAATGCCACTACAGCTTTGTTTGATATATTTTGTTCAGCTTTTATAATTATTTTTGGAGGGAGGTTAAGCTAATATAAGCCTCTTCATCAAAACTAGAATATCCTAAAATTTTATTTCTGAAATTTCATCTAGTTCTATAAAATATTGATTAAATCACAAACATAATGAGAAATATCTAAAATAATCTCACATTAGTAGTTTCTTCATAGATTCTAATATAGGAAATAACTTATCTTTATTTAGAGATATTACAAGTAACAATGATTAAAACAGAAAACCAGGTGATTTTCTCTATAGTCTCCCAGACATGATTAAATAGAATCTCTAAATATTTTCTCAAGAATTTTAACAATAAAAACTTTATTAAAACATACATATTTGTTTATTATCCACAAAGTCGAATAGTTTATCTTTTCATGCAAAACTTGACTCTAAAGAAAAGTCTTTAATTTATTGTAAATTATTTTCAAATAAACTTAATATATAGAATAAGATGTTACAACTAGAGGACTTGAGAATCTAATAACTAGAGACCTCTTTTATAAAATAAGAAAATAGTGTTTTTAGGTAGATGTCTATAATCCTATTGCATTGTATATATGGTGGCTATATGCAATAGGATTATATATCAGCACAGAGATTTCTGAGCTATAAATTTCATCCAAAATACATCAAACAAAATTTAAAGGTATCCTAACTTAGATTTCCTCTCTGACTTCAATATCTTTTCTCAATTTTGTCGTCTCTCATTTTACATCTTCATTCAATGATTATTTTTTTCTCTTCTAAGTTTTAAATTTTCTGGTTCAGTGTTTTCATAGCGTAAATGTCTGAGGATATCTACTTCATATTTTATTGTCTTGCATTATTCCTCTGCTTCATGCCTTCTGTTAGGAGGTGGGTAAGAGAGCTAAAAAGTTTCAAGCAGTCTCCATTAGCAAACGACGACAAAATCAAGCACATTTTTGTTCATCAAAAGTTTCTTCTTAGATCAGCCCGTAAGATTTTAGTCCACAGGATGCAAACAAGTTCTTTTGACCATTAGACCACCGTTTTTCCCTAATCTGTTTGATTTGAAACATGCAAAAATTGAGTAGCTATTTTAAGATTAGTTATGCCAAGAAGAATCTCAAATATAGACAGCCAATTTAGAGATTCTGTAACAAAGGCTAGGAGAGAATCTAAAAGGTCCTAGAATTTCTTTTTCTGTCCACAATGACCAGGTTTACTTTGTTTGAACAAATATTTTAATATGACTTAAGTTTGTCATTTTTTTGAATTATATTAGAAAACATCAGATATGCCAAGCAATACAATTTACTTATCACCACCAAACACAAAAAACAAAACGAAATCATAAAAGAAAATCAGAATAACAAGTTAATCAACCAGAGTATGTACTGACTGAATTTTTAACTTTTTCTTCATGGTAATTAAACACCTATGAGTTTTATTAAAAATGAACTCGAGCATCAGCCCCGATGGCCTAATAGTGAAGTTTGGCGCTCTCACCGCTTCGGCAGCCCAGGTTCATTTCCCAGTCATGCAACCACACCACCCATCTGTCAGTAGCCATGCTGTGGTGGTGGCTTACATAGAAGACCTAGAAGGACTTACAACTAGGATATACAACCATGCACTGGGGCTTTGGGGAGGAAAAAAAACAAAATGGGGAAGACTGGCAACAGATGTTAGCTCAGGGTGAATCCTTCCCTCAAAACAAAAAGAACTTGAAAATTTAGTAATAATAAAATGCATAAGTTATGATGCTCTGTAGTTGATAAGCAAACAATTTCTCATTTGACATGAATTATGTGGACTTAATCTGAATCTAAGATCTCTTGCCTCCATTTTTAAGTGTCTCTTTAAGATGTGGTCCTAGGATGAGGCAATTTGTATCCTGTTTTATTGCATATGTATAAATACATATATTTAATTTAAAAACAGCCCCCATGGGATAATATTGTTGTACCATTTGTCTTAGAATGAGTCACCTTCCTTTAGTTAATATTTAACATAAATGCAATTCCAGGAATTCATTTGATCTATTCATTCTAGACATGGAGGAGATTTCAAATGCTAAGTGTCCAGTAAAAGAAGCATCCTTCATTGTTTATGAAATGACTGTTATAATATGTCAAGAATACCCTGGGAGGAGTTATATTTAGTCTTTCAAGTCTATTTCCAATTAATAAAATAAGGTAGCATATTATGTTCTTTATCATTCTCCTGGTAATGATATGGTTAGTGAATTTTGGAAAGAGGGTTGAATTGAAATTAGGAAGCAAATGTGAAATGTGAAATATTGGCCTCAGAGGAGTTTGGATTTTCCTTTATCTCCTTTTTCTCGTGTTAGCTTTGTTAGGACCTACATTTAAAAGGACCTATTCTCACCCATATGCCTAACTTGTCTGTGAGGTAAGTAGAACAGGAAATCTCCTTTCTCCCCCACCCCTACTCTATTTATTGTTTTACAGACAAGAAAATTAGGGCTAATAGAGCGTAAGGGATTTTTCTCAAGAGTGTACAATTAGTGAGTGACAGAAATCACACTCAAACCATATCTTTTACTCTAAATCACATGGTTTTAGAAATCACTATGTCTGAGGAGCAAACAAGCTACAAAAAACATTCTACTTTTCCTGAATAATTCTCCCGTAGTTTTTTCACTCTATTATTTAATAACACATCTTCAAAATCCAAGCTAAAATGTTTAAAATATTGAACATTTTGCTTATAAAAGAACCCTGTCCTCTCTATGTGACATCAAAGCATACAGATTTTCTAATATAAGTTTTGCCCATCATCTGCATGTGACCAGGCAGTCGCATCTCTGGAAATAACCTACAGAATTTTCCCTTTTTGTCATTATATTGCTTACGTGCTGCTACAGTCTGTATAAGTCAGGGTTCTGCTGAAAAACAGAACCAATAGGATGTATAAATTTATACAGAGAGAAATTTATTTTAAGGAATTGACTCAAGATTTTGGGGACTGGTAAGTTTGAAATTTGCAGTGCAGGCTGGAAATTCTGCCAGCAGTCAATACTGCAATCTGGAGTCCAAAGCCAATCTGGAGGTTGAATTCCTTCCATTTTGGGGTCCCTCAGTCTTTTCTCTTAAGACCTTCAACTGATTAGATAAGGCCTACCCACATGATGGAGGGTAACCTTCTTTACTCAAAGTGTACCTATTTAAGTGTTAATCACGTCTAAAAAATACCTTCACAGCAACATCTAGACCAGTATTTGATCAAACAACTGGGCACCATAGGCTAGTCAAGTTGACAGATAAAATTAACTATCACATAGTCAAATGACTCCCATGGTCATTGTAAGCTTGATAAAAGCAGGCCTTGGGCTGGTTTGTTTTTAACAGTCTGTACCCCCAAATTTACACACACAACATCATATGCTACAAATAAATATGTGTTGGTTGATTGAATAGAAGGAGGATAACTAAATATATTGTCATAGAGTATTTTCATTATGCTGTAAAAAATTCATGTGAGGCAAAAAAGATGTATCTTTGAACTTAATTAATATATTTTCAATGCAAAAACTTAAACTACACAAAATTTTGAAATCAAACTTCCAGCTTTGCCATTGTTAGCAATGCAAGTCGCATACATTCCTACACAGAGAGAATATATTTATTCATATATGCATACACACACACACAAACACACACGCACACATGTATCTCCCAACATTCAATTTGTGATCTTCACTCTCAAACCTTTATCCTGAGCTGTTGGCATTCTGCAGTATCTTTCATTCTGATGGTAACCCTGGAAGCAGGTTTACATTGGCTTCCATGAATGGAATTGAAGGAATGATGAAATATGTGTAATATTTATCCCACAACTGTAGTAGGTATTAAGTTCAGGAAGAACAGGAATCAGTTTAAGAAGAATGAGAAAGAAAGGATATTGATCATACGGTATCCATGGGGTCGTGAGAACCAAATAGACGGATTTCACTGAGCCTCTTTTTCCCCATACTTTTTTCTGTTAATTTAAAAGAGTCACAGCTTTTTGCATAAGAATATTCTTAGTTTTGCATTCCCACTTTTTGAGAGAACTGAGGTAATAGGGTTATTTTTCAGACTAATATATGCTTCTCTTATAAGACAGAAATCAAGTGAGCATGCATAAGTATGAGGGTGAATAATACCTCATTCAGCTTAAACGCAAGGAGAAAAATGAGTAATGTTGCTGGGAGATTGATTTTAAACAACACAGAATCAGAAAAGCCAGAGGAGATTCTGCTAAACCAAGAAAGAATAAAAGTTTAACTAATACTTTGCTCTCTGTTAGACAAGAAGCTCTAGAAAAGCATTGTCCAATCGAACTTTCTGCAATGAGGGTCACGTTCTGTATCTATGCTAATATGGTAGTCAATAGCCACACACAGCAATTGAGCACTCAATGTGGCCAGTGAGACCCATAAGCTGGCTTTGAAATAAAAGTAAATGTATTTTTTTCATTTAAATTTAAAGCGACATGTAGCTCATGTACTATATTGGAGGTCTCAGTGCTAGATGAAAATAATTGGAAATAAACACTCATAAAATAGGCATGTACCATGTACGCTGCAATACAGGCCTCAGTGTCCTAACACCTATGCTCAGAAACAAACCTGATATATAATAGGCATTAAATATATTTTTAATATCTGCTAACATTAATTTTATAAAAAAGAAAATTAGAAGCTGTTAAAGGGATTATAATTTAACTGAAAAAATAAACAGAATAAACCTATAAAACTATTTTCATACATTTTCAGTATGTAATATTGTAATGTGAAAGGATATATAAATCGGATGGAATTGCCAACAAACTTTTATTATAGAAGTGCCCATATGGTTAATGTAGTTCAAAGCCCTAATTTCTCATTTAATAGATAAAGAAAGTGAAGTTGTCTGAAGCGAATTTATAAGGAAAACACAGATGGTAATGAGATCATTCATTCATTCAATTAACAAATTGTTCAATGAATAATGAGCCGTTTACAGACAGAGACTCTGAGAAAATGGATGAGGACTAAAATCTCTAAAATACTAGTTTTTTTCTGACAAAGGGTCAACAACGGTAAAAATTAGAAGCTGATTATTCTTTTTAAAAGACCTTATTTCAACTCGGTACTGAAGAAAACTTGAGTTTAATACAGTCAAGTTTGGTGTCATTTCAAGACAGAAGAGTTTCTTTCTGAGTAGGTTGGGTGGTGAAGGAAATAGAAGACTTCATCTTCCCTTGATATGAGCATCTGCCAACACTAAGTGAGTGAAGTTTTATGGATTATACAGTTTATTAAATTTCACCACCCAAAAAATGTCTCCAAGCCTTTACCTATTCAGCGCCCATGTCTACCCAAAGCCCAGACAACCAATGATCTTTTTGCAAGCTCTATAGTTTTTTCTTTTTTCCATGATGTTACATAAATGCAATCACACAGTATATCTTTTATAAATCGTACAATCACAAATGGAATCATTTAGACTGACTTCTTTCACTTAATATGCATGTGAGATGTACAGACATCTTTGCATAGCTTGATATTTCATTCCTCTTTATCTTTGAATAATATCCTGTTGTATGGATGTACCACAGTTTGTTGATCCAATCGTCTTTTATGAACATTTTGGTTCCTTTCCGAGTTTAATGCTACAAACATTCATATGCAGGCTTTTGTGTGGACATAAGTTTTCAGATCAGTTTGATAAATACTTAGGACTGTGATTGTTGGATCATACTGTAAGACTATGCTCAGCTTTGTAAGAAACTGCCAAACTCTCTACTAAAGAGACGCACAATTTTACATCCCCACCAAAAAATGAGTGAGTTGCTATTGTTCAATAGTCTCTTTAGCAATTTGTAGTCATAGTTCTTTGGCCTTTAGCCATTCTAATAGCTATGTCTTGGTATCTCATTGTTATTTTAATTTGCATCTCCCTAATTGCAAATAGTGTTGAGGATCTTTTCTTATGCTTACTTGCCATCTTTGTATCTTCTTTGGTGAAGCATATGCTCACATATTTGCCCATTTTTTAATTTTATTGTTTTTTCTTCTTATTGCTGAGTTTTAAGAACAGTTGGTACAGTTTGGGCACAAGTCTTTTATCAGGTAGATGTTTTGCAAATATTTCCTCCCAGTCTATGGTTTATTTTTTCATTCTGCTGTCTTCTGCAGAGCAGAAGTTTTTAATTTTAATGAAGTTCAATTTATTGATTTTTTTTTCAGGCATTGTGTTTTCTGTGTCATGTTTAAAAATTTATGACCAAACCCAAGGTCCTGTAAATTTTCTAAGTTTTCTCTAGAAGTTTTATGGCTTTGCATTTTATATTTAGATCTAGGATCCATTTTGAGTTGATTTTTGTGAAAGTTTTAAGGTCTGTGTCTAGGTCTTTTTTTGCATATGATTTTCAATTGTACTAGCACCAGATGTTGAAAAGACTATTCTATCTCTGTTGAATTGCCTGTATGCCTTTGTCAAAAATCAGTAAACTATATTTGTATATTTATATTTTGAGGTTCTCTATTCTGTTCCATGCATGCATTTTTCCACCAATAAAATGGTTCTTGATTATAGCAGTTTTATGGTTAGGCTTGAAATTATATACTGTGACTCTTCCAACTTTTTTCTTCTATTCAGTATTCTATTGTCTAGGTCATTTGCATTTCCACATATATTTTATTTATTTATTTATTTTTTTCCAAAGATTGGCACCTGGGCTAACAACTGTTGCCAATCTTTTTTTTTTCTCTGCTTTTATCTCCCCAAACCCCACCCTGTACACAGTTGTATATCTTAGTTGCACGTCCTTCTAGTTGTGGGATGTGGGACGCTGCCTCATCGTGGCCTGACAAGCAATGCCATGTCCTCGCCCAGGATCCGAACCCTGGGCCGCTGCAGTGGAGCGCGCGAACTTAACCACTCAGCCACGGAGCCAGCCCCTCCACATATATTTTAGAATATGTTGTCAATATCTGCAAAACGGTTTACTGAGATTTTGATTGGAATTGCACTGATTCTATTCGTTGATTTGGGAAATTGATGTTTTGACAACACTGAATCTTGCAATATACGAACATAGAATGTCTCTCCATTTATTTATATCTTTTTTGATTTATTACAGATTCTGTACATATTTTGTTAGAATGGTAGCTAAGTATTTTATTTTATTTTATTGATGATATTGTGAATGATACATAGCTTTTGATTTCAAAGTCAACTTGTTTATTCCTGGTAAACAGGAAAGCAATTGGCTTTTGTAGATTAATCTTCTATCCTCTAACCTTGATAAATCATTGTTTCCTGGAGTATTCCTGTAGAACCTTTGGGATTTTCTACATAGACAATTATGTTATCAGTTACTAAAGACAGTTTTATTTCTTATTTTTCCAATATTTTTACCTCTTATTTGTTTTTCTTGTCTTATTTTACTAGTTAGGATTCTAGTACAATACCAAATAAGAGTCGTAAGAAGAGATGTCGGTGCCTTTTTCCCTGTCTTAGATTGAAAACGCCTAGTCTTTCACCATTAAGAATGATGTTACCTGTAGTTATTTTGTAGATATTCTTTATGAAGTTGAGAAAGTCCTTATCTATTTTTAGTTTGTGTATCATTTTTGTCATGACCAGGTAGTATATTTTGTCATATTTTTTTCCTGTATCAATTGGTATGATCCTATGATTTTTCTTCTTTAGCTTATTGATATGGTGGATTACATTACTTGATTTGAATGTTGAACCAGCCTTGCATATCCAGAATAAGTTACACTTGTTTGGGGTGTATAATTCTTTTTTTACATTGTTAGATTCAATTTACTAATATTTTTGAAGATTTTGCATCTATGTTCATGAGGGATACTGATTATAGTTTTCTTTTCTTGGAATATCTTTATCTGGTTTTGGTATTAGAGTCACACTGGCCTCATAGAATGAGTTAAAAAGTATTTCCCCTGCTTCTATTTTCTGGAACACATTGTGGAAGATTCGTATTATTTTTTCCATAAATGTTTGGCAGAATTTACAAGTGAAACTATCTGGGTCTGTTGCTTTCTTTTATGAAACGATATTAATTATTGATTCAATTTGTTAAATATGTATAGGGATTCTTCTTGTGTGAGTTTTGGTACTTTGTCTTTAAAGGAATTGGTCTATTTCATGTAAGATATTAAATTTTGGACACAGTTGTTCATAGTATACTTCTATTCTCCTTTTAACATCCATGAGTTTAGTAGTAATGAATCCTCTTTCATTTTAGTTATTTGCGTCTTCACTCTTCTGGGTTAGCCTGCCTAGAGGCTGATCAACTCTAGCAATCTTTTCAACAAAACATCTTTTGATTTCTTTATATTCCCAATTGTTTCCTGTTTTCAGTTTCACTGATTTCTCCTAAAATTTTTATTATTTTTTTTTTCTGCTTGCTTTAGGCTTAATTTGCTTTTCTTCTTTAGGAAGGATTTAAAAAAAGATAATAGGTTTGGTGTGCTAAAATTATTGTGGGGAATAAAGATTTTTTATATTGATGATGGAAGAATTTATTTTCTCTCTTGATGGAAATTGTGTGATTTTTAAACTATTGTATTTCCAATTTTTCCAAGATTCATATTTGACAATTTTTATTGATGTTGAATTCTTTTGACCACACATCTTCTTTCTAGCACCTATAAAGCATTCTACACCATTCTTCAAGAAGTTAAATTAATATTTTAATTCCCTTTGAATATGTAGTATTAAATAAATAATTCCAATCATTTCTTGACTGATCTACCTTTGATCTCTGCCTTATTATTCAACTCCATCTTCAAAATTACAGCCAAAAGTTATGTCTACAATGAATTTTTGATTGTGGAATGTCTTGCTAAAATGCTCTGGTCTCTGCCACACAGAGATTAATATCAAGTATCTTGATATGGTATTTATGGTATTAATTGATATGATATTTATCATTTCTTTTTAATATGTACTACTATTTCAGAGGTACCTTCTCCTGTTTTGCACCATATACTGTTCAGCTACGATGAACGAATCACTATTTGCAAACTTGATCATTTACTCTTCTGTGACATTTCACATGTTAGCTCTGAGATACAGAAATCTCTTCTACCCTCTGCTTGTCAGGCATCACTGAAGAATCCTCAAATGTTCCATAATTTATGAAGCATTCCCTAATCATGTTCTTCTCTGAATGGGACAGGTGATCCTTTTTCCTGATATCCAAAATACTTAAACATGTTTACTTCATAGGAGGCAAACCTTTCTTTTGTTTCTCCCTCCTGAGATCATAAGTTCATTTTTAAAGTATGGGGACATTGTGGTTAGTAATTTTTGGTATGTATAATCATGTGTACTTGGAGTGTAATATTCCATACATGCCCCGAGTCTCGTTCTTTCAACATTGAAATTACCAAAGTTTAGAAAGGCCTAATACAAATGATTACACCTTTTTATTACCTGGGATATATTCAGAAGATCCAGAAAGGTTCTACTTTTACTTAATCTCTCTAACTTCCTGATCAAGGTGAACAAAAAATCTATTGCAAGTCACAAAACTATCCTTCAAGAAGTTCAAATTATACAGAAAGAGGAAGTACATTGACTTAATTGCACACTAAGTTGGAAATTACCACTATAGATTCCCTGAGATAGGATACAGGGAAGAGAAGTAAACATGAGGACTCTGGCAAATATGTTTGGGTACCAGTCATGAAGGGTTGCTAGGTGATAAATGAAAAGTGAGTCAGGGAAAGACAAGTCTACATGGTAATTTCATTGTCATGTCAGAAAAATCCAGAATGAGAAAAAAGAAAGAATATAAGTTATGTTTTTCTTAACAAATTCTAATTCTTTTTTTTTTTAAGTACACATTTGGGAATAAAAGAAGAGAGAAAAACTGAACTGAAATCATCAACATTCTCCTATCAAAGTATAAGGAAAATATTCAAAGCATTTAGTTCTTTTTTGCAATAACGTAGTAACTCTTTTATTCAAATGAGTTCTACACTTGACAATACAGCTCCTATCTTATAAAGCAAATGCAGAATTAGTGTGGTCATTTGTACCTCATTAGTCACTAATGCTTGTCCTTTAAATTAAAAGCCATATAATTACTGTTGCCATTTAATGAAGTCACATAATATGTTAGTCTTTCAATTAACACGCTTTCTGGTAAAATCACCAGGGGTTCAACATAAGGTATTCTGTCTCATTTATCTGTGAGAACACATGGCTGTTAAAGGGACAACTGTGGAGGTATGTAGCTCAATGACCCTCTGTGTGGTCAATGAATTATTCATTGAAGTGGAAAAGATTAGTTTAAATGGATATTAAATCCCATGGAAGAGAGTAAGTTTTGCAAAATACTTCAAAGATAAAATAAGACTTCCTATCACAACACTGGCAATGCCTGATTTACCAACTGGGCTATGAGATAAGAGTTGTCTCCATTAATCCAAGAGCCCACTGCAATGTAATTTGTGAAAGAAAAAAATTTCTTTCTATTTTGCATATCTGTAGATACTCCTATCTAAACTGAGTTTCCTACACTTAGCACATACACCACATATTCTACAGATATTAATAAAAGATCCGTTCTCCATTCCTTTATTTTTTGTTACACTATCATCCTTCAAAACATTGGTCACCCGAGGCCTTCATGATAAAGTCTTCCCCATGAATATAATTAGACTTTCCTCTCTTGTATATTTGTTTTGCTTGTCTTAACGCACGAAACATTGGAAGGGATAAATGATTTCATCTATATTTTCTGCCATTTCCATGCTTATCATGTAAAACATCATTTCTTTCTCTTGTCTGCTCTTTGTGTCCATTCACTAAGGTACTGCTCAATATATGAAGTTTTATCTAATCATTCAAGTCTGGTTGGAGGCAGTGTGGTCTAAAGAAAACACATGTTTTGAAACAAAAGACCAGATTGAAAAATTCATCTCTATACCTACTTAATTCAGGAATCATAGCTTCCCTAGATTTTCCTATCTATCTATCATCAGATATCTATCTAGCTATACATATATCTAATCACTAGAATAGGCCTATGACCATTCAATATTTCA
The DNA here is from genome assembly GCF_037783145.1 of Equus przewalskii. NCBI lineage: Eukaryota > Metazoa > Chordata > Mammalia > Perissodactyla > Equidae > Equus > Equus przewalskii. The sequence continues at coordinate 20,564,880 of NC_091844.1, forward strand.
ATTTTCCCTTAGAATCCCAACTCTTTCTGTGTGGAAATTAGGCTGAGGAAGCTGCTCATCCCCGAAAATGATAATTTTCCAGTGTTCCAGTGATTTCAGATGTTCTTCATCTCCAAGGAGAAGAATGGAAAAGCAAGGACTTCTCGGAAGGTAAAGTCAGATAAATTACTGGGAAGTCCCTTTCAAAGAACAGAAATTTGGCCTAATCAAGGAAATTTCTTACCCCCAAGGCAGGGTAGACTCATAAACTGCCCATCAGAATTTAAGAATTACCGAAAAGCAATTACCAATTTCTGTCTCCTATTCCCTTTCTTTTGTATGAAGGTGTTTGTTGGAGTCACCTGTGCCTATATTACCAATATATATTATATATTTAGAATGCAGGTTGATTATCTTTTAAGAGTCTAGGTTTCTGGATCAAAAGCAGCCACATTTAAAATTCACATGAAGACTATATCATGTCTACAGTGAATGGGATATTTATTTGCTTCTCTGAGGAAAAGATAAGTGCATTTGTTAATAATGATAGACTTGTGTGATTTTTAAACTTTTCTGACTCTTTGAGTTAGTATGTAGTCACGTGATTCAACTGGGTTGATAAAATATAAACAGATGTACTAAGTGTTACTTTCATGCAAATGCTTTAAGAGTTGGTGCGCTATTTGTCTCTCACTCTGGTTCTTGCATTCTTTCTCATTTTCTACTGCTGTGGTGATTATGGAAGCACATGTCAAGAGGAGACTTTACTAGGCTGGATTCTTGATGGAGTGGAATGAACAGAGCAAGATGGCCAACCGTTGTTCAATTTGTAATTTGAGTGAGAAATAAATCCTGTAGTATTATGACACTGAGATTTGGGTGTCATTAACAGCATAACTTGGTTTATCCAGACTACCACATATACTTTTGCAACCTGACCCTACCTATTGCCCATGCTGGTTTTCTTTTCCCTTTAGTACTCTACAACTTTCTAATACATAAAGCATTTTCTTAGTAAAGTTTGCTTGTTTCCCATTCTCCCTCCAACAGCAAGAAGAAAATTGAACCAGAGGGCTACACAGACATGTAGGGAAATATATAAAATATACTAGGGAATCTATGTAACTATTGACTGTAAAATAAATTTATATTTTCATTTATTTTTCATTTTTTTACTCCAAAGAAGGTAAAAGTAAACTTCAAGGTCAGTGCTGTCCAATATGCAAGTCACTAGACACATGTGGCTATTTCAATTTAAGTTAATTATAAAGAAATTTCGATTAGAAATTTATTTCCTCAGTCACGCTCCCCACATTTCAAGCACTCAATAGCCACATGAAGTTAATCAGTGGCTACGGTATCAACCAGTGAAGATATAGAATATTTCCATTATCATAGGCCATCCTATTGGACAGCACTGTTCTTGACAGCAATAACAAAGTGGAGAGAATGCTTAGTTGGGAGTTTAGCATATTGGGGGTGGGGTGTTATAAGAATTACAGACAGTAGGTTTATAAGAAAGAATATATATTTAATGTAAAAATTGAGTGCTGACTACCAAAAAAACAGAAGTAACTTCCAAAGTGACAGTTTTGTTAAAAATTAGAAACTTCAGAGACATAGAATAGTGCAGTGCTTAAGACTATGGACTCTGTAGCCATACTCTCTGGCTACTAGCTCAATGACCTTTGGAAATTACTTTACCTCTCTATGCCTTAGCTTCTTCATTTCTAAAACTGGGCTATATCATAGGTTCATGTGAAGATTAAATGAATCATTATATGCAAAACTCTTACAACTGAGGGCATCTTCGTATCTGAAGAAGGAGGCAAGTTGTGGACAACATTGAAACTACATTACTGGATTCTTGATAGCACTAAAGGGGGCATTCACTGTGGCTTTGTTCAAAGCAACCTTCCTACAATGTGTGACTGAGAGTGAGCTGGTGTGAGCTGCATCCCCAAATGAAGCAGAGGCCACTGTGTTTATGAAATCAGTGGATAACTAGGCACTTTGGGGACGTCTAACTGAAGAAGAAAGGAGATTCGGTGTGCACTGTCCAGTATTCCTCATGGGAAGATGGAAAACAGAGACATATTAAGAACTTTGTTCAATCCTTAGAAAGTTTCCCGAACTATTATAAACATGCAATAGAAATTAACTCATCTTTTTTATTTTTTGGTGAGGAAGATTGTCCCTGAGCAAACATCTATTGCTAATGTTCCTCTTTTTGCTTGAGGAAGTTGTCCCTGAGCTAACATCTGTGCCAGTCTTCCTCTATTTTGTATGTGGGATGCCAGCACAGCATAGCTTGATGAGCAGCGTCTAGGTCCACACCCGGGATCCGGACATGCAAACCGGGCCACTGAAGCCGAGTGTGCACTCTTAACCACTACATCACCTGGCCAGCCCCAAACCCATCTTTTGAATCAGTTAAATTATTTATACGAATGTATTGTAAGATTTTAAAATGATTATCTCATTCCTCTGGTAAATAGTCATGTGAAAATTTTTATTTCAAATGCATTGCAGTAAACAAATAAGAGTATTTCAAGTGGGCCTCAGAGTCAAAGCCAGACAGAATAGAATCCTAGAGGTTAAGGGAAATATGCTCTATTATATAGCTTTTATTTCTGTTATCAGAGGGATCACATAATCTGTAGAAACTTCATCATTCCTAGAGATACACTCATACAGGAATTCACTTTGTAGGTTATTATATATAGGACACACACTTAAAAATAGGCACTGCTATTAAAACTAAAATTTAGATTTGAAAGAAATTGTGTCTTCATGTAGAAATCCTTATTTTTGTCTGTTCTACATAGGGGGTCAAAGAAAACTAGTTAGTAGTAAGATAAAATCACAACAGGAAATGTTGAATAGAGGCTAAACTCCTCTTGAGGAGTAGTAGATGGCCTGAGGAAGTATTACCTTATTTATTGTCTCCTTCTACGGAACACTCGGACATGAAGGCACACAGAATCAGTGATAATCACCTCTGCTTCCCAAATATTTGGTTTACAAAGCACAGTCATGAATAGCAAATACACCCAACAATATATGTTTATGTTATATACTTCTTTCAAAGATCTTTTGGTAATGTGTCCCTAGTATGTAGGAATCAATACTTTCAAATTGTGCATTTGTAAACCTGGGCCGATACTAAAACTTTATACTTTCAGAAATTCCCAACTGAATGGGTTTTGGAATAGAATTACTGAATTTTATCACCCAGAAGCTACTGAAGAAAGCTTACAGTTACTACAGAGAAAATATGAAATGCTTGCAACTTCTGGATATTCTGAACTCCATCTTTCCTCTCTCTGGCTGGCCATGTAATACAAAAGGAAGGCTAAACATCTATCAAGAATGATTCACAACATACACACATATATACACACACCAAAAAAATAAGAAAGAAACCCAAAACACAAGAAAACCTACTCTACTTTCTGTACAGAAAAAAGCTGCTGGTTTTATTATTCAAATAACTTATCTACATAATACAATTGCTAATAGTGGTCCATCGCTGTTACATTCCACTGATATGGACATAAGTGTGAAATAAATAACATTGTCAGTAAAACATGTAAACGTGTTTTATGGCTTAAAGTGATTAGCGACATTTCGTATCCATGCTGTAACAGTTTCTGGAAAATGAGAGAGAGGCATAAGGATGGGGATATTGACACCATTAAATGATCTCAAGGTCTAACATTCTGATAATTGCCTTTGTAGTGTTAATTAATTCTCAATAAAAATATATTTAATTTGATGTTTAGATAGGAGCTCATCTCTGAGCTTCTTCTGGGGAACAGCCTGGTTAAGGTGTAATTCTCTCTGTGTAAATATTGCTACAGCCCTGAGCACCCTAGACATTTAATGATTTTTATGATTATGATGATGAAAATGATGTAGCAGATCATAGAAAGCAAATGTTCAAAATGCAAGAAAAGCTCTATATACAATTGCACGTATCCAGATGACATAGTATGTTTATATTTTTGTATTTGTGGAATCAAACATTCTACCAATGATCTAGCTTTCCATTTCTACCAGATATTTCATATTATATATCACTCATTGAAAGAAAAAAATCACAAATGTAATGTGCTTCTAGGAAGAGAAGAATAAAATATAAGAGGCAAAGATTATATTTTGAAAGACCACATATTAAGGGCAAATGTAGTAAATAATGAGAAGTTTTAGAGAGAATGTTGGTGTAATTTCTTTTTTCCAAATACCTGTAAAAATAAAGCACAAGTATATAGCAAACTAAGAAATCAAATAAAACAACAAAAAGTTGTATAAGAAAAAGTAGACTTAGTATTAGATTCAACTGAATAACATTTACATAGTTATAGTCATACGAATTGATTATAAATTATTCAGAAATTGTTATCTCCATAAGAATTTTGAAAGAATGTTCGTATTTGGGGGAAGAAGGATCAATTTCAAGGGCTAAGTACTTGAATCGATAAAGTATGAAATAGCAGTGCATTGTTTGTAAATCTTGAAGTACACACCATAAACAGTCAAAAGTATTCAAAGTTGTACATCAGGATTTAGCTGCCAATTTAGCTGCTGCCACTTCTCCTGCCTTCAATTTTTCTTTGTCCTATCATTCCAACATAAGAATATAATCATATCCACGCTGTCAATTGTAACTAGATTTGAAAGGAACAGGAAATTCCTATTTTATTTATGCGCTTTTTACTCATCGTTTTAAAACAATGTGCAAATATTCTTCAAAATACTTCAAAAAGTATAGACAAAAAACAGCTTAAATTAAAAAAAAACAATTTGAGTGTGGTAAACAGTTTAAAAACAGCAGAACGGAAAACAATGAATGAAAAGACTCTTCTTTTTAATAAAAGTGAGAGTTCTTTTAGTTTTATCAAAAATGAGTTTGTGTGTGATTTTGGAAAAAAAACTGTCAGTGAAAAGAACAGGGAGATGAGTTAAGCCAAACTGCAGAGTTAGGGGTGAAGAGCATTGACTGATGTTAACCATCAATCTCTTTAATGTCTAGTGGGACAGAGAAGGAAGAGAACTACCTGAAGGAGCCAAGTCTGTGAAAAGATGAGAATGGACAGCATAGTTGTAATAGCTGATTGATCAATAACAGGATGATGGGTGGATGCCACTCACTTGGCAAAATGGAAGCAACAGCAACATGATGGAAGTAAGGTTGTAGGTGGAATGGCGGGTTGTTGTGTAAGAATCAGGCTAATACGTCTATTGCTTTTCTGGGACGTATCATTTGCAGCTGTTTTCTGAGAATAAGGGAAGAACAAGAATTTTTCTTTCTGTACAATAATCTATCATATATTTCATAAGTATATAATAAGCATGACTATTATTAAATGTATTTCTCTATTATAATGATACGTAATTAGAGGTTAACATCCTTGATCAAAAGTCATAGATATACTTGGCCAATGTTTGAAGATTTCACTTTTTTTTCCCCCACATTCCTCCTCCACCAAATGCTTGAATCTGTATATATGAACTTTAATTTTAACCTTTTGTGGTATAAGCTCTTTTGAGAAGAGGATTTAAGTTACAGAGCCTCTCCCTAAGTACATGTACACATGTGCATGACTAAGATATACAGTTGCAGGTAGCATTTGCTGGATCCCGAAACATGAATTCACATTTGTAAAATTTCTAATCAGAAACATCCATTATCCCTTCTGATCGTATGTTCTGCCTGGCCCTCTGCCTATTCGCTCTAATTCTGCATTCAGCTGAACACAACTAACAAAATCGTGCTTAATACAGAACTTCATGAGAAGGGAAGAATTTAGGTTATAGAATGGGGTTTTAAGTTCTCAATCACTAACCACTAACTCAAAGTAAGAACTGACATGAACATAAAAACTCTCCCCTTCACCCCTTCCCCAACCTATTGCTAACTCTTCACCACTTGTAAACACTTACACTGCTGAGTATAAATACATTTCTCCCCAAGAAACCTGAGATTTGGAACTGCTGCTGTCTTCCAAAATATATTTCTACAAAGGGAATGGATTTGGGGCAAAGCTAAATCCTTTCTGAGGAACTGTATTTTGTCACATGCAATGATTTAGTCTGTCAGGGAAATAGATTCTATGAAGTACTGAAAGCCCCTTTGGCAAGAAAATTCATTTAGTCAAAAACCTTAATCTATCCTGGCGACAAAATTCTCTCTTTAGTTTATTGCTTAAAAATTGAGTTTTATAACTTCCACGCACTTTTGCAAAAAAAGTCTGTCATTTTATGATGATCTTATGGTGATCCTAGGTCACATAAAAAGAAATTGATCGCTATGTAGGAATGAAATTTTGTGTATTAAAAATGGATGGTTAGTTTTGACGCAAATATGTATTTTTCTCCAAAATATGTGACCACTTTAATTTATTCCTCATGAAGTTTTCTTTAAGTCTGCAGATCTCAAAACAACCACAATATCCTTTAATGACATAGTCGACATTAAAATTTCTCATGATAAACCAAGTTTTCTAATTCTCTTTTAAAAAAACTAAAGTTCTTCATCAAAGTCACTTTTGTCCCCTATGTCACGGTATTTTTTACCCACAGTGTAACTTTCAAATGTCTTGGGCTGGTATTGTAAATCAGGTATAACATGTGAACCCTTTTGGGATTCTTAACAGATGTTTAATAGGATAGGATCTTAATAGGATTCTCTACCCATCTCCAAAATGATTTTGCAAGCTTATCGCTCTTAACTTGGACATTAAAATATATTTTAGTACAATTGTTTTCCTTCATAATCCTATGTATTTTATTTGAAACATTTTAAGACATTATTCAGAGTCCACAGGTTTTATCAGACTTCTAGAAGCGTCTATGAAAGAAAAAATGGTGAAGAACCCCTGCCAGAGAATCTCTTTTTTACAAGTTAGCTTATGAAATGGCTGCTGTGCATGCCCTTATGTGGAGATCAAAGTCATTCACACGTTGCATTGGATTCATTTTTTCTCGAGCCCAGTCAAGACCATTTATGTGTGATGTTATAAATATTTTATTTCCTTTAAGATTTGCAGCAATGAGCCCCTCTTCAGTATTTAAGAAGTATTTAAGTATTAAGAAGTATTTCAGTATTTAAGAAGATTCAGTAATAATCTTCAGTATTAGTCTCCTAGCTACATAATGCCACTAAATCATTTTCTCCTGCAGCTATGTGTGGTCACTAAGGAAGAGCTGGAGGTAAGTTCCATGGCACTATGCCATCAAAGCTTCCAAAAGCCTAATGGCACCCTCCCTTTGAAGGTATGCCAGCTCAGTTAAGGGAGTTGCGAGATACCAGAAAAATACCAACGCTCCAGTCACTCTTCCTGATGCCAAAGAAATTTCCTATGCTAGAGATAACTCATCTACCTTTTGTAGACAGGCTGGTATTAGGACAGATCAAGCATCAAGTTTTCAAAAGGGTCAATATGTTTACAATTGCTTATTTGATGGAAGCAAAGAAAACAGTGGTAAATTTTTAGTCTTGTGGCCCACTGTTTAATAATTGCTTGGACCCCAAAGCCAAGGTAAAACCCCATGTTGGTTGACCCTAACTGCCATGAGGAGTCGACCATTATTCTCTGCAGACTCTGCTGGGGCTAGGCTCCATGGCATGCTCTTCTATGAATTGTTGGATTCTTACCTAAGAGCTGAAATAAAACATTTACAACACCAGTTTGGGAAAATGATCAGAAACTTTGTTCAAGATGAACCGATAGAGCCATTTACTCAACTGCCCCCTTCTACTTTTTTTTAACTCCAGACCGAGACTTCCAGATGACACTGGAACCATCCAAGGTCATAGGTCTATGTATACAAAGTCCATCACACAGGATTAGTTCACGTACTACTTCTGTATCCTGGGCCTTGACCTGGTAACATAGGCCTGACCTCTATCACTTAGCAAACTACTGAGGGACCATGCACTTCCATGACATTGATCTAATATCATGCTTAGCAATTTTCCCTTTGGGACAATCCATACTTGTCATCTATCTGGGGCTATGAGGTAAAGAGTTTCACTGACAGTAAAGTATGATCTATCCTCCAGCATCTATTTTTCTACCAAGCTGTGTAAATACACGAACTTTAAAAGAATATTTACCTTAATATTAAAAAAGAAATCCCTACATGAGAGGTTCTCAATTTTGTGCTCAAAGACAAAAAAATGCACAATTGAGATTCTGTCGGAACTAACAACCTGATTACCACTGTGCCTCAGTTTCCTTTGTAAAGTGGGATACAAAGTGGGATTCCTTTATAGTAGCACCTATTCTGCAGGGTTGTTCTGGGCATTAAATAAATATTTTTAATGTTCTTGGAGGAGTGCCTGAAACATAGCAAGTGCTTTATAATTGTTGGTTTTGTTGTTTCTAAATTATTGTTGCTCTTATCATTATTTGTTATTATTTATCCCCACTGATATGGGACATCTGGGACCAAGATCATAGATTCTGGATGTTATTAAATTAGCTCTCCAAAACATTACAACCTTGTCAATATCAGAGAATATGGCCTTCTAGTCAGGCCACTGCTAGCATGACTGCCACCATGTAACCTGTGACTTAGGCAATGTCCTGGCTATCAACCAACTTTGATTATGAACACCTTGTGTGGCACTTTAGACACTTCATACAGCCTATTGACTGTCACTGTGATCTAGGTACCTCCCAAACAAACCTTTTATAATTCTCAGTTTTGGGAAAAGCTTGAACACATCCTGTAGCATTCCGGCCATGATAATAAACTCAGAAAAGATAACAGAAGAGTCAAGGAAGAGATATTTAATCAAGGGAATATGCACTCGTTTTTAATTGATGGAATATGATATTTCCTGTTCTTTAACCATCATTATTGGTGTGTCCAGAAAACCCTTGGTTTACGTTCGTGCTTTTTTAATTAACTCTGGGATTTTTAGTCTTTGAACAATTGTAATTGTTTTGTTTAAATTTATAACTGTCTATTTCATTTTTCATGTTCTCTCAGTCCTACATAAATCCTGTATTTTCTGTCCTTGTAAGATAGTCAGTGTTTGGTTAGAATTTTTCCATGTCCATTAATTTGGAAGGCGTTTTTCCTTTGTTCCAGACACTGAAGTTTAGAGCTTCATATGATATACCTAAATCTGTGTATTTACCTTTACACAGCTCATTTATGAGTCTGGTGACATATTTTAAAACTTTAATATACTATAAATGTATCTTTTAAACTAGTCGACTTCAATAATGTAATACCATATTTGGGCACAACATATGAAAAGAGACATTACTGAATGCCTACATATCCATATTTTACATCCACTCTCAGCATTATTTTTGTTAATCCATTTATTCTGGGATTTTGGCTTTGGTCTGTTATTGTCAAAGTATACTTTTACTTTTTTAATCAGATATCATATTATGTTGCTGTAATAACTATACCAATTATTTTATAATTTTTAACCAAAATCTCACAAATCAATATCATTATTTAAACTGGTCTACCCCTAGCCATATTAAAGGTACTATGTTATTTCATACAAAAGCTTCACAATTTATTGATTCTTTTGTCTGTTCCATTTTTCTTTATCTAGACTCTCCATGGTTGCAGTATGAGTGATAAATTCCACAATTTCATGCACAGCTGGTACAGTATAACTGTTAACTTCATGAAAAACAACAATTTGGTAAGATATATCTTGGGACTGGAACTCTTGAAAGATACTCTTTCCTGTCAAATAATGGTGTAAAAGACACATCAAAAACTATTCTGATTTTCTCTCCTTTTTAGTGAACCATTTTCTTATAAGTGCTTATTCATTTAATTAGAAAGAATATATGTCCATTCCAATTGTTGCTGGTTAATTTTCCTAGGAAGAAAAGAAATTATATTTGTTTAGGCTGCAAATACACATATTCTTGTGTTTGAGAATAATTTCTGTATGTATGTATATATGTATATACATATATTTATTTTTTCCCACAAGTGATTATTATTCTTCATCAAATATCAGAAACTTTGATACGAAAGATCTTCATTGCTGTCCTCTGGAGTTATCACTTTTTACTATCAATAATCTTCCTAGTGATTTACTTATCTATCTTTCCATTTATGACGATGTTTTTGGTGTCAAGCCTAAGAAATCTCTATTCAGCTATAGATCCTGAAGATTCTTGTTTTTTCTAAAAGTTGTATAGTGTTACATTTTACAGTTAAATTCATGATCTATTTTGAATTAATTTTTATATAATATATGAGGCTTTCATCTCAATTCATTTTTTTTGCTTACAGATGTACAATAATTCCAGCCTCATTTGATGAAAAATCTATCCTTTTTCCATTTAATTGCTTTTTTATCTTTATTAAAAATAAATTGGGCATATTTTGGGGGGTCTACTTCTGGGTGACTTATTCCCTCCATTGACTTACATGTCTATCCTTAGTCCAAAACCACACAGTCTTAAGAGTAATTAGGTATTAAGTACTGAAGAGTATTATACTGTACTGTAGCTACACAGTAAATCTTGAAATTGGTGGATGATTACTTGCACTTTTTTCTTCTATTTCAAAATTGTTTTAGTTATTCTAATCTTTTTTGCATTTTCATATAAATCTTAGAGTATGCTTGTCCATTTCTACAAAAAAAAAAATCTCACTGGGATTGATAGGAATTGCATTAAATCTGGAAATCAATTTGGTTATAATTAGCATCTTTATTGTGCTGAGTCTTCCAATCCATGAAGATAGGCTATCTATTGATTTATTAACACCTATTTTGTTTCATCAGCATTTTGTAGATTTCAGCATTCAAGTCTTGTACTTGTTTTATTAGATATACACCTATGTATTTCATTTTTTAAAGTATTTATAAGGGTTATCATATTTTCAAGTTTAGTTTTTGCAAATTCATTGCCAGTATGTGGAAATGAAATTGACTCTTGTGTACTGATCTTGTGTTTTGTGACCTTAGTGAAATCATTTATTATTTCCAGCTGGTGTTTCTTGTTGTTGTTAGAGTTTCATTGGGATTTGCTACATTGACTACCATATCATCAGCAAATTATAATTAGTTTATTACTTTCCAATCTATATGCCTTTATAATTTTTTTCTTTTCTGCTTGCAGTGACTAGAACTTCCAGTTCTATGTTGAATATCAGCAAGTAAAGCAAACATCGTTGCCTTGCTATTAATCTTAAAGAAAACATATTTAGTTGTTCACCAATAATTATGGTGTTACCTGTAGGTATTTATAAATATTCTCTTTCAAGTTGAGGAAGTTCTTCTCTTTTTTATTTTCCTTGGAGTTTTTTCACAAATGGGTGTTGAATTTTGTCAAATGATTCTTCTCCATCGATTGATTTTAATATATGATTTTACTGTATTACATTGTTGATATGGTGGATAGTGTTGATTAATTTTCAAATACTGAATGATGGAATAAACTCTCCTTGGTCATGGCACATAATTATTTCTATATATTGCTGAATTCTACTTAAGTAAATACTATATTAAGATTTTTATATCTATATTCTTGAAATAGATTGGTTTGTAGTTCTTTTCTTTTTATCCTATTTTTGTCTGATTTGAATATCAGGTAAATGAGATGAGGAGTGTTCCCTCCCCTTCTAGTATCTGGTAGAGATTGTGAAGACTTGGTATTAATTCTTTATTAAACACATGGTAGAATTCTCCAGTAAAACCATTTAGGCCTTGAGATTTCATTTTTGTGATACTTTTTTATTCCAAAGTCTACTTTATCTGATATTAATATATAGGCATATGGTGTTTTATTGTGGTTTCCCTTATTGTGTTTTGCAGATATTGCGTTTTTTACAAATCAAAAGCTTGTGGCAACCTTGCATTGAGCAAATCTATCAGTGCCATTTATCCAACAGCATTTACTCACTTTGTGTCTCTGTGTCACAGTTTGGTAATTCTCACAATGTTTCAAAGTTGTTGATTATTATTATTTTTTTTATCATGATCTGTGGTCAGTGGTCTTTGATTGTTACTATTATAATTGTTTCTGGGTGCCACAAACTGCACACATATAAGAAGGCAAATTTAACTGATAAATGTTGTGTGTGTTTTGACTGCTCCACCAATCAAGCCATTCCCCCATCTCTCTCCCTCTCTTCATGTCTCCCTATTCCCTCAGACACAACAATATTGAAATTAGGCCAAATAATAATTGCACAATGGCATCTAACTGTTCAAGGAAAAGGAAGAATCACATCTCTCACTTTAAATCAAAAGCTAGAAATGATAAGCTCAGTGAGAAAGGCATGTTGAAAGGCAAGATAGGCCAAAAGTTAGGCCTCTTGCACCAAACAGTTAGCCGAGTTGTGAATGAAAGGCAAAGTTCTTGGGGCCAGCCCCAGGGCCGAGTGGTTCAGTTCACGCGCTCTGCTTTGGCAGCCCAGGGTTTCACCGGTCCAGATCCTGGGCATGGACATGGCACCGTTCACCAGGCCACGCTGAGGCAGCATCCCACGTGCAACAACTAGAAGGACCCACAACCGAAATATACAACTATATACTGGGGTGATCTGGGGAGTAAAAAAGCAGAAAAAAAAAAGTTTGGCAACAGTTGTTAGCTCAGGTGCCAATCTTAAAAAAAAAAATGTTCTTGAAGTAAATTAAAAGTGCTACTCCCATGAATACATGAATGATAAGAAAGTGAAGCAGCCTTATTGCTGATATGAAGTAGGTTTTTGTGGTCTCAATAGAAGATCAAACCAGCCACAATATTCCCTTAAGCCAAAGCCTAATCCAGAGTAAGGCCTTAACTTTCATCATTTCTATGAAGGCTGACAGAGGTGAGGAAGCTGAAGAAGAAAGGTTTGAAGCTAGCAGAGGTTCATTCAGGAGGTTTAAGAAAAGAAGCCATCTCCATAACATAAAAGTTCAAGGAGAAGAAGCAAGTGCTCATATAGAAGCTGCCACAAGTTATGCAGGAGATCTAGCTACGATCATTAATGAAGGTGGCTACACTAAATGACAGATTTTCAATGTAGATGAAACAGCCTTAGCTTGGAAGAAGATGCCATCTAGGACTTTCATAGCTAGAGAGGATAACTCAACGCCTGGCTTCAAAGCTTCAAAGGACAGGCTGACTCTCTTGTTAGGGGCTAATACAGCTGGTGACTTTAAGTTGGAGCCAATGCCCATTTACCATTCCAAAAATCCTAGGGATCTTAGGAATTACGCTAAATCTACTCTGCCTTTGCTCTACAAATGGAACAACAAAGCCTGGATGACAGCACATCTGTTTGCAAGATGCTTTACTGAATATTTGAAGCCCACCGTTGAGACCTGCTGCTCAGAAAAAAAGATTCCTTTCAAAATATTACTGCTCATTGACAATGCACCCGATCACCCAAGAGCTCTGATGGAAGCATACAACAAGATTAATGTTGTTTTCATGCCTGCTAACACAGCATCCATTCTGCAGCCTATGGATTAAGGAGTAATTTTGACTCTCAAGTCTTATTATTTAAGAAATACATTTTGTAAGGTTAGAGCTGCCATAGGTAGTGATTCCTCTGATGGATCTGGGTAAAGTAAATTGAAAACTTCTGGAAAGGATTCAACATTCTGGATGTCTTTAAGAACATTTGTGATTCGTGGGAAGAAGTCAAGATATCAACATTAGCAGGAGTTTGGAAGAAGTTGATTCCAACTCTCATGGTTGACTTTGAGGGGTTCAAGACTTCAGTAGATGAAGTAACTGCAGACATGTTGGAAATAGCAAGAGAACTAGCATTAGAAGTGGAGCCTAAAGATATAACTGTATTTCTGTAAACTCATGATAAAACTTTAATGGGTGAGGAGTTGCTTTTTATAGACGAGCAAAGAAAGTGGTTTCTTGAGATGGAATCTACTTCTGGTGAATATGCTGTGAGAATTGTTGAAATGGCAACAAAGGATTTAGAACATTGCATAAACTTAGTTGATAAAGCAGTGGCAGGATTTGGGAGGACTGACTCCATTTTTGAAAGTTATGCTGTGGGTAAAATGCTATCCAACAACACGGCATGCTACAGAGAAATCATTGGTGAAAGGAGGAGTCAATCAATGCAACAAACTTCATTGTTGTCTTATTTTAAGAAATTTCCACAGCCACCCCAACCTTCAGGAACCACCACCCAGATCAGTCAGCAGCCATCAACATCAAGGCAAGACCTACCACCAGCAAAAAGATTATGATATGCCAAAGACTCAGATGATGGCTAGCATTTTTTAGCAATAAAGTATTTTTTAATTAAGATATGCACATTGTTTTTTTGAGACATAATGCTATAGCACACTAATAGACTACAGTATAATGTAAATGAAACTTTTATATGCACCGGGAAACCAAAAACTTTGTGTGACTGGTATTGTGATATTCACTTTATTGCAGTGATCAGGAACTGAACTCACGTACTCCAAGGTATGCTTGTAGTCACTTGCTTTCCTCTGATTGCCTGTATGTTTTTTTTTTCAATCTTTTTAAAACCTATGTATAGCATTATATTTTAATTGAGTTTCTTGTAAACAAACTATAATTGGATAATCTGTTTGTTTCCACTCTGACAATCTCTGTCTTTTAATTGGTGTATTTTGATCATTTACATAAAATATAATTATTAGAATGGTAGAAAATAAGTCTGTCATTTTATTTTGTTGTTGTTTTCTGTTTGTTCTCTCTTTTTCATTTTTCTCTCTCATGCTTCCTACCTTCCTATGGATTACTCAAACATTTTTATAATTCTATACTGATTTATCTATAATATGTTTGAGTATTATCTACCTATAGAATTTTTCAGTGGTTGCTCTAGGTTTTAATTATACATACATAACTTATAACTTTCTATTGACGTTAAGATTTTACCATTTCAAGTGAACTGTAGAAGTCTTACCTCCCTTTATGTCCCTTTACCAACTTTATAATTTTTATATTTCCTCATTACATATGGAGAATCACAGTATAAAACGTCATAATTTTGCTTCAACCATCAGGCATAATTTAGAAAACTCAAGAGTAGAAAGTCTATTTTATTTATTTAAAATTTTGCTCTTTCCATTATCCCTTCTTCCTTCCTGATGCTCAAGATTCTTTCTTTTGTAATTTGCTTTCTTATTAGAGAATGTTCTTTAGCTGTTCTTTTAGGGTACGTTTGCTAGCAACAAATTATCTCAATATTTGTTCACCTGAAAATGTTTTATTTTTTCCTTCCTTACTTTGGAATATTCTTGCATAATATAGAATTTGGGGTTGGAAGTTATTCCAGCACTTGAAAAATGTGACATTCTATCCTAGCCTCCATAGTTCCTGCCGAAATATCTGTTGTTCTAATTGTCATTCTATAGGTAATATGTCATTCTTTCTGGCTGCTTCTAAGACTTTTTCTTTGTCTCTAATTTTCATAAGTTTAGCTCTGATATGTCTTAGCATGTATTTTTTTGAGTATACCATTTGGGATTCACTCAGGTTCTTGTATCTATTGTCTTATGTCTTTACCAAATTTGGAAAATTTTCACTGTTATTCCTTTGAGCATTTCTCTGGTTATACTTGTCCTTCTGAGGTTCCACTGACATGAATGTTAAATCTTGTTATAGCATAATTCAACATATCTCTAATACTCTCCTCAATTTTTCTCAGTCTATTTATCTTTATTGTTAACATTGGTTAACTTCTACTGCTTTGTCTTCAATTTTGCTCATGCTTTTTTCCATCCTCCATTCTGCTATGGAGGCATTCAATGAGTTTTTTTTTTTTTTAATTCATTGTATTTCTTAACTCTAAACTGTCTGTGTCTGCTTTATATCTCCTACTGATTTGCTGAGTTTTAATTTTTTCATTTGTTTTAAATATGTCTGTAATTGCTCACTGAAGCATTTTTATAATGCTACTTTAAATCCTTGTCAGATAATTCTACGTCTGTGTCATCTCAGTGTTGTCTTCTATTGATTGTCTTTTCTCATTCAAGTTGAGATCCTCATTGTTCTTTGTGTCATTAATGACTTTTGATTGAATCTGTACATTTTAAGTGTTACATTATGAAAGCCTGGATCTTACTTACATTTTTTTCAACTGCACATTCGGACACTACTCTTGCAGGAGAAGGAAGTACTGCCAAGTTACTGACAGATGGATGAGGAATTCCAAGTTCTCCCCTTGACTTTCATGGGCACCTGCGAGGGGTAGGAACTCCTTGTTACTGCTGGAGGGGATTGGGACATCACTCTCCACCAAGCCTCCACTGATACCTCTCTGGGTGGGAGGGGAAAGGCTACCTTATCACTGCTTTTAATTTGGCCTCCACTGACATCGCAGAGACCCTTGGTACCTGGATCCCACTGAGCAGTTGTGAAAATCCTAACATTTCATTAGGCCTTATCTGAAGCCATTACAGTGAAGGGAGAGAGGGACACCTTGTTACTGCTAAGTAAGGGTCAAAGTCCAACTCCCCACGTGATCTCCACAGGCACTGCATCATGGCGGACTTCCTACTGCTGAGTGGGAATGACAATTCTATCTCCTCACTCAGCCTTCTCTGATAACATCCCTTTACTGGGAGTTTTGAGGTACCTCTGGATAGCCCGGTGAGTGTGGAAGTCTAGAGTCTCCACTCAACTTTTGTTTGGCAGCTTTCTTGCTTGCTAGATTTTACAATATCCTGATATAAGGCAAAAGCAAAAATCCAGGGAACTTAACACTATGTTATTCCTGAGACCAGAGTTCTCTAACAAGTTTTGCATCTTCTCTTCATTTTTAAGAGTCTCCGTATGTTTGTTTCATTTGTGTTGTCCAGGGTTGTTAGCTCTATTTTGTGGGAGTAGTAGGGTAAAGTATGTCCACTTCATTTTTCCATAAGTAGGATTTGGAAGGATATTTTTGCAGGTAACCTTTTTTGCTCAAGAGAATTATCTGTAACCTTTCAGTGAGAGTGGAAATGATATTTTTACCACAGTAATAGGAATTATACACTTTTTAGTGGACAGAATGGGCTGGTAGTAAGATTTGGATATGTGAGTCAGAGTCAAACAAGGAGAGTCCTATATAACTGAGAGTTTAAAAGGTGAGAAGACTGATTCTAAACTAATAATTAGGGAAATATTGAGTATTAATTTGGGCTAACTAAAAATATCTGATTGGTTCAATAGACAAAGGGGAAATCACAATTTGGAGCCAGATTAAAATTTTAGGGTCAATGTAAAAATTAATAAAATGAAAATTAAAAGAAAATGAAAAGGAATTGTCCTCTGTAATTTTCGATTATTAGCACTTGTTTTATGGATGTTAATAATTTGTCCTACTAATCCCACCCATTTTCCCCATAGACACAAACTATTCTCAGATAATTTGCCTACATCCGTCCTATTTTTAGAGATCCTTTGTCAATAGCCTCTGCTCTGTAGGAAGCAATATGAATGATTCTACTTCCCAGGCACAGTTCTATAGAAAGGGAGATAAGATGTAATACAAACTGGGTCAATAGGGTTGTCTTTCTTGAAGTTTTGGGATTACAATTAAAAACAAAATTGCACAGTCCGCTGAGCTCCTGATCTGAGAGACTGTGTAAAGCGGAGATAACTGAAGCAAAGCGCATCTAAAATTTAAATAGTGAAGCAGCCTCTCTGAAAAACATTCAAGATCCATGTGGCCTTGGAGCAACTGGGAGAATAAAACAGCTCCTAATTTACCAGCTTCTTGAGTTAATCCTTTGGAAGATGCATTTTCATTCTTGCCTGTGGGTTCCATACTATGTCTCTCTTTGTTTATGGGAATTAGATATTTAAAACGTTAATGAATCTCTCTCACGTAGGTAAATGCTATTCTCTAAGTCTTCAGAATTCAACACAGCAAATGGTATATTTCACGTGTTATTATTATATTTAAATTGAAACTGCCAAGCTTTTTCTGAAAGTTTATAAATTAAAAAAGAATAGAGGGTGAAGGCATAAGAAATCCAAAGCTTGTTTTGCAATTTATCAGCATATAATTCGTTTAAAAATGTATGTATAGATATCAGGTGAGTGATAAAAAACACAGTGCAAACAAAATTCCAAGAATAAATATCTACCCAACTTAGGAAACAGTAAAGCAAAACAAAGGAAGAATAAATAATAATTTGTACATGATAACTATTTAATTCAATGAGGTGAGATATTATAAGTCAAATTAATTAAGAATGATTACCAAATATAATGAATATAATAAAACATCTAGGAGACAAGAGTTGAGACAATACATTGGGTTGAGAATGCTTCATGAATGTCTAGGGGAGAAATGGAGTAAAACTGCACTCATTTTGAAATGGCAGTATTAAAATTAATAGGGTTAAGTTTTTGGATTATTTTAAAGGTATGCTTTTTGGTGAGGAACCTTGGCCCTAAGCTAACATCTGTCACCAATCTTTCTCTTTTTTTTTCTCCCCAAAGCCCCAGTACATAGTTGTATAACCTAATTGTAAGTCTTTCTAGTTCTTCTATGTGGGATGCTGTGACAGCATGGTTTGCTGAGCAGTGTGTAGGTCTGCGCCCAGGATCTGAACCAGCAAACCCTGGGCCATCAAAGCCAAGAGCACAAACTTTACCACTCAGCCATGGGGCCAGCCCCCTAGGGTTAAGTTTTAAATACCAAAAAGATAAAGGTACAATAACCATAAGGAACTATGGAATTATAAAGGAGATCTGAAACCCAGAGGGAAAAAAGAGGACTCATCTTAATAGAGTAAAGGGTCTATATTTGGGAAATAAGTAAATTAATAAATAAAGATATTAATGATGTAGTAAATCATACTAATGGAAGAGGAGTCTGGTTCCAATTAGCTCATCAAACCCAGACAGTGAGACAGTGCAGCTGTGTGACTCTACAATAGAAAAATATGGTATCAACCAAGATGGCTTGCTCAGAGCTCTATCCGTGTTCTGCTACTGATGCAGGGCGAGCTCATAAGCATCACTGCACTTCCACTCGGTGGTCTGTTGGTGTGACTCTCACTCCACCACAACGGTTTTGTGGTATTCTATTTGGAACACAAGGGAAATTATGGCTTAGAGAAGGAAAGTAGCTAGCTTTATGGAAACCTTCAGGCATGCCACAATTCTGCTTCTCTTCATCAGTACTGTTTCCTCTCTTGTGAAAAACAGGAAAAAGAGCACCACATCCTACAAAGATTTTTGGAATGGTATTTTCATTTGTTGTGATGCCATTCTATACTGAAAACATGATAAAACACATCATCACTATGGGAAAAAAAAAAGCAGGGCCTAGTTATTACATTTACTTATCAAGTTGCACCAGTCCAAATGTGGTCATCATTTTTTTCTAATCACCATTTTTTTATTGATAGGGACGTGAGTCTGGAAAATGTTAAATGAAACTTCGTGTTTCTCTTTCTGAAAAACGGATATTTCTACTCAACAAGTCCTTATGTCTATATTTGGGATGTATATGACCAGGATTTAAAAAATTGTGCAAAAATATTTCAATGCAAGGAAATAAGTGGCTCAATATAAACCTTTATATGACCCGTTCATATTTCCATATTTATGTGTGATGTACTGCTATTAAGAAAATAGAGTAATGGTGAAAAATTTATCCACTTGAGGTTGACATTTTAGAACTAGGGTCTGGAATTAGAATTCTTAAACCGGGATGTTCTTACATAGCAGAACGAACTAATGTTGTTATTGGAACAAACTGACTTATTCATCTCATAAGGTATAAAAGCAAAATTAAGGAATATATTATAAAATTTTAAATTGTGATATATGAATTTTTTGGACTATATCTATAAAGAGAACTCCATTTCCCGAAAAGAAGATAACAATTCATTTTTTTGAAAGAGATTTTACATCAGTCTTGCTAACTCCATCTGACCTCATCAGGTATCATCATCTTGGACAACATCCAGTTGAAATAATATCATTCCTTAAATGTACCATGTTTTATGAAGTTTTTCAAAATAAAAATTATTATAGATACTCTGAATTATACACAGCCATTTTCCAAACTCAAATCAAGCCACTTTCACAGAAAATATGGAAACATAAGTTCAAATGCTGGCTCAAAGCCAATCAGCATTTAAAATTGTAAAAATCCTATATCAATATTTAAAATTTTTTAAATCCTATTTACACAGTTCCAGACACAGGCAAAGAAAAAGTTAACCTTTGTAATATTTCGACTCTCATTTGATGATGGATGGTAACGAGGGAAATACATCTGGAATCTTGAAGAGCAAAAGAGAAAGAAACAGGGGCCGGCCCCGTGGTGCATCGGTTAAGTGCTCACTTTCCGCTTCAGAGGCCCAGGGTTCACCGGTTCAGATCCTGGGCACAGACATGGCACAGCTTGGCAAGCCATGCTGCGGTAGGCGTCTCACACATAAAGTAGAGGAAGATGGGCATGGATGTTAGCTCAGGGCCAGTCTTCCTCAGCAAAAAGAGGATTGGCAGCAGTTAGCTCAGGGCTAATCTTCCTTAAAAAACAAAAAAGAGAGAGAAAGAAAAGAGTTGCAAAGGATAAATAGTCACTAGATAGTTTTAATAATAAAACGTTTTATAATAAAGAGCCTATTTCCTTACTTGGCTGACAACGTAGAAGTCATTCCGGATTTCACCTTTTCTCTTACCTTTCATTTACCATGCTCTTGTTCCATGTAATTGTTCACTCGCTTCTTCAAAACCGTTTCCTATTGCAGTTCATTATCTGTCACTTGAGCTTTAGCAATGGCCCCCAACTACTGTCCTTACTTTCAGTTTCATCTCACCTCCTGCAGCACACTCCCTTCATTTCTATCTTCAATCCGCAGTCTACAAGGTCAGAGCATTGTTCCAAATACACCCCCAACAACCTACAATTACCTCCAAGAAATTTCAAAGACCCTCAACAACCTGCAAAAGCCTGAACACATAGATGCTGGGATGGAAAACCTCAGGTGATAAAATGATACTGAATGTAAGCGATAAGGTCTAAGATTAATGCATCAGGGACTCAGAAGAAACTGGTAGAATTTAGATTAAAGGAGTAACCTTATGATAAGGAGTGGAAATATTCAGATGTAGACATATCTGAATATAATTTAACATACAGCGTTGAGCACCTTAATTAAGCAGGTGGAATACAGGGATTACTAAGTCTCCTTTCTTTCTCTGAATTGTTTCACATTTAGCACAGAAACAAAATTCATTCATTTTGATCAGCACTATATAATCAGGAGAATATGAGGTCAGAAGAAGCACAGAGGGATGACAGCCCACTGAACCTAGGGCAGTCAATGAAACAATTGCCCTTAACAGACATCAGCTGATGCAATGACATTTTGGCTTCAATTCAAGGATGAAAATGAATGTCTGGGTGGGGTGGCAAAAGACCACATTCAGCTGTTACTTACGGGTACATTCCATCAGTTTATGTCAAGATTCTTGACATTTCAAAAGTAATTATGGTTTCCAATTTATTTGACTTTTCTTTTAACAATATGTATTTATAAATATTGTATATATAAAGTATAAATGATGCCTAATTAGACAAGTATACATTATGTAAATATTAATTATAATGATTATAAGGTATCTCACATTTTAATTTTTCTAACCCATCCATTTATATATCAACTTCTCACTTCTCTATCAAGCCAGTAACAGTGCTACATCAATGGACGGGGACAGCAGCAAGCTATTGAGTAGAAGATCTTGGTGGGCAGGATAATAAAGAAGAGAGCGGATTTTTGAAATCTTTGGAGGCAGAGATTCCTACAATTGAACCTAACTCTGATGCTCCCTCACTGCATAGACAACTTGCTGCAGTTCTTATAATTTCAATTCTGTGCTTTCAATAATTTTGGACATGGAAGACTAATTTTTACCAAAAGGGTGCTTTTCATAAATGAGACAGCACAAATAAAACATAACACCAAGGTCTTTCACAGGGTTGCAATACTGAACATGTATTAATCCCCACCTCCCCACATGTCCCTATGTAAACTGTTCAACAAAACTGAAGAAGCTTTTTAATAATTTGAATAATTCTGGAGAGTAATGCTGATATAGTTGGGATTTTTTTTTGAAATGTAACAGATCAGTGTATGTCATATATTCAGGTGCTCTTTCCTCCATTGCATACTTGGCATTGTTGTCATTACATAGCATTTTTCTCAAATGTGTTTGTGGTGTTGTCCTTGGGAGCCAAGGAGTGCAGTGGTTAAGAAAGGCTCTTGAATTAAACAGTCTTCTTGGAGTCCTGGCTCCACCACCTGTTATTTCCACGGCATTGGAGAAGTAACATAACCTCTCTGCTCTTCAACTTTCTCAAGTGTGAAAGGGAGACAGTATTACAATCTACTTCATCAGGTTGCTGAAAACATAAACACAATAATACGTGTAAAGGGCTTGTCACAACGTTTGGTATATGTAAGGCCTCAATAAATATTAGCTACTTTTGCTCCTCTTGTTGCTGCTGTTGTTGTTTCAAAGGACTATTTTCTCCCATTCAGCTGAAAGAAGAGATCCTGACACGGTTAGCTACGTGACATGGAATTGGATCAGTGGAACTGACACTGGACTCTAGACTGTTAATGTTTTACATGGAATAACAGGGCAATGTACATAAAGTATAAGGAGAGTGATACCTGGCTCTCTTGTGCCTCTGCAGCAGGGAGGAGCAAGGTGACTCAGAAGAACACTACTCTATCACCTGGCAGCAGTCTTTGCATACAGTAGAACTTTATCAAGTCTTTCTTGGTTAAATTAATAGAAGCCACAGATGAAACAAGAGAGTGAATTATTTAATTCACTGTATTAGTTTTTTATTGCTGCTGTAACAGTTTATCAAAGACTCCGTGGCTTAAATAACAAATGTATTAGCTTACAGTTCTGGGGAACAGAAGTCTAAAATGCCTCTCATTGGGCTACAATCAAGGTGTCAGGCAGGCTGTATTCCCATCTAGAGTTCCTAAGGGAAAATCAGTTTCCTTATGTTTTCCAGCTTGTAGATGCCACTTGCGTTCCTTAGATTATAGCTCTTTTCCTGTATCTTCAAAGCCAGCAACAGTGCATTGGGTCTTTCTCACATCACATCACCCTGACTCCTCTTCTGCCTCCCTCTTCTACTTTTAAAGACCCTTGTGATTACACTGGGCCCTCCCAGATAACCCATGATAATTTCTTCATCTCCAAGTCACCTGAGTAGCAATCTTAATTCCACCTACAATTTTAATTCTTCTTTGCCATATAACCTAACATATGCACAGTTTCTGGGGACTGGTAGGGGGACACAGGTGGGTTGCCTTATTCTTCCTACCATATTCATTGCCCCAAGGAACTACAGGAAGAGGAGCAGCGTATTATAAGTGTACCCTAATCTTACAAATTTAGTTTTTCTTTGAATTACCTTCTAAGCAACTATTTCTTGTGGTAGCAAAAAGACAAGTATGATGATCCAATTTCAGGATAGCTTAAGGAAAAAGGAAATTTTCATTTTTTCTATAACTGCTTCTGAGCAAACTGATGAGACTATATATAATAGTCATGATAAAACTAATCAGGGCACTGGGGAAATCACTGACCTACCTTGTAGCCCTAGATAAGTCCACTGACACTTCAGAAGTAGCTTTTGTATTTGTAGAAGGAGGATAGAACAAATCCTACCTTACATAATCATAGTTCCTCCTCATACAATTATGAGGAAGAATCTCAATATACAAAACGATGAATGCAAATATATAGTTGTATAGTGAATCTCGGCATCTTGTATCCTTGGGGATGAAGATGTGGGAAGGTTGTTCTTTAACTCTGTAACTTTCAGTCACATGGACAGAGAATGTCAGCATTGGCATGCTTTAATTTCAAATTGACTCCAGTTTACTTCAGTTAGCAGAATCTTTACCGCATCCATCCCATGCATTCAGTAGACTGAGGTAAGGTTATGGGCTGAATTGTGTTCCCCCCCGACATTCATATGTTAAATTCCTAACCAGCAGTACCTCAGAAAGTGACCATATTTGAAGATAGGGTCTTTGAAGAGGTGAGTAAGTAAAATGAGGTTCTTAGGGTGGGCTCTAATACAATATGACTGGTGTTCTTACAAAAATGGACACAGACACATATAGAGGGGAAATGATGTGAAGACCCAGGGAGAGGACAGCCTTCTATAAGCTAAGGAAAGAGACCTGGAACAGGTCCTTCATTGGAGGCCTTCAGAAGGAACCAACGCTGCCAACACCTCCGTCTCAGACTTCTAGCCTCAGAAACTGTGAGAAAATAAATTTCTGTTGTTTAATCTCCCGAGCCTGCTATACTTTGTTATGACAGTCCTAGAAAACCAATACAGGTATTACCAAGGAGACCAGAAGACTTGCACCCGCACAGGACAGTTAGCCTGGCAAATACTGATCATTATCTACTTCATGCACTCCGCAAGGTAGTGGTGCTCAAACAGTGGTTTATTTCATGGAAAGCTCTATAGTAGGTATTGTGGGGATAGAGATTATATTCATAACCAGCTTCTATTTTGAAGATGTTTATAATCTGTTACATAGAATCAACGTATTTTTCTCTCTTGCCTTTATCTCAAAACAAACTATGAGAGCTTACGATTACATACCGCATCATGTAGTGATTGTGTGCTGAAAGGGTACACACATCAACACTATCGGCATCCAGAATAGTGAGGGGAAGGTGGCTGGTATCACTTTCTGTCACTTACTTGCCTTTGAATATGACAATTCAAATGATTTCATGAGAGGGTCCATTAATAACTCCATGAAAACAAGAATCCATGCCTTCTTTTGTGGAAGATAATTTTTAAAAAGGCATACATTATCCAAATGGAGCAATTGTTTCTATTTTGGCATATGTGAAGTATATCTTAATATATTAAGATTACCTTAAATATAATATATGCATATATATTATAATATATATTAAAGAGATGAAAGTCTTAGCTGAAAAGCGCTTATTTTTTAATCCAGAGATGATTTTTTTTTTCTTTTTTTAAGTGTTTGAGGGTGGGGGAGTTCATGGGTACCTGTACCCCCAAACAGATATGATAAGCGCCAGGAGAGGAAAAGTGAGTTTCATAAGGTGATGAAGGAAGAAGCAATTTAACAATTTGGATTGAGATGAATAGAGAGGCTTTAACGGGGATGTGGGGTTGTAGCTACAAAATGCACCCTGACTGACGTAATATGATAAAAATGAAGTGGAACATGTACCCTGAGCAGAGGATGTTAAGGGTTTTGGTGTATGAGAGAAAAAAATAATAAGACAGCATCTAGTCAATAAAAATAGTTCACGTTAGAATAAAATTTAGAGCTATTTATCCACTGTTCTCTCTCTCTCTCTCTACCTATAAAAGAACTTAAAAGGTGTCCACACAAAAGCTACATGAATGTTTATAGGAGAATTATTCATATTAGCCAAAAAGTGAAAATAATCTGATTGAACATAAATGATAAATGGATAAACACAATGTGGTATATCCACACAATGGAATATTACTCAGCAATAAAAAGGAATCTAGGAGGTGGTGTCAGCATCATGGCAACATAAGATGTTCCTCCTTTTTCTCCCCCTTTTTTGACAACTAGACATCCACCCACAGACCAAAGTGCCTTTGTGGGAACTGCAGATCCACTACCATATGCCAAGGGACCCAGGGACAGTCTTGCTCAGCTGTGCATCTGGTAACAGGCAGACGGACGTCCAGATGCACTGCAGAACCAGCAGAGCCAGCGAACCTACCCCAACCCATCTCACCAGTGATCAGGAAAAACACCTGGAGCAGGCTGACCCATGGACAGGAGAAAATTTGAAGAAGTACAGCCTTCCTGAAGGGAGATTCCAGCATGCCATTGGAGAAAAAGAAAATGTGAATTTGGATGCACTGGAGATGGTAAGAGAAGCTATGCCAGCCCCAGATATCCCTCAAGGCAACACAGTGCAGGGCTAAACTCACCAGCAGCAGGGACCTCTCCCACGAGAAAAACAGAGCAGCAGTGACTATGAGCCAGGCTACTCTAGTTGGACAGCATGCTGAGTATTGAGGAAGGACTTTCATGACTGGTGGCGAGGGAAGAGATCTGGAAACAGCCAGATAAGAAGATCAAAGGGCATTAAAGGGAGGAGGTTCCTGCTGACTGCGCTCAGGACTTTGCAGGAAGCCTGCCCACTCTGGCAGTACCTCATCGAGGATCTCCCCACTGGGTCCCAGGGCACCTCTAGCCCCAAGTGCTGAACCTACACCTTCCCCAACTCTGCAGGCAGCACCTTGTACCCACTCCTGAGGGCAGTGGTGAGAAGAAGTCGGGTAGAGGAACTATTATCAGAGAAAGGGCGCAGGATCTGTGGGTAGAGAGTAGAATGGTGGTTACCGGGATCTGGGGGAGCGAGAGAATTGGGGATATGTTGTTTAAGGGTACAAACTTGCAACTACTAAATATATAAATCCTGGAGATCTAACGCACAGGGTGGTCATTATAAACAACAATACTGTTATAAACTTCAAAGTTGCTGAGAGAGTAAATTTTAGTTAGTCCTGTCACAAAAAAGAAACGGCAATTATGCGACATGATAGAGGTGTGAGCTAAGGCTAAGGTGGTAATCATATTGTAATACATGAATGTATCAAGTCAACACTTTTCAAA
Source organism: Equus przewalskii (assembly GCF_037783145.1). Classification (NCBI taxonomy): domain Eukaryota; kingdom Metazoa; phylum Chordata; class Mammalia; order Perissodactyla; family Equidae; genus Equus; species Equus przewalskii. Next base: position 20,591,497 of record NC_091844.1, read on the forward strand.
CCCTAAACTTATGCAATATCTGTCAATTACATCTCAATAAAAATACAAATAAACAAATAAATGAAATTATGTAATTTCTCTGAACAAAACCTCCTGGTGGCTTACTGTCTCATTCCAAATAAGAATCAAATTTCTTACAAAGTATCTACTCCCAGAGACATTTCATATTCTCTCTCCTCATACTCTAATACTCAAGTACTCACTCCAGTACAGAAACACTAGTCTCCATGCTCCTCAAATACATAAGATGTTTTTCCACTTTAGGAGCAAATGCATGATGAAAGTGAGGGGAGTCAAAAGTATTACAGGTAGAAGTAACAGAAAGAATAGAAACCCTAAATATTGGAAAAGGGACACTATCAAAGCTCCCCGTGGTCATGTGGAGCTTTGTGACAAACTGGAAATGAAGAATTCCAAATGAACAGCTGATTTTCCCCATGGGATATCTGTCCAACCTCATATAAGTTACGTGCTATATGGGGAGATAGTGAGCTAGCATAAAAGCTTCTAAAAGATGATAGAATTTTAAAAAAAACTTATATATGAAATGAAAACTAAATAGAAGGAACACAAGTAGAAAAAAAAAGAAATGTAGTACTGATAAATGCTACAACATGAATGAACCCAGAAAACATGTTAAATGAAAGAATCTAATCACAAAAGAACACATATTGTATGAACTCAAATATATGAATTATCCATAGTAGGCAAATCTAGACAGATAGAAAGTAGATTTGTGACTGCCTGTGGCTGGAGAGAAGGGGAGATTTGGCATCAGCATTTCTTTTGAAGGTAAAGAAAATGTTCTAAACTTGATTGTGTTGAAGAATGCACAATTCTGTAAATATATTAAAATCCATTTAACTGTGCACTTTAAGTGGGTGAATTGTATTCTGTGAGCCACAAACTGTTCCAGGTGGTTGAGACATATTAACTCTTTTAAACCTTATTACAACACTGTGATATATGTATTGTTATTTCCCATTTATATAAACAAGTGAACTGATGCACAAAGGCTTGCTCATTGGCCACAAACTAGGAAGTGATGAGTTCTGCAGCTGAACCCAGGTGGTCAGGATATAGAATCCATGCTTTTCATTTTTACAATATGCTGTTTCTATGAGGTGGACATTTTAATTCCTCATTTATGTAACAGTGGGAAACATCTGGATATTCAACATCATGTGAAAAGTAGTAACCAAATGTGTATCTTTTGGTCCAGAAGGGCCAGCAGCATTACATATATCATGTCTTGTTCTGGTCACATTGCAAACCCAAAGGAGATATAACTTGGAGAATAAAACATTGCTTTCCCACCATTGCACGTTACTTTTTTAATCAGAGTTTGCTGTGTGCATCAATGACCTGAAAACACCAGCAAGAAGCAATCATGCCTACAATTGTTATCTCCAGGGCTGCCAGCTCTAAGCAGTGGTTTCTTTCTGTTGACACATTGCTTAGCTGCTGGCATGACAAGTTGTTTTCTCACTGAAGCTTCAGTAAAACACTATTGATTTTGTCTGAATGGCTCAAAAAGAGTCCCTATCTTGTTATCATCTCCCTTGCATTGGCCGTGGGACTGTAATTTTCCAACCTAGGCAACACATGACTAAGAATACCAATCCTTTGCATAAAAAAAGTAAAAACTACTAATATTGCTTTTTCCTCCTTTTATGTTCTTTTAACCCGATGAATAAAATGAAATACGTAGCATTTCTCTTGGGTGCACTTCTTAATGACAAGTTATTCAACTGCTTGATAGTCCTTCTCAGCCAAAGAAATTTCAGTTTCTAGCCAAAGTGAGGAAAATTTCATTGAAATATAAATGAAAAATTTCAGAAAGTCAGTGACAGTCACAGTAAATGCTTTTCCTTTCCTTTTCTTTTCTCCCTACCTTATTTGAACATGATGAGGTAAGTTCTTTAACTTTTCATACAGATATCTATTTATCCCAAGGTAAGAACAAAATGTGAATTGTCATAGTTGAATATATTAATTCTATACCAAAATTCATGATTATCATAGAAGAGATTCGTACATTGTAGAGGAGATAGTATGAGTATCTTTCTCCCTGAGAGACTGTTCAGCAAGATGTCTTTGTAATGCAATCCAATGTCAGTTACCCCACATGCTAGCTGAAGACCAGGAGTAGAAAAGAGGGGAGAAAAAGCAGCCACAGAAATGATCCCTACTACTTGAACTGCAAATACCACTTCTTGTAACTTTCTGCCTGGCACCATTGAAGCATACATGTGCATTATCTTGTATATTCCCCAGGGAAACACTGTCAGATAAATTTTCTTAACCTCATTTTGCAGATGAGAAAACTAATGCTCAGCGAGTTTAAGGAATTGTTTTTAATTTCACCTATAGTGTATGATCAAGTTGAACCTACATCTCTCAGATTCAAAACTTGTAGCCTTTAAACACTATGATAGAATCCACATCCCTTCTCCACTCAGTTTCTCTATTCCTTCTTAATGATAAGGGTTGGTGGTTTGGTGGCATTTAAGCTAATCTTTACTCATTGAATAATCAACTAACAAACCTGTGAAAACAAGAAAAGGCACCCTAAGCTCAGAGCAGTGTGTGTGAAGGGGGTAAAAGAAATGGCAATTGACAGAGAGAATACAAATCTTTAGATATAGTCCATTGTTCCCTAGCAGCAAGTGGCTGTACTTAACATAGAAGGTGTTCTGAGAAAAACAGGAAACTTGATCCAATTAGGACAAATATTTCCTTGGTATTTTTTTCAATACAGCTTTCCTGATGGAAATTAACAACTGTTCAAATTAACACATGAGTGGAATATTAATCACCTTCCCTATGGAGGTAATTCTGAAATGATGGACCATCATAGCTCCTAAGACTATTACCTGATCCTTGATGGGGCAGAGAATTGAGACCATGAACACGTTTTTTTTTTTTTTTTTTTTTGATTACTCTATTTAGGACTGAACAAAGAGGGTTTTCTGTAACTGACAAGATGCCCTTTTCTGTTATCAAGTCAGAAATAAATGGTGAAAGGATAAAATGTGAATTGTCTAACACCTACTGCTGGCCTTACTTTTAGTATACTTTGTAATATTACTATTATATTGTTGAGACAATAATATTGAAACTAATGGCAGGAAATAGAAAAATGTACTTAAACATGTTCTTAGATTTTGGGACTTGAAAATCATGATATTTTATCCTAAAATTCTGATAAACAACCTGGTATGAATGAGATTATAATATGGAAAAAGGTAACAAGTCATAAAATGTTTTGTTCTATAAAATAAGACAGAACAAGAATGAAATAGAAATACCGGGAACAAATGGAATCAGCAAAAGAGTAACAAAGTATAAATATGCAAGATAACAAATGATGATAAAGGGGCAAAGTGATATAAGTTTGTACAAAACATTTTGAATGTTTATGGATATCACAACTACAAAATAAAGAGAGAGATGTGATGACCTTTTACTCATCAAAAATGCACCTGTTATTTTCACTAAAAATGGTGACAGTCTGATAGGAATTTGAAATTCCAATGAATATCTGTTTTCATAGAGAAGGTGGAAAGCAGTTTACAGCAAAGCAGAGGAGAGAGAAGGGAGGTACTATCCTGTCCCTCATACCTCATTCTCCAATTTCCAAAGTCACTTGATAATTTGTCTTAGGGAATGGATTTAGCTTGCGGTAGATCATATTTTATGGTAGGGCTGTTTGAGGATGGGAAAAGGGATGATTAGAAATGACGTAGGATAATTGTCACATTGAGAGTTTAATTACCACCAAGAATTTAGCCATGACACAACTCAGCTCCTTCTTTTCCCGGTTTGCAAGATAATAAAATAAGAACAGCAACAACAGCAAAAATTTTGTGGAAAGCAATCAAAAGAAACTCGTACTTGGATTAATCACTGTAAAGGACATACTGGGATTCTGTTAGATAAAATTTTAACAAAAAGCTCACTTTTAAATAGCACATTGACATCATTATTTCCATTTGAATTTTCAGTGTCTAATCTATATTGAGCAATAGGATCTATACATTTAATTATAAAATTGAGTGAAAATGGACTAAAAAAGAACACAGCAACTTTAAAAATAAATAATAAAGTGAAAGACAGATTAAGAATCGATGCAGTTTCAATAATCAAGACAGTATGGCACTGCTGTAATATACAGATAAATCAATGAAACAGAATGAATAATCCAGCAACAGATCCATATATATATATATATATATATACACACACACACAGATCTATAATGCTAGATTCACCATTCTATTTCATTCATATATATGGTCTATTGATTTTCAACAAAGATGTAAAAATAATTAAACAGCCAAGAGATTGTGTTTTGAAAAATTCAATGCTTGAAAATTTAATTCCATTATTGACAAAAAGGTAACTATTAGTCATTATTCCAAAATATACACAAAAATGAACTCAAAATAGATCAGAGTCTTAAAAGATAAAAATGTGAAACAGCCTGATGATCTGCGAAGAGAGAGAGATCCACTATTACAGCTGGAGAACTCAACACCCTGCTTTCAGCAATGGACAGATAAAGAAGACATAAAATCAGTAAAGATATAGTTGAACTGAATAGCATTATCAATCAGTTTCTTCTAATTGACATTCACAGAATACTGCATATAACAACAGCTGAATACACATTCTTTCACAGCTCACATGAAACAGTCACCAAAATAGATTGTATTCTGGTCCATAAAACACATCTTAACAAATCTTTAAAAATAGAAACCAATCAAAGTTTATGTATGTGCACTCTCATGTTTATCACAGCATTATTCACAATAGGCAAGATATGGAAACAACCCAAATGCTCATCAACAAAAAAGTAGATGAAAAAGATGTGGTACATATACACAATGGTATATTATTCAGCCAGGAGAAAGGAGAATACCCCCTTCTTTGTGACAACGTGGATGGACCTTGAGCACATTATGCTAAGCGAGATAAGTCAGAAAGAGAAGGAAAAGTACTATATGATATTAATTGTATGTGGAATTTTAAAAAGTTAAACAGAGATTAAAATGGTGGTTACAAGGGGATGGGGGGAGAAAAGAGTGATGGTGTTCAAGGTACAAGAAATAAGCCATAGAGATTTAATGCACTATATAATGGATATAAAAAATAATATTGTACTATAATCATGTATCTATATCATATTACAATATATAAATGTATCAAAGTAACATGCTGTACACCTTAAACTAACACAATGTTACATGTCAAATTTATTAAATTGAAAAAAGTATGTTTTCAAACCACAATGGAATTAAACTCGAAATCAGTAATAGAAATTTACCTGGAAAATCCCTAAATGTTTGGAGGTAAACAATACATTGTTAAGTAACATGTGGGTCAAAGAAATCAAAGGCAACATTAAAGGAAACATTTTTAACTAAATGAAAATGAAAATAAAACTTACGAAAATTTGTGGGAAGCAGCCGAAATAGTGCTTAGAGGGAACTTGATAGCATTAAAAGCATATATTAGAAAACAAGAGAGATCTAAAATCTAAAAAGAATTAAATCTAAACTCCAAGCTTCCACCTTACAAAACTAGAGAAAGAAGAGCAATTTAAGCCCAAAGTGTGCAAAAGAAAATAAATAACAAAAAATAAAGCATAAATCAATGAAATTGAAAAGAGAAAAATAATAGAGAAAATCAATAAAACCAAAATCTTGTTTTTCGAAAAATTAAGTTGCCAAATCTCGAAGCAAGCTAGCCAAGAAAAAAAGAGGAGAAGATAAAAATCACCAATATCAGAAAGGAAGGAGAGGTCATCACTACTTACCGAAGGACATCCAACAGTAGTAAAGGAATAGGAGGAACAGCTCCATACTCACAAAGTTGGTAGCTTAAAATAAATGAACCAAGTCTTTGAAAGATACAAACTAAAAACACTTAATAGTTCTATATCTACTAAAGAAATTAAATCAATAATTGATAGCCTTCAAAAAAAGAAAGCTTCAGACCCAGGTAACTTGGCTGGCAAATTCTACCAAAAAAAAACCGATACCAAACTCTATTTCTTCTAGAAAATGGAAGCAAAGGAAACACTTTCTGACTCATTCTATAAGGCCAGCATTAATGTAATCCCAAAACCAGAGAAAGGCATTACAAGAAAGGAAAATTGCAGACCAATATCTTTTCTGAATTTGGATTAAGAATTTCTAAACAAAATGGCAAATCAAATTCAACAATGTACAAAAGAATTCTAGACCATGACCAAGTAGGACATATTCCAGGTATGCAAGGCTCATTCAACATTCAAAAATCACTTAATGTCGTCCACATATCAGGAACTAAAGGAGAAAAGACACATGAGCATATCAATAGATGCAGACATGGGGACTGGCCCTGCGGCCGAGTGGCTAAGTTCGCGTGCTCCGCTTCGGCCGCCCAGGGTTTCTCCGGTTCGGATCCTGGGCGCAGACATAGCATTGCTCATCAGGCCATACTGAGGCAGCGTCCCACATGCCACAACTAGAAGGACCCACAACTAAAATCTATACAACTGTGTACTGGGGGGACTCGGGGAGAAAAACCAAAAAAAAAAAAAGATGCAGATAAACATTTGACAAAACTCCAATATTCATTCATAATAAAAACTCTTAGTGACCTGGAAATACAGGGGAACTTCCTAAACTGATAAAGAACATCTAAAGAAACCTATAACATCATAGCTAAGGATGAGAAACTGAAAAATTTCACAGTAAGATTGGGAACAAGGTGAGGATATCCCTTCTCACCACTTCTATTCCATATTGTATTGGAAATTCTAGTAGTCAAGTGAGAAAAGGAAATAAAAAATACATATAGACTGGGAATGAAAAAATAAAACTGGCTTACTGCCTGTGTCCACAGATGGTGAGCATGAATAGCATGAGTGTCTAAATAAAAGAGTCTAAAAAATTGGAACTAAGAAACGATTATAACAAGGTCACACTATAGAAGCTTATTATACAAAAGTCAATCTCATTTTCCTATTTGAACAATTGAAGCTTGAAATTTAAAACATAATACCATTTACATAGCACCAAAAAAAATAAAATAGGTATAAAACTTACACAGTTTGTACAGGATCTGTATGTGGAAAATCATAAAGCTGATTATAGAAATCATTGAAATCCAAACAAACGAAGAGACGTTCTATGTTCATAGATTAGACCACTCAATATTATTAAAATATCAGTTCTTCCCCACTTAATCTGTAGATTCAAAGCAATCCCAGAAATCTGTTTTCTGGATGTAAACAAAGTAATTCTAAATTTTTACAGAGAGGCAAAATCTCAGAAAAACCAACACAATACTAAAGAACAACAAAGTTGGAGGATTTATATTAGCCAAATTTAAGTATTGCTAAAAAGATTGTATTCCAGACAGCATGGCATCGATGAAAGAATAGACACAGAGATCAAGGGAACAGAGTAGACAGCCCAGCAACAGACTCACAAAATTAAGTTAACTTATTTTTGCAGAGTCACAAAGAATATTTAACAGAGAATTAATAGTCTTTTCAACAAATGGTATTGTAATAATTGGAAACCCACATGGAGAAAAAAACGAATTCTAGACACAAATCCTACAACTTCCACAAAAATTAACTTAAAATGGTTCATGTATAAATATATAAAACAACACTATGAAATTTCTAGAATAAAACACATAAAAAAATCAATATGATCTTGGATTTTGCAATGAGTTGTTAGATACAACACCAAAAGCACAATCCATGAATGAAAAGTTTTAAAAAATTAGACTACTTAAAAATTAAAAGCTTCTGTTCTGAGAAAGACACTGTTAAGAATCAAGACAAGTCAGACTTGGAGAAAATCTTTCAAAATACATATCTAATAAAGGATTTGTTTTCAAAACACACAAATCTCTTAAAACTCTACAATAAGAAACCAAACAACTCAATATAAATGGGTAAAAGATTGTAAAAGGCATCTCATAAAGAAGACATATAAAAGCAAATAAGCATATGAAATAATGTACATTATAATGTGTCATCAGGACAAAAATTAAAATAATAATGAGAAACTACTACACACCTATTAGAATGACTAAAATCCTCCAGAATTGGCAATACCACATTCTGGTGAAAATGCACAATAACAAGAACCTGTATTTATTGCTGGCGGGAATAAAAAATAGTACAGCCACTTCTGGATGCAGTGTAGCAGTTTCTTCCAAAGGTAAACAGGACAACCCACGTTCATGTAAATACTTACATGCAAACATTTATAATAGCTTTGGTTATAATTACCAATATCTGGAAGTAACCATGATGTCCTTTGATAGCTGAATGGATAAACACACAGGCACATCCATACAATGGCATATTATTAAACAATAAAAAATGAGCTATCGAGGGGCTGGCCCCATGGCCGAGTGGTTAAGTTCGCGCACTCTGCTGCAGGTGGCCCAGTGTTTTGTAGGTTTGAATCCTGGGCGCGGACATGGCACTGCTCATCAAGCCACGCTGAGGCTGCGTCCCACATGCCACAACTAGAAGGACCCACAACTAAGAATATACAACTATATACTGGGGCGCTTTGGGGAGAAAAAGGAAAAAAATGAAAAAATCTTAAAAAAAAAATGAGCTATCGAGCCATGAAAAGACATGGAAGAATCTAATCTAAAATACATAGTGATAACTGAAAAAAGTAGCCTGAAAAAGCTATATACTGTGTGATTCTTATTATTGGACATTCTGGAAAATGGAAAATGCAAAACTCTAGAGACAGGGAAAGAACAAATGGTTTCGGTCCTCCTGCAAGAATGTGCAGTCCCACATCTAGATGACTGCACCTTCACTGCTTGGTCCAAGCTGATGCCCTCCTCCACAGACTGTGAAATGAAACAGTGAAGCAGATGGCCACAGCTCACAGGGAAAAGCAGGAAGAAAGGGAAACAACAGGATTCTACCTGTACCCTCTAGTGGAAAGAGAACTATCTCCTTGTGATATATTTATATCTCAACCTTACGGAGACTTGTCAGCTTGCACTCTTCCAGAAGGCAGAAGGGAGCCTCAGTGAGGATTGCAGGTACAAGGAGGTAGCAAAGAATGTGGAGAAGGCCTGTGCTTTCGAGTAATAGCCAGCTCAGATAAAAGTGGAAGACCTGTTGACCGCTTCCACTGCAGCAGCTTTGGGAAGGAAATGGATGCGGAATAACACATGAGAACATTGACATACAGCCCAGGAGGTTTGCCCAAGGTCTACAGTTAGTCTTCTTTAATAATTGTTTTATTCTCCTTTGTCAATAGCACACTACCTCACATACAATATAGACATATTAAAAAAATGTCTAGGGACTCAGAGCGTTGGGGGAGGGATAAATAGGTAAAGCATAGGGAACCGTTTTCACAGTAAAATTATTCTGCGTTATTGTAATGATGGTATAAGACATTATGCGTTTGTCAAAAGCCCATAAAAGCTCTTCATAAATAGTGAGTTTAATGTACGCAAATTTTTAAAATCACTTAGGAGCTAAAAGGATTCTAGGAAGGAATGCAGACTGTGGCAGGAGAATCTATTGGAAACATATGAAACAGCTTCACTGAAGGGGATGGAGGAAAGAATTGGTGACCTAAGGATCTTTAAAAGGAGTGAAGTCTGTAAAATTAAAGGCAAAAGAAACTAAACACAGATATTTTACTCTACTTGATAACATTGTTTCTCATTGGGGTATGGTTTAACAATTCTGATACTACTATATATGTATACTGGAATGAAATACGGAAATAAATGGATGGCAGACAGCAAAAGCCAAGCATCTTACTAGTGGAGTGGAATTTACAGATAAACAAGGAGAGGAAGCAAGAGTGGTCCATGTGGTAATGGATGTGGAGACAGTGTGAACTCATGTTTAGCTTAACATAGGTACAGATAGTCACATAATCAACTATATAGAGATGTTTATATACACGGGTTAATATACACATATTTTTTGCTCTGTCAGATGAGAGATGCTGAAGAACCAACACTCTGGTAGCTACAAACACCTGTAGTACCCACATCTTGGTTTCTAACGCCATTCTTGAATACAAAGAACCCAAGCTCCTTAGAGAAATGGCTGATTCTAGGACTAGGGCAGAAGATATAGGATGAATTTGAAGTATCTTGAAGAACCAGAAAGTTAGGAAGTACTCCAAAACACAGCCACTGATGGGGATATGTCAAAGTAGCAGAGGAGCCAACTGAAGTAGCTCCTGATAGCCAAATCTGGAACAATCTGAGCAACAAAATAAATACAATGTTATTGTATTATAAGCCAAAGTATAAAATAAATGTCCATGTGTCCATACTAACATAAACAAATAAATGAATAAACTAATAGAGGAGAAGAGACAAGTCTCCCATGCGGGATCTCAAATAACACTCCTGCATGGTTGACTTCCCTCTAAGGTGTACAGTATGGACAGGCTGGAAAGGGGAACAAGGTAACTTTGCAGTGAAGTAACCTGATGAACAATAACAAAGACGGTGATCAAGGCCACATCAGTAGTCGTAAGTCATGATGATTGTATGTACACTTGCCATGATGTGATGAAAATGGCACTTTACCTCTGTGGTCTTCCTCTTAATAATCCACAACCCCAGGCTTGTCTGGGGAAAAACATCAGAAAAATTCTAATAATGGGTCATCCTACAAAAAGCTTGACCAGCCCTACACAAAACTGTCAAGGTCATGAAAAACGAAGTCAGAAACACTGCCACAGCCAAGAGTAGCCTAAAGAGACAGGACAACTAACTGAGCATGGCAGCTTGGATGGGATCCTGGAACAGAAAAAGGATATGAGGTAAAAAGTAAGGAAGTCTAAATAGACAACGGACTTTTATTAATCATAAAAAATAGAAAGCTACATTGGACTTCATAAAAAATTAAAAACTCTGCCTTTCAAAGGACAATGTTAAGAAAATAAAAACGGTCAAAGACACAAATTGAAAGACAATATTATATATATATAATATATATTATATATATAATATACATATCTGATAAAGGGCTTCTATTTAGATATTTTAAAATAACATTTCAAATTTTAAAAAAACAGTTCAACAAAAAATGAGCTTTATACTTTAACAGATATTTTCAAATGAATACACATAAATTGCAAATAAGTACTGGAAAAGATTCTCGACATAGTTAGCAGTCAGGAAAATGTAAATGAATAGAGGGCAGAAAGTACTCTTCAGACACGAGAAGACAGCACGGACAGAAAACATTAAGGGCAGAAATGGAAATAACCCCTCACGCAAAGGGCCTCTGTCACAAGACATCACTGAACTTACTGGAGCTTCAGATTCCTCACCTAAATGTTAGAGAATAGAGCAGAATTTCTCTGAAGTCGCGTTCAATTCTAACATTCAGTGAGTTTATTTTAAGCAAGAGAGATAAATAAGTTGTATATTTTTCTTTCATTATTTTCTGCTGATGGCTGCATTAATTCAGCTTCTTTGGATAGTTCCTGCAAAGTGATAAGACGTTATCAGAATAGAACAATTCATCAATAATTTGAGCACTTTCCTTTGCAATTTGCAGGATGATCAAAAGTGCTATTACCTTTAAAAGAATCTTATCAATACGTGGCAGGAATATTACCTTTAATTTCCTAGAATGGAAGTTATAATGCCTCTGTTATTAATACAAACATTGCACACTGGAAAATGTACATCCAGTGTGTTACTATAACTTAAAATTTTTGCTTAAAATACTTCCTAGAAAATTAAATTCTCCCTGAACTGGGCCCTTGGGCAATGATTGATCTATCTATAAATTTTACAGCTAAGATATAAAACTCTGGAATTACTATTTTGTAATAAAACACTAAGAACTTTTAAACTTCATTTCTCTATCCGTGTTTTATGCAATTACAAGTTCTAGTCAATATCTGAAAGTTATATAAAGAGAACTTTGTCAGATTATATTATCGGCCAATGCATATCAACAAGATAGGATGTTTTTAATCTCTGTGCACTCAAGTTGTTCCTCCCCGGACAGACCTGCAAATACTGAAAGTGCTCCTGAACAGCCTAGAGGGAATGAAAAACTCTTCATATTCAAGTTGAGTTATGCCGCCAACATAGTTTATACGAAGCACAAACAAATATAATTGTACACAAAAACATCCCTCCAAAATTCTGTTCATGAAGACGTGAAGCAACTTAGAGGTAAAAGCCATTTTTTTTTTTTTTTTTTAGGAAGATCAGCCCTGAGCTAACATCTGCTGCCAATCTTCCACTTTTTGCTGAGGAAGATTGGCCCTGAGCTAACATCCGTGCCCATCTTCCTGTACTTTATATGTAGGACGCCTGCCACCACATGGCTTGATGAGCAGTGCCATGTCCCATGCCTGCACCCAGGATCCAAACCAGTGGACCCAGGGCTGCTGAAGCCAAACGTGCAAACTTAACGACTGCGCTACTGGGCCTGCCCCCCAAAAAAACATTTTATTTTTTATATGGTACCACAAATAGATTTCAATACAATAAATCTGCAACTTTTGCTTATCTTCCATTAGGAGGAGCTGTGTCAATTTCCAAAGAAAGCACAGCTTTGTTGTGTCAAGCTGATGTATTTCACCGTAAGAGGCTATGGAGCATGACAGAGACTAAAATATACAACTCAGCTAAACCAGGAAGCACCAGGAATATTAAACATAGCGAGAAGCAAAGGTAGGCTAAGTAGGTTAATACAGGTAAAAACTAATATCCATTGACTGAGTACAAGGTTAAAGGAATTCAGGTTTTGTGTGTGTGTGTGTGTGTGTGAGGAAGATTGTCGCTGAGCTAACATCTGTGTCAATCTTCCTCTATTTTGCCAATCTTCCACCTCAGCATGTCTTGATGGGCAGTGTGTAGGTCCACACCTGGGATCCACAAGTGCGAAGTCTGGGCCACCAAAGTGGAGCATATGAACTTCACTACTATGCCACTGGCCTGGCCCCAGGAAGTGTTTATTTTTTTATTTATATCTCACAATCACATGAGGTAGCTACTCTTGTAATCCCATTATACAAATGTAGGAAGCCGCCTTTTAAATATTAAAATCCCCACCTATGGATTTACACACATGTGTTATCCTCTCCCCATGGGCGTGGAGTAGATCTCAAAACTGATTTCTAATAAATAAGACGAGGAAAGGGAATGATACGTCACTACCATGATTATGTTACAAATGACCATATCTCCTATCTTGCTCATACTCACTCTTAATTGACTTCTTGGGTTGTATACTTTGATGAAATAAGCTGACATGTGGAAGAGGCCCAGGTTGAAAGGAAATGAGGAAGCCATTGGTTAACAGCCAGCAAGGCCCTCACTCCAACAGACTGCAAGGACCTGAATCAATGTCAACATTTATGTGAGTGAACTGGGAAGAAGATTCTTTCCCACTTGAGCTTTCGGATGAGACCATATAACTTAGTCAACAATTTGATTGTGGCCTTGTAAGGATAGTAAAGCAGAGGACATAATTAATCTGTGCCTGAATTCCTGACCTACAGAAAATGTGAGATAATAAATGTGTGTTGTTTTAAGCCACAAGTTTTGGGGTAATTAGTTACGCAGCAATATTTTCTTGATACAACAGATGGGAACTCTGAATCTTCGAGAAGCTATAAGTCACAGTTGGCAAGCAGTCGAGATGCAATTGCTGCTCTCCTCTCACCAGCAACCTACCTCCAGACCTACATCTCAGCTCCTCTAATTCATGTGAATTGACCAATGTCAAAAGGAGAATCACAGGGAATTCTGTAAACAGGGAAATGAGCCTAGAAGGAAATAATAGGGAGATGAAATTAAGGGTAAACATAGAAATTGGTAAATATAAATGTAAACCTAAGTAAACATTGATTTAAAAAAATTAAATTTGAGAGACAGTGAAAACAAAAAGATGAGACTGAAATACAAGTCTAAGGGGTAAAAATGAAGATATTATTTAAATTGGGGAATTTTAAAGTCAAATATTTATGTGGAAATTTTAAGAGCTCCCAAAAAAATAAAAATAAAAATGAGACTATTTTACCTCCAAATCAGAAAGGGGAAAAGGGGAGGGCGAGAGAAAGTCAATCCAACAGAAAACAAGCAAAGAGCACAACAGCAGAGGCAAAGGAATACTTGCCAAATATGAGGCACGAAACAGCATTTTTTAAATAAAACCTATTTGTAATCACAATAAATTAAAAAGATTAAATTCAGTTGTTATAAGACAAAACTCTAAATTAATCAGAGTTTGTGAATCTGATTTTATGTTAAAAGGAGGCACACCTAAAATATTATGAAAGAGGAATGTTTTCAGTTAAAGTATATAAATATATACTGTACAAATATGAACTAAAATGAAGTTAGTGGGACAGATATAGAACCCAGATTTTGGTTTCTAATACCATTTTCTGACAAACAGAAGCAGGGATCCTTGGAGAAACAGCTGATTCTAGGACTGGAGCAAGAGACATACGAGTTGTGCCTGGACACCTTATATTGGTGGAAGCACGTCAAAGGAACACACGTGGCAAACTGGAATAGCTCTTAATGGTCCAAGCTGGGACAATGTGAGCAATGACAAAAAATAAACTGGTATTGGATTATTACCCAAAATATGAATATCTATTAGTCCATACTGATATAAATCAATGATTGAAGAAATAGAGAAAGAGAGAGGGGGCATGAGGAGGGAGTGAGGGAGGAGGGGTGGGATGGAGGGAGGCAGGAAGGAAGAAAGGAACAAAGGAAACACAAGTCTCCCATTCATAAAAATTCTAAATAATTAATGTGGCCCATGGTTTTGCCAGTTCGAAGCTTGGGCGCAGACATGGCACCGCTCATCAAGCCATGCTGAGGCAGGGTCCCACATGCCACAACTGAAAGGACCCACAACTAAAAATACACAACTATGTACTGGGGGGCTTTGGGGAGAAAAAGGAAAAGTAAAAATCTTAAAAAAAAAAAAAAAAAAAAAAGAAAGGCAGAATAACAAAAAGGTGCATGGACCAAGTCGTAAGAATGGCCCAGGGAATGAGGGCATGGCCCAATTTACAGAGTAAGAATATTATGCTACTTTAGCATCTTTAGGTGTTATTATAATACAGACTGATATTAAGTAGATATTAAGTCAATGAATAATCCAGATATGCTGGAGATGATCTGTCTTAGGAAATTAGATTACTGTCAATTATTGCTAACAGGAAACAAAGTGCAGCCATCCAGATCATGAAGAGAACTAAAGAATACTGGCTGATGTGGTCCAGGATTTTGAATCAGTCAAAGTTTTACACAGAATGTCCTGCACTTAGCTGAACACAGACTACCATTTGAGGTCAAGAAGGAGAGAAGAGGGATAAATGCCACTTGCCAGGAGGAGAAAAAATGGAGATAAGTCACCGTAAGTACTGGACTTTTTACACCTGAAATTTTTAGAATTAGATTAAAAATTTAAATTCTGAGTACACCATTTAGAAACTACTTAGAAGTGTCTGATGGTTTTTTGTGCACTTTTTCTCTCTCATAATCTTGAGTAAATTGTCTGAGAATATGTTGTTTTATTTTCTTAAGTGTAAAAAGAGATGGAGTCTATCAGCACTTTAGCCAATGGTTCTCTGGTGAGAACTGGGCACTTTCCACGCCATTGTTTGCCAAGTGGAAGCATAAAGACTGCTAGCAAAAGTTTGCAGAATCTTGTAGCAAAATAAATCCTTCCTAAATTGATACCATTTGGTACCACTCCACTTGTTCAACACAGTGCTTTTTTCATTTGAACTCTCTTTTGTTTCTACTCTACCTCAGCTTTTATATCTTGCCTCCTCTAACTCATACCTATGGTTTTGTCTTCTAACTGCGGTGTTTTATTTTCTCCCTCTTGGCCCGACCTTACTCAGTGCAGTGAGAAAAGCTCTAGCCTGGCTTCAGGCCCTACTTCTTGAATCTCTCCATGGAGACCGTCACAACCCTCCTGAGACCTGGATGCTCCACAATCAAGATGGTCAATAGAATGCTCACCTTGGTCATTGGTATTAAAGGAACCCACATACAGAGCAAAATGAGGAAGAGAGCATCTCCTTTGTACATAGAGTACCCCCTCCCCATATTTTTTATCGTAGGTAGTGGTGCTGAGCATGTGATACCACTCAGAGTGGCTTTAAAAACTGTGTTACATCCCGAGTAGAGAGTCTGGCATACTCTGATCCTACCTTCCTGCTTTGAAATCCATTTTCCTCCATTTATCTCTCTACTAACTTAATCTCTCTGAGCCTTAAAGCTGTTTTCTATAATATAGGAATAATAACTACCCCATAGGATAACATGATAAAATGAAGATACAGTGGCTTTCATAAGAATTTGTCTTATGTTTCTAATCAGGTTGAAGGACACTAAGGGAAATTATCTCCTCCTCCCATACTCCCTTTACCTCATACCAGTGTAAATATATCTAAATACCATGGACACTAACTAACCTATAACCAATACATTATAGGATAGTTTAACTAAACTATAATCAATCTGATGGATCTAATGTAACATTCAAGAGATTATCATGAACTGCATTACACATTGCTATAACAACAGGCAGATTTAGTTTCTTTTGTTGTAATTACTACATCAAGTGTTTCGCTGTTGTATGTTTTTGTTTTCAGTGTATTATGACAAACAAAACCATTTATTATACATCTTCAATTGTTCGGCATCTGAGAGACCATTCTCTACTATCAGGGAAGAGTTGATGTCAAAAGTGAATTTGGTTCAATATTTTAAAACATTTTCCATAAAGCAGCTAAGTTCCATTGTAAAAATACTGTGTTCATATAGATAAGAAAGAGTCGTTTGACGGAAGAAGCAAAGTCTTTTTTCTATTGATAAGCATGCCCTCAGAAGACTTGATCCCAAATACAACGGTTTTCAGTGCGCATTGCTACCCAAGAGCCCTTCAGGAAAGTTGTGTTATACACGATTGCAATGATGCATGAACGGTTGAGAATTAGAAAAGAAAATGGAATTTTGATGTCAAGGTACCATTCTTTTTTTAGAATTCAGAATTACTTTGAAGCATTCCCTGCCTCTCCTGATTTAAACCTGAAGTCATGAAAACAAAATTTGGGTTATTCAATTTCCATGCACTATAGATGAGATATTTTGAAACTTTTACATGTCTATTTTCTTAAAGAAAATAATACTTAAATATTATACTCCAAGCATGAATTAATAGTCCATAGAGGCATTATGTGAATCAATGTTAAGAAATATGGCATCAAATATTCAAAACTGTTGAAGTAGTATCTTATTAAAAAGTTTATCTTTAATTTTCTTTTATCATGGCAATCAGTTTTTCCTCTTTTGTCAAGATGTCAAAAACAGAAAAATGATACCATAAACTGTTAATATGGGTTAGTCCAACCAGAATTGATCAGTGCTAATCTACTAGGATTCCAAGAAAACACTGTAATATAGCATAGACAGCAGCGATTCCACGTTTGCATGGAAAATCCTCACAAAATTGTACAACTTAAATTAGCCCATCTCCCCGTTAACTATAGAAAGAAAAAGAAAAACAAGTGAATTTAAAACAATGTTAAAAACATGCAAATTCGCCTGGCTTAACCTATTTCTGTAGATTGTGATTCTCTGCACACATACCCATTGCAGAATCTGTTGTCAGTAGTTGCAGGCAGCTGAAATTTTGATTTTGAATAATTCATAGTATAATGTTTACTTACAACTATAGATTTGTTCAATTGTCTAAAATCTTAACCCTTTAGTCTGACTCCCATGGACTTGCCTGGTTCTGATAGTTTCAGAAAAGATCAATAATTATTTAAATGTAGGAAATATTTTGCCAACATAAGATTCAGAAAAAAATTAAGCATATATTGAACCAGACTTTCCAATTATATTTATGTAAGTTCCTCTATTTTCATTAAAGTGATTAATTAATGCTAGCAAATCATGAATAATGCTTGTGAGTAGACACAGATGGTTGTCAACCAAACATGTCTACACTTCTTCATCTCAACAAAACCCTGGTTTTCTCCATGTGTTGCCTCTTTATAGAGAAGCTTTACGCTTCAGGGTCAGGTTCTGATTGGTAGAAACTTACCACAGTGGTGAAGTTCATCTTTTCAGTAATTGGCTTGGGCATGGAGATGCGACAGAATTTAGAACAACAGGATGTGAGGATAAGTATACTGAGTTTGTTTTAAAGGTTTCTGCACTGATCAGTAGCAGACAAGAGATATGCAAGGAGGTCAAGTTTCTCTTATTCTTATTTTCTTCTACTCTTACACTGTCATGTCTCTATACAATTCCTGGCACTGGGACAGCCACTTTTCTTCCGTGAAGGGAAATAGCATGAGGATGACAGAGTTAAAAGTTGAAAATAAACTAGATTAACAAGAAGATGAATTGCATACAGTAATGAAGTGAGAGTTGTCGCTTAAACAATCCGATGCTCACAGTCCCGAACAAGAAGTTAGAAGTTTGTGAAAAAGAAAATAGTTACTAACATTTGTGCTTTAAGTTTAGAACGCTCTTAGCAATTTTTAAAGTGATTTCACATATGCCATTGCATTTTATCTTTCTTATAATGCTAACATACACATATTTTTTCTACTATTCTGTTGGTGAGGACACTGAAATTCTGAACTCTTATACAAATTCTCTAAGGCCATAGAAATTGAAAATATGATCAAGACTGGAGCCCAGGATTTCAAACTCTGAATGTGATACATTTTCTAGTTCCCTGTGATGGATCATCCTAAGAATAAATAAAAGGATTCAGTTTGACATTATTCGTTCCTAATAAATGCATTGCCATGTCATAGAACCATAGAGGGAAATAAGAAACCATAATGGAAAAAGAAGAAAATACTGTCTTATCTTTTGTACTGGGACAATTCTTTGAGCAAGACATCCACATTTTTCACATCCAGTTTAACAGGTTAAAAAAGCCTTTCCAATAAACTTTATTGTTTCATGTTTCAGTCATCCTTTCCTTTCTAATGTCCAATATTCCTAGACGCCTTCCTCAACATCTCCCCTGTACCGTCTTGCATTGCATCTTCCTTGTTTAGTATTTAAATTCAATTTTCAAATATTCAATATTCCCTATTCTCTACTTACCTTAGTTTTTATATATAATTAGTTCAGCTACTTCAGAAGGCATTTTTAATGAAATATGTGACATGGACATCTCTGAGTGTGGTTTACTCACACAAGTATATTCTGTTTTAATAAGAAACATTCCTGCTTGCCTTTGATTCCCTATTTGCCTCTGGCTATACAGCACAAAGACTCCATATTACTTTCGTTGTTTCAGGAAGACACAGCTAGTTGAGCACTGGGGATTGCTTTTGAGTAACTGTTCACATTCTTTTCCTGTTAGTATGCCACAAGAAGGGCTTTGTAGAATGAGTGAGAAGTAATCACAGGATCTAATCAGCTTTTGCTTAACCAGGTGAGAATCCTCTCTCTAGGAGGTCATGCATATTGTGCATTGTTTAAGTATAAGTTAATTTTTAGTGGAAAACAAAAATCAAGTGAATCTCTTCTAGAAAGATAACCCCAGGGTAATTTGGAACCACAAATATTCCCTATTCCAAAATCGTTCCTTTCCTATCCTGCAAATCAGCCTTATTTTGAAATCATCAGTTAACTCTTTGGAGTAAATCCAATCAAGGGCAATTTTAGTTTAGTTCAATGATTGCAATTTCTGCTACTGTCATTTGCACATCTCCATCAGGGTTTGCTTCCAAACCTCAAGGTTCCGACACCCACTCAACCTCATCTCCTTTCGATTCCGTTTCTTCCTTTACAGTCTTCCCCTATACCAATTGCCAGAAATGAGAACGTTTGATCTGCTTAAGTCCAGGTCAAGGCCACCTGGGAGGAAACGGGATGTTTTATGGCTGCTTCCTTTCTATATCTCTGCCAG
Source organism: Equus przewalskii (assembly GCF_037783145.1). Taxonomy (NCBI): domain Eukaryota; kingdom Metazoa; phylum Chordata; class Mammalia; order Perissodactyla; family Equidae; genus Equus; species Equus przewalskii. The sequence continues at coordinate 20,611,457 of NC_091844.1, forward strand.
CACCAGTGTTTGGTGCCTACATCCAATGTAGTTTCTTGTTTTGCTGGAAACCATCTGCCCAACCCTTGGCCAGCTGCTAATTTTCACAGTCTGTACAGCAATGAGAGCTGTATGGGTTTGTGTGGTGCAGTTGGTGGTCTTTGTGCCTCATGCAGATATATACTTCATAGTTTCTGAAGTTAGGAATTCTACAGGGGCATAATAACCATCCCATCTTCTATTGAGCCGTCCACTGCAGAACTTCTCAATAGGGTCCTATTACCTATTAGGTAGCCCTTAACTGGTAGAGGTGATGGCAGTCATAACATTTTACCCAGCTCCTATTTTCTACAGGGTTCTCTAGATCCACAAAGAATAAGAAGTCTGAGTCACATGAACCTTGGCTCCTCTGGAAAACTTTATGCTTTTCCCAGTAAGCACTGCCATCTTCATCTTGTGTTTCTTTACTTAGTAGCTAGTGGTACAAGGGTCCGTCTGCACGTTCTGGCTAATTAACTGTATGTTCTTCCAGCTAACTATGGCTTGGGGCAAGATGTTAATCTCTATTTCTAGGATGACCAACTGACCAAATGTTTCCAGGATTTAGGAAGATTCCAGGATGTGGGATGTTTAGTCCTAAAACTGGGAACATTTTAGGCAATTGGGTCAATTTGGTCACCCTACTTGCTTCCATTCATTCCCAAACTTCATGGACAGACATAGCATCTGGACAACACACTCAAAACTGTACAGAGGCTCTCTCAAACACTTTCTGATGAAGCAATTTCCCCCTTCCAGTTCACTTTTAACTTCCTTGGTGGCAAAATCCACAAAACCACTTCTGGGATCCCAAGGTATTTTGGGAAAATCTGCATCAAGAATATTTTAGGAGCTGAAGAACTGCCTCTCTTTGTTCTCAGGGGAGAGTTGTCAGTTACAATGTTACCACAGATAATTGTGGTTCTCTTGACCAATGTGCATAAAGAGCCAAGGTTAAGAGCATTAGCTTTTGAGAAAAGAAAAAAGCTTTATTGTCAGGTTGGACCTGCAAGGATACAGGAGGCAATGCTCCCAAAGCTGTCTCCAGACAATTAACAGAACAGGATTTGGGGCAAAATTTATGAGGTTAGGGAGAACAGGCTGGTATGCATTTCTTTTAAAGCTGGTTTCTTAGTGATAAACTCCTTTAGTTTTTGCTTCTCTGGGAAACTCTTTCTCTCTCCTTCCATTCTGAATAATAACCTTGCCAGGTAGAGAATTATTGACTGTAGGTTTTATCCTTTCAGCACTTTAAATATATCATGCCACTCCCTTCTCACCTGTAAGTTTTCTGCTGAGAAGTCAGCTGATAGCCTTATGGGATTTCCTTTGTATGTAAGGTGTTGGTGTTGCCTTTCTCTTGCACCTTTTAGGATTCTATAACACAGATGTTTATGCACTTGATGTTGTCCCAGAGGTCCCTTAGACTGCCCTCATTCTTTTTAATTCTTTTTTCTTTTATCTGTTCAGCATGGGTGATTTCTTCTAGTCTTTCAGCCAGATTGCTGATCTGTTCTTCTGTATCATTTATTCTGCTATTGAGTCCCTCTAGTGAATTTTTCACTTCCAGTATTGTATTCTTCATTTCTGCTTGCTTCTTTTTTATACTTTCCAGTTCTCCTTTGACTTTGTCATGGAGTTCATCCATTCTTCTCCCAAGATCAGTGAGCATCCTTATGACTCTTAGTTTGTACACTTTTCACGTAGATAGTTTATTTCTGTTTCATTTGGTCCTTTTTCTGCGGTTTTGCCTCTTTCTCTGTGCTTATATCTCTGTATTAAGTTGATCAGCTACATCGCTTGATCTTGGAGAGGTGGCCATATGTAAGAGATGCCTTATGAGGCCCAGCAATGTGCTTCTCTCTCATCACCAGTTCCAAATGTTCCAGGAGTGACCCTTGTGTGGGATATCTGTGTCCTTCTGTTATGGCAGGGTTGCTCTTGCTGTGGGTGCTCGGTGAGTCTAGGATGTCCACTTGGCCAGCTGGTTGTAAATACCTAGCTGAATCTGGATTCTATGGTCCTTTTAGTCACTTTTGGGCATGAGTAACCCAGAAAACTTGACCGCAAGTTCTAATAGCACATTCCTGTTGCAGTTTTTCTGTTAAGTGAGTAGGTCCCCAGCATGGTTACTTGCTAGGCTCAGAGGCTTACAATTACTGTAGGCCTCCATCCTGCAATGCTGATGTCTGCTCTCTCAGTGCTGCAGCTGAGTGGTACCAGCCCCAGGCATGGGAGCACCCAGTTTTTTCAGGCTTTGGAAGGTGAGGCCGATCCCCTATATGGACTTTTGAGAAGGGCAAGTCTGCTGCAGCTGACAGGCTCCACCACCCACAGGGCCACACACCCCATCAACACAGTCCTGTCCTGTATGCATGTCCCAACCCACTGAAGTGGACTCAGTCTCCCCACTGCAGAGGCCCCACACACTCCACAAATGCAGGCTTGCCTGTCATGTATGCCCTGCCCTGCAGAGGCAGATCCACTCACCTAGTTGCAGAGGTTCCAGGCACCCCACCTATGCAGGTCCACAAGTTTTGAAGAGCTAGCTGTTGGGTGGAGCCAGTCCCTAGGGCAGCTGCCTGCCCTGGCTGAGCTGGGTTAAATTGGTGCTGTAGTGTGTGGGGCAGACTCCTGGGCAATCAGGCTAGGGTAAGAACTCCAATGGCCTCAGCCAGCATCTGTGTCAGCATGCCTGTACTAGGTCATAATAATGGCTACCACCAATGTCTCATTCCCTGGAGAGTTCTCACTTCTCACTAAGATGCACCCAGCGCCTATCAGGTGAGTGTCTTTTCACCAAAGGAATTTGCACTTTTCTTTCTAGTGAGTTTATGTTGCTTTTCCAAATGGGTGAATTTGTGCATGGGCCCTTAAAGACGAGGATTTTTTTTTCTTTTATGTCCAACAGCTTTCCTGGGGATATTCCCCATTGAAGATAATAGCCAGCAAAGCCAGGTATTACTACACTTATCTTGGTTGTGCTAAGTCCAAAGGCTGTTTATTGTGGTAACATTCCCCTGCTTGGATCCCCCACTCTTCCAGGGAATGTTTCGTATCTTAAGATTGCTTCTGGCCAGGCATGAAATGTAGCAGCTAGAAGCTGGCTTTTTTCTCTCCAGAAATGAATTTCTGCTTCTTCCACCTCAGTCCACACTGTCCCTTTCTATGGGGGTTCTTTTTATCCAGTTCTCAGTTCTCTCAGGGGTAATTGTTCCAAGAGTAGTTGTAACTTCATTGAGTCAATGGGAGAAGGTGAATTCACAGTTCACTTACACTACCATCTTGATGTCCTCAATCAATTCTTAATCTAGAACTTCTGTTACCACTTTCATGAGGCCATTAGTCTCTCCATTAGAGTTCTGTAATTTCTTAACCAGCTCAGTTTTACAACCTGAAAGCTTATCGGAAACCTGCATTCTAGAGCTGGTGTCAGAGTACCTTTCATGAATCTCTCTGAAGATGAAATGTATTTGCAAAAGCATCAGAGTAAAACAATAACAGTGTAAATGACAATGGACTTAAAAATGGCAATTAATGAAGAACTTTGGTTATTTCTGTGACATATGACAATTTAAAATAACTAGAATTTATGACTGATAACCAGGACAGATCAGAACTTTAGGAATGTTATATAATTTTTAAAACATTTATATTAATAACATTCACCCACACAATATAACCTAACAAGCTTTATCATCATTTACTTAAAATGCTTCCCATGTAACTTAATAAACCAAGCAAGCCTAAGTCGCTTAATATCTTCCTGTTGGAAATTTTCAAAGTTAGCTTCAAGTCAACAGAAAGACTTTATTTAGGATTTGAATTTTGGGAAAAGTTTGTGAAAAATATCAAAGGTTTTAAAACACTTGGTCAAATAGGATCATAGCTCACTGTGAAAGAATGCTTAGTAATCCATTTAGCCAAAGTGATAGAAGATGTTACAGGTAAACATACAGAATTAATCAGTTTTAAAAAGGAAAAAAATAAAACCTTAGTTCTCTTACTAGAGAGATTCCAGCCTTTTAGAATACAGGAAGTTATTTTGACAAAACACAGAATTTCCATCTTTTAGGGAGATTTACTCAAAAATAAAGAAAAACTCTTTATAATCTCTTTATCAGGAGCAGACTAAAACTCCAGGAAAATTATCTTTCTAAGAGAAAGAAAATCAAATTTTAATTTTTGTCCTAGCTTACTTTTGATATTAAAACTTATTTACTTAATTGAATTCATTTTAATCTTGGCCAACTTGACCATAGACAGAACTCTTTCCTCAGGGTTCCTCTTCCACAAACCTTCTATAGCTTTTCTTTTTACATTCAGAATTTGTCTCATGCCTTCTTTCTTCCTTCCTAGTATTTTAGGACAAATTTATTTTTCTTAATAAAATAAACAAAAATATCTCCATTCTTTAAATCTTATTTACCTAAAACATACATCTTACTTTACTTAATTTTTATATATTGGAAGATCCACAAATACTGTGAATTGGAAGACCCACTAATACTGTCTAGAAACATGTGCTTTCTCATGGAAAATTTCTCAGCATGGCACAAAACATGTTTACCAATAAACCCATATTTTCCAGTTTCTCTGTAATAAGAAGCCAAAGAAAGATAAGTCTATGCTTAGTAGTTAATATCCAATGCTCTATCTTGTGTGAAAATGACTTAGATATTCAATAAACCTTATCAATAACTTAATTTATCTGAACTCCAGAGTTTTGTTACCAAAATGTTTTAAAGTTCTTTCAAGTACATACACCATAACACACAATTATTATTAAAAGTTCACCCAAAACTTTTATCTTTTCACATCTATTTAAATTACTTGTTCCCAATGATTATTTAGATTGCTTACAAGACTTTATGAGACATTAGGAAAAGTTCACTATTATTCTAATTTACTATTTTTGCCAACAAGTTTTGTAACAGAGATAACATTAGCTTATTTGACCAATACATCCAGGTAGAATAAAAGCTGCAGGTCTGCATCATATCCAATGTTGACAACTCACATTTCTATTTCAATCAAACCAATAAACTCAAACAAGCTTTCATTTATCAAAGATTGTTTTATATCATGTTAACTTGAAAAACATTTGGGTTAGTTTCTATTGCATTTATATAAGCACTTACTTTAAACCACTGAATTCTTTTAGAAATTATACTATAAGAAGGTAAAAATATCACACATATAGCTACATATACAAAGAGATTCCACAGCTACTGTTTTAAATTACTGTCATGAATCAGGTACAGTAATACAAATCTCACTAGTTATAAAATAATAATTGAATCCAAATTTTGCTCAAAGTTTTTTCCTCTAACATTTGTAGAGAAGATACTCAAGATGCTAGATTTTGGGCAAAGGTGCTCTATATGCAGTTTTTCTTTCCTTTTTCCTTTTTTTTCCCCTTCAGTCTTAAGGATTGGTGATGGGCTAGATAACAGTTCCCAGAGAGAGGTTGCAAGGTTTTTTGAGATAAAAGAATTGGGTGGAATGTGAACTGCCTCTAGAGCTGCATATACAGTTTTACAAGCTTTTTTTTTGGTTTTTTTTTTTTTAGGACTGTTGCTCTTAACTCTTCACAAATCAGGTTGTAACTTAAATGACATGATAGGTTGATCTACCTGTCCAAGTACATCACCCCTAACTTGCTTCTTTCCCTCTGGCTGCTTAGTTTTATTTTAACTTAGGGAAGAAGGCTTGGAAAGAAAATTCTTATCAGGCTCTGAATATTAGCTTCCAGTTTGGCTGAATCTCTGACCCTACATTGCTAAATCCTTTCAAATATCTTGTCAGGTTTCAGGCAGGATAAACAGTAATTATACTGGGCAGTATTGAACAACTCCATTAATCTTGAATGTAGCAGTCTCCCAGAAACTCTTTCAGAGTCTCACCAACTCTGGGAGGGGCTCATATTGGGCCCTCCTTCAAAGGAATATTATGGAGTGTCTATAAAGCCATGATCTAATAGGCTTTTCTTTTAGATACTTTTATAACTTTTCCTTTTTGAAACAAAAGTTTCAATAAGGTACTTTGAAATTTTGAAGTCTTCGCTTTTAAGTTCACCTTTAAATGATCTTACCTAATCAAAAGATTACCTCTTGTGGCCAATCTAATCGCCCTGCGGCTGATGGCAGTTTGGTAGGACCCTTAGCCACAAAAGGGAGTGTGACCCACATTTCTGTCTGACTTATATCTGACCACAAAATGGGATGCAATCACATTTTTTTCCAAATGTATGTTGGGGCCTCCAACGTGACAATTATTAAGCCAAGCCCTTGGGACATGAAACAAGCTTGGTAAGATTTTACAGTTCTTTGTAAATATTTACAGCTCCCAGGACCTTCAGGCTTTGAGCGATTGTGCTGGAAAGTGGTGTACCTGACTCTCTAAAGACTAAATACTTGTTTCTCAGTTTACAAGCTCAAAAAGAGCCCAAAGTGGTCACTGTAATTTTAAATTATCCTGGGTTATCTTGCCAGCTGTTTACAGTAATTTCCATTTTAAGGACTTTTTCAAGGGTGGCCACAACAAACAAAGTCTCTCTAGGGGATAGTGTTTAGGGTCTAATAGTGTGTGCTTGTGGGGCAAGCTCCTTCAAGAATAACCTAGAGGGTCAGCTTTTTCTCTTATGTGTTCTGGTACCCACAATGTTCAGAGATGAGCAAGTCCCAGAGGGACTGCCACCACTGACTGCTTCACCACAAATAATGGGGACCCAATAAGATACGTTCTTCAGAAAGAGGTCCCTATGAGGCCATTGCACATCTTGGGCAGATGCCCCAACACCTCTATGAAATGCCGTCACCTGGGAATGTCCCAAAGGGCCAGAGGGAACAGTGACTCTTTTTTTCAGAGTCAGAAGACCTTCATAAGATTAATCTATAAAGGGAATTTGTTACAATCACCAAGAAACTCAGTCTCCAAGCAGCCAATTTTAATAAATAATACAGTAAGTCATAGACAAACATGAAGAGATACAGAAATCCAATATTGTGGGACTCTAACCCAAGATATTCTGGGTTTCACCCAGAGTTCAGCACTCTAACTCAATCCCTTGATTGTCCCAGTTGCGTAACTGTTTCATACTGTCTCCCTTGGACCCACAATTCTGGTCTTGAGACTTTAACTCAGCAAAAATCTCCCCAGTGGGGTCCCTAACCCACAATTCTGACAAGATTATTAGACAATTTAGGCACAAGTGCATTTTAACAAGGTCACTCATGAGAACAATTTCTGATCCTGGAGCTGTTTCTTGTCTCAAAGAAAAATGCCTTGGGGCTGGAGCACCACAGCAGGAAACTAGAATTCCATCAACCAAGCCTCTAGACAAAATTTTCTAGGCAGCTGCTTAGGATTGATGAAAAGACCTCACACCTTTACAGGGCTTCCAGAGCCTCAGGCAGGCAGTCACAGGACCTAGTCCCTTAGTAGTTGCCAAAATTGTTACTGCACAAAATTGGAGTTTTCTTGCCTGATGCACATAAGGAGCCAATTATTATGGCATCAGCTTTTTTTTTTTTTTAACTTGAGTACAGTTTTGTTTTGTTTTCTTTATAAGGAAGGATTCACCCTGAGCTAACACCTCTTGCCAATCTTTCTCTTTTTTTTTCTCCCCAGAACCCCAGTGCATGGTTGTATATCCTAGTTGTAAGTTCCTCCACTTCTTCTATATGATCCACCACCACAGCATGGCAACTGATGGATGGGTGGTGTGGGTCCGTGACTGGGAAATGAACCCAGGCTGCTGAAGCCATGAGAGCACTGAACTTTAACCACTAGATCATCAGGGCTGGCTTGGCATCACCTTTTGAAAGAAGAAGAAAAGCTTTATTGTAAGGTCAAACTGCAAGGAGACAGGAGGCAACATCTCAAACTTGTCTCCCTGATTCAGGATTTGGGTGAAATTTAAGAGGTTAGGGAGGACAGGCTGGTACGTGGAAATGCTGGTGGGGCAGGTTTTGACTGGAAGGTTTTAAACATGTATGGTAAGGTTTTAAACATTTATGGTAAAGTGTGGAAGGGACCTTAAACACCAGATCTTCCTAGACAATGGAACCCTCACCTCTGATGACAGTCTGACTATGAAGTTCTAGTCATGTCCTGGTCCTTTGATTCACGGGGGAGAGAATCTTTGATTCCAGGGTCATTTCAGAGCAAGATTTTCTCCTCTACACATGCTCTGGGTACACGACTTTCAGATTTTTGGCTTGCCCCTGAGAAACTTTCTGTTGATAAGATGGGATCAGTTTGAACTGGTCTTAAGGGGCCCGTGGTTACAACACTTTAGCCTTTGGGAGAGTTGGAAGATAACAAACAGAATCCCAACCATATCTTATTTAACTTCCAACCAACTTTACTTTCAGTTTCCTGGTCTCCCAAATAAAATAGTTTAAGGGCAGAGTCCATTCTTTATTCTTTACTGTTATTGTTAAATTTTGCTTTGTTTTTATTTTCCAGCCTATTTGATATATTTGTGAAAACCAAGTATGAACACATATTTTTCACCCACAAGTATCTGCCCAGATCCCAATTCCTCAGGAGCCTCATCTCTGAATGCAAAGTACAGTGAATTTCAGAAAGAGTGACTTTACATGCATAGAATAATTTATTCTCTCTCATTTTCTCTTCCCACATTGTGCCTCCTTCCCTTTGTCAGAAACAAATTTTGCTGCTTCCATTCATCCATCACAAACTTTTTTACATATTTCTCCCCACAGTGGCCTTGCTTATCAGGCTCTCAGGATGCTTTCTGAGATGTGGTCTGTTTATAACTGAAATGTATTATATTTATATTGGTGACTGCAGTTGGCAGTGCACGTCCATAAATAAACTGTAATTTTAAGCATATTTCACTCAGGTGATTGATGTTTTATTTAACCCAGACAAGACAGATACTACTATGTTAGAGCATTGTGCTACAGTCAAGGCACTTTTGATGGTACCATTTCTTCCTCTGCATTCTTTAACTACCCCACCCTGACTGGTGTAGTACCATATAGGCATTTCATGCAAGTGAAGAAAACACAGACTTTTTTTTAAGAAACAATGTGGAAAGCATTTTACCTATCAAAGTCTTTCCTGATACTCCTCAGATCACTCCAGACACCACCTCTCTAGTTTCACTCTCTATGAGGAAAGTCCTACTAGGTTGACAACGTATTGAAAAACCACAAATAAAAGAAAGGGGAGAAGACAAGGGTCGGAGAGATAACATTTGAGAGACATTTACAGAGTTGATGTGTGGATAGTTAATCCTAACTAGCCCATTCCCCAAAGGTCAATTTGCATAGATTCAGGTGCCTTTTAAAAAGTTCTCTTCTCAGGGGCCAGCCCAGTGGCGTAGCAGTTAAGTTTGCGCACTCTCCTTCAGCAGCCAATGGTTAACCGGTTTGGATCCCAGGTCCAGACCTACACACCACTCATCAAATCACGTTGTGGCAGGCATCCCACATATAAAACAGAGAAGGACGAACACGGATGCTAGCTCAGGGCCAATCTTCCTCAGGAAAAAGAGAAGGATTGGCAGTGGATGTTAGCTCAGGGTTAACCTTTCTCAAAAACAATTCTCTTTTCTTCTTTTCTTCAAGCCCCAGGGATTCAGTCTATTTTTTTTTTTTTTATTATAACACTGCTATTAAACATGTAGTTTCTCCATACTACATGAAAGAGAAATAGTCTCCTCGGTTTTCCCATTCTTCTGTTCCTAAGTGTAAGAAGGTAAACTTTTTTTCTTATTGTTAAGGCTTCATGCTATTGAATGTGGGTTTCGAGGGTAACACAAATAATGAACTTGTAGAAGTTCTAAAGATCTAGGAGTTTCCACAAACTATCTCAGACATGATCCTTGGTAAAGTCACTGTCTCTGTCTCTATTCATTTTCTTCTTTCAACTTTTTATAAGGGGGTCCTGCATTACCTGCCAACCACTTAATTTTCCAACAATGCTTATTTGCTTTTACTCCCAAGCATATTTCATGGCATATCACATGGCAAGGTGATGTTTATGTTGCTTCCTCTGACTGGAAAATCATTTCCAGTCCCACTGGCCTGGATAATTGTTTTAGTCCATTCAGGCTGCTATAGCAAAATACTACAGACTGGGTAGTTTACAAACAACAGCGATTGATTTCCCACAGTTCTGGAGGCTGGAAGTCCAAGATCAGGGTGCCAGCATGGCCAGGTTCTGGTGAAAGCCCTCTTCCAGGTTGCACACTGCCAATTTCTTCACTGTCCTCCCATCATGGAAGAATGCTAGGGAGCTCTGTCAGCCTTCTTTTATAAGAACACTAATTCCATCCATGTGGGCTCTACCTTCATGACCTAATCACCATCCACAGGCCCCACCTCTCAATAGCATCGCTTTGTAGGTTAGATTTCCAACATGTGAATCTTGGGGGGATATAAACATTCAGACCACAGCAACAACCCTACCTAGTTCTTCACGAATCAGTTTGGTTGCCATCTCTAGAAGGACTTTTCTCACCCAAAGATGGTCTAAGTGTTCCCTGTGTGCAGCATCTTGCACATGTCCCTATTCTGACTATACCCTGCAATTTCTCCCACTAAACTGGGAACTCTTTGATGGCAAGATCACTTATGTATTTATCCTCTTATTTCAAGGTCTCACATAACTGTGACACTGCAGTGCTTATCATACTATTTTTGAATATTTATCCTCTCATCTCAGTTTCATTGATTCACCTAGTAAACCTGCTGAACATTCTCCTAGCTATTTCTCCACCTTCTTCGACCTAGTGCCTGTAGGAAACATATCCATCCCTCCACTCAACACCATGGAATTGTTCCCCACCCCTCTACACATATTGAACCATATTTCCATCTCTTCATTTACAACCAGTGGGGCTATTACATCCAATGGCTTCAAGATTTCCCCTATTTACAACAAATGGGAGACCTCAGAAAGCTGAAGACACTGCAGCTTTCAATGGATTAATAAAAGTCTCCCCTTTTTATATGATCATCTCTATGTTCCTCTCTTCTGATGTTGAACTTCAGATTCAGTTCTTCTGATTTAGAAGCCTTCACTCCAATCATATTGAGACAAAATTTCTTTCTCTATAATGTCCAGGTATTTGTTATCACACCACCCTTTAGAAATATAAGCAGCAAATAGAAAGGCTCTTTGAGAAGAAACTTGTCAATTATTTAATGATAGAAAATATGTATCTTGGAATAATCTTTTCCAGAAGTGAAACTTTGCTAATTCTCCACAATATTCCTCATAAGAGATACATGTTTAACCCACCTTTCTTTGGGGAAGTCTTCCCTGATGTCCCTGTCTAAGATAAATCCCTCTAGTAAGACCCTCATAATATGTATTTCTTATTCATACCCTTTATTACAATGTAATTTCACATTTACTTGTGGGATTTTCTGATTAATGACTCTTCTATTATTACATTATAAATTCCAAGAGAGCTGGGGTCATTATAAGCGGTTGCCTAACATATCGTGTGGCACAAATATTGTTTAATGAAATTAACTAAATCAGTTGAGTAAAAGTGAATAAATTAATGTTTTGGATCTTTACGCATTATTAAAATAAATCTCCAGCCTCTCTGTGCTCCCCTTAGATTATGGTACCCAAAATTAAACATGTTAAAATGGAAGTGACAGGGCCAGTATAAAGTGGAGTGTGAGTCACTTTCCTTCTAATAATGCTTCTCTGTTGGCTTACTGATACCATACCATACAGTGAACGGACTACCAACCAGAGCTTATATTTATGCGATTCCACTTTCTTTTTATCTTGGCCCATTATGCTTGTCACCAGGATTCTGTCCTCATTGGAATATTAACTTTTATTCTCACAGATTCAAACCACTATAGCTAATGACTCCCACCAGTCCTTCCCATGTTTCTGATATTTAGAACTATACATATTAGTCATACAGACATATTTGAAATATTTATTTGTATAATTAAAAACTCCTGAATCATAATACTTAAAAAAAATGGCTTTAATTCTTCTTGTGGGCCCTGGCTTATTCTACCACAACACTGTATTATGGACTGAATTGGGTCCTCCTTCCCCAAAATTCATATATTGATTCCCTAACACACAGCACCTCGAGCTATGGCTGTATTTGGAGATAGATCCTTTAAAGAAAGAATAAAGTTAAAATGAGGCCCTTAGGGTGTTCTCTAATCCAACCTGACTGAAGTCTTTATAAGAAGGGTAGAGTATAACACACAAAGAGACACCAGGGTGTTCCTGCTCAGAGGGAAGACCCTGTGAAGAGACAGCAAGAGAACGGCCATCTGCCAGCCAAGAAGAGAGGCCTCAGAGGAAATCAATCCTGGCAACACCTTGATTTGGGATTTCCAGTCTCCAGAAATTTCTATTATTTAAGCCACCCAGCCTGTGGTACGGTGTTATGTCAGCTCTAGAAAACTAATACATGTCCATCCTCCTAACAGAGAGAAACCTTAGGGTTCTCTCCAATCACTCAGTTCTTTCTTTACCTACTTCATCCTCACTAGTCACAAAATACTCCTGACTCCGTCACACAAAAACCTTTATGCCCTTCTCTATTCTCCGTCTCATGTTTCACTTTAAGTGCCAAAAAATAGCGTATCCCAGCTATTTCACACAAGATTTTTGTGATACAACTATCTTTCGACTCTAGGTCAACTTAAAAACATCACCAATGATCAGCTTTGTAAAACTCTCTTCAATCTTGCCCCCATTTAAAGATTTTTAATGAACAATTTCTTATTTTGAAAACTTCCTTTGCCCATTTTCTCATTTGTCAGAGAAACAAAACCCTTCCCACATTGATTCCGGTCTTCCTTGAAGTCTCATCTATTGTCCTATTCAAGTTCCTTCTCATATCATACCCTAATTCTAGAAAAAGCCAATTGCATAAAGGTCCCCCAAATGTCAGGTATTTTCACGTGACCAGGGTTTCGTTCACATCTTCTATGCCACAGTTTGATTTCCCTAGAAATGCCACTATATATGTTAGATAATTCCCTACTCTTTGGCTAAGTAGGACTTTTGCTTCATGCGTTCCCATAAAGGGTTCCATATTTCTTTTACACAATATTGAGCTCTCTGAGTTATAACTGTTTTTACATCCCTTTCTCCACAATTAATCTGTGAGAAACAAAACATGGTGTTATACCTCTTTATTTTCTTGGATTCCTAGTATAGTAGCTGAAACAAAGAAACGACATAATCCGTAGCTCTGGGGCTAAGTTATCTCAAATACTTTATTCAGAAAAGAAAATAGGAACAAAAGAGATATTGGGCAAAATGACTTGCTAATAGTACACACATTGGTGGGAAACTTGACATTTTAACTCCTATCCCCTTATTACCAATGTCAGGCTGGGTTCAAGCATTATAAGAAAATCAACATTAAAGAGATACACAAAGGATTAGTAATACATAGGCCCAACTGTATTTATTATTATGTAGCTCTGTATAAGAAAACTTTCCCAGTATGCTATGGTTGAAAGCTCTGTTCACAGAACACAGAAGGTCCAGCCGGTTGCTTTCCAGCTGGAAGCAAGGTACCCTCATAAATGGGAGCAGTGTTAGTCAATTTCTGCTGTAATAATGCTGCAACAAAATGCAATCCCCAAATCTCAGTGGCTTGCAATAAATCTTGTAAGAGCCTGCGGGTCTCACATGGTGGCTCTTCCTCAGGTTGTACACCAAATGGAGGTCTAATCCATGTGTTTCTCATTCTGGGATTTGCTAAACAACAACCCTTCTTTCACATTCCAGAGGTCAAAACAAGTCTTATCTTCAAACCAGAATCAATACAAACTAACACCAGGACTCTGACATTCACAGTGCATTGAAAAGGGCACTAGGCCTTTTCTTCACTCCTAGTCTTGCTACAATTGGCCCTGAAGGCTTCGTATGAACAGCTTTCACTGTAAATATGGTGAAGGTATTACTAACTGTTTGAATTAAAAACAACAGGAAAAAAACCCGAAATGCATTGTTTTTTTCTGGTTAAATTCTCTGACTTAGGAAACATAAGGAGAAAGTCTAATAAAACTTGAGGTTGATGAATGGCATCTAACACTATATACATTACTAAGGTTTGCTGGGGGTAAGAAGATGGCAGATTCTACTCATAGGTATCTTGCAGAATTTGACTTTTTACTTAGTTATTGGTCAGGAGTATCTGAAAGCCACTTGGTCCACATACTAGCACTGTATTTCTGCACACAGAGAGCCATGTCTACAGCAAAATGAATAAATCATAACAATAGTTCTTTGTACAGAAAATAGAATTAAAAATACAAATAAATCAACTTTTATTAAATAAGGGGAAAAACTTACAGCTCTAAACCAAACATTACATACTGTTAATATGCTATTTTTTTCATGCTATTGGAAAAATAAAATGAGTTGCACTGTTTTTAGTCAAAACCTTAGCCTAGATACTAAGTGTCAGTGTCACAATCCAACGTACACATCAGGATAGATGCAGAGAGGGCTGATGGCCACTCTGAGTTTATTATAACCAGCGTTTCAATATATGCATAGCTTACATCTGTTAAACATACACAGGTGTTCTGGATGAAGTAATTAGCGAATGCCAAGAATTCTCAGTGATTTCTCAAGGAGCCCTCCCTTGGCGTCTGTTTTGATATTATCATGTTACTGCTGTGCTCCTATATTCTTATCTCGGAGCAGGCAAGGTCTCTTAGGCAACGGTCCCTCCTGCTCCCGATATTGATATCGTTTCTCCATCTGTGCCCCCGGGCGGCCGCCTCCTGTCTTAGGTTGACCCCCCCGGAGGTCTTACCCGTCATTGGCTAACCGGCCTTCTCACCTCCGGGTCACAGTTTGTTGGCAAGCCTTTTCCAGTGATTATTAACCCTTCCTGTGTCAGGGGTGGCTACACTAAGCTAGCTCAGAAATGGAGGCCTGGCCCAGGCCACCCTGAAACTGAAACCACTTGTCTGCTCTGAGTTTGTGATGTGCACTTTGTCATGTCAGGACGTGAATTATAGTGATCAGAAAAACCTCACATTATCCAAAACGTCAGATATTTTGTATCAGATATCCAGATGTAAATTGAGCACATCAGTCTGAATATGAACCACAAAATCATTTACAAACACTAATTTTATTTATAGAATGTTTGATATTTAAGATGAACAGTAGCTAAAATACTGGAAAAATTGCCCAACTTTTAGAAATATGATTCCTTTTGGTAAGTCAAATGGAGGAGCAGAAGCAGCAAAATGAATTTTTTAAATTGCCTTAAAATATGTTAGTAAGTTTTTCCTGAATATTGCTGTCATTCTGATCTCATAGAGAATTAATCTGCACAAGTATAAAAGAGAGTACCACAACCCAAGAAGAGTTTTGTAAGAAAATGTGTTAATTACACAGGAAGATCAATACCACGGAGCTATATGGTACTTTAAGTATTTTCTTCCTATTTACAACCTAAGAGATAACGTTTCAAATTGAAACAACAAAGTAGACTGACAGAGATATGTACTTTTAAAGGTGGGAATTTGGAGCCAACCCTGACGGCCTAGCAATTAGTTTGGCACACTCAGCTTCAGTAGGCCAGATTTGGTTCCCGAGTATGGAACCACACCACTCATCTGTCAGCAGCCAGGCTATGGAGGCAGCTCATATAAGAACTTGCAATTATACACAGCTCTGTACTATGACTATGATGGGGATAAAAGGAAGAAAAAAGGAGGAAGATTTGCAAAACATGTTAGCTTAGGGCAAATCGTCCTCTGCAAAAAAAAAAAAGAAAAATGATGGGAATTTGTTCAAATAAGCCCCTGGAGTGTCAGCAAGTAATTCTTCTATTTAATATGGCTTGTTTTATTGATGTTCATAAAATTGCTCTTCCTTAGAGATTACCTCTGAGCTCATTAATTTGGTGGCTCAATTCACCAAACGATATTATTCAATTTTGTGTCATATTTGGTTTATTGAAGGGAAATGAAGTGAAAGGGAAGCTGAAAGTGATGGGAAATATCTGTCTTCATTCAACAACCAGGAACACATGAGGGTATTATAATTAAGACTTTTAAAAATAAATGCAAAAGAATTTAAGTTTTCAGAATTAAAAAGTTAAGAAATTGCAATCAATTAGATGATAAAGTATGAGAGAGGAAAAGAGAATTTTAAGTTCTACAACATAGTCATTTAAAGAAGAAAGTTGAAGTGTGGAGGGAGATAAGCTGTGTCAGGGATAAAAAGGAAAGAAGAAGGGAGGCAAAGATAGGGAGCTAAAGATTTAGAGGGAAAGAAAAGTCAGAAAGCAAAACCAGGCCAAGGGTGCCGGGGGAAGCAAAGACGCTTACTACTGACTGAGGTGACTACGTATATGAAGCTGGGTTTTGTCACTTCCCCCGCTTCACCTGAGCTAGCATAATATTATAGCGGTGAAGCTTTGCCTATTATGTTTAAACTCTGAAATCATGTATAATCCAAAGCAATTTTCCTGTTTTAGTAATTTCACAAAAGCTGCTTGAAACATAATTTCATGGAATTTTGGACATTTTGTGTACACGGAAACTATTTCTTGTATGTTGGAACTTTAAAATTCTGTCCATTGGTAAAGTTAGAGGAATGACAGTGTGGTTTACATGCAGAAACTTCCATTTACCCTTATAATTTTGCTTGAAAGTTAATATCACCATTTATTTGTCCTCAGATGTGAATAAAACTACCCCAAAGTACATATGAAATGAGAGGTTCTGCACCCTGGCCTTGACCATTCCCAGCTCCTCTGAACAGATCACGTGGAGAAACTATCTGGAGGTGGGAGATGGGTCACACTTATGTGCGCTGGTGATGGGTACGCATCAAATTGACTGGACACTATGTGGACTCCGTTTCCTGTCAATCTGCCTGCTTCCTGAGATCTTCAACATACCCTGCTCATGGTAGTGGTCCTTAAAACTTTTAGTCATGTATCTTCGAGCTCTGCGTTTAAAGCTATGGAAATTCTATCCCCAGGAATTTTGAAAGTTACCAGAGAGGAACGCCCGACCTGCCGGATTAGGTACACTTCACATTTTAATTTAATCCTGATATCCCATCAGAATGGCCGACATTTTTGTTCCCCCAGATTTCTCCTCTTAATCCTGTCAAGTTTGTGTGGGGAGAGCATTGTTGCTTTCTGAAGACCTCAGCTTCGTGAATCTGCTGGCTGGCAATTTCCTTCCCTGGAGCTGGATTCTCACCAGCATTTCTGGTCCTCTGGCTTATAGCATGCATTGATGAACAGGGCTACTAATGACTTCTGAATATTGACACAGGCTTAACAGTCGCCCCTTAGGAACCAGCCCAACCTATGGCGGATACACACCCATTCTGCCTTGAACTTCCCTGTGCTCACATCAGCACCATCTCATGCCCCACAGCAGTGATTCTTACTATTGGGGGTAAAAGACCTGTCCTCTCAAATTGGTCATGGATTAATACTTTTATAGAATGCAACGAAATTAAATTACTAGAAAAACGAAAGACAAAAAACAAAACCACACAAAATACAAGTCCACACTGTTATTGTTAGATTCATTATACTTAAGTTTTTCTGCCAAACTGCTGTAAATATATATAAATCTTTACTCTAAATATCCTAGTATTTGTTTTTGGATAAACTTTGAGTGGCGGTGATCTATTCAGGCTGCAGCCCTTCCTTAAAGTTCTGACTGTAAAAGATGCACTTATCTGAAACATGGAGTGCAAATTCGGTCATGAAACAAGTATTTACAATTATACAGCAATTGTTTAAATTAATGAATCTAATTCAACATATTTGTATTTGATTTTGTAGAGCTTGTGGTTGGTTACTTTGGCTATGGTTTGTGTGGAATTTTGTTCTCCATTTGAGCAACTCTGTATGCCTATTTGAAATTTTCACTTTTATGCATGGTGGACAGAATTATGCAGTAGAGCCAGAAAAGGTTGATGCCAAAGCAGTGTGCTTTTCGCTTTACAAAGCACTGGAAACATCATGACTAGAAAACATGGTCTTGGTTACACCCAGTGTTGGCCTGTTTCTCTGTGATCCAATCTTCACCTGCAGACTTCTCCAGTCCCACACTCTGATGTCTAACACCTACAGACCTAATCTTGGCCTCCTTCTAACAATTTTTCTAGCATAAGGGGTTTGAGAAAAATTTTCTCCATAAAGTATAAATGAGTAAGAATTATAGATAACATTTCTGGGCACTTGCTCTGCGTCAGCTACTATTTTAAGGTTTTTACACCTATTAACTCAACTTATCCTTACAATAACCCATGTCACCATTCACACTGCAGATACAAAGAGACAAAAATTAAAAAAAAAAAAAAAAGAGGTTAAATAACTCATCCAATTCACACAGTTAGGAGTGGTTGCCCTGGGACTTGAGCCCAAGCTTTCCGGACAAAGATTTTATGACCCCACCACTAGCATATTAATGTGTTATGTTTCCCAGGGCTATCTCTGCTTTTAGAGAAGATCTTCGCGAAAAGAATAATATTACGGCTTATTACTAAATATCTTTTTAGAATTTCAAATATAGGAACATAAACTCTTAGTCAAGAAGCCGAAAATAAATAAATAAATAAACAAAAGGAAAAACTAGCTTAGGATATAACTGAGTCCAGGATACAAATGCTAATATCAGGGCACTGCTATTTCCCTGGTGTTTCTTTCCTCTCTTTTGGCTTCTTTCATAGAGGGGAGGGCTTCCAGGAACTGTATTCTTTTGTTACTCTCACAAAATACAATTCTATCCCATTCCTTAAACTTAGTGACAACTATAAGAACATCCCAGGAATGACTTAGTAACCTAGGGAGGTGATGTTCCCATTCCTGCATTACTCATGGAGGCTGGGAGATTGGAAACTCTGATTGGTTGGATCTGAGTCATAAATGACTCCGTTCACTCTCTGAACCTGCTTCAGTGCCCTGTGAAGCACAGGAAGTGAGAACTGAAGAGACTTAGGCAGGCAACATCATTTTTTGTAAAGATGTTCCCAAAAGAACCATTATTTGTATTTTGTTTTTCAATATATAATAGCATATCAAGTAGTTCTGATATTCAATAATTAGTCTAAGGAAAATCAACTAAAAAATGACAGTTAATGGAATGTAAGACTTCTGAATTCATAACACATGATCTTTCCAAAATACTATAAAGATAATCCCTTGCTTAAAACTCACCCTGTTCTTTTCAAAATATATTTAAGATCAGAGCTTGGTGAACTATAGCCTGCAGGCTGAATCCAGTCTACCAACTGTTTTGTGAATGAACTTTTTGGGAACGCACCACACTCACTGGTGTACATATTGTCTATGCTGCTTCCACTCTTCAAAAGCAGAGTTTAGTAGTTTTGCAGCAGAGCCCACAGGACCCACAGAGCCAGAAACATTTTTCGTCTGGCTTTTTGGAGAAAAAAAGCTTTTCAACTTCTGCTTAAGAGAATTTTTTTTTTAAAGGAGTTAAACTACAAGAATTATAGGGAGAAGTTTAAACACACAGCAAATATTCGGATCCCAAGGAGAAGGCCATCTTTAATGTCGAGAAGGCTATGGCAGACATTCTCTATGATCTAGTATTGCTGAATATTCAATAAACTATCCTTGTCCTTAGTTCATACCTCTCAAGCCACCTTGTACAATGATTTAACTTCCAGAAATTTCCACCCCCAGGGTAAGAACTGTCACTGTGCAGGTACGACTATCCCAGTCCTCCTCACAGTCAACGTCTTCATAGCCGTTCTTAACAAGCACTCTGGTGATTCATTTTTTAAAAAACAATCTTGAAGGAAACAAAATCTGAATACTGTTTGTATGTTGAATAAATGATTTCCAATAATTACAGGGCCAAAGAAATTAAACTTTATTAAGGAACATAAAAAGTTGGAGACAAGGCACTCAGTAATGGCGGCCAGAGCAGAGAAAGCGAACTGACTGGAGAAAGCGGAAAGGATGAAGACGGAAACTAGGATTTGACGACTGCGTGTTCTGCGTCAGGCGCTTTTTATATGCACGTAATTTATTTTTCACAGTTTCCTAGCAAGGGAAGATTTTTTTTCTGCAAATAAGAAAACTGAGATTCACAAATGTTAAGTTACATGTCACAGTGGTGAGTGCTGAGCCAGGTCATGTGAGAACAAAGCCCGACTTTCTCCATGACCAACATCTGAGAAATGTAGTGTTTAATTTCCATCCCCTTTGATTTTAATAGTCTGAGCTACGGGTAAAGAAAAAGAAAAACAAAAAGGCAAAGAAACGAAAAGCAAGCAGACTGACTGAGGTGTTGCTGTCCTCATTGAAGAAATATCCAATTTCCCAGGGACCTGCTTCTAGATCTCATTAGCAGCCACAGGTTTCAATGACACATAATTTTGCTAAGTATGTGATACATAAAATTGGCTGCTGATCAATGTATTGAAAACAGCAAATGACAAATACGACAGTATTGTAATAGTGATCATTTTTGATTATTTATCAGGTATTATCTATTAAGGATTATGTATTATTCCTAGGCACTTTCTTAGTACAATGTTCTATTCACCTTACATGTATTTAATCCTGGAAATGACATTGAAACAGTATCTACTAACATCTCCATTTACAGATAAGAAAACAGAGGCCGTAACAAATTGAGTGACTTGCTTATGGTAAAAAGTGGCTGGTAAGCAGCTTACATAGGACAAAATCAGGACATGAGACCAGTTAGTCTGCTTTGAGCCTTTGCTCTGAACCATTATGTTATACTGTTTCACCAGTACAGGCTTTTCAATTAATGTATTTATCTATTTAAACATATATATTCAGTTTCTACTACAGGCTGTGTGACCTCCTGTTATGGGAGCTCTCACAGTGAGCATAAACAATTGCAAATTCCTGCTGTCACCAAGTTCACTAATATATGCAGAAATTTAACGTGGTGCAGTGTTCAGTTTGGTATGTAGGGTGAGGGGACTTTCATAAAAGGAATTAAATTTGCTCCTGAAATTATATACAAATATTAAAAAAGAGAGAGAAGAGGAGGGAAAACCATAACCCTAGCAACTTAAATATTCAAATAAAAGCTCATTTTAAGACATTGACAAATGAAATCATTTGATGTGTAGAAGGCAAGCTGTATAAGAAAAAAATATTGATAACTATGGGTTTTTGGCCCCATTATATCTTGCACGTTTTCCTGATAGTGCAGTTTGCGGATCTGCATCATCATAAGAACAGGAACCAGCAAGGCAACTGCCATGTTCCCTTACATGGTCATGTTTCTAGCTTGGATCTTGTAACCGATAACAAGTAAAATGTCTTTAAAATATGATGGACACTGGAAATTTTATCTTTGACCTCAAATAGTCTCCCCTATATCACATATTTACATTTTCCAGTTTATATTCTCATTTGCAGATGAAAGATCTTTGAAGTCAGCAGTAAAGACTTCACCCACCCCTCCAGCACCTTTTTGTGAGGCTACGAAGATACCAGAAGTGAAATGAGTTTCCAAAGATTTTTATGGTCAATTAGAGGTAAAATCAAGACCTAAATTCTGTATTAGGGACCTGTATATCTGTTTCTGGTATGTATGAATATTAGACAATTTTAATACTGTAATTATGGTATCAGTTGTTTGTTCAAATAAGGAACAATAACTAGCAACTAACAGAAATTCCAAAACCTGAAAATTCATTTTTCAAAATTAAACTCAATGCTATGAAATCAACCCCACCTTCTAATAGATGAGATTATCTGTTGAATTGCATCTCTTCAAAATATATGTTGAAGTCCTAACCTTTGGTATCTGTCAAGGAGACTTTATTTGGAAATAGTGTCTTTGCAGGTATAATTAAGATGGAGTTATCCTAGAGTAGGGTGTGCCCTTACTCCAGTATGACTGGTTTCATTATAAAAACAAGGGAGACACAAAGAGACAGGTATACACACCGAGGAGAATGCCATTGTAAGAACAGGAGAAGGCACAGACACACAGAGAGTACAAGCCTTGTGATGATGGAGGCAGAGATTGGCGTTACAAGTCAAGGAATGCCAAAGATTGCCAGCAACCGCTAGAAGCTAAGAGAGAGTATGGCCCTGCTAACTTGATTTTGGAGTTCTAGTCTCCAGATGTGTGAAAGAAAAAGTTTATGCTGTTTCACACCACTCAATTTGCAGTAGTTTCTTACAGCAGCCGTAGAAAATAAATACATATGGCTTCCTTGGTTTAATGCTCAGAGCTAGTCTTGCTCGCTAATTATCTTCATGACTGATTCTTTTCCTGTAAAAATATAGAAAATTCTTCTCACAAATGTAACTTTTTAAACAAAAATATATTTGTTAATGATGTATCTTTGGGCTAAATTTTACTAATGTGTTTCCTTATTCTATTGCCTCATTCTGACGTTCAGAATGTTCATACAGCTTTCAATCTTTCCACAAAATGTGTCTGTGGCATCACCAGCTTAATGCTTCTTTTCCTTTTTCAGAGAAGCAACCACCATTCAAACGCAGTGGTTTTGTTGTTGTTAATTTCAGGAAATTAGCCAGCTCCGGAGGCTCTAATCTCCAAACTCAAAAAATTTAGGAAATAAAATAATTGAAGTTGAAAATTCTCTGATAAGTAAGTTCTCACTTGGTGCTCTTAAAGGAAAAGTTTCCAGCAAATATCTTAGAGAATAAAGTTCAGAATAGGGTTGTTCATTTTTAATTTTAATATTTTTCTATTTTGTAACATAACATAAACTCAGAAAAGTACATTTCAATTATACATACATTTTAAGAAATTTAAAATCTAATGACTAACAACCACTCAGACCAAAAACATGAACATTGTCAGAATTCCATACAAGCCTCTGTGCATCCCCTGGCTGTCACGACCTGCTCCCATTCCCTTACTAACAACTGCTGGCCTGAATTTTAAGATAATTTCTTTGCTTTCATTATAATGGTATGCGTCACAAAGCAATATCATTGATTTGTAGCAGATTGTCTTTTTCAAAGATGACTACAACATCATCCCTTCTCCTAGATGCTCTTTTACAATGTAACTTTGCCACTCCACACCAAAAGGTGAAATCTATTTCCCCTCTTGTTAAATGTGGGCTAGCCTTTGTAACTCATTTGTAACCGAGTGATCCTGTGACTTCCCAGGCTTTACAGAAAAAGCCTCATAGCTCCTGCCCTGATCTTTTTAAACATTTGTCTCCAAATACTCCCTCTTGGAACATTTCCCCTCATAATCCAGTACCATGTTTTGAAAAGCCTCAGGCAGATGAAGAGGGCATGTGAGGTGATTTAATCACCTGTGACAGCCAAGCTCAGGTTCACTTCACTATTGCTCACTCCAGGCCTTTGCCCAGCTGTCAAGGGATGCACATCCTTCTTATGGGCTATGATTAGGATTCTGAAGAGATACTGAAAAACAAAATTAATACAAATGCTGAACAGTTTAGGTCAAAGGACCTTCCCTTCACTTCCTATTCATCCTTCCCCTTCTCTCCGCTTTGCCCCCACTAGCCTCCCCAGGACCCCACCTAACTCCTCAGACTAACCCATCACCTTTCTCAGCTAGTCCAATGGTTACTTCTCAAGTTGCCCTCTCCCAACTTTCCTTGAAAATCTGTCCTCTTTTCTCCAGCTCCAGTAATACAGTCCTGGATCATGTGCCTGTTAACTCTGACTTGGATGGAGCAGCCATTTCCCAGCTGACCTCCCTGGTTCTATCTTCTTGCCCACCCATGCTCTATGTTGCTGCTCAAATACACTTTGAAAACAAAGGCAAACAAGACAAAACATAAAGGGACCACATTGCACAAGGCATAGTGGTGGAAAGCACAGAGTCTGGATTAAAAGGCCTGGGTCTGAACCCCAGCTCTACCTCATCCTGTCTGTGAACATTAGTTGCTTCACTGGTAAAAGTAGGACTAAAATCCCACTTCAGGGGCTGGCCCGGTGGCATAGTGGTTAAGTGTGCACTCCTCTTCAGTGGCCCGGGGTCTACCAGTTCAGATCCAGGGCATGGACCTACATACCAGTTATCAAGTCATGCTGTTGCAGGCATCCAACATATAAAATAGAGGGAGATGGGCACAGACATTAGCGCAAGGCCAATCTTCCTCAGCAAAAAGAGGAGGATTGGCTGTGCATGTTAGCTCAGGGCCAATCTTCCCTAAAAAAATAATCCTACTTCAGAGGTAAACAATACATATGTATTTATTTTCAAATAAAAGTTGCGATGTGTTTATCAAAACATTCATTATCCAAATATTATCATATATTCAGGAAAGTTTCTGAGACAATATATCAGGATGGGCTTCCCTTATGGCTCAACTGGATTTCAAATAATCTCTTTAGAAGTCTCAGTAATGGTGCAACCTATACATCAAGGCCTCGCCCTTTTCATTCCCCATGGCAAAATATCCACTTTTTTATTTTATTTTTTTTCCTTTTTCTCCCCAAAGCCCCCAGGTACATAGTTGCATATTCTTAGTTGTGGGTCCTTCTAGCTGTGGCATGTGGGACGCTGCCTCAGCGTGGTTTGATGAACAGTGCCATGTCCGCGCCCAGGATTCGAACTGACGAAACACTGGGCCGCCTGCAGCGGAGCGCGCGAACTTAACCACTCGGCCACGGGGCCAGCCCCACAAAATATCCACTTTTGGGAGAAAAATCGACGGTATGAACAAGAAAGTATGATGACCAACTGTATGCCCAGGATGGTCCCAGTTTTGACACTGAAGGTCCTGCATCTTAGGAACCCTCTCAGTTACAGGCAAACTGGGATAGCTGGTCAACCTATCTTATACTCATCCCAGCCCAGACACCAAAAATGTGAGTGAATAATCCTCTAGATGATTACAGATCCAAATATTCAGTTCACCCACAGGCCTTCAAATCTTTGCAACTGAAGCCTCAGACATAATGAAGAAGAAAAAAATTCATCCTCTCATGCTCTGTCTGAATTACTGACTCACAGAATTTATGAGAATAGTAAACCAATTGTTGTTTTATGCCATTGAGTTTGGAGTACTTTGTTACACAGTAATACTTAAGAATATTTTAAACTGCTCTTGAACATTTTATAAATAACATGTTGTTACTTTTTTTTTCAGAACAAATAATCAACAGATTTGAAGACATACAATAGAAATTCAAGAAAATTTAAGAAACTTTGTGTAAACGAAGGGCACTGAATAATGATACAGGGGTTATTTATTCAAGAAAATACACACATTCTAAATGTTTATGCACCTAACCAGAATGTCTAATAAATACATGAGGCAAAAACCATTAGAACTGCAAAGAAAGATGAATCCACTATTATAGTTGGAGAATTCAATATCTCTCTTTCAGTAAAAATAGATCCAGCAGAAAGAAAATCAGTACTGATATAGTTTAACTAAAGAGCACTATCAATAAACTGGATCCAATGAACATACATAGAATATCCTATCCAACAACAGAACACTGCACATATTTCAAGTTCATGTGGCATATTCACCAAGATAGACCAAATGCTGTGTCACAAATTTAAAAGAATAGGAAGCACACAAAATGTTTCTCATTACACAGTGGAATTTTTTAAAAAGTTAATAATGGGGCCAGCCCAGTGGCGCAGCAGTTAAGTTCGCACATTCGCTTCGGCATCCTGGGGTTCGCAGGTTTGGACTCTGGGTGGGGACATGGCACCGCTTGGCAAGCCATAGTGTGGTAGGCGTCCCCCATATAAAGTAGAGGAAGACGGGCATGGATGTTAGATGTTAGCGCCGGGCCAGTCTTCCTCAGTAAAAAAAGGAGGATTGGCAGTAGTTAGCTCAGGGCTAAACTTCCTCAAAAAAAAAAAAAAAAAATATATATATATATATATGTGTGTGTATATATATATATATATATGTGTGTGTATATATATATATATATATAATTTTCCTCAAATAGCTCTTGTATTTCTTTGTTAGATATTTTCCAAGGCAAATTGGTGTTTTTCATTTTATCGTGAATTTTTTCCCTGTCAGGTGATGGTATATAGAACTACAATTAAGTCTTTATAATGGTTTGATATCCAGAAACCTTGCCAAACTCTCTAATACATTATTTAGAAAGTTTTCAAAATTTTCTATTACAGAGTGATATCAAATAAATTGACGATACTACAAAATTCTTTTTCAATACAGGTATAGCACTGGATATTACCTCAATTACAAGGTGGGATATTAACAGACACTGTTGGCATCTTTATTTATTTTTTATTTCAAAAGGAGAGAATTCAGATTTTTAACTTTGAGCATAATGTTTGCTGTAGGAATTTATAGATTGCTCATATTATATTTAAAAATACTCTCTTCCTCACCTAATAATGTTTTTAATCACAAATCAATATTGAATAATATGAGAATTTTTCTGCAGCAAATTAAATCATTAAATATATTCTTTTTTAGGAATATGTTATATTGATTTATCTTCTAATGTTAAATAGCCTATATTGCTGAGATAAACCCAAATGTCCATGAGATATTATACATTTTATATAATGCTATAATGCAATTTCCTTAAAGTTTGACTCAGATTATGATATTGGTCTATAATTTTCTTTTCTATTAATGTCCTTTTTAGATTTTGGTATCAAGGTTTTGCAGCCTCATAGCATAAATTGGGAAACAGTGCTCCCTTTTATATACTCTGCTAAATTTTGTGTAAGGTTGAGGTTATTTCTTTATTGAAATTTTAATGAATTTGCTATTGAAACCAATCATGCCCAAAGTGTATTTGTGTTTATGTTTGCGTGTGTCCATGTGTGTTTGCGCATCTATGTCTGCTGTCTCCTGTTTTTAGGGATGGATTTTCTCAAAAGTTAATTTACTATCTTTAAAGGTTGTAGAATTATTCTAGTTTTCCCTTTATTCTTGCGTGTAGGAAAATATCCATTTCATGTAAAATTTCAATGTTGGTGTAAAACTTTCCATAATGTCTTAGTATATTCTTGTTAATATCTGCAGCATTTATTTTGAAGTGCCTTTTTTATTTCTGATATTTATTGTCTATCCTTTTTTTTCTTTCTTGTTTGCTTATTTTTTAGTATATTAAGAGACTTTTCAAATAATTAGTCTGAAAAATGATATTTGGCTCTGTTGAATCTTGACTACAACTTTATTTTCTACTTTCATAATGTCACCTTTAATCTTTATTTTTCCCACATCATACATTCTTTAGCTTACTTTTATGACCACTTTTTAAAATACAAATATGCAGCCTATCTTACCATTTGCAGGAATTGAAGGAGATTTGATGTGATGAATGTGTCTCCAAAGGGATGGTCAATTAAACAATGGAAGAGGCTGTCTGGGGCTTAGGATAGGTTTTTGCTGATATAAGATTAGCTATTCACTCATGATATTGTCCTCATCATAACATCCACTCCTCCAACCATGTCTAATTTGTCCACGAGGGAAAGGCTCATGGCATTAATAATATTAATAATAGGCATCAACATGAGACACAGGGAAAAACACCTGCTTCCTTTTGTACACACCATAAATTAATCCATAGTTCTTCTCTAGACTTAATTATTTCAACATTCTAATGTCTTTCTTTCTCTTGACCAACTAGCCAAAATAGCTCCATTTTCCTGGAGTACATAATGACATTCCAGACCACTTTTCCTGCTTTTTTTAAAAAAAACAAGTGAACAGCCAATAGTATTGATCTCAGCTTTACCCAATGGAAGAACTTCCCTTCACAACCTGCCTTCTTAGTGGGGCTATAAACAACAAGAATATATTTTTGTTGATAACCAGGATATCATAGCAATCCATCTATAAAACAGGTCAGAGTTCTCACTGTTGTCATCAGTTGTTCATTCTGAAGGCCCCATGAGCTCAAAGTGTGAACTGTGGGAGACGCTTCAGTACAACTGCAATACATGACATGGCAATTTGGACCACCTGTTGATGTACCTTACACATACCTTCTGAACCTTCTTAGGTCCAATCCTGAATATAGCAGTTTGATTGTACAGTAGACTGATACTATATTCACCGTGACTCATAATTCTGAGAAACTGAATACACTTAGCTCATGATGGACTGCTCTCATTACACAATCAGAATCACAAGATCAGAAAGAAAAAATCTCACATCTTTTATATTTTTTTCTACAAAGAATGGTTTAGAGGTGCAATTTATCTATGGAACTTACATAAATCTTACGTAGCTAAGAAATCCATTCTTTTAATTAATAACCACTATGTTAATAGATCCCCTTGCAATGCTTCCCATACTTACCTCATTTTCTTTTTTTCCCTCTCTTAACTGTCTGGGATTGTTCCTCCTAAAATTGGATTAGTATTTAGTCTTTGCCTCAGATCACTATAAAACCTGGGTTAAGACAGAAGTGGAGGTCAGATAAGTTTATAAAAGCTGATCCAATAATGGTTGAATATGTTTTAACAGGTTAACATAGAATGGGAAAATAGCATCCATTGTAAGATGAGCAATACCAAGAAAGATTTACAATGAGAATTTATGGTTGACAAAAATAGAACAAAGCAAGGTAAATTTCACTGACAAATTTAAGAAAACTCAGGAAGCAAGCAAATACCAAATGGCAATTTGTTTTAGACTTTAAATAATAAGCTAAAATAATTACTGTGATAATGCTACACATTAGAGACAATTATATATATTACACACTCAAGGCCTATAAATTATCTCAGGAAGATAATTTATACTATGTTTGGATAAATTTTAGTTCTATCTTTTTGCGAATTATATCATCAATTTTACTGTAACCTATAGATATATTTTTGCATGCTTTGTCACTACTTTCTAGAAGTGTGTGTATGTGTGTGTACCATATCTTTCCACCTAGTACTTCAGACTTAACCCAGATATTTCCTGTTTGAGAAGGCTTTCTTTGTCATCACAGTCACAGTTTTTATTGTTCCAAATAACAGGTCCATTCCACAAAATAAGAAAATCACAGCATGTGATACGGAGGGAGGCAGAGGTCTTTGTCCCATCACTCCAATTTCTTGTTTTGCAGAGAAAGTTTCCCATCTTAATGTTCTATTAGTGACTATAATAGTCATTGTGGACTAGAATATATTACCATAACAACATCAATTTCAGAAGATTCATAAAACACAAGTTTCTCACCACATTGTAGTCACTCTGGCTGATGGAGGCTTCTTAACTCACTGTTAAAATAATTTTGTCAAAAAGAAGACAAAATGGTAAATTGTGCACTGGCTCAAAACGTTGTCCCTGAAGGTGACACACACCACTTCTAACTCACGTTTCACTGGCCAAAGAAAGTTCCAAGGCCTTAACCAACTTCAAAGCAAGGAGGAAATGTAATCTTACAACGAACATGTGGAAGGTAACTACAGACAGCTGTGATATTTAGGAACAACTCTAGTGATTCTTGCAGTGGTGGAACTTAGTGAGGGGCTGGGAGAAAATAAACATTCACAACTAGAGGGTTCAATTAGTCTAGGTGGAAGTGAAGAAGATGATCTTGGAGTCTTCAATTTAAAATGCTTATAAAGAACTTTTGAGTTTCTGTTTGCATCATTTTATGCAACTTTCACATTACCTTATGAAAATCATTAAGCAATGTATAAAAAGTCACTCCCTCAGGATACTTTCACGTAGTTGGTTACTACTATCTTTCTTAAATAAGAGCCTAGAGTGACCATCAGATGAGAGCCTGAGCTATCCCAGAGAAGAAGAACCTTTGAAACAGGAAACAAAAAAATAAAAACAAATAATAGACTTTTGACTTTCTAACTTGTAGTACAGCATTGTTTCACGTTTCCCAAACTTATGGCTACAAAAATCATGTGGGATGCCGGTAAAAATGGTATTTATGGTCATCAGCCATAGACACTTTTATTTTCTAAGTCTGGAAGGAATTTGGGACTCTGAATTTGTAAAGCACCACAAATGAATAAGAGGCATTTGCACCAATGGCACATAAAAAAGATGCTAGTGGATAACAACGTTATTTTTGGAGAAAGTCAAACTTAGCTTCCAATTCAGCTTTGCCACTTGGGCTTGGGGAAACTACTTATTCTCAGGGCATCAATACTCTCATTTCTGAAAATGAAAAGATTTATTTTGCTCCACAAATGCTACTTCTTGCAGTAAAATATATTTAATAATAGAGGATTAACTTTCATTTTCTCCTTAATATCTATCTCATTGAGTCATAATGAGAATTAAATAAGATAATAAAATTACAGATCTCAGCACAGTATCTTCATTAGGAAAACGTCCCACTAAATTGTAGCTT
Source organism: Equus przewalskii (assembly GCF_037783145.1). NCBI lineage: Eukaryota > Metazoa > Chordata > Mammalia > Perissodactyla > Equidae > Equus > Equus przewalskii. The sequence continues at coordinate 20,641,755 of NC_091844.1, forward strand.
TGTTCTTGAAGTTATAAATAGTAGTAGTAGTAATGGTAGTAGCAGAAGCATCATCACCCAGTTTTGAATAAGGTTATATGATATGATAAACTAGGTGAGGCTACTCCATAGTTGAGGATGCAATAAGGCAATGCATGTAAGCCTCCTGCACATAATAGTCTCTCAGTAAATAGTTCTTTACTTCATTAGTGGACATTTGCTGTGTCAATTGCTTTCACTTTTGTACTTTCAGTTTAACCTAAAAAATGTGCCTCCTAAATGTCTCCATTGCTCCATAGCTCAAGTTTTTATATTTGGTAGAAATTTAGAGTAGGGTAAATTAGTGCTTTTTTCTAGAACAAGGTTTTTCAATGTTGACCCTATTGATATTTTGAGCTGTTGTGAGGGGGCTATCCCGTGTGCTATAGAACATTTATCAGCAACCCTGGCCTTTACACAGTAGATGCCAGTAGCAGTCCCCAAGTGGGACAACCAAAAATGTCTCCAGACATTGCCAAACATCCTTTGGAAGGCAAAATTGTCCCTAGTTAAAAGTTATTCTTCTAGAGAAAAGTAATTAATCCATCTAGTAATCCTGCTGCTTCACAAGGTATCTTTTCATTTTATTGTATATAAAATCGTAGGTATGGAAATATTATAAAATATGATCTGCCTAAAAAATACAATAGCATTAGCCTTTAATGTCATGCAAATGATGGACCTAAGGTAAAATGTTATTAAGCAGAGACTGAGGAGAGTTAATGGGAAATGAGTGGGTAATAATTTGCCAGCCATAAATACAATGATGCATTTTATTTTAACAAGGAGAATGAACAGTATTGTACCTAGCAATATCTTAATTTCATATCCATTTGTGAAGGAAATTTTTCTCAGATATAAAACTCTTGGTTGACAGGTTTTATTCTTTCAGTATTTTACATATTTTCTATTTTATATATGTTAACATTGCCTCTGGCCTCAATGGTTTATGAAGAAGTTGGCTATTAATCTTCAGGATTCCTTGCCTGGACAAATTCCTTCTCTCTTGCTGCTTTCTAGATTCTCTGTCTTTGGCATCCAACAATTTAATCATAACATGAGTAGTTGTAGATCTCCTTGAGTTTATCCTACTTGGATTTTATTCACCTGCTTAAATGTATAAATTCATGGATTTCATCGATTTTGGAAAAGTTTTGACCATTGTTTCTCAAATATTCTTTATGCATCTTTCTTTTCTCTCCTTCTGGGAATTCCATTATGCATACACTGGTATTCTTGGTTGAGTCCCAGATATTTTTGGGCTCTGTTCATTTCGTTCATTATTTTTTCTCTCTGGCCCTCAGACTGGACAATTTAAGTTTATCTAGTTTTTAAGTCTATTGATTCTTTCTTCTGCTTGTTCAAATCTGCTATTGGACCCCTCTAGTGAATTTTTCATTTCAATTATTACACTTCTCTACTCTGGAATTTTTTATAATTTCTATCTCTTTACTGATATTCTCTATTAAGTGAAACAATATTGTCATAGTTTCTTTTTCTTCTTTGTGCATTCCTTTAGCTCTTCAATCATATTTAAGACAGTTGAATTGAAATGTTTCTCTAATAAATTCAATATCTCCTCAAGGATACTTTCTACTCATTCTTTTGTTTTTGTTGTAAACTAGACATTCTGAATATTATGATATGACTTTTCTAAAAATCAGATTCTCCCTTGTCTCTATGATTGGTTTTTGTTGTTTTTTTTTGCATTTGTGTAGTTTGTTTGTTTTCTGATTTTTCTGAACTAATTTTGTAAACTCTGTATTCTTTCTCATGTGTGACTACAAAGGTCTCTGTTCCAATAGCCTAGTGGTCAACCAGTGATTTGATACAGATTTCTTTAGACATTCTGAACCTTTCCCCTAAAAAGAAAGACACTCTCCCACTCTTTTCAGATTGGATCTGCATTGGGGTATTCCTTCAGGACTTTGCCAAGTGATTTGCATCTCTGCCTTTTAGCCTTCACTTCCTTTGACTGGAACCTGAAGGGCAGCCATAGCGGAGAACTTAGGTTCTTCTCTGGTCTTTCCTGAGCATCATCCATCCATGGGTTATGCATGTAGCCTTAGATTCCCTGACAGGAGCTTTTAAAATCATTTATTTCCCTAAGTATCTTCTTTTTCATCTTCTTCCTTTCTAGGCTTTTATTTCTGTCGATTGTTGGTCTCAGGTTCTCTCTTTTGCCCTGGTACTTTCAACCAATGATGCCTAGGAAGCTGCTTCAATCCTGGGGAACTTCTGAGACAGATGAAACAAAGGTAAAACCTTGAGCTGACCCTTCAGGGAGCCAACAGAGCGGTCAAAACATACAACCACAAGTCTTTGAGAACAAGATCCATATTTCTTCCTCTGCTACCAGGAATGAAGGCTGCCTTCATCAAGGTTGCTGTTGAGAGGGAGATTGGGGAAGTTAACAGGGTAAGTAAAAGTGCCACAGAGCTCTCTTAGCAAAACTCAGTAGTTTTTCTTCTTCGTTAAGTGTTCCCCTGGTCAAAGTTTTTCATCAGATTTCAGAGTTCCTAAAAAGTTTATTCCGACATTTTTTGTGAGCTTATTCATTGCATTTCTGGAGCAATGGAATTTTGGAGTTTCTTATGCTGTCATATTCATTGATACCACTCTAAGCATCATATTTTAATGGTAGGGTTTTTGTTAAAGAAAAAATTATTTAGTCAAGGCAGATAACTTCCCAAAGATCAGTCAGCAACTATTTCAGAAACAAAAAAGACAATAATTTGGCATTAAATTCTCTTTTTCTTCTTATTTTTCCAATTGGTTGCCTTATCTTATCACTCATGTTTTTTTGAGGCATTCTTATGTTCTTAATTATACTAATAAATTTTTAAATACTTAATTTCCAACATAAGCAATACAAAATTCACAACTCATTATCAAAATTTTCTCCTCTCTCTATATATTTAATATATTATAAAGATTGAATAAATATACATTATATGAAAGATTTTTAAATTAAATAATAATGTTCCCTGATCCCAAATGAAAAGAATATAAATTTGAAGGTAAAATACAAATACATTTTATTCTTATATTGAAAAGCATTCACTATCTGAATAATCCTTTCTGTTTTTATGAAACAAAAGGGACTTTATCATGTTAATGTCATTTTGATCCTATACATGAAATGGCTTAGTGCCACCACCTTTCAACCAATGGTGCCTGTAGAAAGTATTATAAAAGCAACTCTAGAATCGCTAAAGTAACAGCCCTCATTAAAGTGGTTTCTGGTTTGAAATTGTTTTTTTGAATCAGGAACTGATTCATAACATCAGCACCTATGACTTCCACAAATGACCTGAAAATTGAAAACAACAGAGTTTAATTGCACTATTATAATAATGCTTTATTAGTGGTTTATTACTGTGGCTTATTATTCACTGAGAGATCCACAGATAGAAGGCTTAGTAGAAGTCTAAAGTTACATTTTCTAAAGAAAAAGTATCTCAAAGTGGTAACAAAAGTTTTAAAGTTTCATAAGTAAGAACCATAGGCAAAATAATGTTCTTTGCTTGGTAAAGACCAAATTTACAGTCTGGGTGCCCATCAATATGCATAGCACTGCTCCCTCCCAAAATGCTGTTTCAGAACTAACCGCCCTGTGTTTCTTTTCTTAAGATACAAAGGAACGTATGGTAAAGATCTGTGTCTGGTGTTTGAAGACCCAGACACAGGAGTTTAAATTGGGACTGTGTGACATATTTGCTTAATCTTTCAACCCTTGATTCTTATGACTACTAAAGTAGGGCTAAGAGTACTTTCCTTGCAGAGTTGTATTAGAGATAATTAACTGGAATGCATGAAAAATATATGAATGAAAATGTCACAAAGGAGCAGTCATTATTGTAGCAATGGGAACAAAGTGCTTGATTCAGTGAATCCTTGCTACTGTCAAATCTGAAAAATAAAATTGTTACTTTATCCTATAACATAACATATAACCACAAATTAGGAGAGGCACGTAGAGACAGCTTTAATAAGGGGGTCTTTTACTATGTAATATGATCACCATCTACTCCAGCTATCTGGGCCTAATCAGACAACACCACATGGGAAGTTAAATTAAAGCTAATTACATTTAAAATTTTGGTTGGAATAACTCCTCTCTTATCAACAACATATTATTTGTTGTGGACCTTTGTTTCTGCATTGTGATCTAGCGGTCACAAAAGTAATTAAACATTTTTGAACTATAAACATGGCAATTTCATATGGTATGGCCTAATAACTTTAGTCTTCTCAAACTATAAAATCTTCCTAGGGCCGGCTCTGTGGCCAAGTGGTTAAGTTCGCACGCTCCACTGTGGCGGCCCAGGGTTCGGATCCCGGGCGTGGACATGGCACCGCTCCTCAGGCCACGTTGAGGCGGCATCCCACATCCCACAACTAGAAGGACATGCAACTAAGATATACAAGTATGTACAGGGGGGGTTTGGGGAGACAAAGCAGAAAAAAAAAGGAAGATTGGCAACAGTTGTTAGCCCAGGTGCCAATCTGTAAAAAAAAAACAAAAATCTTTCTAATGCTTCTTTGACAAAATATTTTTAAGCTTATTGTGGCTAACGTCCTGTCCTTTGTATCACTTTTCTCCATTACATCTTCACCAAATGGTCCTCCATTCTAGGCTTGAATACATAAAGCCTGTTTATGGGTTCAAGTGTGGTTCCCCCAAACTCATATGTTGAAATGCTAACATCCAAAACCTCAGAAAGTAACTGTATTTGGAGACAGGGCCTTTAACAAGATGATTAAAATGAACTGAGGCCATTAGGGTGGGCCCTAATCCAATTTGCCTAATGTCCTTATAAGAAGAGGAAATTTGGATACACAAAGAGACCCTAAGGATGCCTGTGCACAAAGGAAAGACCATGTGATGAAATAGCTAGAAGGCAGTCATCTGCAAGCCAAGGAGAGAAGCCTCAAAAGAAATCAAACCTGTCAACACCTAGATCTTAAACTTCTGGCCTCTGGAACTGTGAGAAAATATCTTTTCGTTGTTTAAGCCACTCAATCTGCAGTATTTTGTTATGGCAGCCTTAGCAAAGTAATACAGAGTGTCACAGACTCATAGCAGAGGGGAGGAAATTATGTCTATTAAGGGGCTGTTTGGTATTAATCATAAGGCAGAGGGGAGGAAATTATGTCTATTAAGGGGCTGTTTGGTATTAATCATAAGGCTTCATAAATCTTAAGGTTTTATTTGCCTTTTGTTTTAATTTTTAAGCTGTCACATTGTTAATTTATATTACAGCAGCCTTTGAATAGGCTCCAAATTTATTCAGCAATTGCTAAGGGTCAGAATACACAATCAGACTCATAAGACACAAGTAGGCTTCAATCTGATACTGCATTTATTTAGCTTTAGGGAAGAAAAAGTCATGGACTGTATAAGGACATTTTGGTCAATGATAGACCGCATATAATACGGTGGTCCCACAAGATTAGTATCATAGAGCCTAGGTGTGTAGTAGGCTATGCCATCTAGGATTGTGTAAGTACACTCTATGATGTTTGCACAATGATGAAATCGCCTAATGACACATTTCTCAGAAGGCATCCCTATTGTTAAATGACACACGACTGTCCTGAAGAAGTAGCAGATAGACTTCCATCTCATGGGAGGCCCTGCAGCTATACAGTTCTGAACTTCTTTCGCTGCTTACTCCGTGGTTATGTAGGCCTGTCATAGACCGACATGTAAGAACCAAGGTATAGGTAGGTCACCTTGACACAGAGGAGCTGCAATCTCAGTTTCTCACCAACTATATAGGCCCACAGTTTGCGTGCAAATTCGGTTTGCTCAAACCAAGTGAGTTTTACAGAACAGAGGTTTATACAGTAGAACAGAGACAAAATTCCACATTGATATTAAATGTAGTTTTCAAGAAAACAAATACCAAGATCATTCATCAGTAGGCCAATATCAGCCCAGGCCAGATGTTAGCCCTCTGCTTACAAGCCTATTAGAAAAGTTTGAAGACAGTGCATAATTAAATGAAGAGTGTAATTCTGGGAACCCTCCAAGACCCTGAAGTGTTTCATTCATTCCAAACTGGAACTCATCCTTTCTTTTTTTTTTTTTGAGGAAGATTAGCCCTGAGCTAACATCTGCTGCTAATTCTCCTCTTTTTACTGAGGAAGACTGGCCCTGAGCTAACATCCATGCTCATCTTCTTCTACTTTATATGTGGGATGTCTGCCACAGCATGGCTTGACAAGTGGTGCACAGGTCCACACCCAGGATCTGAACCGGGGAATCCCACGCCGCCGAAGCAGAACATGTGAACTTAGCCACTGTGCCACCAGGTTGGCCCCAACTCATCCCTTCTTATAGACTGCAGGCTTAAAGATTCAATTTTGCTGGTTTCCCAAAGTTGGTAAGACTCTGGAATGCTAGATCAGGGTAAGGATGCGCATAAGTGGCAGATGAATAACAATCAGAATTCATTAGAATATATTGAGCTATCAGCAAGACCAGAGTCACTGGAAATGGGCCAGTGCGTTCCTTCCATGTGAAAAGCCAAAGAAGTTGTAAGACATCATCCTTTAGAGAAGCTTAGAAAGTATGGAATCAGTTAAAATCTATTACACAAATCATACATTTATTGGAATTAGACTCGTAACTTTCACGTTCATCCCATGCCTTCATGTCTTCCAAATCTGTGAGGTGTGCTAAATGTTTATGTCATTCCTAAAAGGTACCTTGTTCCAGTTCTCTGGAGAAAATTGCATGAGTTTTATTAAAACTGGTTGCATGTTGAGCCGTATTCCAACCAACCTATCAGTGTCCTACGTACACTATTATGCATGCATGAATGAACATCATTGGAAAACCAGGAGATAAGCTGCATTTTTACTTTTATTTTATCTCTAAATACACCCCCTCAGGTCTTCTCTATATGGAAATATGCTTTCTCTGAGTTTCCATTCACTTATTTTCTAGAAATTGCTCAACCCTCAGCTCTTGATTTCCCCTTAATTTTGTTCATTGCCACATGCAGAAACTCACTGTCCCGTTCTGTTTTAAACCACTGTGGCCCGAGAGGCAGGCCACATCAGACTCATATGGCTCCCAGGGTCCGTCCTGGTGAATGGCCAGCTTCTCAGAGAAAGAATATTTCCAGTGATGAGCAGTCACTCTCGTGGTATCCACTAGTAGGACCTAAAAGTATATTTTATTTTGTAAGCTCTAACACATCATCCCAGCCTCTCAAGGTCCTTTTTGGATAATGGTTGAATCGTTCAATATTTTTTAGCACATATTATAGCAAAATTTTACCTGTAAATTTGAAAAGCATGTCTTCTATAACCATTTCCTTTTCAAACCGGAAGATGCTCAAAGCTTCATTAAGGAAAGAATTCTTCAACTTATCACTAGAGATTTCTATGTTGTCACGGGTTAACCGATTCTGTCGAGATTATAGAATTTTGGGTAACCATCACATGGAAGCTGCTGTACACTTATTTTAGGTGAGCAGTATTAGTTCTTGGCCACCATGATACTCTGTGAAATGTTTTACTATTTATAGGCTGTTTCAATATGTATTCTGAATTTTATTTAAAATGATATTTGAGTTTATCCCTTGCTTCAATGTATAGTATTCAGCTTTATAATCTTTTAAAAACACTAGTAGACTTAAGCAAAGTATGTTTAATATTTAAGACAGTCTAAAAATATTATATCAAGATGTATTGATTCTTGACCACTATATAATATCAATGAATGTGCTTGCTTTTGACCCCTGCAAAATAATCAAGTACTTTACTATTTATCTACACATGGTATTTTATAAGCAGGTGTGCTAAACAAGTGTCAAACTCTTTAAAACTAAACTAAAAACCTATTTGCTTTGGAGTCTGATTTGTATTACCCAGTAATTGAATTGCTTTACTCTATTGCTCTCCAGACGAGTACACACGTTTCCTTTAAGCTCTAAAAATAGTTGCCATAATAAACACAGTTTCTGCCTCATTGTCTCATTACTAACTTAAAAATTTGGATCTTACGCAAGAACTATATCCTACGACCATATACGGGAATCAGCGTTTGGAACTGTGTCTCAAATTGCTAGCTTTAAAACTGACCCTTGTTCACTTTGTTAAGATTGATACCAAAGACATATATATTCAATTACCTCTTGGAGACCACTTGGACACGGCACAGGTACCTCAAACTCACTACGTCCAACGGCACTCCAACTACTGCCACCAACCACTCTTGCCTCAAACATACAAGCAAACAGATGAACCATAACTTGTGTTGGCCATTCATCTATTAATTTAGAAAACAGTTCTCATTAGAAGTAAACTTTAGCATTCTCCCTGACTGGAAGAGAAGACCTAGAAGGTAAGAACAACTACTTATTTTAAGGGCCAACAGCAATGAATGAAACCAAGTAATTGTTTAATAAATATTTAATTAATTTTTTAATCACATAGCCTTGAATGCTTCCTTCAACTTGGACACTAAAGATTTGGTTACTTGATAAAAAAAATATGTCTACTTGCAAACGGAAGTATTTCTCCATTTGTGTTGTATGTATGAATGTTTTACTACTTTTTCCAGTATGTAGAAACTGTACCTGGATATTTATTAAGGCATAAAACCTGTATTACCTGCTGTGATATATAAATTTGAAGGTATTAGTTATTCTTCTTTAACTCAATGTTTATTTTTTAAATGCTACACGCATAAAACAAAAGTTTACATAGTTGTGTATTTATTTCTCCCTAACTATACATTGAGATGTTCAGTTTTTGTTCCCTATAAATTGCTGACATACATAGGTATGTGACCCCTTTGTTAAGCAGTGTTGATAACTTCTATCTACCTCACCAGAAGCACACAGGGATTAATGTGTTCATTTATATGCAAAGCAATGCTAACTTGCCTGGAGCAGTCAAACAAATGCCAAATGTTTACTAAGAGGATACCATGTTTCTGAATCTTGATAGAAAGCAAGATCATGCAATGAGGCTGTGCCCATGGCTATTTGGCTATTGAAGCTTATGGAGCTCTCTTTTGCAGTTTCCTTATGTGCTTATGGTATGCAAATGTGGGGTCTTGAAGAATTTAATAGAGTTCAAGGAACTTTCCTAAATTTAGACATTTTGAATAAACAAAATCAGTGGAATTTTCCCAACATATAGCTGTTGTGGGTACAACGGCTTCCTTAGAACTGTTTGTGTTTGTGTGTGTGTGTGTATGTGTAGCATTCAGCCTCTTCAGTATTAGAGGCAAGGCTCTCAGGAGTCAATGAAATAAATTTCAGGGGAATAATGACAGAGGAATATGAGGTGGATTTCTCTGGGTGTCAACACAGCAAAGAATTAAAGGGTTTTCTATTCTATGAACACAACTAATCAAAAAATCAAACTACATTAACCTTGACAGTTAACGATAAAGAGGAAAACTAAGAGAAAAGGCCTACTACACTCAATGGTCAGTGGCTGTTATGAAGCATTGGTCCCTGGTTTTAAATTTTTGGTGGTGGGAAGCTGGAGGGGAGATTAGGAGAAGTCAGCCTGTGTCTGACTCACATTCCCAAGCCAAAATTACTGATTAGTAGTAGAGCTGGAAGGAGGATGTGACATATTTATGTTTAAAAAACTTTGCATAAAAACAGAGTCTAACACTATTTTTAAAAATCATGTCAGATATCAACAGAATTATTTTAGGAAAGTGAGGATGGGCCAATTTTATTATCATAATTTATCCAATCATGTATTTTTTCCCCCATGCATTGAAGTGTATTTTTTTTTCCAGCTTTATTGAGGTGTAATTGAAAAGTGAAAATTGTATATATCTAAGGCATAACAATGTGACGTTTTGATATATGTATACATTGTTAAATGATTACCACAATCAAGGTAATTTACATATCTATCGCCTCACATAGTTACTTTTTAAATTTTTTATGAGAATACTTAAGATATATTCTATTAACAAATTTCAAGTATACAATACAATATTATTAACTATAATCATCATGCTGTACATTAAATCTTCACAACATATTCACCCTGCATAACTGAAACTTTGTAACCTTTGACCATTATCTCCCCATTTCTCCACTCCCTAGTCCCTGGCAACCACCATTCTCCTCTCTGCTTCTTAGATTTCAAATTTTTAGATTCCACACATAAATGAGATCGTGCAGTATTTGTTTTGCTGTGCCTGGCTTATTTCACTCAGTGTAATGTCTTCCAGGTTCATCCCTGTGGTTGCAGATGGCAGGATTCCCTCTTTTTTTACGGCTGAAAAATATTCCAGTATGTGCAGGTGTGCAGGTACACGTATACACACACAAACATATCACATTTTCTTTATTTATTCATCCATTAATGGACACTTAGGTTGTTTTCATATCTTAGCTATTATGAATAATACTGCAATGAACATAGGAATGCCAATATCTCTTCAAGATAATGATTTAATTTCCTTTGCATATACATATCCAGAAGTGGAATTCCTGGATCACATGATAGCTCTATTTTTAATTTTTTAAAGGACTCTCCATATTGTTTTTCATAATAACTGTAGTAATTTACATTCCCACTGACAGTGTACAAGGATGTTTTCCCCACGTCCTCCCCAACACATCTTTTTTCATTTGATAATAGCCATTCTAATGGCTATTAACCATTAGATAATAGCCATTCTTACTCCTGTAAGGTGATACCTCATTGTGGTTTTGATTTACATTTCCCTGTTGATTAGTAATGTTGAGTGCCTTTTCATGTATCTGTTGGCCATTTGTATGTCTTTGTTAGAGAAGTGTCTATTTAAATCTTTGTCTATTTTTATTTTTTATTTAATTTATTTATTTATTTACTATTTATTTATTTATTTATAGGGAGATTGGCCCTGAGCTAACCTCTGTGCCCATCTTCCTCTGCTTTATATGTTGGACGGCTGCCACAGCGTGGCTTGAAAAGCAGTGTGTAGGTCCATACCGGGGATCCAAACTGGTGAACCCTGGGCCGCCGAAGTGGAACATGCGAACATAACTGCTGTGCCACTGTGCTGGCCTACATCTTTGCCCATTTTTTAATCAGGTTGTTTTCTTGCTATAGAGTTGTTTAAGTTCTTTATATATTTTGGATATTAACTCATCAAATATATACTTTATAAATATTTTCTCCCATTCCATATGTTGTCTCTTCACTCTGTTGATTGTTTCCTTTTCTGTGCATAAGCTTTTTGGTTTGATGCAGTTCCACTGTCTACTTTTGATTTTGACGCCAGTGATTTTCAATCATATTCAAAAAAATCATTGCCAAGAGCAATGTCAAGAAGCTTTTCCCCTACATGTTCCTCTAGTGGTTTAACACTGTCAAGTATTACATTTAAGTCTTTAATCCACTTTGAGTTGATTTTTTGTTAATGGTGTGAGATAAGGGTCCAATTTCATTCTTATGCATGTGGATACCATTATCACAACTCTATTTATTAAAGAAATTATCCTTTCTCCATTGTGTGCTCTTGGCAACTTTATGGAAGATCAGTTGACCATAATCACATGGACTTATTTCTGGGTTCTCAATTCTGTTCCATTTGATCTATACATCTGTTATGATGCCAGTGCTATACTGTTTTGACTACTATAGCCTTGTAGAATACTTTGAAATCTAGCATTGTGATGCCTCCAACTTCGTTCTTCATGCTCAAAATTGTTTGGGCTCTTTGGGATCTATTGTGGTTTTATACAAATTTTAGTATTGCTTTTCTACTTCTGTGAAAAATGTCATTGGACTAACGATAGAGATTGTATTGAATCTGTAGATTGTTTTGGGTAATATGGATTTTTCAACAATATTAAGTCTTCCAATCCATGAACAGGGATATTCTTCCATATGTGTCTTCTTCATTTTCTTTCATCAAGGTTTTATAGATATCATTGTACAAATCTTTCACCTCCTTGATTAAATTTATTCCTAATTCTTTTATTGTTCTTGATGCTATTGTAAATGGGATTGTTTCCTGTCCCCTTCTCCTCCCCCTCTTAGATTCCTCCTTCTCTTTGTCCTTCTTTCAATGTTTGTGTCTCCTGGACAAATGGATCTTAATGCCATGTTAAGCACATTTTCTGGACATAATTGGAGCATTTTTCAGTTCAGTTATTGTATTCTTTGGCTCCAATATTTTTGTTTGATTCTTTTTAATTGTTTCTATCTCTTTATTGACATTCTCATTTTGTTTAATTACTGTTTTCCTAATTTTGTTTAGTTGTCCTGTCTGTGTTCTCTTGTAACTCACTGAGCTTCTTTAAGATGATTATTTTGAAATCTTGTCAGGCAATTCACAGATCTCCAATTCTGTCAGGTTGGTGACTGGATATGTATTTTCTTCCTTTGATTCTGTCATATTTTCTGTGCATTTGAAGATGTAGACGTTTGTTCTGCGCCTTTTCACAATCTTGCAGATCAGTGTTGGCTGTAAGAGGATGCCCTCTCTTTTATTCCTAGATGCCCCAAGGGCCTGGACTCCACAGATTGCTCAGTGCTTAGTATGAGGGAAGATAGAAAGTGGCTCCACGAAGGGTTCTCTGAAATACTGGGCATAAGGCCCCCTTCACTTCATTCCCTCTCTCTTGGAAGATAAAGCTTAGTTATGTGCCTTTTCTCAATCTCATTGAGCAGCACTGGCTGAAAAACGATGCCCTACCCTTATCTTTTATCCTTGCTGTCCCAGGGGACTGGGCTGTGGCGATTGTTCAGTGCTCGGTTTGAGGTGAGATGGAAACCAGCCCAATGGAGTGTGCCCTGAGAGGCCAGGAGGCCAGGTGGCCAGATGCACACTCCAATCTCGCTTTTCCTCCCATGAGCAATATCACGGACTGAGCCAATCTTCTTGGCACTGAGGTAAGCCGATTTGAGGGAGGAATTGATGTGGGTACAGTGAAATTGGTCTTCTTACCCATATAAAAGTGACTACTCTCAGTTTGTGCTCCTCTGGGGTATTTCAACTCCTTGCCTGTATTCTAAATTTACTTTCAAGGTATTTTGCTACCAAAATCGTTGTTACATCAGTGTTTCTGGGGAGGAACAAGAGCTGGGGCTTCCTACTCCTCCATCTTGTGTATTTGATGCCAGTGCCTCCAATCATGTGTATTTCAAGTGTGAAAAATCATGCTTTTGGATGGGCTGTAAAACATACCTAACATTATTTTTTACAGTGTTTTCCTCAACTTTCTAAATTAAATTAACCTAGAGACCACCCACTATTTTATTATATGTATTCATTTATTTTTAACACTGGTCACGGTCCAGGAATTCCCTGTCTTGTCTCCATTTCAAGATTTCCCAGCTGGGTAAAGGTGGAACTGAGGTCACATGACTCATCATTTAGGTGTCTCTTTCCTCTGCAGAAGCAAAGGGTTCCGGGGAGATGCTTGTTACCATCTAAGGCTCACACAGATTTTTAGATTCTCTTTGGAGTCGAGCACCTTTCAATGACATTTTTGGTCCTTCCTGAGATGACTGCCTTATTCAGCGAGAGTACAGTAACCCCATTCATAGAAATTTCAGAATAGTAATCTTCATGAGATGTTACAACCAGAGCTACACAGGGAATCCAGGACCTCATACCTATATTAAATTCACTGACAGTAAGGACATACGGGAACTCTAAGGCAGTCCAGATTCACCCGGTCCTGGATCAGTTTAACAAATTCAGAAAATGGCACAGGACATTAACAAATAAGAATAGATAGATATTGTATTTTGCATAAATATCTACACACAAAGACAAATCTAGAATCATGCTTAAAATATGGAAAAAAAAACCACTGGTATAGTAAAAAGTGAGGCAAAACTGCCCCTCTTTTCCATTAATATTTAGTATTGTTCTAGAAGAACTAGCAAAGGCAATTAGATACAAATAATATGTGATGTATATCATTGGTAAAATGGAAATAAAATTATCTTTATTTAAAAATAATAAAATCATATATCTTGGACAGATGCCACTAAAATGTAAAAATCTTATTGAATCATATAAAAACCAATTGCATTTTTATTTTCAGAAAAAATCTGAAAGCATAATTAAGGAACATATCCCATTAACAATAGCAATAAAACTAAAAGCTGCTGAAAAACCTCACCTCACAAAAAATGTCCTTCAAGTCAGGAGCATTTGTATTTCTCCTGAAATATGGGGATCATTTTCTCTTAAAGATATTTGAATCTTTAAGGATTCAGTTTTCTTTTCTCGTTTTATTTTTGAGGAAGACCAGCCCTGAGCCAACATCTGTGCCCGTCCTCCTCTACTTTATGTGGAACACCTGCCACAGCACTGCCAGACAAGCGGTGGGCAGGTCCACACCCAGGATTCGAACCGGTGAACCCCAGGCCGCCGAAGCCAAAAGTGTGAACTTAACTGCTGTATCACCAGGCCGGCCCCTCAGTTTTCTTTTTTGACTGGAATTTGTATCATTTAAAAGCAAATGTGTAGTCCACCTCTAGGAAGAAGACAGGATACGAATGTTTTTCACATTATCTTCCCTCATGGCTGGAGTTTATGACCTTAGAGCTTGACTTTCTTCTGCCTTTCTAATCTGCATTCAATTTATTGTAATATAGTTTCTAGATCCCTGCAAGTCACCTTAAATGTGTTTTTGGAATGAGACAGAATATAAATAATTAAACATAAAAATAGAAGACAGAAATGCTGAGCATGGCTTATTAATAAAAATATCCTTTCTATATACCTAAACCACTAAAAACAATAGGAAAGCTTTAGGTATTATATATAATACAATCTCTACATCAATCCCAATAATTCCCTGAAATGCGCAAACAAGATGCAGTCCTGGAACTGAGGATTCATAACAATTTGCCCAGTGCTTTGCCACTCTGCTTGTAGAATTGATCTTATGGTTAGAGTTCTTCCTCAAATTCCAAATTCTCCTTTTAACTTTAAAGTCTTTTCTTTCTTTCTTTTTTCTGCTGATAAAAATCATCACTAAAATAAATGTAATAAACAAATAAGCCAGATATATTGAATGCATACCGCAGGACAGTTCTTATTCTAAATACATTAATGAATTGACTAATTTAATCGTCAAGGTAGTACATCAAAGACTATGAGGTGCTAATTCCATTTTTCTTTTTTACCATTTTATGGATGAGGAATTCCAGGCATAGAGAAGTTAAATAAGTTCTGAAATCATTGAGTTAGTTAGTGATGGAGCAGGATTTATCATGAGATGTCTAATACTAGAACTTACATTTCCAACCACTATATTAAATTGCCTAATCAAAGATAAATTAGAAGAAATAATTATGGAAAGATATTTTAAATGAGTATGTAAACTAAATTATATAATGTATATTAAGTGGCACAGATTCACTACCTTAACAAATACATATAATAACTTAGTATGCTATAAAATAAAAGCATCAATTAATTAATGGATATGTCATTATGAATTAATAGCACTATTCATTATTTGTTAAGCATTTATTGTGGCCCAATAAATTTTTTTTAAATCATTAAGACCAAGATATCCTTTGATATATTAAATTGTTCTAAAACATGGATTTTCTTACCTTCGTATTTACAAAAGAGAAAATTGAGGCTAAAGATGGTTAAACGGCATTTTTTTTCCTTAAGAGATAAGTATATCAATTCTCTTTTACAGGCTTGGCACTTCTGAAATAATTTCACTATACATGTATTTTTTTCCCCTCTCTATTAGGAAAAAGAAGATTAAAATGACAACTGTGAATGCTAACTACTGTTCTCAAATAAGTCTCAATTAATTACCGTGTATTTTTTTCTCAAAAAATAACAACAACTAAATTTCACATCAGAGCAGCAAGTAAAGATTTGACACTTGCAAAGTGATATATCTCCACTTTAAAACTCTTTTTAGGTGTTTTCTGAAAATTGTTACTAAACACCAAAAGGGTTCTTTCCAACTAAAGCCACTTTTTATGAAGAACGAAATTATGATTACTTGCCATCTCTGCCTATCATCATTTCCAGAGAGAATTTTATAAGCAATCACAGCAGCCCTTCCTCACACTGGACATGACTGGAAAGTTCTGTGCCCGATAATTCCATAATTTAGAGTTCTAAATATGATCAGATATATGAATATACCTGTATTATATACATCTAGTGTTGTGTGTATATATACACAAACATATCACATACTATGGGCTTAAAATTGATGTTATAATAGCTATTTTCTATTAGGATTGGCTTTTACTAAGTAAATTTGAAGTAACCCAACCAAGGAAGTCTTCTCTGATTTGACAAGTACCCAAGACATATACCCAAAATGACACAACTAATACATGTCTGAGTCAAGCTCCTAAAACTCAAAATGACAACTGTAAGTAAATATGTACCATTAAGGTAACTCACTGCATGTTGGACTATGAGTAAGTTAGTTCTCTTCTCTGGGCTTCATTCATTTTATTTACTTACAAAATTTGGAATATGGATTGGGTGCTATTTAAGTAGCATAGCATTTTATAAGGCTATAATTCTGCAAATGGAAGTCATTTGTTCTATTCAGGAGTTTAACTCCCAATTTATTACCCCTGACATAGTCTATCAAATCTGTTTATGTGAAAAATCCACATAGCGATCTCCTCATACATAAATACTGCAAGGGCATATTTTAGACCTGTGGTCATGAAATCTGAATTAGTGAATTTCCAAAAGTCCTGTGCTTTATAGTTTTCATTTCTATGCACAAAAATGACTTATTTTCTGAGTTAACTTCATCCTCTGCCTGATCTAATACCTCTCTGTTAGAGTACAATCTTCAACTAGACTGGGAACAACAGGTGCATTTCATTGGTTCTCTATGTTCTTTGTGAAAACTTAAATGTTATTTATAATCACCGTTCTCTCACTAACTTTCTAATATCCTTTCCCCTGTCTTTAAAGGCTTTTTGAAAATATTTGATGAATATTCATAACTCAGGCCAATTGACTGATGGTAGGCAAAAAATAATAATCTGGGAAATAATGGGATGAGAGGCTCACTATACAAGGTTTATAAAAGAATATTTCTCCAACTCAAGAGGAATTGTTGGAGAGGCTCAACAGTCCATGTCAGCTACCAGCCTGTCTGTGTCTGCTCTGTTCCCTCCTCCTCCCCCTCCTCCCCCTCCCCCTCCTCGTCTCTTCCTTCTCTTCCTCCTTCTTTCAGTGGTTTGTGTCTGCTGGAAGAACAGTCTTACTGACACACTGAGCACACTTCCTGGACATAATTGGAGCAGGACAACTTTCACTATTGCTTGTAGCATAACTTTATCTTTCATTCCTTTTTCCTTCCTTTCATATTTGAAGGAAGTATTATAGGTTGGAGGTAATTAAAGAGTGATATTTACAAAAATACAAGAGATAAAAAATGCTGGCATGGTTGTGGAGAAAAGGGAACCCTGTACACTCTTAGTGGGATTGTAAACCATACAGCCACTCTGGAAAACAGTATGGAGGTTCCTCAAAAAATAAAGAAATAGAATTACTATATGATCCAGCAATTCCAATTTTGGGAATATATCAAATGGAAACGAAAACATTAACTTGAAAAGATATCTGAACCCTCATGTTCATAGCAAGATTATTTATAGTAGCCAAGATATAGAAACAACATAAGTGTCCATGAATGAATGAATGGATAAAGAAGTTGTGGTATATATACACAATGGAATATTCAGCCGTAAAAAATGAGGAAATTCTACCATTTGTGACAACACGGATGGACCTTGGAGGTATTATGTTAAGTGAAATAAGTCAGAAAGAGAAAGACAAATACTGTACAATTTCACTACGTGGAAACTAAAACACACACACTCGTACCAAACTCATAGAAAAAAGAGATCAGATTTGTGATTATCAGAGGTAGTGGGTGGGAGCAGGGGGAACTGGAGGAAGGTGGTCAAAAGGCACAAACTCCCAGTTACAAGATAAATAAGTACTAGGGATGTAACGTGCAACACGATGACTACAGATAACACTGCTGTATGATACATAGGAAAGTTGTTAAGAAAGTAGATTCTAAGAGTTCTCATCACAGAATTTTTTTTTTGTTTTTTTATTGTATCTATATGAGATGATGGATGTTAACTAAACCTATTGTGGTAATAATTTCACAATATATATAAATCAAACCAAAAATAAGAGTTATATTTACAATATTTAACAATTTAAGAGGAATGAGCACACACATATTAGAACTGAAGGTGTGTACAATGCAGGAACAGAGTCCTGTTGGGTTAGTCTTTACTCTTGGTTAGTAAATTATACCACGTTTCCTAACGGGGAGATCTGGGGAAGAACCAGGGTGGGCGAGAGCTTGAGCATGATATATTTGCCAAATTGTATGGAAGCATTTAAATATTTAAATAATATGTAGGGCTGCATTAGTCAGCTTTGGAAATTAGAAAGTCTAAATTATTAATAATTTGAAAGTTTGTTGCATGAGTTTTTGCCCAAATTACAGAGATTTAAAATTAATTAGGCCATGGTAATATGGAAAAGACTGAGATGTCTTAAAGTCCCAAAACACTGTCCAGGCAGAAGCTAGAGAAAGCAAAAGAAATGCTATGTGATCATATTTTTGTTACCACAAAGATCTCATGTTGGATTAAATTTGAAGTTAGATTTAGTAACATCTCTTTCCCTTCACATATTAGTGAAAATAATCTTTATGAATTGAAAAATAGTTAAAATATGTTTTTGAATGGTTAAATAAAAACAAGGGCATCCTTAAGCTAGGAAAATAACAGCAGAGAGGCACACTTCCTAACTAGAAATTTACCTTTTCACCAATTAACACCAAGAATCCTTACAATTCTTGAGTTTCTGCTACAATGTACAAGAGTACAAAAGATGCTTTTTCATGCTATTTTAAAATATATTTTTCTCAAAAAAATATTTGGCAAATAAATTATAATTAATGATATAATAATTCAAGCAACATATGCCCAGAGCACTTTAAGAAATTTGAATAATACCACTACCACCATAACAAAAATGTTGCTCAGGGAAACAAATCACTGTTAACACATAAGATAGACCTGAAGGCAGGAAGAAGTCAAAATAGCTGGTGCTCTATCTGAAACCAGTTCACAGGCTGGCTGAACTGTGAGTGACACCTGTATGACTTTTCTTTTCTCTTGAGTCTAAATGAAACTAATTCAATAATAACTGTAGCATACAAGAGATAAAGGGGGATGATTTTTAGCAGAGCGTATGATACTAACGGGTGCTCCTGAGTTGAAACTTGATCATTTGTTAGTTTGCCATTTCAGGATTTCATAGAGGTCAAAGTAGTATAACCAAATCTTATATAAACTTTTTTGAACCATTCGCTTTGTGGTAGCCATAAAGTGAATCTTATTTCCAGTCTGAATAATTGGCCAAACTCTATTCATTAACTGAATAAATGAGATTGACATTCCCTTACATCTTCTAAAATCTTTGAATATTGATCAAATAATGAATTTCTTCCCCCTTCAACACAGCTTCTAATATAACTCCTTATCTAGTATATGCAATCCAGACTTTCCTTTTTATCTTTCAGAATGGCATCTATAAATTATATTCTTACCTTTGAGCTACTCTTCTTTCTCTTTTTAATCTCTTGTTTAATAGTAACACTGCTCAAATAATTTTACCAAATTTTCTTAACATTTCAACTTCAAATAGCTCTTTATAATTTCTTAAGATCCTTGCACAACTTACCCAGCATTCTTCTACACATTTGCTTATGTATCTGCATGTTTATGTACATGCATGTGTGTTATCATGCATGCATATACAATGCATATAATGTATACACATATATTATACACATTTATAATGAATTTATATACACAAATATATATATAAATACAAATAGACACATGCACACACATATACATCAAGTATTAATTATTGATATATTGCTTTTTTCATTTTCTCTTCTTAAAACCCATGTGAGTTAAATCATAATTTATTCATTTGATACATAAGAGCACAAAGGTGTAGTGATATCTTGCTCTTTATCACAAATATCTAGTGTGAGAGCTGATTATAATTGATTGTTATATATCATACATTCTGCTACACACAACTTTACTCCCAAAATCCCAAATGGCAAGCAAAATCAATGTTCTTAGCATCATTTTATAGATAAATATATGAGAAAATATGAATATTAACTGTCCTATAGTCTAACAGAAAGTCTGAGGTCTGAAACTAGAACAGTATCTGTCCAGCTTCCAATATCAATGTCTACCATTACCTCACACAACAACTAAATGCACTGAAACAGAGCTCCCCATGAGCTCTGTGAAGGTGTAGGTTATTCCTATCACTGAATATGGGGACCAGCTCTGGAACACCTGCCATGGGCCATTTCTAGAACACCTGTCATGAGCATAAAATCCAGATTTGATTTAAATTTGTTTGCTCTCATTTTATCAATTTAAACTGGAGTTTCTTAACTCATAGGTAATTCTGAATGGATACTAGAAGAAAAAAATAATCTTTTCAAAGTTGTTTCATAACAGAAAAATGGGCCTCCTGTTTAGAAACCAAAATTCAGCAAACCAAACTTATTTATTATTTAAGGTGCAGCTAAAACCAATGAAGTATTTATGAACATACACTCTTATGCTCACTGCATTTGTGAGGAATTCAAAGAGGAATTACTTTTGGCATCCACTGGGAGTCTGAGAGAGAATTTTAACTTTGTGAACATAAAGGCATTTCTTTCAACAGAAGATAGAAGTCAAACATATATTATAGGTCATAGAAAGTTTCAATTGGTCAGAATAGGGTGAAATTGGTCAGAATAGGGTTCCTATGACTTAAGTTCACCAGAGAACTAAGTGTTTATAGGAAAATATCTTGTTGGTATTACTTTCTTGAAAGTATTCTAAATTGAGTGTACCTTATGGCTGTAGGTCAGTTACCAGTACTGAATGTGAAAGCTTTAGAAAACGAGGATGAGATTTCCCAGATAGAAATTTGAATACCTTCACTGGAATCAGAATCATGACCAAAAAGCAAATTCACACTGTCATCTTGAGACTGGTTACCTACGCCTGGAGATGTGCATTTTCCCTACACACAAAATAAAAAACATTGAAATACATAAGTTTTAGGATCTTTCCTAGAAGTAACATATATTACTTTTTGATTTTACTTTGTTATATAAAAGGAAAAGGTGACTTTGAGAAATATTAAGAAGGAAAAAGTAATATCACAACAGATATTGTTTATGTTTTCTCAAAATCTGGACTGAGAAAAGCTCACCTAGTAATTAAACAGCATCTTTGACTCCAGTAACCCCATGGATAGTTTAATCTGCTCGCTGGCAAATGCAATCCCATCTAAAAAGCTGAAATGAACAGAATGAAATTTTTCCCACAGTTCTTAAAGAAATTATTCTGAATAACTTAAACTAGTAAGAAGAATGTAAAAAAAGTTTTTATTTAAAAACCCTCTAAAACGCCCAGCTATGCTGTAGGAAAAATGAAATTGAAGGACCTGATTGCAATTACTGTTAATATACGGATATTTTTGAGAATGATAGACTCATTCAGAGAAAATGATAATAGCATGGTCTGTGATGGTCTTTAATATAGGAAAATCACATTTTAGCAAATTTGGAAGCTATTCTTTAGAAAGAAGAATATATGTAAAGAAACTCAACTATTCAGCTGCTTAATACTATTCTAAGGACTTTTTTTTTTTAAAGAAGAAGACTATGTCTTGTTATTTGTTTTTCAAATCTCTATATAAAATTACATAATTTTTGATAATCTATAATGTGCTAAAATATTTGTTAAACAGGATTATTTGGTTTTGAAATCTGTTAATAAAATTTTGCATATTCTGTCCCTTGTGAATTTGAGGAGGGGACCTAACACTCCCTTTCAAATACCCGAAGGAACATGATGTGGCAATGGTGACTTTTTTTTCCTGCTACTAATGGGAATCTTTAAGGTGGGAATGGAATAAAACTAGAAATTACAATAAAGTGGGGAAAGATTAGAGGATATCGTTTAGGCCACAAGGTGGAATCTTTTACTGAAAGAGGCTAAGATCACCTGGACGCCCACTTGATAGCATAGTAAACTCATTTGCAGAGAGAAGGGAGTTGTCCAAATTCCAATAGAGTTGACAACAGATCAGAGACCCAAACAAAACCAAGATCTTTGGACTCCTATCCACCTCCTCACTCTGTTATATCAGAAAATTTCATAATGAATTTAAACTTAATTTAATTTAATATAAACTTAATTTAAAATGTAAACATGTTTACAACCATGTTTTAAGCTGTGGTAGATTGCCTAGCAAGAGTCAACACTAATAATATGTTTCCTCATTAATAATACCAAATCCTCTGCTTTGCATTACTCTTATGTATAAGCAGAAGATGTTGATGCCTATATAATATGACTTACAAGGGGTCAAAAGCCCCTTCCTGAACACACTGTTGTCTTTTTTGGAAGACAATAAAACTTGATCTTAGCAGTAGCTCATGTTTTTAACACCAGCATTGTGTACAGGGAATAGCTTATATGGCTACAGAATTAATTTATGAATAATACTGATGGAAATGATGATCAGATCCATTAGCCTCAGAGAGCAGAATCCTAGGGAATGATACATAGGGAAGCTGAGTTGTGGATGATAGGAAAACCTCTGGGAAACGCCTGCCTTATCAGAGTCTATCAGGCATACACTTATATTAATAGTGTAAGAAACACCAGAAGGATTCTTTCCCACCAGTCTGTTTTTGATGGTTGAATTTTCATACTTAAATACTAATTCACTTTAGAGAAACAAAGACATTTTCCTGTAGGTCTCTTTATGAGTTTAGAGTGGGCATTACATGGACCTAGAAATTAAACTGAACTGGAACTACAAAGTAATTCTGAATCTGCTATTAACTCACACTAAATACTTACAAGTTGCCTGAACTCTTTAAAAAGCAGTATTCTATTATCTAAAATGAAAAAGATAATAATATCTAATTTACGGGCTGGCTCAGTGGCGCAGCGGTTGAGTTTGCATATTCTGCTCCTCGGCGGCCAAGGGTCTGCCGGCTCAGATCCCTGGTGCAGACATGGCACCACTTGGCTAAGCCATGCTGTGGTAGGCATCCCACATATAAAGTAGAAGAAGATGGGCATGGATGTTAGCTCAGGGCCAGTCTTCCTCAGCAAAAAGAGGAGGATTGGCAGCAGTTAGCTCATGGCTAATCATCCTCAAAAAAAAAAAAAATATATATATATACACAATACCTAATTTATCTAGCTATTAGTAGGAATAAATATGATAATGTATATAAAATACTTAATAATTATAACAACACAGCCAGGCAACGTGCATGGATTTCCTCCAGCCTTTTTTAGATAGGCACTGTAATTATTTCTTTTCACAAATCAGTAAACAGGCTAAATAACATTTTTCTGACTCCAACATTTTGATGGATTAATCTCTCTGCCATATTCCTTCTCACAGACTGTGATGGTTAATTTTATGTCTCAACTTGATTGGGCTCAGGCATGCCCAGATGGCTGGTAAAACATTCCTAGGTGTGTCTGTGAGGGTGTCTTAAGAAGAGATTAGCATTTGAATCGGCAGACAATAAAGAAGATTATTCTCACCAGAGAAGGTGGGCATTATCCAGTCTGTTGAGGGCATGAATAGAAGAAAAAGGTGGAGGAAGGGCAAATTTGCTCTCTTTGCTTCAGCTGAGACGTTTATCTTCTGCCCTTGGATACTGGTGCTCCTGGACCTCAGGCTTTCAAACTCAAATAGGGACTTAGACCATCGGGCCCGATTCTCAGACCTTCTCATTCAGACTGAATGATGCTACTGGCTTTTCCGGTTCTCCAGCTTGCAGAGGGCAGATCATAGGACTTCTTGGCCTCCATAAACACATGAGCCAATTCCTATAACAAATCTCTTAATAAATATATAGATAGATGATAGATAGATAGACAGACAGACAGATAGATAGATAGATAGACAGACAGATGCAGATAGAGATATAGATCCTGTTTCTCTGGAGAACCCTGACCAATACACAAAGCCTGACAGAACACAGGTACTCAGTAAGAGCACAGAGGAAAGACAGGAGATCTGAATCATCCCTTGAACTAGAAGTCTCCTTCAACTAAAATCAGAAAATCCAGTAAAGAATTCCTTGCCCTGGCATGAGGACAATCCCTTGGAAGTATTAAATGGAGACAGGGGCTTAACACTTAGTGACTGGAAAGAATAATTTAGCAATGTTCAAACTTTGCAAAAAGTAATCTTGTCCTATCACAGTTCATAATATATTTTATTAACTGGATATAATTCAGACAAATATCTAGGCTTCAGAACAACAGACTTCCACAATCTAAAAAGATACACATAGACTTTAAGCAAACTTTAAAAATGAATGTGGCTCCAAGAGGATGGTAAGTGCTGCAATTGTGAATATGACTAGAGAAATGTAAAGGATTGATACATGGCTCAAAAAGGGAATCAATACAAACCCAGCCCGATCACCTAACAACGCCTCTGCTACGCTTGGATGGTAAAATGAGAAGTAGATATGACAAATCGAGAATCACATATTGGAGGAGAAAGACACAAGAGTTGTATGAATATCTAAGAGTTCTGGCTAGAAAGTTTAAACCCAGAATAAGATAAGCCTTGAGAAAAATGCTGAAGGGAATAAAGGGGACCATCACAAAGGAAATTAATAAAAGTGAGATATAGGAAAACTATTTGGAGAAAACAGGACGATATTAGCATACGACAAATTTGAGTTTCAAAATATTGAGTGATTTGGGCACAGGATATAAACAAATGAAAGACACACGGAAAGGGATTAGTCATCCGCGAACAGATACTGTACATCAGGTGTTTTATATTCGATATATTTTATATACACTTTATTTTATATATATTTATATAAAATACAAATTATTTAGAATATTTTATATATATATATATATATATACACACCACAACCTTGGCGGCTATTATTATTTTCATTTAGGAGGCAGGGATTCAAATCATTTAATTAATTGTCCACGGTCATACAGTTTGGGGATGCCAGAATTGACTCTGAGCCCAGTTTCATTCTGACTTTGTCTTAGAATTAGACATACAAATTTGTCCCACACTGGATTGAGAGCATTTTTAAAATAATGAGGAATTACAATTGATTGAAACATAAGAAATATCATTTGCCTAGCTGTATATAGACAGGTTTTGAAATATCAGAAAATGGAGGAATTAATTCTGTCCTGTGGTGAGAGTAAGAGAAGCCTTTACAGATGAGGTAATGTCTTTCAGTCTGCAAGCTTAGAAAGACTGACCTTCTCTGTCTCGTCACACTCTTTTTCCCAGGGCTATATCAGTTCTGGGTATATGGTAACAGCTCAGTAAATATTTGTTGGGTGAACTGATACGTAATCAGTTTACAGATAATTGGTGGATTATAAACAGGAAACGGTTTTACTTTTCAAAGAAAAAAAAATCCCACCCAGATCCTCTTCCATCAACTTAGTTATTACCTTCTTGATATCCATATATTTTTAGCCATTTCTATATAATAAGTAGTCTCCTTTTAGTTGCTGAAACTAGGCTCTGGTTGTGTTCAAAGCAATAATTTTATACACAATTCAAAATTCTTCTTTGATCCCCACAGTACAAGCTAGAGCAGGGGCAAGGTTACCTATTCCATTCTTGGGGCAAAATAAGGACAAGGACAAAAGAAGCAGACAGAGCTATCATACTTGAATGTTAGGTAGCACTTCTCCCCTTGGATGTGACTGCTGCCCTCTCTACGTAATTTTCTACTTGATGTGGATTTGGCAGTGGAGTGGGGGAAATTTCAAGTCCTGAAGACAAAGTGCTTGCTGCTGAGCAAGTACTCATGCCTAGCCACATCCTGTTGGCCCCCTTTCAGCCCTGTTTATCCCTCACTAGCTATCTCCCATCAGATACTCTGCTCCCAGTTCTAGAACTAGGACTATGAATCAATACATCTCCTGACTCAGCATAGTCCACCTGAGGGGTCAAATGATGGCCCTCCTGTCACCAGGCACTATTCCATCTTTACAGGTGATTCTCTCTAGACTCCTACACTTGGCCTCCAGGAAGACAGGTACCATCATCTCTGTGAAAGGGATAGGAAGAGCAAAACTGCCTACCGTAATCCTGCAAAAGGCAGCTTTACCCTCCCTAGAAACTGAATGTGGGACTGAAGATAAAGACAGCTTCCTGAATTGCTGAATTTCTATACGCCTTGGTGAGGAAGACTGGCACCAGCTGCTCTTTGTTTATTTTACTTAAAATGTAAGACCAATGGACCACTTGTCCTCAGTAC
The DNA here is from genome assembly GCF_037783145.1 of Equus przewalskii. Lineage (NCBI taxonomy): Eukaryota > Metazoa > Chordata > Mammalia > Perissodactyla > Equidae > Equus > Equus przewalskii. The sequence continues at coordinate 20,668,142 of NC_091844.1, forward strand.
TAGCCCTTCACCACAATTCCAGGACAAAAGTAATAATTCTTCTGAAAATTCCTGTTACAACTTACTAAAAGCATAAGCAAATTAATTAATGTAGTATTTTGAACGATGTCAAAAAGCTGAATGAGTTTGTCTCTGCAGAACTCCACAGAATGGGGAATATTCCAGGTAAGATACTTATTAAGGTAATTATTAAGCACAGTGAGACCGTACCGTGGATGCAAAGTGTAAGATTAAATGAATGGACTGGATTTTAAGAAACAACTGTGTACAATGCTAAGGTTTTGAACCTTATTCTGATGCCCCTAAAAAAAGCACTGGAGCATGTTAAGTTGTGGAGACATTTTATTTTGTCTATAATCAAAATATAACACTTACATAAGCATCCAAATTAGGACAGAGTGAAAGCAGTATCTTATGTAGGGAGATGCTGTAATATTTCAGGAAAGAGCAAACAAGGTTAATGGAATCATGAAGGGAGTCAAATTAAAAACAAACAAAACAAAAAGAATAGATCTTGGAGGTATATCAGATGTGGAGAATTTATTCCCAATTAAGTGTGGTGGGCTGAAAGAGAAAAGGGGGTTGTCTCCAAGATTCCTCTCAGGGCAGATGTGGAGTTGCAGGATGTAATCGTAACTAACTAGGATAGGAAAGAACAGGTTTTCTTTTAATAAATCCAGAATGTGAGTTGGAGTTTATTTTATTAGCCTAATATTTCTGAATATGGAATGCACTGATTCTGATAAAGGGTAACTTCGTTCAAGTTACCTCAAGTCTATGGAAGTATTCTGCACCTATTTTGAGATGTAGTTTCTATAAAACAATGGAAGATGGATAGTTTGTCTTCACCTACTTTGAAATGTAGAGAATATATTTTGATTATTTGTCCTTGAAAAAAACCCCCATCATTTCTTTGTCTCTGCTACAAGAGGTCAGAACTCAAAGGGAGACGCATCACCACAAGCAACGCAAGGACAGCATCCACTTTTTTAAACCACCTTTGGCAAAGCTATTTATGCAAATTGAAGTCTGACCTGTCATGCCTATTTATTACTCTGCCAATTTTTTTGTTGCAAATCATTGCTTTCCCTGTTCTTGTTTTTTCATCTTAGACATCCAGATGAATTTTTAATGGCATGACTTCAAAACACCATAGAAGTAAATGTTGTTTATATTTTGCTTGCAAAATCAGCACTAGAGAGAATCATTTGCTTACAAATTGACCCTGGTAAGTTCTTAAAAGCTCAACCTCACCCAACCTTTCAGATGTGAAAAATTAGAGATGTCTTGTAGATAACTGAGGCTACTTGTTATCAGGGTGATGGAGGCAGAATATAAACAGTAGGGAGGAATATGGTACTTGGGGATTTGTTACTTAGGAAGTCATCACTTCATCGAATGCACGATGGACATCTTTGTTTTGAGAATTGTTGAAATCATTACTATTTCATAAACAAGTTTGGATATATACAAGGAAAAAATCATACTATTTATTGTTTATTACTTTATTATAATCTGTTCATATTGATTATGTCTTGAATCTCTCCAGGTTCATTTGCTGATGAAATCAGCATTTGTGGGCCAACGTTTGCTTGGCAGGAAGTGATAGACCATATCACTGAGGAAGTTACTGTTCCATTAAAGAGATCAGGTATTAATCCACTCAGAGTGCATGATGATAAATACAGGCTAAGAATATGTAACATTAAGTGCTTAATGTTAAATGGGTTAGTCAATAAAGACATCCAAATAGAAGTTTTGAGAACTGTCTTCAAGAAAGGAATAAAGATGGCTTTACACTAAAAGTTTTGATGACTATGAGACCCAAGAGAATTTGAAGCTCTTTCCATAGGTCAATGTCTTTTGATGTACACATCTTTTACAACTAGAATTTTATGAGATATCTCATAGGTTCATTTACAGAAATTGTGGAAATACCCAACCGTTTCTTTTACATGAGTATTTAATATATTAATTTTGTTGGCATGTCACCTATAGAAGACAGAATAAAATAGAATAGGCATAGGTACTAAAATGAAACATAATTAGATTCAAATCATAGTTTCCCTTTTACTTACTCTGCGGCTATATTTAACTTCTCCAGGCTTCAATTTCACTATCTCAAAAATGGAGAAAACAATACTTGTCTTAGGGATCTTGAGAGAATTGAATCAGAAAATGTGTATAAAGCCCTTAGTATTGTGCCTGACACAAAGAAGATACCAATACATGTCTATTTGTCCTAATTTTTAGGTCTACATTTCCAAAATAATGTTCCACAGAACAATAGGAGTATTAGATGCTTTATGGCAAATGTTTAATTTTGTAACCTCATTCTTTGAGCATCACAGTGCATATTATTGACTCTAAAAAGATAGTTGGGATTTAATGCTATTTCCTCCATTATATCCATTTCTTAATGACAGCATTAAACCACAAAAAGTAAATGATTTAAAGAAAAAATAGTTATTTAATTGTGCAAATGAGGGATTCAGAGAATCAATTAATTAATTCTGAGGCTCTATTGTCTTACTTGTAAAATTCATTCCCTTATCTTTGAATTAAAATATTTGGAGCGCTGACTATGCCGAAGATGCTGTGAGGTGTTGAGGTTAAGTTATCTAAACATGTAATCTCTGAATTCAAGGAGCACAGCATGGAGGAAACAAACAGACCAAAAAAACCAAAAAAATGCCCAAATGAGAATAAAAAGAGATGGAGCTTGAAATAGACAAAGTTATAAATAGCATGCATCACATGGCACTAGGAGATCAACTTTGGGGACAGTCCCTAAGCCTAGTTGTAGTCAGAAAAACCTCATGGAGAAGTCAAAACATTACTCGTGGTTTATAAATTCAAAACATATTCACTGAGCATCTGCTAAATGCAGACGCTTGTCTAAGTGTTGGAGACAGAGCTGGTAAATAAATATGAAAAAACCCTTGGCTTCATGAAACTAATGTACTGGTGGACACAGAAACAATAATCAGATAGATAAGTGCTACAAAAATAAATCAGGAAGGTGTCGTATCAAGGAAGTTGCTATGGAGACAGGGTAGATAGAAAGCCACCTTTCAGAATTCTATTTTATCTCTTTGGTTTATTTGTGTATCACGAACCAATACCTCACTGTTTTATAATCAACTGTATTTATGGATAAATTACATACAATAAAATGCACTCATTTTAATTGCACAGTTAGATGCAGTTGGCAAATGATATACACCTTAGTAACTAGCATCACAAACAATATACAGGACATTGGCATATCTCCAAAAAGTTACTTCATACAACTTTTTTAGCCAATTGCCTCACCTCTGACCTAAGGCATTTACCGATTTGCTTTCCGTCACTATAGACTCTTTTTGTCTGTCCTACAATTTCATAAAAACTAAATTACTAAATTTTCCTATTCTTTTGTGTCTGACTTCTTTCTTTCAGCATAAGATTTTTGAGATTCATCTATGTCTTTATGTATCAGTGGTTTATTCCATCTTATGATTGGGTAGGATTTCTTTGTATGAAGGTACTATAACTTTTCATGAATTTGATATGGATATATGGGCTGTTATATATTTTTTATTATTTTGAATAAAGCTGGTAGGAAAATTTATGTATAGGTCTTATACTCACCTACATTTTCATTTCTCTTGAGTAATACGTAGTGGTGGGATTGCTGGCTCATGAGTCATATGATAGGTTTAGATGTAAGTCAGGGTTTTTCAGCCTCAGCACTATTCCCAATTTGGACCAGATGCTTCTTCATTGTGGGAGGCCGTCCTATATGTAGACTCTAATATGTTCAGCAGTATCCTGGCCTCAACCCAACTAGATGCCAGTAGTTCTATCAGTTGTGGCAACTAAAAAAGACTCTAGATATTGCCAAATGTCCCTTGGGAGGCAAAATTAACTCCCAGTTGAGAATTACTGGCTTGCTTGATAAGAAAATACCGAATAATTTTTGAAAGTTGTGTTATCTTTTAACATCTCTTTCAACAATATATGTGTTGTTCCATATTTTCAAAAATAGTTGATATTGTCAGATTTCTTAATTCTAGCCATTAAAGAATGTATGTAGCGACATGCCATCACAGTTTTAATTGTCATTTATTTGATTTCTAATGATACTATGTATCTTTTTAAAACTATTTTTTCTTCTTTTTTGAATTATCTTCAAATCTTTTTTTAGTGAAATTTTTACTGAGACAAGTGTGGATTGACACAATTTTGAAAATAATACAGAGAAATCTTGTGTTAATTCTACCCAGTTTCAACTAGTGGCAAAATTTTTCAAAACTATAGTATAATGTCACAACCAGTTTACTGGAATTGATACAGCCCACGGATCTTACTGAGATTTCAACAGCTTTACTTGTACTAAGCTGTGTATGAGAGAACATTTAGTTCTAAACAGTTTTATAATACGTATAAGTTTGTGTATCCACCATCACAGTCAAAATACTGGATAGTTCCATCACCACAAGAATCCTTGTCGTCTTTTTATAACCACATCCACCTTCCATTCTCCTGTTTCACTTCCCTAAATCCTGGCAACCACTAATCTCTCCATTTCTAAAATTTTCTCATCTCAAAAATATTTTACAAATGAAACCACATAATGTGTAACCTTTTGGGATTAGCTTTTCCATTTAGCATAATTTCCTAGAGATTCATCTGTTTTCTCTGAGTCAATATTTCACTCTTTTTTTATTGCTAAGTAGTATATCATTGTATGTTTTGCCAGTTTATTTTACCGTTCACCTGTTGAAGGACATCTGGACTGTCTTCTAGTTTGGGATCATTACAATAAAGCTGCTATGAACATTTGTGTAGAGGTTTTTTGTGAACATAAGTTTTCAATTTTCTGGGATAAATGCCCACGAATGCCACTGCTTGTTTATATGGTAATTGCAAGTTTAATTTTATGAGAAACTGCCAAATTGTTTTCCAGAGTGTCTGTGCCATTTTACATTCCCATCGGCAATGTATGAATGAGCAAATTTTTTCACATCCCTACAAGCATTTAGTGTCGTCACTATTTTTTATTTTAGCCACTCTGATGGACATGTAGTAATATTTCATTGTGGTTTTAATATACATCTCTCTGATAGCTAATGATACTGAACATTTTTTCATGTGTTTATTCACCACGTATATGTCCTCTTCACTTCAATATCTGTTTATATCTTTAGCCCATTTTCTTATTGCACTGCTTGCTTTTATTTACTGTTAGGTTTTGAGAGATCTTTATTGTATTAGTCTGAGTTCTCCAGGGAAACAGAACAGGATATATACAAATCTACAGAAAGAGGTTTACTACGAGGGATTGGCTCACACAATTATGGAGGCTGAGAAATCCTATGATCTGCCATCTGCAAGGTGGAGGCCCAGGGAAGCTGGTGGGGTAGCTCCAGTCTGAACCTGAAGGCCTGAAGACCAGAGGAGCCAATGGTGTAAGTCACCTGATACCAGGAGCACTGATGTCTGAGGGCACATCTCCGCTCAGGGAAGAGAGCAAATTTGTCCTTCCTCCACTTTTTTGTTCTATTCAGGCCCTTGACAAATTGGATGACACCTACCTGCACAGGTGAGGGTGACCTTCTGTACTCAGTCTTCAGATTTAAGTGCTAATCTCTTCTGGAAACATCCTCACAGACAGACCCAGAATGTTTTTACCGCCTATCAGGGTGTCTTTCAGCCCAGTCAGGTTTACACATAAAATTACCTATTGCATTTATATACTCTGAATACTAATTCTTTGTCATATATGTGGTGTGAAAATATTCTCTCCCATCTGTAGCTTGTCTTTATATCCTCCAAGCATGGTCTTTTGTACAGCAAATTTTATTTTGGTTTGTTTTGAAAAAGGTATTCATTTCCTAGGACCGCCGTCAGAAATAACCACAAACTTGGCTTAAAACAACAGAAATTTATTCCCTCACAGTTTCGCAGGCCTGAAGTCCAAATTCAAGGTGTTGGCAGAGCTCTGTGCCCTCTGAAGGCTGTAGGAAAGAATGCATCTTTGCCTCTTCCAGCTTCTGGTGGCTCAGGCTTTCCTTTGCTTGTCACTCATAACTTCAGTCTTGGCCTCTGTCTTCACATCGACTCTTTCTCTTTATCCTTGTGTCTCTCCTCTTTGTGTATCTTTAAGGACACTTGCCATTGGATTTAAGACTCACCTGTATAATATAGGATGATCTTGTCTCAATATCCTTAACCTAATTACATCTGCAAAGATAATTTTTGTCCAAATAAGGTCACAATCATAGGTTCAGGAAGGTAAACATATCTTTTCGGGGGACACCATTCAACCAACTACAATGAAGGCCAATTTATCAGTGTTTCTATTTGGTTCTTTTTTATAACATTTATTTTCTGCAATTTTCATTTGTTTCAAGAGAATTTTAACTGCTTGTTGAAGTATTTTTATGACAACTGCTATAAATTCTGTTCAGATAATCCTAACATCTGATTGAATCTCACTGTTGGTGTCAATTGATTACCTTTTCTCATTCCAGTTGTTATTTTCTTGGTTCTTTGTATTTAATTCATCCTAGACATTTCGGCTATTATGTTAGGAGACCCTAGGTCCTATTTCAATCTTTTCTTTTAGGTATTTTATTTAGTGTTCAGCAAACACTCACTCTGATCAGCTTTAGATTGTGGGCTGGGGCTATATTTCTGGGCAGTGGTTTTGATGGCAGTTTAATTTTCTGAGCCTTTATGGTGTTATTTTGTGTGTTTGGTTTATCTGGCACTGCTGGGGGCACCTACCTATCCTGACGTTGCTGCCTGAGGCAAAGAATGAGGCTCCCCAGCTGGACTCTGAGCATCTTACATTTAGGGAGATGAGTCTCAGGCCTGAGGGCACACAGAGGCTTCCCTGGTTGGACAGTTTTTGTGCTGGTATCCATTTGCCCATGACCCCTAGATGTACCAACGTCTCTGGACAGGTGAGGGGAGTTTCAGGTCCCTCGGACAAAAAGTCCCTTGGTATCCCAAGACCTGGCAGCTTGTTGTGGCTGAGTTCCTCTTATAGGTTCTTCTCTCCTACATCACGAGGTTCTGCTTTCCTACATCAGTATCTCTCTTGGGGGAATCTCAGGCATGGAGAGGAAAGAGAAGACTTCCTCTGGCCACTTATTGTTGGCAGGTCTACTGATCCCTCTTGCTGGTGGTTGTTAGTCTCAAATGATGTTGTCAGGACGACACGTGTTTGGCCCAGGAGAGGAATGAACCTAGCTGTGTTGCCTTCTGTTGTTAAATTGGGGATTGGAAATGCCAGGTCTGGTTGTCTGTCTTTGTTGGATGGGGGTATGTAAAACATCCTGTTGCTGTGTTGTCGCTGCAGTCCTGAGGTCTCTAACAATTTTGTCCTCTTTTTATCATCTTTCCTGTTCTTCATTAGTTGCCTCTTGTGTTATTTCCAGGGTTTATAGCTGTGCTTAGCGAAAGGAGTAGGGAGAAACAGGTCTGCAACATCTTGTCTGGACTTAAAGTCCTAGTTATATTTTAGAGTAACTAAAACTAGGAAAAATAAATTTTATTTCACATTTATTCCATTTTCAGAGTTTTACTTATTTCTGTCTAGCAAAACTTCCTTCTGTTTAAAGGCTTTTCTTCAATATTTCTGACAGAGTTGGCCTACTGAAAGTAAATTCTCACAGTTTGAGCATTTTAAAATTCTGTCTTCAATTTTACTAGATATTTCCACTGGGTACAGAATTCATAGTTGACAGACCTTTGTTTGTACGTTTACTCTCTTATTTTGTCACTCTAAAAATGACACTATTATTTTGTAGATTGCGTGATTTCTGAACAGAAGTCTCTAATTCTTACCGTCGTACCTCTGTGTGTAGTATGGTTATTTTCTTTATGTGGCTCTTTGTCTTAATTTTTCTCACTTTGAAGACGACATGTTTTGGTGTCTTTTTCCTTTTGGTCTGTTATTAATTTTTTGGAAATTTTTCAGCCATTATTTTTTCAAATATTTCTTCTGTGCTTTCTTCTCCCTTTGAGATTCAAGTTATTTATATGCTATTCTACTTCATGTTGCCCCACAGTTCTTCTTGCAAAGCTCTAGAAGCTCTGTTATTTTTTTTTCTCTTTTTGCTTATATTTGGGTAATTTGTATTGACATGTCTTCGGAGTCACTTACTCTTTCATTGTCTGTGTTAAGCCTAATGATGACCCCGCTAAAGGCAATCTTCACGAGTCACTTTTCATTTACTTTTATTCAGCTTATCTTGAACATCGTCTACTTTTTCAATGTGGGCTCTTAACCATTTAACCCAGTTATTTTAAATTCTTTGTTAAATATTTTCAACACTTGTGTCATAGAGTAGGTTCTGATGGTTGCCTTTGGACCTTTTTTTTCCTTGCCTTTTTTTTATGTCTTCTAACTTTTAGTTGAAAGACGGACATTCTAGGTAGAACAGTAGAGGCTGAGGTAAATAGTCTTTATGCATGGTGATTAGCCCTTCCTTTTTCTGCCATTATTTTAGTGCTAGGGCTTGTCTTAATCTAACTGGGCTGGCCTGTTGTTGCTAGGGATACCTCAAATGTACCACAGGTTTCAGATTCATCTGTTGACACGTGCTATTTAGGGTATGGTATGCCAGAGGGAATTTTCTCAATGTCTGTTCACCTCTTTGCTTTTATTTTTCCTCTTTCATTTTACCTGAAAAGGAATATGTCTCTTGAAGCTCTCTCCGTTGTATTCCACAGTTATATTCAATTCTTATTATTCTGGAAGTAGGGATCAGGGTGGGGAACTAGTCTCTGATGTCCTGATTTAGCCTTGGTCTTATGCAGGCACTGTGTCCAAGGGTCTCATGAGTGGGGCCTTCATAATTACTCCTGCCCCTTCTCCATTTGTAGTGGTGGGCTTAGCATTTACCCATGCTCCTCCCCAGGACAGAGGATTTTGTTTTGTTCTCATTCTCTTCCCTTCAGTGGGTTACTCAGTTCCCTAAAGTGACAATATTTGTTTCTCTTTTACCTGGAGACCAAGACCTTTCATAGAGGAGAAATATGAGATGCATCTAAGCAAAGCTTCAGCAGTTTAAGCTATTCCCCTCCTGTAGTTAGGGAATCACAAGGGAAGACTTCTCAGCATTCTCTCCAATCTTTCCTGTGAGTGCCTAGTCGGATTCACGGAGAAAAAGCCAGTGAGAGGTGAACCAAATGTGTAATCTCCCAGGGATTTACACTTTAACAATAACATAAGGCATTTCAGCTGAATTCTTACTGGCTTATTTTATGTCCAGCAGCCCCTGCCCAATTTAAGCAAGCTTACCACTTCTCTCCCATCACTTCTCTCCAAGCAGATGCCTGGCTCTCCCAAATTTGGGGTTAGTTGGATGCCTTGAGAATTCAATTTTCTGATGTGCTCCAGAAAGCCATTAATTTGTAGCTCATCTAGGTTTTCCTTGTTATAAGGGTGGATAGACTTTTCATATCCCTTCTTCTCTGATCTAAGAATCAAAAGCTTCCCTTTTTGATTTTTACATAGGTATTTATTTAATAACATAATGATTTTAGTGAACCAATCACTCACCCCACAAATGAGCTGATTATAAATAATGTCCACCTAATAATGTGCCCTTCCCTATCATATTTCTGTCTCCTTTTAGATGAAAACACTATTTATATTACCTCTTTACCATTTCATTACTTTTTCATTTTTAATTTTAATACATACACACACATTTCAAATATATCTCTGGTTTGACAGAATTTTGCTTTTCTTACTCCCCTTCATTATTCTACTTAGGCAAACATTGGTTCCTTGGCTATTCATCTAAGATGGCTAGGTTTGAGAGCTTAAAAACTTCTATTTTCTCCAGCATCAGTAAAGATTTCACGTGTAAGTGTAAAGGAACAGCGTTATTTTCAAAGGAAGTCACTTAGCCAATTTTGTTGTACAATGATTGGAAGATGCGGCTTATTTCACCTTGATGAGTCTCAAACATTAAACTTCTTGGACTAGCACAAATTTAGAATATCATCGAGAATTAACTTTTCTTATTCTATTTAATCAAAATAAAGAAATATTAATGAATAATCAAAAAAATACCTTCCTAAATGACAACTTACAGAAAGGTACAATAAAACTTAAGTTATTGGCACCTGAAAATATAACTTGTACGAGAGTATAATTTTGACATCTGGTTCAAAAAAAAAAAAAACCCTAAACAAGAGGAGTTGGATCCCTTTAAGTGTGATTCTTACAATAGGATTTCCATGTTTTAGTAACGCATAAGTTGCTTGAAAAGATATTTTTCTGGTATTTATATACAGGCTCATATGTTTTGGAACAATTTTGCCCTTCGAAAATTTGGACATAGTGTCATGTCAAATTTTACATTCACTTACACATACAACAAAAAACAGCAAACAATAAAATTTATTCTACCAGAAAGGTTTAAATTCCAATTAAGGGCTTAATATTAAATCCTGAATGTCATCAGAGAACTTTGGTGTTCTCCTTTCTCTGTCTCTGGGCTCTTAGACCACTAAGGCTTTTATAGATAGTGTCGTTGTCATAGCGCATGAGGACTAAGTACATTTGACCTGGTTAAAGTATACTTTCTGCTTCAGAGTTGAAGACTGCCATTCCATGAAACTGGGTACTAGTTAAAAACTATTTTAGTTATTTCTTAGAGCAGCTCCTGTTTTTGAAATTCCAATATTATCATCCATCACATATTAAAAATAAGCATACCATATATCAATGCAAAGAAAATTAGTAGAACCGCCTGAAATGTATAAATGACTAGTATTGTCAATTTTACATATTTTGTGTGTGTGTGTATATATATATTTCACAAAAAGCTGCTTAATGGAAGTTAACTTTGATTTTATCCTGAATCATACACAACGTTGTCTTAAGCACTCACTTTCTCTAATGTTTAGTTAAATAACACCAATATAAATACAACTGGCAAGGCATAAGTCAATCACTCTTCAGCAAACACTAGGCAATGCCAACTTCACCTAAATCTGCGATCCACAATAAGCGGGTGGTTGACACTCCAAGCATGTGCTAATGTGTAACAAAATTAGACTGAAAATATATTAACACTGGAGACGTGTCAAATCTCTAAAATAAATTCACTCCAACTTGCTGGAGTTTGCAACTCCAGGAGGGAAATAGGAGCCCGTCCTGCGCTGTATTATGCCTAACAAAATAAAGACGGCTCCTTTAGTAAACCTTGAGCTCAGGAGAAATCAGAAATCAAGCCACGGCTGGCAGAGTAATTGCATTCCTCTCCTGGCCTTTGTGGAGATAGCAAGATATTGATGAAACACAGAGGTGGCAAAACAGACATCCTCAAATGATTTTGCATGTTTCTGGAAAAAGATGATTGGTTCAGAATTGGTGAATATTTATGAACTTTACTTTCTCAGCATCACTCTAGAGGTATTTTCTGCAAAGATTTATCTAAATACTGCAAAAATCAAAGTCATTTGTATGAACAAAAAGCTTCCTCGGGAGACAACACAGGGATGTTCGGGCAAGCCAGGCAAGTCATTAACCCCTAAACTACCTTCAACTTTCAAATGTTTGACAGGATCATGAAATGGCGATATGTTTAATTAGACGAATATTTTAGGTGACAGATTCCAACTATTATTTAAAAATATTCTAAAATACATGCATCTATTCGAATATTTTAATAAATAGAAACAAGTTAATAAAATGACTTTTTCATCCCCAGAAAAGCCTTTACCCATTCATTTCTAATCCAACTAACTATGGATTCCATATTGATTCTCAAAACTGACCTCTTTTTTACAGTCACAGCCTTTAATTACCAAAAATCTCAGTAATTTCCACTAGAATAGATGTCAACATTCCCTCTTTATATGATTTACACTGATAGCATAGAAAGGGATCTCCTAAAATAAAAAAATATATATATTTGTTCAGCTTGATGGTTGAGAATTAAAAGATATTAAAACTTGCATTGTCCTCAGAGCAAAGTCCAAAATCATTTGCATGTAATGTAAGGCAATTTAGGCTTTGGAGCCTTTCTTACCTTCTAGCATCCTTATTCACCACTTCCTGAACTGTAGGTTTTGTTTTAGCCTAAATGAACTGCTTTCATTCCTCAATACACCATACTGTATCTCACGGGTTGCTTTTTTTCTTCTTTTTTTGCTTCCTTTGCCCTAAAAGATCAATTATTTCCTTCTTTACCTGAATATTTCCTTCTCATACTTCTTTACTAAACTCTGCGATAAATAATCATTGGAGAAAGTTTTTGGACCTTACGTCTTCAGGGTACAATGTATTAAATTGCACTTATTATTTATTATAGTCTCTTTACTTGTCTGTTTTTTCTCCTAGACTATGAGCTCCTTATGGGAAGGAGTTTGAAGTCCTGGTGCTTAGCAGAATGCCTGGCACAAAATAGTCACGTATAAGTGTTTGCTGAAAGTATCAATGATTTGGGAAATGTCTGAGCTTCCATTCTCACAGTCTACAGAAGAGACGATCTGAGACCAGAGTCTCCAGGTTCAATCCCCAGCTCCCATACTTATTAGCTGCACAGCCGTAAACAAGTTATATGACTTCTTTAAGTCTCAGTTTATTCATCAATAGAATGGGAATACTAAGGAGTCCTAACTTACTGAGTTGTTGTGAAGATTTAATAAGATCACCATTAATAGGTGCTACTTGATAGATGATAATTTTTCAGGAAAGATAAATGATTGCAGAAAATAGTAGGTTTTCTAACATGAAATGTTAGCTTATTTTTAATTATCCAAAAGGTAAATTGGACTGGTGGCTTTTATGAAGAAAACTGAAAACAAACTCATTTATCAGCCATTCAAACCTGGAAGCCTGATGTCATAGATCCAAGAATGAAATGCACCATCTCCTATTTTTGAAAGGCATGAGTGTACAAACTCACTTTCTACAGTTAGTTGTAAATATCTTCTACTCCTTAAACTCTTTCTCACATTTTAACACACACACTCCCCACATTATCAAGTATTTTGCATAGTGCTGTAGAAATAATTGATTCGCAACAATATTAACACATCGGCAAATGTTCTCTCTTTACTCTATTTACAAATGGCTTTGTAACTTAATTCAATGGACAAAAATAGATGGACCAAAGACAAAGTGACCACGGCAGAACCTTCCCCATCGCTTTATATGAACTTAACCGGTCCACACAAATGCGCTGCTTGAAGAGAACTAGAAACCAGGAACAGAAATTAATCTGCTAAATCTATATTTTATTTGACCCTCGTCAAGTATTTCCTTCCCCATAAACTCTTTCTTGAGCTCATTCTTCTGGTGAGGCTGACAAGACATTTTCTTCCTACCTTCTTCAATATGTAGTGGTAATAAACCAAAAGAGTAGGAGTTTAGGGCAAATATGCTAGTCTCTTTGCGACAACAACATAGCTTTATTTGAGTTACTCAGTTAAGTTCTGATTTATTCATTCATTTACTTGTCAAGTACTATGGAATAAACTACTGAGAAACTACTGCAACCATGAACGTTTTTGGCACTGGTGATGTAGGGATGTTCAAATTAGATAGGCTTTCTGTCTTCCAATAATTTCAACTGTATAGGAGAAGAAAATAAAGTATTCATTTATTGTATTTAGAAATAAGAACTATAAATGATAATTTTGGAGGGCTATGAGACCTTATAACCTAATATAATCTGAGAAAATTAAAGAACATTTTCCTGAAGTAAACTTTCTGCAGAAATCTAAAGGACAAGCAGGAGTTCACTGAGTGAAAGGAGAGAGAGTAAAGCTCACCTGGAGGAAACAACAGGTTAAGGGTCATGAGGAATGGAGTCTGGTACATTGCAGAGACTTAAGGTAGTCTTGTCTGGAGGATGACAAGGAGGGTGAAATCAGTGGGAATGAAGTCTCAGTAGTAGGCGAGTCATGGCTATGTAAAACATATTATTTGTTTGGGTCTTAATCCTGAGAGTAGAGAAAAGCCACGGAAAATGCTTAATAACCATGTGTGCAAAAACTTTTAAAAGTATCACTCTATGTTGTGGATAGAAAAGACTGGAGAAAGGAACTATAAGAAATGAGGAAATCAAAAAGATTATTTCAGAATTCCTGGATATCTTAATATTCCCCTAATTTAGACTACTTTGTCAGTGGTAGATATGAGGACTGACTTGGGGGATTGCTATAAGGCAAAAAGGGGAATGTTCTGATGATGGTATTCTTTTATTTTGTTGATTAGAGGTTCAGAGATTGGCTAGGGAGAGTATGGGCAACTATCACCCACCTCAGATCCACTCTAAAATATATTAAAGGCTTCCACTGAACAAAGCCAGTAGGTGCTATTAATATCTCCCTGGGGGTATCAGCTGTACTTGTCCTTTATACAGTAGCCTTGGTTTGTACTTTATACATTAACTAGACATCTTTTATGTTTTAACTCTTAATACTTTTAAAAACCTAATTTACGTTATTTCCTTCTGCCTCTAAGTGCCAAAATTGCATCTAATGGACATTTCCGCCCTCTACTTTAGCTTCACCCCCAAGAGCTGAAGTGCACAGGAAGCCACTGTTTTAAGTTCTGTAACAGCCCAAGAAATGAAAACATGGAAGAACCTGGAACACAGTTAGATATCTAATACTGCCTACATGGGTCTATAGGATTATGCAAAAGAAAGTCATGTCAAAGCATGCTACTTATCATAAAAGTAGCAATTCCTGAGTATAAATTATTCTAGGTGTCATAGTGGCACTGATCTACATTATCCACTTTTGTATTTCTCAAAATAAACTCCACGGATCCCTATCACTATAACATGTTTAGCTAAAATGTATACAATGAGCAATAATTTGAGAAGCTCATACTAAAAGGTCAAATACTAAATGTTCAAACAATTCCTGAGAGAGATGTTACTAACAGTAAATTTAACTTTGCTTAGGCTATCTTTACTAAATGTTTGTTTTTTCATAACACTTAGCCTATATAGCTAGTATCACACAGAATAAACTGGGGAAATGCTAATCCCATACATCTTCACAATCATGAACTTTGTTTCAGCCTTGATAGTCACCCTCATAACCTCACGAAAATGCACAAACATCCCACGAAAGCATACATTTTTCTATTGTACATATTTTTTGAACCCATCCAAACTTCCAGGCTGCTGATCTGCCATTTAGTCTCAACCTAGCTACCCAAGTCTTTAATCATCTTTTTTATCCTGGCAGCAGTCCTCAGTTACCATGTCAACAATCTACTCACCCAGATTCTCAACCCACAAACTGCTTGCTCTTTTGCTGCAAGAACACAGGCTTAAAAGTAGTCATCACTCACAGGGGATTGGTTCTAAGATCCCCTAACATACCAAATTTCATGGATGCTCAAGCTCCTTATGTAAAATGGGGTGGTATTTGCATACAATCTATGCACATCCTCCCTTATCCTTTAAATCATCTCTAGATTACTTATAATACCTAATACAATGTAAATTCTATGTAATTAGTTGTTATTCTGTATTGTTTATGGAATAATAACAAGAAAAACGTCTACATGTGTTCAGTACAGATGCAACCATTATCGGCCTTTTGATCTGCAACTGGTTGAATTGGTGGATGTGGAACCTACGGATATGGAGGGCCAACTGTACAGAGTACAACACCACCACCTTTTCTAGCTCAGGCTACTGACCTTTCTGAGGGTATCACACAAATAGAAAATCAAACCTTACACAGTGGATGCCAATGGCAAATGGGGTCTCAACAGTGATTAGTACATTATCTATTTGTTCCTAGTCAATGCTTAGTCCCGTTACCAAGGGTAGATATTTGAGATCTTCACCACTTTTCCACAGCCTACCTCTAAATATTTTAGTTCCCTGTGATTTCCTCAGAAGCCCTTTCCCTCTACTCTCTCTGTGTCGGTGATAAATCTCTCTGAGGACCTTAATAACTAAGGAATCTATATCTGCCCACGTTCACTTCCCTTGCATGTGGTTCACTGTACTGCAAACCTCTACCTGAATATCCCACAGACATCCCCTGAGTTTTATATCTTGTTCATTATCCCTAATGTTGGAGAAAGCCACCACTCCCAGTTATCACTGGTGTCTCCTCTCAGATTGACAGCTGAGTAGCCTCAAAATCCTGTCAGTTCTCTAGTCTTGATCATTCTCAAGTCTTCCTCACTCCATTTTCTCTGCCACTTATTTAGCATCATCCCTTTACAAAATTATGGCAATAACTTCCCACAAGTCTCCTGGCTACCTGTCTTTGCTGTCTGTAATTCACTATTCCCTGTAATACAGCAAGAAAAAACATTCAAAAATATAAATATGATTATACCATATCTGGTTTAAAATATTGCAGCACCTTGCCAAGATTCAGAATCAAATGCAACAAGACCACACAGAAATCTCCCTTTGTGTTTTCAACTCCGGCTTACCCTTCACTTTTATTACCCGTCTTCACAGAATGTTCTTCTCATTTTCATCTAGTTAATATCTTCATATATGTTGTCTCTAAATGCAACCATCAGTTCTAGAAAAATTTCTAGACCCTTAAAAGTCCATTCAGTAATCCCTCTTTGGAGCTCCATCATACCACAAATCATATTATAATTTTACCTAATGTCATCAACATTAAATTTAAGTTTCTTAAGGGCAGGGATTATATATTAATATTTTACACCTAGTTCTGAGTACTGCATATTGCAAATAGTAGGTGATCAATTAATGTTTGCACAGCAATTTGTAGTTTTTACAAAATATTCATAGAGAAATTTATTTATTAAAAAATCTTTAGGGGGAAAATATCATAGATGTTTCTACCCTCATTTCTCCACAACCAAAAAATGAAGGACCTGTAACTTTCACTTGAATTTCCTGACTCAAAATCTGATGCAATTTCCATTAAGTTTTATCATATAAAATCAATCCAAGGCTGGAGTCTCATAATAAATAATTTCCATTCTAATGTCATGGCTTTGACAGGTAAGTTACTTCTGACAAGCATCCATTATTCAAATATTAATTCAAATGTATTATGTATATGCAAAGGAATCAGAAAAGAGTCACCAAAGATATACAGATCTGCTCAAAATCTTATATTATGGGCACAGTGGTATCTCAGTTACTTATTAAAATGGTTTCCAATTGAAAATTGTGTTCTGCTGCTTGAATAATTTAAATAGATTTTAAAGAGACTTATGATGTGCATCTCCAATATTAATCTGCTACTTTACTTACTTTTCCACTTTTCAAATTTTGTTTTGATCAGAACATTTTCTATCAAAGCTCAACCATTGTGCTGTTTTTGAACTTCTTCATATAAGTAGCTCGCATTTCAATAAAAGGCCGTCACCCACCCTAGCGATTGAACTAGTATAAAGTGAAGGGCATAGGTTCTTCAAAGATCCCAAAGGCGTGTCCACCTATTTCCTTTGCTTTTCCTATATTCACGACAACCTTGGATTTGCCTTCTTAGAGTCTATTAGAGAAATCTTAACCCTGGTCAACAAGGATTGAAGCACCTACTGTGTATGTTTTATCTATCGGGACTTCTGGACTGCTAGTCCACACAACGCATTAAATTATCTGGACATTTTATTCATCTCTAAAATAAGTTGGTTTTAATAGATTAACTCTAAGGCTCTTTCCAGCTCTAATACAGTGCTACTCTAAGTTGAGGCATAGATTTTCATATTTAGAAACAAATATTTAGGGTTTACTACTTTATATTTAGAACATAAGTCTGGACACAGTAAGCAAATATACAAGAAAAGAGTATAATAGCTCTTTTCTCAGGCTGTATTCATAGAGAGAAATTATCAAGGGAAAAAGGAAGGGTATCCACCTTTATAGAGCATTACAGTCGGCGTTGATTTCTACACTTCAAATGAGAGCACCGCTCCTTGTTTCTGCGTCCAGTTGATTGGCTCCTATCATGACAAGGGGAGTGGGAAGCGGTCTTCTACAGGATGTCAAACAAGTTTTACCGAAGTCAAGTGATTATTCAGCCCGCAGATTCCTGTTTGGATTTCCAGATTCCTTGTCCTGAAGCTCACTTGACAAGTATGATTTTTCTTCAGCATGCTACTGGCTTACCACGTATCAATTTTTACCTCTGACTCACATTTTGGGTGTACATTTTCTCTTCTTTCCTTCAACATTTTTCTCTTAGTTTTAGTCAATCTATCGTGTTTCCTGTACCAGATTCCACAGGTGTTTTTTCATTACAACCCCAGTCAGCTTGGTGGCCCATGTCCACAAGGGGCATCTTTTCTTTCCCCAGCAGTTTCTTCCAAAACACTGGCAATTTCAAGTCCCTCATCTAATTTGTGTTTCTCTTCAGGTATTTAACTACTGGAGTTTCTGCTCACTCTGGTCCACTTGATATATCTTAGGGTCACAATCATGGTTTCTCAACCTTTCTGTGTTCTAACAAAAGGCTACTCCCATAGAGTAACCATAGGGAGAAGAAGGATATCAAGGTGTTGCCTTTATTAGGTGAGGCCCAATAATTGCCCAAGTACAGGATCTTGACTAAGGTAGACTGCCAAAAAAAAAAAAAAAAAAAAATGTGTTACTTTAAGTCCACGTTGAGCTTCCCTCTACTCTCTACAAAGTCAAGACGTTTTGACCCACCTGACAGAAATATGAACTTTCAGAGAACGAGCACTACACATTCATCCAGCTTCCTATAGTATAAAAGCTGTAACTTATAAGAACTGTCCTTGGTATCAGAGAAGATGCAACAGAGAGAAAGCCAGTTAGTGCTTTCATAACATAATATGTCTTTGCCCTACTAAAGATATCTGATGAAAGCCAGTTTCTCGACAATCAAAAGTAGGTATTGACCAAGCCTGCCTTAATATCTCCTTCAGCGTAACAAAACTGTAAACAGGTTTCTTCCTGGCGGTAGGCCCATGGCTTCCTTTTTCTTAGCATATAATCGTGAATTCTTTTTCTGCCCCTTTGAGATATAAATTTTCTCCTACAGTCTTGCCTGTTTTACAACCCAGGCATATCCTTCTCAAGGACCTGAGAGTCACCCCTTTGAAATGTAAACATCAAGAATGACAGAGTCCCTATCTCCCAGTCTCTGTGGGAGGGTAAGTAAGAGCCTAAACTTTGATAAACCCAAATTACCAAACACAGATGGTATAACCACAATGACCAATCTCCCAACTAAAGTCTTGGAACACTTTCCAAGTAAGTAGCTCACTCCAGTGTCTAAAAATTCTCCTGCCTTTGATTTCAGTGAAGTTGAGTTTAATCTCTCCATTACTGAAATCATCTTGACCCCTGTTGCAATAATCCAGTGCAATTTTTGACCATATTAATTCTCTTTGAGAAGAAGGCAATAAATGAATGGTGGGAGAAACTGGAAAGATTCAATACATTCCTTTTCCCATCCCTATGGGAGGAGGGGGGAGCACATTAATGTTTTGCAAAAACTGGAGGAGCAAAACAATCTTGCCTCCCCGCTACTCCCAACAACTCTGTTCTTACTTTATTTTCCTGGAGTAGAATACAACCTGAATGTCCTGACATGCATGATGGAGAGCATGGTGAGAAAATTTAAAGTCATGACTTTTATAGAACGTTTTAACTTTCTTGGGGTTGGGAAGGAGATTCAGCAGGCTGCATGCATGCAAATACCAAATATGTGAGGATCTGGAAAGAGAAAAGTCACATGGAATAGGCATTCCGACTTGTTTTATGCAGTCCCAGAGAGCACTCTAAGACTAATGCATATAAGCGAAAATGAAAAATTTTTCAGTTCAATAGAAAAATAACTTTCCGAAATCCTGAAATGTTCAAAGATGGAACATGGCCCCTAGACTTGGAAGGTAGTGAGTACACTGTTGAGGGATATGAAGATCCAGTGATTTCAGGAAGTCTTGATTGAAACGTTGAAGAGAAATTTCAAACAGCACAGGAGTTTGCAGAAAGCCTGAGGTATAATTTTCTTTCTAGCCTTGAATTTTTTCCCTATTTTTATTCAAAATATGGAGAATTTTAAAATTTAAATATGGAGAATCAACTCATGTGAACTAAATAGGGAGAGCACAGTATAAAAGATTTTTTGTACCAAATAAAAATAGTTAATAGTTTAAATACACACAAACACACAAAAATGGACACACAAACACACACACATACTCACATACACGATAAAGGAAGTTTCCCTCACTGAAGAAGTTTTTCTGAAAATACTTATAGGAAAGAGGAAAAGAATACAAAAATACTACTACCATAAAACCAGAGAGCTACATGACTGTGCATCTTCTGTTGGCAGCCCATAGTGTCTGCAAGAATGAAAGAAACAGTCTTGTTGCATCCTTTATGGTCACTAATAGCCTTTTAAACTGAAAGTGCTGCATCTCAAAATTTTTTCCTTCACTTTGCCTTCTTAACTGCATCTTTCACCTCCAAGCTAGATTAGGCTGTATATCACAAGGAACATAAAGTAGACCAACGACCTTAAGAAATTCAGACATGGTGGGATCTTTGATTTTCACAACAGATTAAAAATAGGATGGCTTCAGATGGCCCTGTTGAATGAGTCCTCTGGGAAGAGCAGCCTGTGACCATTAGTGTGATTTGTCCACTATGTTGGGCTGTAAGAAAATTCTCAATGGCTATGTGGAATATGCTTTGCAGAAACCTTCTCTGAAATGTATAATAGCTTCAGCAGATGAGTAGAAAATTAACAGATATTTCCTGGTCAC
Source organism: Equus przewalskii (assembly GCF_037783145.1). Classification (NCBI taxonomy): domain Eukaryota; kingdom Metazoa; phylum Chordata; class Mammalia; order Perissodactyla; family Equidae; genus Equus; species Equus przewalskii. The sequence goes on from NC_091844.1 coordinate 20,688,867, forward strand.
CAAATAGAAGAGGTCAGATACCACAGTGATGTCAAATGAAGGCCCAAGGCAAAGTTATCAATCCAAACCAAACAAAATTCTAAAATTCACAAGATCTCCTAAGATTCACAGATATAGATTTGCCCCGTGCTCTATCTGACTTTCAATAGTTGAGGAGAACTGGATAAAACCGATTCACTGACGTTTCAGACACCAGATGAAAACATAGGTATTAGTGACGGGCAGTTGTCAATAACATCCACCTCAAATAATAGTATTTTTTATTTTCAGTTATTCTCTATATGATATTATGAGAATATATAATTATAAAACAAAGGGAATAGACGATTTTAACATTTCTAACTTTATGTGGTTTTCCATATAGACAAGACTATCATTGTGAAACTACAGTGCATGATTTTAGTGTAATATATGCATGGCCTAAAACCTTATTCTGATGTAAATAGGATGGTTTTCTATTTAAACAGATATTTAACTAATCTAATAAAAAAGTGGATGTTTCAAAAAAAAATAGGTGAGTAAAAAGAGTTATTTTCTTCCTTAAGAGTCTTTCCATAAATGTTTCCTCATTTACTTTCCACCAAAATAAAAGTGAATGTACCTGATGCTTTCTGTTATGTATAGACATCATCCATCAAGACTTAAAACACAAAGGAATTTTAAAAGCTACAAAATGTTTTAAAAATAAATAATGCAATGATACATAGCAATGACAATATAAGGTAGTCTTGCCAGATTCTATACAATTTCAAGGCATTTGCCCCTTTTTATATTTTAAACAGTTTATTCTTCCCTAAGTAAACAACTCAGATCATTGAGTATGTCAGCCTTATACTTCCCACTGCGCTGCTGCTTCCAACTGTCTCCAGCACTGGGACTTCTCAGTTAAATGAAGGTGATGCTCTGATTCCACTTGGGTTACAGACTTGCTCTTCATATCCTTAAAGAGAACCTCCTCTAATTACTTTGTGTTAAAATCAAGGGAGAATTGAAATTTTCAGTATCTCTGGCTCTCTAACATTAGGAATTTTTGTCATTTTTTTCTATCCAGAAGTAGAAGCGGGGGGGGGGGGGGGGAGGGGGAGAGGGTGGCAAGGACTATAAGACGGAATATAAAAGATGGAATATAAAAGCCTACGTTTTTTTTAAAGTGCATAATTTTCTCTTATTTATCAATGAGGGCTTTCAAGTTAGATATAATAATCTTCATTGCATCATCTCTTTTTTTTTGCATGATCTCTCAAGGGCGTTAAATAACTCAGAATGTATTTTAAAAGTATTTTCTTGCAGTTTTGAATTGCAATGTCCTAAGATGCTCAAAAAGTTTTTACGACCTAGTGTCTAGCATGGAAAACTGTTATCGATATATTTATAACAATGAAGATTTTTTTTTCCTTATTGGAAGGATATTGTCTCTGATAAATTAGGTTGGGTTTAAGTTTGTATTAAATTGACTAGCACTGATATTTCTTTACAAAAATTCTCGCATGTGTGCATTTTCACCTCAAAAGAAATGTGAGTGCCTTGAAAACCAAGCCCCTTGTAGTCATGATAAAACTCCCCTGAGCTAATTCTAATAGCATTTCAGATGTAGGAAGCATGTGCACCCTGCTCCCTGACAGACCGGCTAGTGAAACTGGCCTCTAAAATTACTCTAAGGAGCAGAGAGGATACGCAGGAAAAAATGACGAAATGCTGAAAATTCCTAAATTTTTTTGAGAAAGTAAACAGGTGCCAAACCTGGGGACACGTGTAAGAGAGATGATTATTGCCCTTGTGTAGTTCTGAAGATTTAAGGAAAATATAGACCTGTGCTGTCCAATTTAGCAGTCAGTAGCCATATGTGGTTATTTAAATTTAAAATTGAATTAATAAAAATTCAGCCCAAATAAAATTTAAGTTTCTGAATTGTGCTAGCAACATTTTAAGGGCTCAGTAGCCTAACATGGCTAGGGATACCATACTGAACAGGGCTGATACAGAACATTTCTACCATCACAGAAGATCTATTGGACAAAGGTGATACAGATACATTTGAATATTCTTTAAGCCAGGCATTCTTTCCCAATAAGCCTCACTCATAACATAATTTTTCATGCATTGTTTAAGCCTATAGCTGAGTGCTCTAGAGATCCACCAATGGCCTATTCTAGTGCCAAGATAAGTTTTATCTGTCTTCTTTCCTTCTGACAAAAGGTAAATTTCGCCCCCCTTCTCCTGCCCTGGAGCTCCTTTTCCTGGTATCTACCAAGTGCAGCTTTAGGAAGAGGATTTGCTTTCAGCCGCTTAAAACTTAAAGCTGAATCTCTTCCTTGTTTGCCTCATTGAGACATATCTCCCTGTGTCTTTTACTTAAGAAACATTAGTCAGCATGTTCTGTCAGAAGATTGTTTTGGGGGAAAGGGAGGTTTTTCCAAAGCCTTAATTAAAGCAGATATTTACCTATTTGCACACCAGGTACAAGTATTAATGGCTTAGCTTTGACAGACTATAATGGAAATCTGCCTACCAATTAGTTCTGCTCTGCACACTGACTTCATGTATAGTGAACAGCACCAATGGCACCATAAATGAGCTATTTATTCATAACATTTATCCATTCAGTAAATAGATATTTATTTACTCTGGGGCAGGAGAGTAATAGGAGGCTCCTGTTACACCAGGAGTGCAAAGAAGCTTAAGAAATTGTTTCTGCACCTCAGGAGTTTACAATTTAGGAGTAGAAAATATCTCCTTAAATATAATTGAAACAGTAAGTAATGGTATGTCATTTCCTCTTTAGCTACATGTAGTGGATGCATACATTTCAATAAATAATTACAGCTAATACTTACTATTTTAGGTGACAAATATTTTACCTGCATAATCTCATTTAATGTTCCCAACAATTCTACCTATTTCAAGATATTATTGTCTTCATTTTACAAATAAAGGAAAGTATATGGTATTTAACTTACTGTTTCAAAATTCCATATCTAGGATGTGGAGGATACTCATACAAACCCAATTTTATCTGATAAAACAAGACTGTGGTGTGTTCAGAACCACAGCACAGTAAGTACAGGACGTTAGTGAACCGTGGAAGAAGATGCCAATATCTATGATGGACTTATCCGGGTAACCTTCACAAATGGGTGATATGAGAAGAGGATCGTGAAGGTGGTAGAGATATTTTTTGAATGGAGAGTTATGGGTAATACCAGCCAAGGGAAGTGTGCGTGGAGAATCACAGGCACCTAAAAGAATCACAGCAGATTTGGAAAGCAGTATAAGAAAATGTGAGGGACAGGTGAGGTTGTAAAGCTGAGTCAGAGAAAGGAAATAAGTAGCTTTGTAAAGCTAACTAAGTAGTTAGGACCCTATTGTATAATTAATAGTAAAATTATGAATGTCTAAGTTTATACAGGGTAGTAACCTATATAAAGTCTACACTTAGGAGAGAGGAGGGACCAAGATGGTGACATAGGAGCCTCCTGAACTTCCCTGCTTCCACACATGCCCCAAGGGTAGAGTTATGGTGTAGTTCCCTCTGAAAGAAATCCGGAAACTAGTTGAGCAACTTTAACACATCAGGTAAATGAGAAAATATCCACATCCAAATAGGTTGGAAAGGCTGAAACATACTCTCACCATAAACTCCACCCCCAGCACAGTGCCATACAAATGGAAAGAAACTCATAAGTCTCAGCTTCTCCCTGAGGTTCAAAGGGTTTGGACCACCTCGACTTTTAGCACCTTGATTTTTAAGGCTCCCACCTGAGTGACAACATCCCAAAATGTCCAGCTCTAAAAGCCAATGGGGAGCCAACCCTGTGGCCAAGTGGTTAAGTTGACATGCTTCACTTCAGCAGACTGAGGTTCACTGGTTTGGATCCTAGGCATGGACCTATGCACTGCTCATCAAGCCATGCTGTGGCAGCATCCCACATAGAAAAACTAGAATGACTTACAACTATGGTATACAACTATGTACTAGGGCTTTGAGGAGAAAGAAATTAAAAGAGGAAGATTGGCAACAGATGTTACCTTAAGGCCAATTTTCCTCACAAAAAAAAATAAATTAAACTAACTAACTAAATAAATAAAAGTCAAAGGGCTTTGCATCCAAGAGTCCCACAGGACTATAACAAACAAAGAATCAGTTCTTAACTGATGCATAAGTACTCACTATGGCTATCTCTCCAGAGATCACCACCAAAAGACCAAGCAAATCACCCAGTCTTTCCCTGGAAGGGGTTTGACTACATACTTTTAAAACTGTTGCCTGAGGGTCCTGCTTTTAATTAATATGCATTTAGAGGCTGCCTGAGATCCTCCCCAGCCTGGAGGAGCTGGTGGGCATTTCCCCTGCCTTTTCCCTGTGGCTCACTCCAACAACAAAATCAAGTGGACGATATCTCTCTGGAAGGAGCTTGTCCACACATCTAGCACCCTAACTTTTATGATCGCCATCCGATGTGGGGGGGGGAGTCCCCAAATAATCTGCCTATGATAGCCAATGGGCTTGCATTTATGAGTCTCACAGGATTATAGCAAACAAAGAAACAGTTTTTAAACATCAGAGGATTCACTTTCTAACCAGCATGCATCTAGGTGCTGTCTGTTTTCTTCTCTTTTGGCTCATTGATGGGTCTAGGCATAGCCTCGACTACTTGGAGCCAGTGAGAACAAATTCAGTAGCTTGAGCAATCACAAAGTTTGGAGAGGCAATCAGGAGCTGAGGGCAGGATTATCACCAAGGTTTATCTCATACATGAGACACTCTGTCAAGACTGGGGGAGGTGATTGTCTTTACAACGTGCAAAAACCAACACAGGGAGTCAAGGAAAAGGAAGAAACAGGAGAATATGAAGAGATAAAGAATAATAGAACAAGATTGGTAAAGAATAAAAGAAAAAGATAAATTTCCAGAAATTGATCTTAATGAAATGGAGACAAGTCATTTACATGATGGAGAGTTCAAAATAGTGGTCATAAAGATGTTCACTGAGGTCAGGAGAGCAATGCAGGAAAAAAGTGAGAATTTCAACAAAGAAAGAGAAAATATAAAAAAGTAGGAAACAGAAATCATAGAGTTGAAGAATAAAATAGCTAAATTAAAAAATTCAATAGAGGCATTCAACAGCCAATTAGATCAAGAAGATGAAAGAAGCAGCAAACTCAAAGACAATGCAGTAGAATTCATCTAATCTGAGGATCAAAAAGAAAAAAGAATGACAAAGAGTGAAACCAGCTTAGGAGAATTATGGGACACCATAAGGCTGACCTTAACAAGCAAAATAAGTCATTATAACTATAAAGGAGTTAATTATTAGAAGGATGTAATGATTGTAATTATTTATGCACCCAACATCAGAGCACATAAATATATAAAGCAAATATTAATAGATCTAAAGGGAGAAACAGACAGCAATACAATAATAGTAGGGGACTTCGATAACCCACTTTTAACATTGGATAGCTCATCCAGACAGAAAATCAATATGGAAAGACTGGACTCAAACTACGTTAGGCTAGATGGACCCAAGAGCATTATGCATTATGAGGGGTCTCAGAAGAAGAGAGGGAGGGGAAGAAAGCTTATTCAAAGAAAATAATGGCTATAACTTCCCTAACGTGGAGCAAAAAAAAACCATATAACTAGATCCAGGAAGCCTAGAAAGTAACCAAAAAAAAAAAAAAAAACGAAGAAAGAGATACACACCAAGACATGCCATAATTAAATCATCAAAAGTTAAAAACAAAGAGGGAATCTTAAAAGCAGCAAGAGAGAAAAAATAAACACTTGTTATATACAAGGGAACTCCATAAGATTATCAGAAGATTTTTCAGCAGAAATTTTGAAGGCCAGAATGAAGTGTGATGATATATTCAAAGTGCTAAAAGGAAAAAAACTGCCAATCCAGAATATGCTATGCAGCAAAGCTATCCTTCAAAACTGAAAGAATGACAGTTTTGCAGGCCAACAGAAGCTGAAGGAGTTCATCCCATTATATTGGCCTTACCAGATATGATAAAGGGGCTTCTTCAAGTTGAAATGAAAGGTTGCTAATTAGTAACATGGAAACATATGAAAGTACAAAACTCACTAGTGAAGACAAATTAAATTCAGAGTACTCCAAAACTCCCATGGTGGTGGGTAAATCAGTTATAACTCTAATTTGAAAGTTAAAAAACAAAAGCTTTGAAAAATCATCAAAACTACAATAATTTATTAATGAATAGACAAAGTAAAAAGATGTAAATTGTGACATCAGAAACATAAAATGAGTGTGGAGGGATGAAAAATGCAGAGCTTTTGTATACTTTCACAGTTAAGGTTTTATCAGCTTAAAATAGACTGCTATAATTATCAGGTTTTATGGAAGCCTCATGTAACCACAAAGCAAAGACTGATAGTAGATACAAAAAAGATAAAGAGAAGGAAATCAAAGCATATCACTACAGAAAATCATCAAATCACAAAGGAAGACAGCAAGAGAGTAAGAAAGAAACAAAAGAATTATAAAATAGCTGGAAAACAATGGATAAAATGGTAATGGTTAAGTCCACACATATCAGTAATTGCTATAAATATAAATGGATTAAATTATCAAATCAAAAGACACAGAGTGGCTGAAGGGATTTAAAAAACAACGCCCAACTATGTGTTGCCTGTAAGAGACTCACTTCAACTTTAAGGACACACACAGACTTAAAATGAAGAGATGGAAAAAGATATTCAACACAAATAGAAAACAAAAGAAAGAAGGGTTAGCTATACATATATCAGACAGAATAGACTTTAAGTAAAAAACCTTAACAAGCAAAATAAGTCATTATAACTATAAAGGAGTTAATTATTAGAAGGATGTAATGATTGTAATTATTTATGCACCCAACATCAGAGCACATAAATATATAAAGCAAATATTAATAGATCTAAAGGGAGAAACAGACAGCAATACAATAATAGTAGGGGACTTCGATAACCCACTTTTTTTTTTTTTTTTAAAGATTTTATTTTTTCCTTTTTCTCCCCAAAGCCCCCCAGTACATAGATGTATCTTCTTCGTTGTGGGTCCTTCTAGTTGTGGCATGTGGGACGCTGCCTCAGCGTGGTTTGATGAGCAGTGCCATGTCCGTGCCCAGGATTCGAACCAACGAAACACTGGGCCGCCTGCAGCAGAGTGTGCAAACTTAACCACTTGGCCACGGGGCCAGCCACTCGATAACCCACTTTTAACATTGGATAGCTCATCCGGACAGAAAATCAATATGGAAAGACTGGACTCAAACTACGTTAGGCTAGATGGACCCAAGAGACAGAAGGAGAATATTCCATCCAAAAGCAGCAAAATACACATTCTTCCCCAGAGTACGTGACCATTTTGCAGGATAGATGATATAATATTAGTCCCAAACAAGACTTTATAAATTTAAGAATATTGAAATTGTATCAAGAATCTTTTCCAACCACAAGGTTATGAAAGTAGAAATGAATTACAAGAAGAAGACTGGAAAATTCACAGATATGTTGAGATTAAACAACATGCTCCTTAACAACCAATGAGTCAACAAAAACCTCAAAGTGGAACCAAAAAATATCTTGAGACAAATGAAAATAAAAACTCAACAAACAAAAGTTTATGGAATTCAGCAAAAGAAGCTTTTAAAAGGAATTTAATAGCAGTAAACATCTACATTTTTTAAAAATCCAAAATAAAAAACCTAACTTTACACCTAAAGGAACAAGAAAAAGAAGAACAAACAAAGCCCACGTTTGGCAGGAGGAAGGAAATAATGATCAGAGTGGAAATAAATGAAGTAGAGACTAGAAAGACTAAAAAAAGATCAATGAAACTAAGAATTGGTTTTTTGAAAAGATAAATAAAACTAGACACACCTTTAGCTAGACTAACTAAGGACAAAAGAAGACAAATAAAATCAGATATGAAAAAGGAGACACTACAACTGATAACACAGAAATACTAAACATCATAAGAAACTACTATGGACAATTCTTTGCCAACAAATTTGGTAACAAAGAAGAAGTGGATAAAGTCCTAGAAACATACCACATACTAAATCTGAATCATGAAAAAACAGAAAATCTGAACAGACCAATTACTACTAAGGAGACTGAATCAATAATCAAAAATCTCCCAACAAAGAAAGGTCCAAAATCAGATGGTTTCACTGATGAATTCTACCAAACATTTAAAGAAAAAACAACCAATCCTTCTAAAATACTTTCAAAACATAGAAAAGGAGAGAATACTTCCAAACTCATTTACAAGGCCAGCACTGCCCCAATACCAAAGCCAGACGAAGACACTCACTACAAGAAAACAAAATTAAAGGTATAGATGAAAAAATACTCAACAAAATATTAGCAAACAAACTTAATAGTACATTAAAAGGATCATACAACATGATCAAGTGTGATTTATTCCTGGAATGCAAGGATGAATCAACATATGTATATCAATAAATGTGATACACCTCACTAACAAAATAGAGGATAAAAATAATATATCATCTAATGTATGCAGAAAAAGCATTTGACAAAATTCGACATCCTTTCATGACAAAAAACTCTCAACAAATCAGGTATAGAAGAAACATACCTCAATACAATAAAAGACATTTATGACAAACCCACAGCTAACATCATACTCAACTGTGAAAACCTGAAAATTTTTCCTCTAAGATCAGCAACAAGATAAAGATGACCATTCTGACCACTTTTATTCAACATATTACTCAAAATTCTAGCCAGAGCAATTAGGTAAGAAAAAGAAATAAAATAAAATTAAAATCATAAAGAAAGCAGTAAAATTGTCTCTGTTTGAAGACGACATGACATCATATATAGAAAACACTAAAGACTCCACAAAAAACTGTTAAAACTAATAAATGAATTCACTAAAGTTGAAGGACACAAAATCAATACAGAAAAATTACTGTATTTCTCTGCAATAACAACTATCAGAAAGAGAAATTAAGATATCAATTGCAGTTACAATAGCATCAAAAACAATAAAAGATTTAGGAATAAATTAAAACAAGGAGGTAAGACATCTGTACATTGAAAACTATAAAATATTGATGAAAGAAATTGAAGAAAACACAAATAAATGGAAAGATATCCTCTGTTCATGGATTGGAAGAATTAATTTTGTTAAAATGTCCATACTACCCAAAGTTATCTACAGATTGAATGCAACCTCTATCAAAATTCCAATGTAATTTTTCCGAAACAGAAAAACAATACTAAAGTTTTATGGAAACACAAACGACCTGAATAGCCTGAATAGCCAAAGCAATCTTGAGACAGAACAACAAAGCTTGAGGCATCCGACTTAAAGATTTCAAACTATTTTGTAAAGTTATAACAATCAAAACAGTATGATAATGGCAAAACAGAGACATCAATCAATGGAACAGAATAGACAGCCCAGAAATAAACCCATTCTTACATGATTAATTAATTTGTGACAAAGGAGCCAAGAATATACAATGGGGAAAGAAACAGTCTCTTCTAGAAACGGTGCTGGGAAAACTGGACAGCCAAATGCAAAAGAATGAATTTGGAACCCTATCTTACACAATATACAAAAATCACTCAAAGTGGATTAAAGACTGAAATCTAAGACCTGAAACCCTAAAACTCCTAGAAGAAAATATTGGCAGTAAGCTTTTTTACACTGGTCTTGGAAATAGTTTTTTGAATTTGACACCAAAAGCAAAGTCAACAAAAGGAAAAATAAACAAGTGGGACTACATCAAACTATAATGCTTCTGCCCAGAAAGGAAAACCATCAATAAAATGAAAAGCAAACTACAGAGTGGGAAAATATATTTGCAAACCACATATCTAACAAGGGATTAATATCCCCAATATACAAGGAAAATATAAATAGCCTAATTAAAAACTGGGCAAATGTCTTGAATAGATATTTTTTCAAGAAAAAGTAAAAATGCCCAAAAGCTACGTGAAAAGGTGCTCGACATCACTAATCAACAGTGAAATGAAAATCAAATGAGATATCACCTCACACTTGTTGAGATGGCTATTATCAAAGAGACAACAAATACAGAGGAGGATCTAGAGAACAGGGACCCCTTGTACGCTGTTGGTGAGAATACAAACTGGTACAGCCACCATGGAAAACAGTATGAAGGTTCCTTAAAAAATTAAAAATTGAACTACCATAATCCAATAATCCCACTTCTACGTATATATGCAAAGAAAAGAAAGTCACTATCTTAAAAAGAAATGTGCTCCCATGTTCACTGCCTCATCATTCACAATAGCCAAGAGGTGGAAACAACTTAAGAATGTGTCAACAGATGAATGGATAGAGAAGATACAGATATATATAATATATATTATTTAATAAAATATATATATTCAGCTTTAAAAATGAAGGAAATTCTGCCATTTGCAACAATATGGATGAACCTGGAGGGTATTATACTAAGCCAGATAGAGAAAGACATATACTACATGGTATCACTTATAAGTGGAATCTAATAAGTGAATAAATAAAGTTGAATTCATAGAAACAGTAGAATGGTGGTTTCCAGGGACTAGAAGGAATGATGAGGGAAAAAGGGAGAGGCTGGTAAAAGAGTACAAACTTTCAGATATAAAATGAAGCTGATCTGAGGTTGTAATGTATAACATGGTGACTGTAGTTGATAATACCGAAGAGTATAATTGAAAATTGCTAAGAGGGTAAAATTTAAGTCTTCTCATCAAAAACAAACAAAAAAGTAAATATGTCAGGTGTGGATGTTTTAATTAACACTATGGTTGGGAATCCTTTCCCAATGTAACATATATCAAATCATCACATTTTACTCTTTAAATATGTTATAATTTTGTCAATTATGCCTCAACAAATCTGGAAAAATTGAAATTTACACTAATATCTTTATATTCTTTTCCTGTGGGGAAGAACTGTAAACCAGACCATGAATATTATTATTGACAGGACTGACAGATTGCCATCAACCACAGTTAATACTATAAATGCCAGAGTTTGAGTAAAACTGTTCCTTCCCTTGTTTCCTTTTTCTTTTTACCCAAGAAGAAAGAAGTTATTCAATGATCTATCAAAACTTGTATTCAAGAAAAATCAAATTAAAACTATAGTACTATGTTATTTTTACCAGAAAGTTTATCAAAGTAAAAAATAATAATAATAAATTAAAATAAAAAATATCTAGGATTGAGGCCAGCCCCGTGGCCTAGTCGTTAAGTTCACGCACTCTGCTACGGCGGCCCAGGGTTTCCCTGGTCCAGATCTTGAGGGCAGATGTGGCACCACTTGTCAGGCCATGTTGAGGCAGCGTCCTGAGTGCCACAGCTAGAAAGACCTGAAAGTAGGATATACAACTATGTACCGGGGGGATTTGGGGAGATAAGGCAGAAAAAAAAAAAAAGATTGGCAACAGTTGTTAGCTCAGGTGCCAATCTTTAAAATTTAAAACAAATATCTAGGATTAGTGAGTTTGTGAGCGAAACAGGCACCCTCAAATACAACCACTCTCTGAACGGCAATTGAGTGTATATACATATATGATACATGATGAATAAACTGAAAGAATACATATTTCTTAACCTTATAATTTAATGAGACCTTTCCAAGAAATTTATCCATAGAAATATTCCCATAAATTTGAAAAGAGGTATATACAAATATCCATTTCAACTATATGGTCCATCTTAGCCAAACACTGAGAACAACTCAAACACACATCAACATGGAATATTTGACTCATAATTAAAAAGAATTTTAGCTCTATACGTCCGGGCATGAAAAGATACCCATGATCTATTTTTAAGATAAGAAGTACCATGAAAAACAACACACTAAATACAACCCAAATTTTGTTTAAAAAAAGAAAAGATAAACACTAATAATAATAGACGTCAGTATATTTATTAAAATTATTAAAGAAAAAGTCATCTAAGTATGGTTATCTTCACATAAGGGAGATACCTTTGGAAAATTTAAATTTTTTCTCTGTTATATAATGCATATTATTTGTCTTTTTATCACTTTGATTTACTTTTTAATAGGAGGAATGTAATATTTATAAAAGCTATGGATTCCATTCTTACTCTATGCAAGGTAATGATGATAAGACCTGTCCTGCCAAACTCACAAGACCATTGTTGCCAGGTTGAAATAAGACAACAGAGGAAAATTCTTTGTCAAATATAAAGTGCTGTGCTAATGTTACCAATTTGCTTCCCTCCAGTGGGACTTGAACTCATAATCAGAGGGGACCTGAGGAAGAGCCCAGGGCCAGTGGGCCTCGAACCCACAATCAGCCCTTTTCTTCTTTGGAGAGTTCTTTTCTCCTCGGTGATACAGATTTGAAAGGAAATAGAAGCTGAGCGTTCAACAGCACAAGCTTTATTCGACGGCCAGCAGGAACTAAGTTCACAAATCAACTTAGCTCCTGGGGTGATGAAGCAGTTATTATAAGGGGTCTAGGTAATGATGAGGAGGATTATCCAGTTATTTGGGGAAATAGGCAGGTTGCTCTGGTGCTCAAGGGTGCCACCTCTCTTCTTCCCTTATTTGGTTGTATCCTGCCATTGCCATGACAGTTGTAAACATCCATGGCGTTGGTGGATGTGTTCTATAATATGGTAATATATTACAATAAGCGTATAAAGAACTGAAGGGTCTATGTTAAGTCAAGTCAGATTGCAATGTTGCTTTCAACCAGTTTTGACTGGTTTTGTTCAGCCATTTTCTCCTTCCTTTCTATGTGGTTTCCTGCAAGCTAAAGATAATGTTAGGCTTGTTCTGAGCAGGGTTGTGATTAATGTCTTAGGGGGTCAGTGGGCCAGGTAACACTAATAGCATACAAGGAGGTTTCTTGCTAAGAGTCAACAATGCTTGTGTTATCGGGAATGGATGAAGATCAATGTGGTATATCTATCTTTTTATGTTAACTTAATATAAACCTTTATTCCTGGATTGATACCACCCAGCAAAATATGAGTTGTTAAGAAAGATTACAAAATTTTGAAGAATCCTTAAGCAGTAAAATGCTACAAAAAATCGCAGTTTGTAGCACGTCAGCCAAAATGAACTATATTGATGGCTCCCAGAGAAAAGACTTGGAGAAAATTTTACTTCCTTAAATAAATTTGCGAAGTTAAGTTGCTGTTACTGTTTTAAAAATAAGAGAATTCCCAGACATTGGTGCTGTTCCTTTGAACAGTTCTCTGGTACGTTATTGCGTTCTGCTAGGGTTAGAAACCTACAGTCTTTGCAGAAAACATAGCAGTCAAAAATTATCGCAAAAAAGAGTGTGTGGAGGGCAAGCCGATGATTAATTTTAAAGCCAGGCACAGAATCCATTGATCCTAATCAGAGTTATATTGTCTATATAAATCAACAGGAGATAAAAAATGAGAAGTTCTTCATCACCCAAATCATCCACTGTGGTACCATTTATCACTGCTCACCTAAACACAAGGAACCAGGTATGACAAGGAACAAGGCATGACACTTTCTATCTCTGATGCTATAAGAGGGTCCAAAACCTCACTTGGAAATACTTGATTTCGATGCCAATCAGTGGATAAAGGAGGTGAAATTGGCTTTTAGTTTTGGTATTTCTTCCCTTTGTCTAGATTTCTCTTATACCTGGGGCTTCTGTTCTCAATAAGCTCACAACCTACTTGTGAAGAGGAAGATAAGGTCATTCACAATATGCTCCTAAAAATGCATGCTACCTAAATACAAGTGTTGACTCTCCCAGGATCACTGTATTTTAAAAGAATAGTTTTTTAATTAAACAGAGAAAATATCAAACTATATTATTTTATCCTCAGTTTTGAATATGAAACACCTTTCTTGATAACTCTTAAAACATCACAAAGACTGACTCTTCCTACACAGGTTAGTCCTTCAAAGAATATATTCTAGCCAATGATTTAATTATTTGATAAGCCACCAAGCACATGGAGTCAAGTTTGTTAAATACTAGAGAGAGTTATTTAATTGACTACTCCTTGGATATAGTCCATTGGATAGCAAGAAGTAGAGTACAATGTCACTTTCATTGCTCTATGAATGGTATATGGATTCTATGTAACATCAACAACAGAAGTTTGGTTAAAGCAATTAAACAATAGATAGGTGTAGGGGAAAAATACTTCGAAATGATGACTTGAACGAATTAGCAACTAATAACTACCTTGGGTAAACAAGTGCATCTTATTCTCTGATCACTCTGACACTATATGCATCTGACAAAAGATCCCAGGGATTCATCCAATCAATGATCAGGGATTTGCTAACACTATTTGCACGGCATTGTATCAGGCATTTTGAGGAACAGCATAGAGTACAAGTTACTCACTTTGACATCAAAGCTAAATAAGATACAATAAAACAAAAATAATGTAATGTAATATAGCATACGGGCATAAAGAAAATATTTATTTAATAAACAATTAGCAAATTATTAATACCCTAATAAGAGCAGTAAACAGAAAAATCAATAAGCATTATAGAGAGGGAGGGTCTTATGAATTGGATGATCAGAGAATTCTTGAACCGATTGTTCCCAAACTGGACCTTGAGGAACGCACATACCAAGAATAGCAAAAGGAAAGAACATTCAGAACAAGCAGGACCTTGAATAAAAGCTCAAATGTGGATAGAAATCATAAAGTATGGCTAATAGTATACATATAATCAAAGTTACTTTCATTTTAAAAGATGTGTTAGCTCTATAGTTCAGGATTTCTTGATCTCAGCACCATTGCCATTGGGGCCAGATAATTCTTTGTCTTGGGTGGTTGGTCTCTGCATTGTAAGATGTTTTAGTAACCTTTATCCACTAGATATCAGTAGCAACCCTGTGCCCGCCCCACCCTCACCAAGCTGTGACAATCAAAAATCAAAAATGCTCCAGGAGCTGGCCCAGTGGCGCAGCGGTTAAGTTCGCACATTCTGCTTCAGTGGTTCAGGGTTCGCTGGTTCAGATCCCGGGTGAGGCCAAAGCACTGCTTGGCAAGCCATGCTGTGGGAGGTGTCCCACATATAAAATGGAGGAAGATGGGGACGGATGTTAGCTCAGGGCCAGTCTTCCTCAACAAAAAGGGGAGGATTGGTGGCAGCAGTTAGCTCAGGGCTAATCTTCCTCAAAAAAAAAAAAATCTCCAGACATTGCCAAATGTCCCATCAAAGGGCAAAATCCTCAGGTTAAGAACTACTACTATATACAGATAAAATTAAAAAGAAAAACTTCTACTACACATTGACTCTTAAATCATGGGTTTTCAGAAAATTATACATTTCTTCTCATCGGTTTAAGACTTTTCGTTGCAATGCAAAAATGCATAAAAACATTGGTATTTTAACACATTTTCTTTTTTCCAAACATTTTTTGAAATTTCCAAACTGTAAGAAAAGTTTAAGAAAATAACATAATAAATATTCATATATCCTTCACTTAAATTCACCCATCAACATTTTGCTGTATTTGCACTCTCTAGCACTCTAAAATTTTAGTTCAGCCATAATGAAATTTCCTCCTTAAATACCTCAATATCCATCTCCTAAGAAGACTGCCATCATCCTGTAATGCCAGAATAAAATCAATGTATGAATGCTGTCACAATACTATTACATAATACATGCCAGGATTTAAATTTCCCCACTAAAATCCAGGATCCAATTAACATTTAATCATTTCATTTGATTATCATATCCCTTGTCTTCATTAATCAAGGAGATTTCCCTTGTTTTCAGTTATTTCCTTATTTTTGTATTTTTATTACATTGACTTTTTTTTTTCCCGGGTGAGGAAGACTGGCCCTGAGCTAACATCTGTGCCAGTCTTCCTCTCTTTTGTCTGTGGGATGCTGCCACAGCATGGCTTGATGAGAGATGTGTAGGTCCTGAAACTACAAACCTGGGTTCTGAACCTACAAACCCTGGGCTGAAGTGGACCGCGTGATTTAAACACTATGCCAACAGGCCAGCCCCTACATTGACATTTTTGAAGAATTCAGCCCACTTTGTTTTTAGAAGTCCCTCAATTTGGATTTGTCTGTGTTTTCCCCATGATTAGACTGAAGTTGAACACTTTGGCAGTGATATTACATAGGTACTGCTTTTTCCTATTCAGCGCATTTTATCAGGATGTCATGACGTCATTTTTACATATTACAGGTGATGCTGAATCATTTTATTAAGATGATGTCCATCTGTTTTCTCCAATATAAAATTTATTATCTGTTAGTAATAAGCGTTCTGTGAAATATTTGGACTTTTTTACAATGAAACTATCAACATTACAATATGAATCTATGCACTTCTCTTATAATTACAAATAAGTAAACACACATATATGTATATATACACACAAATATATATTACACACATATATGTTATATATATATATATATATATATATATATAAAATTAAATAAACTTGAAAGATTCACCAGGAGCTTATTGTGGAAGTTCTGAATCTCACTATAGGCATTTACTTTTTATTTTGTTGTCAAAGGGTATGTTGAAGCATTAGGAATAAAGCAGCTTTAGTATGACATAGGAGAGTGCAGATACTTTACTAAAATCTAACTGAATCACAAACCCCTGCAGATATTTCTCACATCAACTTCTATTATTGCATGCTCATTTCCTCACCTAATATCAAATTTTGTAAAGTCAGAAATAGATTTATAATTTTAATTCTGGATAACTTCAAGACTGATGGCACAGTTCACAAATCTTTTTTAAAAGAATTCAGTAGGAAGTAGATTTAAGAGAAATATAGTTGCTGCTCAGTTTCAGTCAAGTTGCATAACAGATGACCACACGCCATATACATTGAAAATGTAAAGAGTAACTGGTTACTCACAACTAGAACAATAGAAGTGCAAGCCCATAAAAGTAGATCTGAGGGTAGCTCTAACAGAGATGAAAGCAGGAAACATGGATGTGATTACTTTGAAGCAAGAGTGATAAAAAGAAGGAAGGAGACTGGAACACTAATTCTTGGACACTAATCCTCAGTGATGCACTGTTTTGGAAAGAACAGGAACAGAAGAAAGCAAAGCTAAAGAGGAAGGAACACTTACAGAAAGAGGAAACATTCTATCACATTGTAATTCCATGGAAATGGAATGAAGGAAGTTGGGAATTTCAACAGTGTAGGGCTGACTGATCAACCTGTCAAATGATGAAAAGATTAAGGAACGATAATTACAGAGAAAATTTAGACAATTAGGAGATACTCTTGAGTTCTGAGAAGCAATTTCCGTAGTGGGTGGGATGGGAGAAAATGCTTGACTCAGAGATAATGAGATAATTGGTAGTGCAAAAAATAGCGAGCGTGGTGAGAAGTAGCATTTACTCTGGAAAGAACTTTCAATTGTAAGCATCATTTACGTTAAAGTTCGATGTCTATTGAAAATGCTCAGAACAATCTGATAAATTCATCTTGCTAATTTCTTAGTTTACAAAGCTTTATGAATCCATATAGTCAGTACAACAACAGCACAAAGATAATTAATATGCTGACGTCCCCTTGATACATACATTCAAAGGTCAGACACAGTGCCCTTCAGGCTTTCAGTCAAAACTGTTTTGGCTGATTTTCCCCCTTCTTCACTGACCAGAGAAACTCAATTCGCCCCATTGGCTACTCTGCCTTGCCCATCTACTACAGTTACCACGCATGATTATTAAGCCTCTCACAGAAAATCTATAGCTAGCAATTTTAGGGTACAAAATGAGATTCTAGGAAAGAAACACAAATTGTTAATCCATGGTTATAGAATATGAAAGCCAGCTGGCAATTTTCATCTAGGTATGAATTAGGTCTTTTCAAGTTTAGCATTTAATATAAGAATAATGAGGCTCTCAAATTCCCAGGCGCTTCCTGCAGACTTTATCTCCACAGTTCTGAATTTTTAATAATCATTTTCAGTTCTCAAATTATCATATTTTTAAACAAACAAAGTTTTATTTCCAATTTCTCCACTTTTCCTTTTTGAAAAATTCTGATTGTTTGAGCATATTTTCAATAATGAAAGCCTATGAATATTGTCTGTGATCATAAATGGAAGGTTTTTGTAGTTTTTTCCTCCATATCCAGTGCCAGAATATTTAACTCCTTAAAAATTCTGTGCTAGAAGGAGGAAACCTACATTGGAGTTGTACGAAGAATTACTAAGAATGCTAGCTGAAACAGTGAAGAAGGCTCCACAAAGGTCTGATTAATTTAATTGAAAGGCGAGTGCAGGGCTGTTTTCTCAAGTTGAGAAATGTAAGACAGCATCCAAAACAGAAAGAAAAAGATCCATGCCAAAGGCCTCTGCTCATATGTCACTTTCAGCCTTGTAATTATTGACCCTTTCTTTTATACTGAGAAACTGTACTAATATGAAAATGCAAGACATATTCTGGGCTTGAAATCTGTATTCTGTGGCCATAGAATTTAGTCCTATACATGGCATGAACCAAGGAGCAAACAGCTTTATGGAACACTGTGCCTTTTAGGAATCCAGCTTTTCAGTGGCGTTAGAGGCAACAGGTCCTCTTGGATTCATATCTTCCAGAGTGGGGACGACAGGCACTGAGACACAACTCTGATCTCACTGGGATTTTTTTGTCAGCCTGATGATCATCAAAGAAGGAGAGGGGCATTTTAGTCACCAGGGCAGTGACAACTCAGCACCCTTGTTCTACACACATCACATATGGAAATATTTTCAAGAAAGGACACCTGAAAGGCAGGTACTCAATTATAAAACATGAAAGGATGAATAACACTAATACATACTTTCTGTTTTCTGGAATCACCTCATCCTAAAACTTAATAATAATTAAAATATCTATCAGTTTTCATTATTAATAGGTTCAGTCATCAATATCCATGCATATCCCTCCTTACCTTAAACATATTTGATTAAATTGCCTAGAAAATCCTTGACCTGTAATTTAAGGATCTTCAATATACGATATAAGCAGAGAATAGAAAACATTAGTTGAAACGATATTCTTTGAAAATATATTGATTGAAACTACAAATATTTCAAAAGGAAGTATTCCAGGTGACTATTTTTTCAGATATTCATCACTTTGTTATTCCATGAGAAACTATTCTTTTTAAATACATTTTTTGTCTTTCGTGAATGTTTCACAATTTGTATTCATTCATTCATTTTCTTGTCTTTTTACAAAATATTTATCAAGCACTTACTATTTGCCAGATACTCTACAGATTGACCTTTGCCTTCATAGACACCTGGTAGAACTTACAAAGATTAACCTATCAATCACACAAATGTAAATGAGCAACTGTGACAATCGTTGCAAAGATGAAATTCACAGAGAATTTTTGCCTAATAAGGGTGAGCATATAAAAATTTCTCAAATTAGAAGAAGAGTAGAAGTTAACATGAAACGCAATTATCAATTTGGAAAACATCATGAGAAAAACTTTGCAACTGGGGGGAACTTGTTGAATAACTATGCTATTAGTGAAGATCACTCCAGAATAGAGAGAGAAAAAAGTTAGAGATGAGCTGACAGGATAAGTAAGGCATCTTAGAATACCACGTGTAATTCACACTTTCTACTCACTATGTTACTATGTTATTTGCTCTTTAAACATGTATTTCATTTAAAATCATGGACGATATGTTATCCAGTTGTACATGTGTCGTATATACTTAAGTATATGTGTATATACATACATGTATATGTATAAATACACACCACACACACACAAATATATGTTCCTAAACTTTAAGCCGCTTTTACGAAACATGATTAATAGCACATGATGACATTGTTTTGCCAAAATTTGATGACATATGTCACATGCAGAAATGAAGCTACAGTGAAAAGAATTTGCAACTTCCATTTGGATTCAGCTTAAGTTTTGCTTTAAGAATGGTTTGTAGAAGTATAAATGGTAAAATTACATTTGCCAATAAAATTGGGCATTTTACTACAGTATAATCTGAAACCATTAAAGATTTCAAAGTTATTATTCTTGCTATTTTATCTACAACCAAACACATATATATCTGCCACCTCACTGTCCGTAAAGCTTGAAAATAAGTTTGAACTTCAAGATCTCTTTCAATAACTAGATGCTATCTGTTCTCTCTGGTCTTGGTATCGCGCAGGCTTATTGGACACAACAGATTGGCAGATAATACTGGATTGTAAATTATTTTAATACCCAGGCAAATTTGAACAGTCAAATAATTTTGATCATTTAATGAATTTTCAGTAATTTGTCTTTCTCTTTGTAAAAGTATGTGTGTTATCTTATTCATATGTTTGACATTTTTCACATTATAGCCGTTTTCACTTCTCTTTCACCATCTCTCTCTCTCATAATTCTCCAAAACCTATCTGATGTTACCTAGACCACGGGGCCCTTTCCAAACACTACAATTTTAGATAATTTGCGTCTCTTTCATTCCTTACTACATTTTAAATTCTCTTATGGTACTTACTTTACTCTATTTTATAATCTTTGGGTTTATCGTTCATGTCTCATTAAAAGATAGGTTTTTTTGAAATTGTCAACTCTCATATCAAAACATTCCAACAGTGTTTCGTACCAAATGTTGAACACATATTAACTGAAATATATTAAACACTAGTCTAAAACCCAGTACAGTATGTTTTGTATTAAGCAACCTCTGATTTCAAAAAACAAAATTATAATACGACATTAATGTATAAGAGTACCTTAGAACGTGAGATCTATATACAAACTGAAAACTTTGAACAAGCCTTTGGTAAAGGATAAAGAACTTCCAAGAATAGTTAAATAATTTGGGCTTGAATACTTGCAAAACCAGCCTGCAAGATGGTCTCAATGAATCTTGCCTTCTTGCCTTTGTATAACTCCTTCTCTCATTGAATAGGACTAACGTGTAACCAATAAGACAATGCAGACACGATGGAGCACAACTCCTGAAGCTAGGACATGAAAAGACATTACAGATTCTGTCTTGCTCTCTTCAGATTGTTTATTCCGTAAGAAACTAGCCACTATATTGTGAGAACACTGGAGCAGCCCTATGGAAAGTTCCATCAGGAGAGAGACTGAGACTTCCACCAAGAGCAAGCAAACAACTGAAGCCCTCCAGCCAACAGACAGGTGAGTGCACCATTTTGGAAGCAGAAATTCAAGCTCAAGTCAGGCCTTTAGAAGACTGCAGCCTTGGCCAACATCTTGACCATGACTCATAAGAGACCCTGAGACAGAACAATCCAGCTAAGACACTTCTGTATTCCTGATCCTCAAAAACTGTGTGAGATGATAAATGTTTGTAGTTTTAAGATGCTAAATTTTGGGGAAATTTGTTATATTGCCATAGATAACTATTACAATAATCAATCAATAAGTATAGCTAAACACTGAGTGCTTATGATGGGCTAAGTGCCAAACTGAGCACCTCCTTTGCCTTGTATCATTTATCCTTCACAAGAATCCTATCTGGTATTAAGCATATTTTACAGATGAAAATTCTAGACACTTATAATTGTGCCTGGAAAAGCTACTAAACGATGGAGCTAAAATTCAAATGTTTAATTTCTGCCTTAACTCAACGCCTGTGCTCTAACCTCTTAGCTGTAGGTAAGGTATTTTCTTTGGGGTGGCACAGGATTAAAATGTTTATATGGTGTGATCTCTGATTTAAATTTATAATTCATCAGGAACATGGTAGAGTTATTCATAAATATTTAGTAAAATGTAAATACCAAGATGAATGTATGAGCTCTATATGAATTCAGAAATATGAGAAATATTACTGGAAATATTAGTGTAATTCCACCAGATGGAAGGATTTTTGCTGAATCTTGATTCATTACATGTGATAAGACAGAAGAGGGTCCAGAATTGCATTCCACAAAGAATTATTTGTTCCTGTGTCAGGAATGATAATTGTTTGTATGAGAGAAAGAGGATTTCAAAGTGTGTGTTCAAATGTAGTGAAGAAATAGGATGGAAAAGGTAATTTGAAATAAGGATGTACAAAGCAGTAAATAATAGTAAGTATTTTATCCTATACTCAATAAAAAGTTGAACATTTCTGATCAGACGAATCATTTAATAAAAGGGGAACTTTAGGGAAATTAGTATAAATATGCATGTGAATACACAGAAAAAGTTAAACAGGAGAATATAAAGAGAAATGTATATGCAAAACATAGCTTTGCCTGCTTTCTATAAAATAAAGGAATTCTCCAAGAAGAGTGGAAATGCATAGTAAGTGATGATCAAAAGAATGAATTAATAATTCAGGAAATGATTAAATGGCCTAATAAGCAAAATGATGTTTAAGTTAGGTTGTCATTGCAGAAGTACTTGGGAATACAAGAGATAGACATTTTCACCACTTAACAAAGACCTCGAAAGAGGTACGATTCAATCCTAAAATTGCATTGATGAAATTGACTTAACTCTTTCAAGGTAGAAAGAGAAAATCAAAATAATTGCATGGGGGGCTTGCCCCGTGGCCAACTGGTTAAGTTTGCACGCTCCACTTTCGTGGCCCAGGGTTTCGCCGGTTCCGATCATGGCCACGGACCTAGCACTGATCATCAAGCCATGCTGAGGTGGGGTCCCACATAGCAGAACTAGAAGGACCTATAATTAGAATATGCAACTACGTACTGAGGGGCTTTGGGGAGAAAAAGAAAAAAAAACAATTATACGTGCATGTGATATATAATTTGTCCTGTAAAGGCAAAACTACATATTTAATCATTCAGAGGGTTTTTTTCCACTAATTCAAGTATTCTGTTGCAACCGAAAGTACAAATTTCAAATGTGTCCATGATTGAAAATGCATTCTATGTGTGATGGCATCACCAATATGTCAAATATTATCTTTTTCCCAGTTGGAAATTAATGACTCCACAGCACGGAATTAATCTTACATGCCATTTATTTCATCTAGCTACCAGCCTCCACACATGTATATCTAAAAAGGGATAAAGCATTCTGCTTTTAATCATTGTAAGAAGACAAGATTCCATCTGTTTCACTGAACAAAAAAACTAAAAATTCTAAGATTCCTTTTCATTACTAAGAAATTTGTTTTCTGTAATATTATTTCTAGTGCAATGAAAGCACTTTACAATTGGTCCACATGTTATTAAAGATGGAAGTGGAAATTTCAGCTTACTTATTCTTATTAGTCCAAGATTAATTTTGCACATGAAAAGGTTTGGCCCACCAGGGATTACCTATGTTTTTTATTTCTTTTTATGGTTTCTTCTGTGTCAGGTCTATATATCATCAAGGTCTGAGATCAGTATATAGAGTACTGGATAATATTACTAATTCTATGTAAGTGCATATTCCCAGCGAGTTCTTACTCACGTGACCCAAAGACGTATAAAGAAGGAAAAGAAATTTCTATTGCGTTGTTTTAATAGTTACTAATGAGACTATCATGGTCGCAGATGGCAATATTCTTATTGAAATGTTCCAAAAGTTCAAATCATATGCCTCCCACAAGCACTTAGTTAAGTAATTGATTGTTTACGTTTTCTATGAGTCAGGCTTCAGATTCCTAAACGCAGCAAATGAAAAATAATAAATGTAGCTAGGTTGATTGCTTCCCTGCTTTTGCCGAATATCCTAAGTTGCGCTAAAATGGTGGTTCTTTCTGATTTTATCAAACTGACCCAGAAATGACGCACAGCCCTTTACTCCCATACATATCTTCTCCTCAAGATAAAAAATAAAATAGAAAATGTAAATATTTTTAGAAAATATATATCTACCGATGTTTTCAAATTCCACAGCTATCTCTGTCAGGATTTTCTCCATAAATTTCTACATATAAGTATAATAGCTTATCTATTTAATATAAAGAGCTATGTAACTTCAACCCTTATTCTATGTTAGTCCTATTTTTATTTATATATAACAAGATATTTAGCATCATTTATAAAACAAAGAACTTGCCATCCCTGGTAGCTCAACTCATTTTGAAGACAGAAGTGTCTGCATTCTATATGGACTTTATATAATTTTTCTTCTAAATATACATTTGCTATGGCTCATCACTTCCAGTTCTGGATATACATGCAGAGGAACCCTGATCTGTAAAAGGACATCTACATGGAAGTTCATCAAAAGCTTCTTGTTTGTGTAATGAAAACTGGAGACAAAGCAGGCCACTAGTAGGAAAATGGATGAATGAAATGTGGCACGTGCATACCATGGAATGGCATGCAGGAGTTAGAAGGAATAGATGTGTGGCGAGCAGCTTCTAAGATGGCTTCCAATGCTCCCTGTCTCCTGGTATTTATGTCCTTGTGTCATCCCTTCCTCTTGAGCATGGGGTGAACCTAGTGATTGGCTTCTGAACAGTAGATGGCAGAAGTGACAGTATATCACGTTAGGTTACAAAAAGACCATGGCTTCTGTGTTAGGGTGTGTCTCTCTCTCATGCATTCACTTTGGGGACACAACTCCCATGTTGTGACTAGCCACATTGAGCAGCCTGCATAGCAAGGAACTAACATCTCTCTCCAGTAGCCAGTGAGTTCTTGAGCACTGTCAACAGCCATACTTGCAAGGTTGGAATTGGATCTTCTGAGGTCCACCAAGAGCCACATGTATAAGTTTGGAATGGAAATTCCCCTAGTCCAGCTCTGCAATGACTGTAACCTAGGACCTCTTCATTGCAGCCTTGTGAGAGACCCTGAGTGAAAGACCCCACTAAGTCACACTTTGATTCTCAATCCACTGAAATATAAGATAACAGATGCTTCAAATTTGGGAGTAATTTATTACAGTGTAGTTGATAACTGTGTAGATACATTGCATAATTTACCTAAATTGAAGGAACTTGTATTTTTTGTTTGTGGGTGTTCGTGTTAGTGTCTTCTTATATACTGCTTCACTATCACACATGTGCCAACCAGGGAAAAAACCTGATATATTTTTAACATTTTTAAATAACAACAAAAAAGATAGCATGAATGTCTTCTAAGAGAAAGTGAGGTTTCAACTGAAGATTGATTTGTTTTTTTAACAAATATCTGAGGGACTTAAATATTGTCATCACACTATTTTCTTGGTGGAGACAGTTGGAAAAATGTAGTTTACATTCTACCTCTAAGGTCTTTATAATCAGTAAAGAGAACAGAGAGACCATTAAAACACAGAACAGTGTTAAAGAGAAGCTCAAGCATGCACTTTCCAGACACCAAGAATTTCTGAGAGGTGACACAAGACAATACTCAAATAGTCATGTTATAAAGGTATTTTATAGTAGAAAAATGGCATAAGAAAACATAAAGATGAAGAAATGAGCCTATAATCAAAGGAAAAAGAAATGAGAGCTGCCCTGATAAATCAGAGCGTGGATATTGAAGAATGATGAGAGATAGCTGAAGTTATAAGGGCGGTCCATTTCTCCTGTATGCTGAGTCCATTGTATTGATCCTAGGAAAGCACTTTAGGGAGAAGGCATGACTGAGGTTAAATTTTTAGCTCTGTACAGCATGAGCCTAAATTAAAAAGTTTTTTAGGTGCTGGAAAATATTTTGCTAAAGATTGTTATAGGTAAAGGAAAGCTTCACCATCCTTGTAATTGAAAGAGCTTCGAGAAATGTCATTTTTGCTTCTGGGGTAACCCTATGTGCATGTGTGTGCGTATCTGTGGCCAGATGGGTTGTTTTACAGAAAAGAAGTGAAAAATCACAAAATGCAGGAAGACGTTGTTTTTGCATCTAAGACCTTTATACATTAACTTAGAACATAAATAAGCAAAATAAAACCATGCAAAGATATCACCATTTTTTAGTGGTCACGTGTTATTCCTTTATACTAGTACTCTTCTCTTTCTAGGTGAGATTGTGATAAAAAACAAAATCATATAAATAAAATGATAAAACAAATGCTTAGCCAAAAATACAGTTAAATTTTGTAACTATTGCTGGAAAAAGGCAATGTCATCAACATAACCATTTTCTGGATAATTTTAAGAGATCAGATATTGTCAAAGGATAAAAAAGATGAAGTAGTAGTGGTAAATCCAGACCTTCTAAATATACAAGATCATTTATTTAGTTAAAGAGGTGATTGGAAAACACTTCAGCAATATCAAAGCTTATGACCAGGGCAACCGATGCAGTGAGTGAAGCAAAGATGACTAGAATTGGGAAGCCTAAGAGATAAGTAACTTGATTAGTAAAGAAGGTTTATATATATATAAACCCAACACAGAATAAGATGCCATTGTGTTCTAAACTGAGCAGTAAGATTTATTCAACAGATGCACCCAAAGTCAAACAAAAAAATAGACAAAATGTAACATATTTGCTAATAATAGCACAAAGGAAGTGAGTCTGAACAACACAGTACTGGGTTAAGGAAATGACATCATTTTGACTCAAATCCACACGAATAAATGAAGAGAACCAAAAATTGTAAATAAGAAGTCTAACAAAATAAACCTTATAACTATATATTTGTTTTCCTTCTCTTGGCTTTGCTAAAAGACAAAATTATATAAAGTAATAAAGTGATGCTTATAACAATGTATTGTTTATATATACAAACACACACATATATACATATATATATGCACCACACACACAAATATATATATACATATGTATAATATAGTATGTATAACAGTGATTCCACAAAAGGAGAGAGGGAATAGTGCTATATAGGAGTATCATTTTTTTTCTCTCTGGAATTAGTATAAACCGGAAGTATATTCTAAGTTAAGATGCATATGGTGAGTCCTAGAGCAATCACTAAGGAAATAACTCAAAAATAAATAATAAATAAAGTAAAAAAATAATAAAATTAAATGTTCATTAGAAAAGATTCACTAAACGGAAGATAGTGTAGTAAGGAAAAATAGAGAAACAAAACAGGACAGCATACATATGGAAAACATAAAGCAAAATGGAAGATGTAAAGTCAACTATGTCAATAATAGCATTAAACACAAATGGATTTAAAAATGAAAAAGCTATGTGATGTATCATGTGACTGTATAAAAAACAAATTAAAATATATGTTGTCTATAGGACACATTCTAGATTTAAATATATAAATAGAGCAAATAAAAGGATATAAAAAGAGGCAAACAACCATAATTTCTTATGGAGTGGCTACATAATATCAGACAAAATAGATTTCAAAGAAAAATATGTTACTAGAGATAAAGGGGCATGATTTATAATGAGAAAAGGGTGAATCTATCAGGAAGATCTATTATAAAGATATATGAAGTTACAAGCAGAGCACCAAAATACATGAAGCAAAAATTGACAGAAATGAAGGCAAAAATAGACAATTCAACAATAATTGTTACTGACTTAAATAGCTCACTTTTAACAATGGATAGAAAAACTAGGCAACAGGAAACAGAAAATGTGACAGCCCTATAAACCAACTGGAAGAGGCAGACATCTCTAGAAAACTGCATTCAATAGAAGCAGAATATAAATTCTTCTCAAGTACACATAGACCATTATTCAGGATAGAACATATACTAGGACATAAAGCAAAGAATATTCTCTGACCACAATGAAATGATATTAGAAATCAGTAACAAAAATAATTTGCGAAATTCAAAACTATGTCAAAATAAAACAACGCACACTTATAACTAAGGGATAAGAGATAAAAAGCAAAAAACCAAATCACAAGGGGAATAAGAAAATGCTTAGAGATGAAAGAAAATGACAATGCAATATACTAAAATTTATGGAAGGCAGCTAAAGCAATGCTTATTTGGAAATTTATAGCTGTAAACATCTATATTAACACAAAGAAAGATCTCAAATTAATAACAACTTCCCACCTTAAGAAAATTAAAAAAAAACAGCAAAATAAACACAAATATACCGAAGGATAGAAATAATATGGATTAGAGGAAAAAATGTAATAAAGAATAGTAAAACAATACAAAAAACAAATACAACCAAAAGTAGGCTCTTTGAAAATATCATCAAAATTGATTAATCTTTAGCTGGATTGACCAAGAAAAATAGAGAGATGTTTAAAACTGCTAAAATCAGGAAGGAAACAAGGAATATTTATCCTGACCTTACAGAAATAAATATAGATTATAAGGGTATACAATGGACAATTAGACAACCTAGATGGAATAGAAAAATTCCTAGAAAGGCACAAAACACTGAACCAGCTCAAGAACACATACAATATCTGAATAGCCCCATAAAAACTAAAGAGAGAGAATTTTTTTAAAACAAAAACAACAACCAACTAAAACTACTCAACAACAAAAACTACTCAAAACAGAAAAGCCCAGGAACATATGGCTTCACCAATGAATTCTACTGAACATTTAAAGATGGGATTAAAAACAATTCTCCACAAATATTTTCAAAAAGTAGAAGAGGAGGGATTGCTTCACAACTCATTCTAAGAGGACAGTGTTACCCTGATACCAAAACCAAAGAGATCACGAAAAAATAAAACCACAGACCAATATCTCTTATGAACATATGCACAAAAAAAACACACATAAAAATGTTAACAAGCCAAATCCAGAAACATATAAAAAAAGAGTATACACCATGACTAAGTGGGATTTATCCCAGGAATGCAAGGTTGGTTTAACATCTGGAAACTCAGTTAGTGTAATACACTATCAGTAAAAAATATATATATGACCATCTTAATAGATACAGAAAAAGCATTTGATAAAATCCAACACTATTTCATGATAAAAACTCTCAACAAACACACATTAAAGGCACTTAGGAAAACCCACCAGTAACAGCATACGTAATAGTGAAGGATTTGGCAGTGATTCTAGGCATATTCTCAAATATGACTTTGGGCAAAGCTTTGGTAATATCCAAGAGACTCTTTGTTTCCTAGGCAGAGTACATTAAAAGTAAAGAAACACCTTTTTAATCTTTTATTAAGAGCAGACCAATAATCTGAGAAATTTTGTGATTTTTAATAAAGAGAAAATTAAAGTCTAGTTTCTTTGGTATCAGTACATTACTGAGTTCATGTTAAGCAACCTGTATAAAGAAACCTATTCAATTTTAGCCAGCATTGACCTCACAACATAAAACTTTTTGCCCACAAATCTTATGCAAATTTCTATATCCATTTAGATTTTGTCTTGTTCTTTTTTCTTTCTTATTCTGGAACAACCAGTCATTTTATTTTAGACAACTCTTTTATTCATTAACAAAAACACATCCTATATTCCTTGCGTAGTCTTCATATAAAAACACATCCCTTTTTCTTCCCATACTTTGTATATAAAATTCTTTCCCTTTGCTATTACTGTTTTTAACAGTTTTACTTTTAGATATTGATTATAAATTTTAACTATTAGTAACGTTTACTTCCCCGTGAAAACTAGGAAGCAGGTAATTATGAATTGTCTATCATTATATTAGCATCCTATAATAGATTAGCAAACATAAATACATAATTATAAAAACACACTTTTAGAGACACGTTTTTTATAGTACAATTTTTAACGTGGCAAAGGATATATCTAATAATAGACCCAAATATCTTTTGTTTCTCTGTAAAAAATTAAGCCACAAAGTAGAAAAACTTATGTTTAGCAATTAAGGTTTCAGTGTATTATCTTATTTGGAAATAATTTAGATATTTGATGAATATTCATTATTTAGTTTAACAGTATAAACTTTTATCTTATGTACATCTATTTAAGTTATTTGTTTTTAATAATTATGCTTGACTTAAACATTAAGCAGATAACCATCACCTTAACACAAGATCCTGGCTGATAGTGAGTATACATAGAGGAAGCAAGAGCTTTTCCGGGAGGTAGAGAAAGACTTTTAGACCAGGTGGAATCCATCTTTGCCTCTAGATTCCCTAAGACATCTTAACTCTGAGGGGCCTTGTTTCGTAACAGCTGTTCCAAAACACAGGGAATCAAGTTCCCCAGTCCCCCTCCTTTTGAACAGAATAGGGTAACTTACCAAGAAGATTCAACAAACGGAGTACAGGTATGCGCAACAAAGTCAGAGAGCTCCAAATGCAAAGAGAGCAGGACTTCGTTACAAGAGAGACTTACCATGAACTCCGTGGTGTGGGAGAAAGCAGTGAGCTCAATGGATTCACGGGGTGCAAGGACCTGGTTTGCTTACTTCTCTCAGAGTCACTGGTGGTCGTCTTTGGATCCCAGTTTTGATGACAAAAACTGTCAAAAATCCAGGAATAGCAAAATTAAAACCAACAAATCAATAAATAGTATTTAGTAAGAATTTATTGTGCATATAACACCAGTACGAGAACTGGGAGTATTCAAGTTCACAGACCTATATCAAGGGAGGATGGGCTGGGATGCGCTGAGCATTAGGATCGGCTCAAAGAAAAACTGAATGAAGCCGGCGCGCTGCAGCCACCGGTACTCTTCCCAGAGGAAGCCTGATCTCGCAGGGTCTACGGGGGCCGGAAGGGAGTCCTGTGATGAGAAACACCTGGATCCCTAGCAATAGGAAGCTCATGGTCCCCTCCAAGATTCCTGTGTGAAAAGAGGTCAGGCTCAAACCAGCTGTCACACAAACCCTTCCTCTTGGACGCCTAACTCAGACCACTCGAGAATCACAGGGCAGTGGTGTTTCGCCCCGGAGGCCCCAGCGCATTGTGGTGGAGGAGAGCTCTGGCCCAAAGGCTGTGCAGGGTTGGCCCCGCTCCAGGCCAGAAAGGAGGAGTATATTGCGCCTGCTGGGACCTTACAGCTATTGCGTTCCAGAAGCCTGAAGGTCCTGGGCCAGCAAAACAGACTACTGGTGCAGAACCTCGGGCACAATCCAACGTCTTTGAAGACATGAACCAAACACGGATATTTGTTTTTGTCGCTTCTATTCCACATTGTACTGGGAATTTTAGCTAGGGAAATTAGGCAAGGATGGGAAATAAAAGACATTTAGATTGGAAAGCAAGCTGGATCTCTATTCATGTGTAGATCACATGATTTTGTATACAGAAAATCTTAATGAATCTTATAAACATATTGTTAGAATTAATGAAGTTCAACAGGGTTTCAGGCTATGAAATTAATATATTTAAATCAATTGTATTTCTATACACTAGCAATGAACAATCTGAAAATGAAATTAAGGAAACAATTTTATGTAAAATAGCATCAAAAAGAATAAAATTACTAGGAATAAGTTTAACAAGAGACATGCAAAATTTTTACTCTAGAAACTACCAACCACTGTTGAAATAAATTAAATAAGAGCTAAATAAATGGAAATACATGCCATGTTTATGCATGGAGAGACTTATTGCTGAAATGGCAATATACAAAGTGATCTACGATTCAACTCAATCCCTATAAGAATCCCAGCTGGCTCTTTTTGGAGAAATTGACAGCTCATTCTTAAAATTCATGTGGAAACAAAGGACTAAGGGAGGGGAGCAGTGAATTTTATAAGAGAAAAACAAATCTGGAGGACTCACACTTCCCAATTTCATAACTTAACTGCAAATTCAGTAATCAAGACAGTATGGTACTGGAATAAGGATAGATATATAGATCAATGGAATCAAATTGAGCATCCCAAAATAAACCCATATACCAGGTCAATTCATTTTTGACACATGTGCCAAGACCACTTAATGGAGAAAGAACAGATTTCAACAAATGGTGCCAGAGCAACGGTATATCCACATGCAAAAAACAAATGAATTTGCATTCCTATTTCACACTGAATACAAAAATTAAGTCAAAATGGGTCAAAGACCTAAATACAGAAGGGTTTTAGAACTATAAAATACTTAAAGCATTTTAATAAAATTTTATAATCCAGAATTTAAAAATGATTTCTTGGATATAACACAAAACTACAAGCTACCAAATTAAAAATATATGTCAGACTTCATCAAAATTAAAAACCTTTTTATTCAAAGGACATTATCAGTGAGGCAGGGCAGCAGGGCAGAGAGAGGGAGAAAAGCAACAACAACATTATCAAGGAATTGAAAAGACAATCCTCAGAATTGGAGAAAATATTTGTAAATTGTATATCTGATAATGGTTTAATATCCAGGATATATAAAAAAAATTTTACTCAATAATGAAAAGACAAATAACCCAATTTTAAAATTTACAAAGATCTAAACAGATATTTCTTTAAAGAAGACATTCAAATGGCCAATTAACATGTGAAAATATGCTCAACATCATCAGTCATCGGGAAAATGCAAATCAAAACCACATTTTGCTTCCACTAGGATGCACTTCAAAACCAATAGGATAGCTAGTGATGAGGACAAGGATATGGAGAAATTGGAACCCTCATCCCTGCTAGTGGGAATGTAAAATGGTGCAGCTACTTTGGAAAACAGTCTGGCAGAAAACATATGACCCAGCAATTCCACTCCTAGATATGTACCCAAAAGAAATGTAAACAGATGCACACACAAAAGCTTGTACATAAATGTTCATAGCAGCATTATATATAGTAGTGAAAGTGTGGAAACAACCCAAGTATCCATCAACAGATGGATAGGAAAAATAGGTGTATACAATGGTATATTATTTGACCATAAAAATGAATGAAATATTAATACATGCCATAACATGAATTAACCTTAAAAAGTAGTAGCTAAGTGAAAAAGTCAATCACGAAGGACTATATATCATATGATTCCATTTTTGTTAAATATATAGAATAGACAAATGTATGGAGACAGAAAGTAGATTTGTGCTTACCTAGGGATGATGTGGTGGGAGTCTTGGGGGAGGGATAGCTAATGAATACATGATGTCTTTTTGGGGTGATGAAAATATTCTAAAATTGTGGTGATGATTGCCCAGCTCTGTGGCTATACTAAAAATCATTGAATTGTGCAGTCTAAATGGGTGAATTACATGGTAGCTTAATGATATTTCAGTAAAACTGTTAAAATATAACAAAGGCTTTCTGTTCTTGACATTTGCCTTTTCCTGAGTATACGCTTAGCCAATATGTTAATCATCAAGCACATTGCCTGGGATAAGGTGCTTGAATGAAAATATTGTTAAATGGATATGTTCCAGTATCAAAAATAAAAAGCAGAATAAGGTAAGAGAGTGGACAGGAGTTAATAATTTAATAAAAGATATTCACCGAAGATTCTTTTGTGGAGGTGACATTCCTATTCCACTATACAAATAATTTTACATATCATCTCTGTAATTTTAGTATTTTTTGCTTAAACAGAACTCATGTCACACTCACTAATGTGAATATGGGCTCAAACGGCATGTTTGAATCTTCATTGACTAAAATGGAAGTTAAGCCTAAGGAATTGGATCTTGCGCCATCTTATCCATTGACTTGGTTGTTGTTCATTAGCCATAGTGCCTGGCTGGTTATAAGTATAGCTAAAATGGATGATGATGAAGTCTACTGATAAGAATCACCAAAAGATCCCTCCCTCGCTGATCCTTCATGGATCACTATAGCCCCTTCATGGGATACTATGTATCCTCAAGTCATATTCACTTCTTTCTTCCCTCCTTCATTTCACTAACACCTCTTCCAAAATACAACTGGTTGGTGTCTGAAGACTTTGCTTCAGTGTCAATGCTGATCCTGGCTTCAAAATTCCAGGTCATTTGGGGCCAGCCCAGTGGCAAAGTGGTTAAGTTCTCATGCTCCACTTTGGCAGCCCAGGGTTTGCTGGTTTAGATCCTAGGCACAGACCACCACACTGCTCATCAAGGCATGCTGTGGCGGTATCCCACATACAAAATAGAGGAATATTGGCACAGATGTTAGCTCAGTGACAATCTTCCTCAAGCAAAAAGAAAAAAACAATTCAGGTGATTTGAGGTTGATAAGATAAGAGTATGGTGACCGCAGAAGAAAGGGACAGTCGGAGCACAAAAGGGTATAACATTATTTGGTGCCCAGAGTCTTTAGTGGGAACTTGAATATGTGATATTTCCTGTGCAAAGTTAGGTTACACCAGATCTAGAAGCTCAATTCTTCCCCTTTTACATTTGGAACTTATATCACCATTCCCACAGAATTTACATTAAAAATCTGTGTTTTTCCTATTAAGGACATGTTTACAAACATTAGTATTTCTTGCTCTTGAACCAGAATTAGTATCAGTAAGACTGCATCTTCATCCTGCATGAGAAAGAAGAATCATTGCCTGGAAATCTCTGAGTAATATCTCTGCATCCCATTTTTCAGCATTCTAGGGATCCACATCTCTCTCAGATCCTTTTGTGGAATAACATAATTTCAGATGTTGCTCTGTGTACATGAACTTACTGGACAAATTTCATCCAATGAAATCATTTTCTTGGAGTGATTAGTCAGTGGATTTCATTTTCGTTTCTTTTTGTTTCGTTTTGTTTTGCTGGGGAAGATTAGCCCTGAGCTAACATCTGTGCCCATCTTCCTCTATTTTTGTGTTTGTGGGTTGCTGCCACAGCATGGCTGACAAGTTGTGTAAGTCTGCACCTGGGATCCGAACCCACAAACCCGGGCCATCAAAGTGGAGGGCACCAAACTTTAACCACTATGCCATGCCAGGGGGCAGACCCTCAGTTTCTATTTTTAACAAATGCTAAGAGTTCTTTCCAGCAGGTACCATATGAGTAAGCAGAGACTAGCATCTGTATTTTTTCAAAAGTTCCACAAGTAGGCCTAGTTTATTACTATGAATGGTAACAACTGTATTAGGAATTATTTCAATCTGTCCCATGAGGAAAACACACTGTATTCCTTACCTCAGATTGCAAACGAATGCGTGAGAACTTGGAATGATTATTCATAAACATGTTTGCTCATGGTAAATGTAGATTATTTTATTACAAATTCATCATGATACTGGGTAACTCTTGACTATTAATATGCCTCTGATGAAAGGTTAAAAGTACAATTTCCAAAAAGTGTTTTTTCTGTTTCCTCGCACATACAGTATACAACGCCTCATGGACGCAGGAGGCTCTCTGAAGCTGAAGCCATTTATAAGGGCCGTAAGGTGGAAATTGCTACGTCAAAGGCAGTAGAAATCTAAACACAATTTATGTCCGTTGAAACTTAGGAGGAAAGATCTTTTTCTTTCTTCCATAGTTATTTAAATGCATATTCTGGTCAAAACAGAATAATGATTTAATTGTAATAAAGTTTTCACCAGTGAGATATGTATGTATGTGTATCTCCTTTGTGAAATTCTCAATGGTTGTTTCCATTTGGTCTACAGTGTCAAGTGTTAGATAATGTGAGAATAAGAATATTATTAACAGAGCAATCAAATAGCTCAGTGCATTAATTTCAGTTTTATAGGAAATTATTGACTAAATGCTATGTAGATGAAACTGGATTATGAATAAAGATAGGTGAAGAATGTGATACACTACCTTTTGTTTATTAAATATATTAGGGCAAATACATTACAACATTGTGAAATATGTAAAAGAGCCAACAAAATAGTTGTATCTGCAAAGTACAGAAATTTAACAACACCTGCCAGGTATAGTACCTATAGACAAAATTTTCCAACATACAAATTTTTTAAGCTGCATCAGTTAATGTTATTTCATTGTGTACTTCAATTTTTAAAATTCTTGACCTGTAATTTAGGATAGCGTTCTTCACTTAAGAAGCTTGAATTTTTCTCATGGCAGTGTGTTGTAAAAATGTCTCTGTCTTGTACCAGTAATTGCATCAAATTTCTAT
Source organism: Equus przewalskii (assembly GCF_037783145.1). NCBI lineage: Eukaryota > Metazoa > Chordata > Mammalia > Perissodactyla > Equidae > Equus > Equus przewalskii. Next base: position 20,724,572 of record NC_091844.1, read on the forward strand.
ATCTGTGAAGTGAATGGTTTGAATGAGATTCTCTCTAATACTCTCTATGATTAATAAAATATCCATGAATCTGTGACAAATATAGTTCTGTTTTGAGTCTTTTCACTAATTACCTAGTTTCTTTTCCTTTTCCTATTGGTCCAGGTCAGGGTTGCATTTATACCTACCCTCTCCACTTTAAAGTAATCTGGTGATTTACTATTAATGGTACACAATGGGGTGAGACAATTTTGTTGTGTAAAGATTTTAAATGTTGAACTGGCAGCTATACATTTTTAGTACTATTATGCTCACATAAAATGAACAATGGTCTCGGATTTATTTTGATTAAAGTGTCTCTCTTCCTCTAATATTCAGCAAAAGAAATACTGAATTTTTGGATATTTATAACACCTTTCTTTCCACTCTGCTTTTGATAAATTCCTTCTCACATACGGAGGGATTCTGTTGTCTCGTTGTGTCCATTTATTTCAGATTTGGAGCTGTCAGTTTCCTTTGCCCCAATATTGGCAATTCACATTTGTACCGAAATTTTCTCATTCCACTCCAGATATTTTAGAGAGGTGAGAATGATGCTTCTTTTCAAAAGACATTCTCTTAAGAAGCTAAAACAACTCTTGCTTTCAAAAGCTTTTTTTGAATATGTAATTTAATAAGGGAACGAGATCCTGACATATTTTAAGCAATTTCTATAATGAAAGAGGTAGCTGTTTTTTTCTTCTCATTGATTTTACTTTTAGCAGTAAAGTCATTCCAAGTAATCTCTATTAGAGTGAAAGCATTTAGATAATAGTTGGCATAACGGACGTGGCAATAATGCGAATATTCTTCAATTCTAAATCAGACAGCTCAGCTGGTAAGATCTTTGTTTATTGGATACTGAGGTCAAGGTTATGTTTTCCATATTTGTTCAGACTTAGTTAACTTATATCTGTTCTGTGACGGGAAATTCGGTCCCCAGCAGATGTCGGTAAATAAAAGACTGGATATCTAAGCATAAGTATTTGAGTACAAATCTCCAGAGAATGACTCAGAGACATGACATGAATATGGAATGCTAGGCCAGTGGCTCATAAAGATTTTTGACAAGAAAATATATTTTTCTATATTCTAAGGCTATCTATATAGTTATGGTTGGAATAATTATAGTAAAGGGGTGCTCTTGTCTGTGCAGTGGGCAATATCAACTCTTTGTACAGAAGAAAAAGTAGTCATTTCTGTGGGATGACTCCTGCAGTGATAGAAGGTTCTTCCCAGGTTCTACTCCTTATGACATGGAGTCCGAATGACTTAGTGATCACAGACTCTGGAAATGCATTGAATTAAAAAAGACTTCATTTAAAAGGGAATATTTTGACTGGTAAATTCATTTAAATATTTTCATTTGATTAATTAGCATTAGTTTATGATATCAGTTTGCTGTCATCTGGCAAGTATGTTGACTAGAAGGGATGAGTCTGAAACCCATAAGTTCTACCTAAGATAAAAGGGTAGGAAAGATTTAAATCTAGAACTTACAAGCAGAAATTTTGCATGCTTCTCTCAGTTCCCTGACCTCAGTATTGATAGGAACATATTTTCTCTTTCAGAGTGCTTATCCAAGAAGTAAAAGCCTACAATTTATACCAAATGAGTAGGTATTCATTGTAAGCTTTTACGTCTGAGAATCAGCTGATTATAGGCCTACAAAAAAGTCTTCAATGTTGAAGCTCCAGGTTGATATAGCCATTACAAGTCCCATTGCTGACCTATAAGGAATATTATGGCACCTTACTAATGCTGAGGAAAGAGCACAGAATCATGAAATTGGCGATATTTGGATCTAGAATCTGACTCTGCCTGAGCCCCACCTCCCACCACTGTAAAATAAGAATAACAACAGCTGTTTGTAGATATTTTGAGAATATTAAAATGAGATAATGTAGGCAAAACACAAAACAATACACGGAAAAAAAAGTACATGACTAATAAATATTATTTTCCTTTCCTTTTCTTAATGGGCTAAAAAATAGAAGTAGGCCATGAAGGTGTTGGACGATAATTCTCCATGTGTCACTTGCATTTCTGCACATCTTCTGAGGAAAAATGTTAAAAGCATTTGTTCCAGACTACCTTTTCATGGATGTAGAATAGCAAACATCTTGGAAGATAATGATAGTATTTCCATTTGGAGTGGAGGGCAAATTTGTTTTGTATCAAGTACAATAAATGCAATGTCTTCCCTTGGGCAAAAGTTGGACAAATTTGCTAACAGCTTCTATGTAAAACAGGGGGCTTCCTAAGCTTGAGATTCTTCAACGTTGAGTCAAATCCAGGATGAACACAGCATTCACCTGGGCTACTCTGGAACATGAATTGAAGGAGAAACATGCAACCATGAAGCTCATGCAGCCTACTAGGCTGTAATAGAGTCTTTCCTCTGAATCAGGAGACTCGTGCCTTCTGGCAGCATCCATGAAACTGTGGTGGCCAACGTGTTAGCTTGTAAACAGGGTAAAATCCCTTCATGGTCCCTGACTGAGGGAAGACTGACTCAGTGAGTAAGTAAAAAGTAAATTGATTGAATCAGGAATGGTGACTCTCCTAGTCATAGACTTGGAAAAACTGCAGTGGTAAAAAGAAACAAGGCAGGCAAGAAGACATCTGTGGAAACTGTTACAAGAGCATGTCAGTGAATGACCTGAAGAAGACCTAAGGTGATTATAATATAGTTATAATATAATGATCTACCAGGCAGACCTAGTTCAAATGTGATTTTGATTTTGCAAGCTAGAATGGAGCCTGATGTGAAAAAAAATAATAAAACAATAAATATGTGATTAAAAATTTGGTTCTAGAAAGTTGGTAACCCTTCGTTCCTGATAACAGACCACTGTCAAGGAAAGCACCCTCATGATTCTGCAGGATCGGCACCATGTGCATGCCCCAAGAGGCACAAATGGCAACAAAATGAAGGAGAGTGTTTTTAAAGCAGATTCAATAGAATTTCAGCATTGGAAAGTATATTTGACTTGATGAACTACAAGGTAACTCACAGATTTGGAATTTAATGATTTTGAAGTATTTTCAGTTGTTGAAGACATGATTAATATATGTTTCCCTAAGGAAAAGCCATTCCATTTGCAGCTTGATAGTCTGTAATGATGCTAGGATAAATATACCAAGAGACAAACATAATCTCCCAATTCAGTATCATAAACATTTTGGTTGCAGTGTCTTTTGATAGATAGATATTTGCTAGAGAGTTGAGACTCAAAGAAGAGAGACTTGCTACCAGACTCTCTGAGGGAGAGATGGGTATGCCATTCATTTCCTGAGAGCAGCATTAGAGGAATGAGGGCTGGGTGATGAGGATAGTACTACAGAGAGATCAAGGACAGTTGGAAGATGAGAATCTCTACGGGATGTGGACTCCATAAAGGTATAGTATTTGTAAAACTAACATGTCCTCAAGGAGTTGTGGAATGGGAGTGTTCACCTGGATGAAGGCGACAGTGATCATATGGGAAAGGGGTGGAATCTGCCAAATCAGATCAGAAATTAACTGCTTTTGGCTGAAGGTATTCATAATACATTGGTACATTTAGAGGAAATTTATAGAAGTATTTAAATGAATTAATCAGTACTAAAACAGCATTGAAATTCATAACTGAAAGGTTGACAAATGCTAAATTCCATATGTAAATACTATCTCTATTGTTCATCTGGAATCAACTTAAACATTTCAATGTACAAAGAAATGCTAAAATATTGTAACTTGCACTTAATTACCCTAACAATGAGAGGAAACAGACTAGATAAATAAAACCAATAGTTAACTTTATTTAACAATTAATTTAAATCAGGTCTTTCAACAAATCTGAGGAAATACTAAATAGAAATAATAAATCCCATCTTCTTTTTAATCCTGCTGTCCTCTAGACTGCAATATTTGATGGAATGGAGATATTTTAAGAATAACATAAAACAAAGACCACTGGAAATCCATTCAAGTAATTCTACTGAAGAAGTGACTATAGATTCAGCAGTATTTTGCTTATCTATCTATCAATATCTACCTATCATCTATATATATATCTTTCTAAAACATACTGTTTAATTCAATATTTTCACTACTACCCTGTTAAATCATCAGAAACGATTAACTTTTTTTATTCCCATACTCTAGAGAACAAAGGAAACTAAGAATTAGTGTTTAATTGAATTACTCAAGATCACCAAATGAGTATATGATAAAACCGGTGCTGAAGACTTGCTATACGGATTCCACATTGCATTCTATTCCCATTAAAATAGAAGGAAATACAGGTGCTCATTTAGGATCAGTCTAGGTTTGGAGGTAGGAGAAGTACACATGCTGAATTGTTATAGCTGATATTCAAAACCTGAGTATCTTCAACAACTCTCTGTATTCAACAAAACGTATCAGACTATTACCTATTCCAAATCCCACCCTCCATGGGAGTTTATAAAAGTGATTGCTTGAATGATTGATTTTGGTTAATGTTGGTAACACCAGCCAACGTTGAATAATAGGATGCCTAATTGCTTTCTTACTGTAGAAGATATTAAAATACCGTGGGCAAAATTTACTCTTTCTTTCTACTGTTTTTCTTCCATTTTTTCCCTAGGCTTTTTCTGATGCTCACTTCTACCTATTTTGAATCTCTTTGTCTGCTAAATATTGCTCAATTGCCAACCAATAAAGTTAACTGGTTGAAAACGAAAAGTTCATTACTCTTATTGAAATTTGAATTTTCATGTGGATTGCTTAAAAACCAAAAGAGAGTGAAATAGCAAGTCCATAAGTTGAAAATTTTGAGCAAGAAGTTTTTCCCTTGCCTTTCAAACTACTCCACTTAGGCAGCTTCCCACAGTCAGGTCTTGTACAAAGTAAGACATGTATGGCTTGCAACTGTCAAAATGGTTTTGAATAGCCATTCTGTTTCTTTCCTTTTTTTCTTTTCTTTTTAAAACTTTAAAGCATATAGCAACATCACATTTATTTACCATGTTATTTCAGCCTGCGAAACCATTTTAAGAACTGGAAATAGGTATATAAATGACATGTTAAATTTTCATCAGCAAGTCAGTGAAGTGTTTTCCTATTTGGCACATCATAGTGTGTAATGAAACACAATGGTGTGAAACTGCTAAGATGAAAGGAACTGCATGTGGTCTGCCCAGAATGTGAAAAAAAGTCAGTTTTACAATATACGAATCATAGTTAAAAGGGTCCCGATACGTTTGGAGATTGTTTTAATAGAATGATTCACATGAACTTTTACATCTTTGATATTTTTGATTTTTAAGTATATATTCTTACATATTCTGGATAAAAGTCTCATTTTCAATCTTTCATTATGGAGTGAAATAGTTTCCTGATAAGAAATAGAATTCAATTTAAACAGTGATTTTGAGCAATTATTAGTGAAAATAATGACAACAACAACAAATCTCTGTTGTGCCAGAGTCTCTACTAAATGTTTTTACATACATTGTATCATTTAATTTCCAAAAATGTATGGTCCAGGAACTATTGTGATTCTCATTTTCCAAATGAGGAAACTGAGGCTTTGAAGAAATTAAGTGATTTGCTAGGGACGCATATGGATCAGTTACTGAACTGAGATTTCAGCGTGCCTCTTTCTGCCTCCAGAAATCACAGTCCTCAATCCAAGGGATTAATTGTGTGAGTTCCTTATTATTCATTGCAAATAGTAGAAAACCAAATTGCCACAAGAGTTACACAACCTGCTTTTTGAGGGTTCAGCAAGAGAAATACTTTGTATTCTTATAGAGGATGTGATATTTCAGATGTGGGTTGAAGGATACCTATAATCTGGATAGGGAATGGTGGGTGAAAAAGAAATTGGTAGGCATCCTAGAATAGTGGGAGGTGGTGCAGTCTCAGATGAGGGAGATTCTGCAATGGTCTATATCAGCACTAGCTGATTCTCGTTTCAGATTTGTAGACCAATAAAGTCAATGGAGATTTCACAGCCTGAATTATCAATTGTCAGTTTCATGCATCCTGATACCAAGATGGAGGCTCTCTCAGACCCAAAACCCTTTTATTTCAGTAACGAATGCAGAGTTTGCAATGTTCCTCAATCAGTATTTTGCCTGAGCACGAGCAGCGTCTGTCCTCCCTAGAGTCAAGAGAGGCAGGCTCTTGAATATTGGTCTTCAGTAGGCATTGGCTTTGCTTCTTGACTCTGTAATCAGAGCAGTGGTGTGGATCCTTTTTATCACAATATTATGTCAACCAGGAGCTCTGTTGATCAGCTCCCGGTTTTGAGCTCAGCTTTTGAGCATCAGAGTATAATTGATTCTGGATGACATTAGAACATATTTCCCAGAATCATATTGTCTTAAAGGGAATCTCTGAGACTCTTCCAAAAGTGATTGCCCATGGCAGCCTTATTCTAGCCAAGCCTGGAGCTTGAAAGCAGTAATATGTTCTACACTTAAGCAAGAAGCCAGTGTCCTCTCTGTCCATCTGTCTGTTCTCTTCATCTGGGTGGATACTTGCTTTAGAACACGTCTCCATGTGATCTGAAATCAATTTAACAGGGATCCGTCCTCCAAAGGGCATAAGATGACCTGAAAAAATAGACATGGTTAAAGCTATAGGCTTCCTGAATATAAAGGAGTTGAGAATGTGGTTTGTTTGTTCTTTAAGTTAATAATTAATTTGTATTTTCATTCACCAATGGGAAACCATCCCAAATAAATTGCATTACTCCAATCTGATGGGATTTTGCAGATGCAAGTTATGGAAAGTCAAAAGTTATTAGGTCCCAAACCAAAGGCAAAAATGCCCTTGCCTTTTAAAATATGCTTCATTTTCAACCAGGAGGCTTGTCAGGAGTGTTTTCCCGTTCTGAACAAAAGCAAAAAAATTCTGGAAAATCAGGGAACTCTGGTCTGAGTCTAATTCACTATGAAAGCTCTCCGGAATGTTATGCTCCTCTCCTGATTGAAAAAGGTTCTAGAGTTTGCAAGTGGAAGGAAATGTATAGTTATTTATTCTTACAGATGTATCTAGTTAAAGGTTATTTCAGTCTTCCAAGGAAGCAATTTTAGAAAGCAGGAAGACATTTAATGGACCTTCCACAATAAGTTGATTATGAAAAACAGAGCATATGATGATGATAATATCATGATAGCAAACATCTTCAAAATATGTAATCATTAGATCAGAAAGAGGTGGAGGTGAATTTTGGTCTATATTTTAATTCTATAGTAAAAATAAAAAGTATGATTAGAAGCATGCCAAAATCTGATTTTAAGACCCAATCTCGGTCCTATATTTGCTATCATGCTTACCTTAATCAGTCCGGCCAAAATCACTTACTATTTCTGGGACCCCACAGGGTTTGGTCAATACTACTTAATTCAGTAGTTATTCTCACATAATAACATTTTTTGGATACAGAAGCACAATAGAAGATGTCCCTTGTAAGTTAATTTTCTAGAATATGGAAACTATATTTAGCAACATTTTAAAGATTTTATTCTAACTCCTTTAAATGAAAATACTTCTAAAATTGTTAGGATTCTTCCAGGAATATAATTTATACTTTTCTTAGTAGCTTCAAGTTGTTAGTAATTATCTATAGTATAAAAGTTATATTCTTGAAATTATTAATTATTTGGGTTCTTTCCATCACGTTACATTTCTTGAGTCTACAGTGTTTCACCTGTTTTTCAACCATTTTATATTTTGTATTTAAATATTTGTTTTGTTTTGCTTCATCCATTGCTCTCATTGCTTTTCTAATTCTAATCAATTTTCTCTTTTTATTTGTATTGTATATATGAGTTAATTTTCTAAAATTTAATATCAGGTGTTGAACAACTAATAAATATCTAGATTTTTGTTTTTGTCTTATTGTTGTTATTGCTATTGTTGTTAATTTAGTTATTTTATCCTCACCAAATAATGTTTTTGAAATAGGAGGTTTAGTTAAGTAGATTATATAAGTCTGTCTCATGTATTAAGTATGCCTCATAAATAAGTTTTGCCTGCAAGCTGGATATTTCCACTAGAAACTTTGAGAGTACTAGAATAATAAAAATATTTATAATATTAATAATAATTCCAATGATATTGCTTATTAGGTATTTATTAAATTTCAAGCCTTATGGTAAATTAATTTATAATTTCATTTCATTCCATCAAAAATCACTTGGCCCAGTGGCATAGTGGTTAAGTTCATGCCCTCTGCTTTGCTGGTGCAGAGTTCGCAGGCTTGGATCCCAGGCATGGACCTACAGGTCACTTGTCAAGCCATGCTGTCGTGGCATCCCAGACACAAAAAATAGAGGAAGATTGTTCACTCAGGGCCAGTCTTCCTCACCAAAAAAACACCAAGAATTGAAATATGTACTGCCATTACTTACATTTTGAGGGTACCAACCAATTGACCTTAACCTCCCCCCAGCTTGATTAAGGTTTAGATAGGCCCCTGATCTCCCTCTTCTTGGAACATTTACTTTAGAAAACATGTAAGAGTAAATTCCTTCTCTGCCCTTTGAGTTGTAAATCTTTTTAAAAGCTTCTTGCCAGTGTTAAAACCCAAATATGTCTTTTTCAAGGACGTGGGAGCCATCCCTCTGAAATGTAAGCACCATGAAAGATAAGGTCTCTTCAAGTCTCTGAGGTAGAGTAGGCACCTATGGGTTCTACCTAGGAAACATAGATGGCTTCACCACAGAGAAAAACGTTTGCACATTCAAGAACAACTCCATGTGCTCACCAAATCCCACTGATCAACCTTCCTGCTGCTGTCCTCCAGCACTTTCCTCTAGCCATCCTGGCACTTAAAAACTCACAAGCCATTTGTTTTGTTTGGGGAGTTGAGCTCATACTGGGTTCTATCTTCTCTCCTCCATTGCAATAGCCTTGAGTAAAATCTTCAGTGTTGTGTAACTTTATCCAATGTAACTTTTGTTATGACAGAACTAAACTAATACCAAGAGAAATCAACTGATTCGTACAAAGTAATACAACTAGAAAGTGGAGAAGTGCAGGTTCATACAGACTGAGTCCTGACAATTCTGCCATTTTAGCTTATTGTTGTTTTTTTTTAAATAGAAGTCACAAATGTTTTCTTAGAAGTCTGCATCTTTCCCATAAATAATAATAACAGCAACAATAATAATGATTAATTAGGAGCAAGAGTAATAATATTAAAAATAAAACAACATTTTCTGAATATTCTTCTGGGTGCCCACTCGATTAGAGATTTCTATGGTCCTATTACTTTTCTTTTTCTGGTTTATTATCAAGTTTCAGGGAGATAGCAGGAAAGCAAAGAGGCAAAATTAACATGTAAACAATGCATTCACATCAAAAGAAGATGAAAGGATAACCTGGTACACAATATGAACTGTGTTTTTTCGGTAGCAGGCAGAAGAAAACAGTAGAAGAAGCAGAGTGTCACATAGCACAAATTTAGGGCTAGTCAAATTTAAGAAAAACAATCAATGCAATCTAAGTAATATTAAATACACTGAAATTAGAAAATTAGTGTTGCTAATGTGAACATACTGGTTCCATAAGAGTGTTTGAGTAAAATTGAAATGTGGATATATGTCAATAAGAGGTAAAAGAATAAAGACATTAAATATGTATTTGTGTGTCTTTAAAAGGTTTGATTAAAATAAAATTTAGGTCAAACTGTCCATTTTCAGTTTTAAGAAAAAACTGCATTTACTAAAGTTTGAAAAATATTATAGTAAGGATGCAGGGAAGGCAAGTTCCATCTTGGAAGAAGTTCAAACACAGGAAGATTTTAGCATGGTGGTAATATCAGCTTTGTAGATCAGTAAATATAAAGATAGCAATAATAAATAGATGGCAAGTTATATATTTCTGAAGATTAAATTGAGGTGAAGAAAGAAAGAAATGAAAGAAGAAAGAAAAGAAGGAACAAAAGAACAGATGAACAAAGAAAGGAAATGATGGTACAATATTCCACCAGTCCTGATATATTGAAGTATTCCTTTACCATATTTCTATTTTTTTTCTTGCATACTATGTTTTATTAAGAACCAATTCAGGTTGCTGTTAATGAAGGATACATGAAAATATCCTACTGAGATTTATTCTATCCACTGAAACTAACATAGAGATGAAAAGAAGGAAACATAATAGGAAAAATTCTAATACAGATGCACCAAAAGCTAATTTCCATTCTCCCCTTCGTATTGTGCTGCACCGGACTTACATCTAGTCCCCTGAAACACAGTTTACGCTGGATAATTACTTGGCCTGAGCATCTACTTGTGAAGAAATATCACATTGTGTAAAGTCATTTTTGATTCATTTAGCTTTTTCCAAATATAAAGATTAATAGATCAAATTTAAGTATTGTTAACAATTTATGTATATAGGCTATAAAGTATCATAAGCAGACACACACACATATATACACAAATAGATGCACATATGTAGCTATATATATATGATTAAAAATGTAAATACACTTTCCCCCATTAAATTTATTGGTTGAGTAGCTCTTTTTATATCTTATAATCTCATCCAGATTCATCATTTACAAACATCAGCATAGAGTAAGAGCAGTCTATCTCCAATGACTCCTTCCAAGAAAAGATCCAAACTCCAAGGAGATAAAGCACAACAAAATTGAGGAGTAAAAGATGAGTATTTTCAGGGGCCAGTCCAGTGGTGTAGGGGTTGAGTTGGCACACTCCACTTCAGTGGCCTGGCATCTCCAGGTTCAGATCCTGCTCATCAAGCCGTGCTGTGGCAGCATCCCACATATAAAATAGAGGAAGATTAGCACAGATGTAAGCTCAGGGACAATCTTCCACAACCAAAAAAAAAAAAAAAAAAAGAATATTTTCAACTGAACATCTTACTCTCACCAAAACTTTCATTGAGTGGAGCATAAGAATGTGTAGAATAGCATTTTTCCATCTCAGTGGTAGGATATTTACTGATCTCACAATTGTTTTTAATATTGATCCATGCGTTTTTTAAAGTATTTAAATACTTCTTAGTGTATATGTTAAAGATTAAAATAAGTCATAAAAATACAGAACATTATCATTTCACTTTCATGAACAAATCACTTTCGGCAATTGCTTGTGTTTCCCTTCACTCCTTATAGCAGCAATTAATGCACAAATATGTACATTTATATATTTTGCTTAGATTTCTTTTTATTTGTACACTAGCAGTATTCCGACTACAATCTTTCGTCTGTGGCTTGTTCTTTTTATTTAGCATTATACCTGTGAAATATCCCTCAGCATAATTCTTTTAATGGGTTTCAATTTTTAAAATACATTTCTATAATGTCCTCTTTTATTTTTTCATTGTGGACATATTATTAGTAGTAGTAACGTAGCCTTCAAAATATGACAGCATTGGTGTTTTTTATTAGCTTTCAGCATTTCTTCCTAAACTAAAGCTGCAGATTTCTTTCTAAGTCCTATAGTAACTGTGGCACACAGTTTTAATGTGTAGTCTTTTTTCTATTATTAATTTAATTAATAAAGATATCATACACACTTATAACATGATGGTGTAATAATTTATTAATGACTGTGAAAAATACATTCCGTAAAATCAAAATCTTTGCCATTAACTGTATTTGTGCCTTATTATTCCTTGAAATTGCTACAGAATTTTATTTACTAATATTTTATTCAAGAATTTTTTCAAGGATGTTCTTTTTCTTTTTTCAGCTTTGTAGGTTGTTTTCAATATAATTATTTATTCCTAATGGAATATTTAAAAGTTTATATTCTTTTGTAATACTTTGCTAAAGGAAAAGTAGTATTTTTTTCCTAGACTAATTAAAGAACACAGGTATAAAATTATTCTGATCCGAGCCTGGCACACTTTTTGATGTCACATTTTGACAACTTTTTCATTTAATGCCCTAACTATTGGTCCTCTGGTACTTGTTTTTAAATCTCTTCTGGATTCAACTGTATAATGGAGAATTATAAGTCTGGTTTTAGCCTTCTCTGTATCAACATTCAATAGATTCAAAGATTTTTGCAATATTTTTCACAATGCCAAGGGAAAGAATGTGTTGGCTAAAAATATTACGGCTTTCAATTTGTTATTCATGCACAAAGGTAAAAGATTGAGAGTTTCAACACGGGAAAGGTGAGAATTCTTAATTTAATATCCATGATGCCTTTGGGTGAAAAATAAAACAAACTGATGTTGGAATTCTGACGGTGATGGCTGAGAAACGGATAGAGAAGTGAAGTTAAAAAGACTAGTGGTAAGCATTGAATCCACTTAGAAATTGAGCTAAGATTCTGAAAAACTGTGGGAAATGTAAACATAGAAGTTAAACATCATAGATTTTGCCAGTGTCAAATTCAAGTTGTAATTAACAAATTTGGGTGGATGGGACATTTGAGAGGAAAGATGAGTTGGTTAATCTTCTTACTTTTCTAGGGATCCATAAATCTATTTTATATTGGTTTATCAAGATTTCAAATATGTTATTAATATTTGCAAAGGGAAAAATCTGAAAAAATGATATAAGTACAATAATTGAGAGTTAGAAAGATCAAGGGGAAGTGGTGAGAAAAGTAATTGTTTTTCTTTCTCATATTACACTGGAGGGATAAATCCTCAGTTCTCCTTGTCCCCAGATTCAGATAAGGAAATGAAAACTAAAAGAATTTTCATAACCTAGTTAACATCCATACAAATAGCAAGTGCAATTTTACTATTAAAACTAAGGTCTTTGTTAATTTCTTATTCATGTTCTAAAACTCAGTAATGCTCTAAACTCAGTAGTTTATCCAATAAATCAATGTTTTCTATTCTTTATAGTACATTTGTGAGATTCTAAGCACTGATTCATAATTGCAACAAAGGTAAATTAAGACAATTAAACTGAATCATATAGCATTTAATCTGCTTGAAAAATTAAAATATTCAATGACATTGAAAACTATCTGCCTATATTTCTACTTATTGAAATGTTCAGAAGAAATGGATTGAGCAGTATACTATCATTACTTGAGGTCATGCTTTCTGGATTTATGTGGTGCACTTTTCATGTTTTTCAAACAACTTTCACACTTATAATCTCAGAAGAAGCTGGCATCTTAGAGTCAAATAGCAATTGCAGGCAGAAAAAAAACTAAACTCTCGGCTTCCTCACTCCAGTTTTAGGCTCTTTCCGAAAGGGTTTTTTTCAAAATGAGGAAGCTAACAGTTATGCCCCTGCTGATGGGTCTGTGTTGGGTTTTGTTGACAAAGTCATATTAGCTGTTATTGACAAGGGAGGCCTTCCTCAGGAGTCTAAATTACCTCCCACCATAGCAGAAAAACAAGGCAATGAAAATAATCGATTAATCCATTCCAACAATCAGTCAAATATTTTGCATCACATAGAGCCAACCTCATCCTGATATTAAGATCATTCTAACTTTATGCCTACGCTAACCCCTAAATAGTATTTCATGCTTTCCTGACTCTTAGTAATCTGATCTTAGACATACCAACAATCCGTGGTGACTCTTCTGGTGCTGGAATTCTATTTTAAGCTGCAAAGCAAGAATTAAAGTACTTAAAATTTTTTTTTAAAAAGGAATTAAACTCATTTCCCCTTAAAATACTAGCTAATATGCCAAAAGAATTCCTAAGCAGAAAATGTTTCAAAGTAAATCAGAAAATCACATAGACATGAGATGAGGCTTTTAAATGATTTTACATGTTAGATTCAAGTCACTCGGTTTAGAAATTAACACGGTACAATCTTAGCTTCTTCACGTTTGTTTTTGCCCATTTCTCCAACTCTCCATGGCTTTTCACAAAGAATATCTCCCTAGCTCTGAAGATTACAATTTTGGAGTGGCTTGTCAGTCCTTGTCTATCGTTTTGGCAAAGTGATAGGATTGTTTCCCCTTTCCCCCTCTTTTTTTCTTAACTCCTTTTACCTCAGTTGAGGATAAAACAGTTAAGTAGGATAAGAGCCACCAGCTCCTCAATTTCCATTAAAAACAAACTAAAACAACAAAGTAAATACCTGAAAGAGATTGGGGCAGTATGAGAGAACAGTTGCTTCAGATGATGGTAGTATGGCTGATATCCAGCCCCTCACATGGATGAGCAATTCACTGGAGGTTGGCATCCAGGGAGAAGAAAACAAAACTCGCTTTTTATTACCAAGAGAAGGGGGCATTCTGAAAGGTTAATAATCACTAGTGGCCAGGGCCAGGAACAGAATTTGTGGGATTGAGTGCAAAATAAACATGCCAGGACCCTTTTTCTAAATGGGAGAAAAAAGTACTTCTTCCTTGACCTTTTCTGATGTTTCATATTCACTATTTAATCCTGCACTCCCTCGGGGATAATCATGGGCCAAGTGAGACACTCACAGGCACCCGAGACCCATCCTGTGGACATGTGGGTGCTCAAGACCTGCACCCAGCCTTCCCTGCCCTGGGCCAAAGCCCTCCTCAGAGTAGGGGGATGCAGCTGGTGTTGGGGCAGCCAAGAGTCTATTGTCCCACTTGTCTTCACTTAAATTAAAAGGTAAAATTATGTAAAATTTCAAACCAGCAGCCACAAAGCATCAAACCCAAAACATGGGCCCTTCCTCTGTGACACTGGTCTCATTTCATGAAGCTGGACCTGCCGGTGACATTGATTAGTAAAGATGTAATTTCAAAGGATACACATTGTCTACTAACGTAACTAAATTTGCTGATTAATATCAATTTATACTTGCTGGATATTTTTGTTCTCATAAAATATCTCATTTATCCGTACTTTTTTTTTTCACTTATCCATACTTTTATCATGGCTTATCCTACACTTAATTTGTCACAAGCAAGTTCTGACTAGAAATAATGTACTTACAGTCGCTAGAGTTGAGCATCTCTGTAGATGTAATATATATGTATAATGCTATTTAAATATCCTTATACAATATATGTATGAATCTACATTTATGTTATATATATTAATGTGTATATTTATATCAATTGCATATACCCTATGTGATATAGATACACCACACACACACACAATCTATATAATATGTAATTTTATCAATTGTGTTTTGTATGAAGTCTATTTCCACTATAACACTCCCTTCAAATGTTCTGTTATATATTAAAATATTATCTCTTTCTATATGCATCTTTAAGGAAAACAATGTTTTTCAGTGAAAATACTGCCTAGAAAACTTTCCTATATAAATCAACCAACCTTCTTCAGTTGTTTTCCTTACTGTCTTGCTTAAATGCCAGCCCTCTCCCTAGCCTCCATGATGCCTCCCCCAATTCCTAGTGTGTGGTGGAGTTAAGATCTTCCCTTGAGCTATATGCCTTCCCCCTGCCACACGCCACCAACAGGTGCTGAGTGAGTCTTCAGAAACTAAAGGTTTCCTGCACGCTGTAAGTGGGCTTCGGAGGGCACGGTACATAATTTCCATCTATATCCAAATTGCAGTAAAACAGGCCTGGCAATGAAGCGAAGCTCAAGAAAAACCTGTGAAAGTGAATAAATCGTTTCAATATTCACTGTGCTTAACCAAACATCCTATTCCCCTTCCTTTTTATATCTTGGAGTTAGTTCATTAAATAGAGTTATAAAATCTATTGATCTAATGATTCTCGTGAGATACTTACATTAGTCAATCAATTCAGAATGGGCAGTCATTTATGAACTGGTTCATTCATTTAGTATTTTATTCTCTATTTATCTCCACCATATGTCACTGAAATATCTTACGGAAAGACATACTTTTCCTCATATTACTTTATTCTTCTCCCATCTTGAAGACACACAGAGACATCTGCTCCATACCTTCTCTTAGCCAAAATATCTATTTCATTCCTGCCTTGATTCCCTCACATCCTCCCAGCAAACTCACTCCTTGTTGCAAAAGCTGCTGGACATAAATTTCCAGCTTCTTATTTCTGTTTATTTTAAATATGGAAAAGTAATTGAAAATATCATTCTTATTACACTAATTGCCAACTAATTTAAGATAATTTGGCCCATGTGAAAAATGGCAGTAACATTTAAATGTGCAAGCTGGCAGTTAAACAAGTCTTGCAGAGATTGATCGGATGTACAGGTTTCCCCGCTATCTGAAAGTACACTGTTTGTACAAAATCTTTCATAAGCCAAAATGGGGTAAAGCGAATTCCCATTAATTTATATGGGAAATTTTTTTGAGCATTCCCAGGCCCCAAAAATAAGCTACCAAATAACATGTAAAACCTAAAATAACACTAACATATAGCAAAAGCAGGAATGATGTGATAAATACACAGCCTGTATAGAGTAGAAACAATGTATGTACAGTGTGGTTTCACTCACCACAATCTGAAAGACAGCGAGCACACCGAAGGCTGAGAGGTGGTGGTGATGGGGTGTTAGGCTGAGTGGTTGGAGGTTGGGGTGGTGGGAGGTACAGGACACTGGGGTGCAGGAGACAGAGGAAGAGAGGCACCTATGAACATCTCATCGTGTCTGAATCCATCAGGGCAGGCAGGTCACGAACGTCCACACCTTCTTCTGTGTCTGCCTGCCTTGATGTCTAAGGTCAAGGTTTGTCGTCTGATGTGGCTGATGTGGCAGCTTGAAATGCGACAGTATGCTTGAGTGCTGAGCCTCTATAACAGCTTGCTGCGAAACAAACGCTGAAGGCTATTTTCACAAAAGTGAAAATCCTCTTCAAGATTTCTTTCGGTTATGGAAAACAGGTACTAGTGTTGGTCTTTCATAAAAGCAAAGTGGCATAACGCGAACTTTGGATAATGGGGGAAACTGTGATCCCCCTTCATTGGCTCGGGCTACCACACTTTGGATTTTTTTCCCATAGAACTTGAACTTAGCCACAACTTAATAGCTTTATGTTCTGTTTATGAAATTTCCTCTCGTGTTATACTAATAATTTCTCTCCCCTGCCATTAGCTCACATCTTTCAATTCCTTAAAGGAGAATTTTTAAACATTTGGTATTCTTGTCTACATTAATTTGTAACAGGACAACATGGACTTACTCTGCTCCTCAAACCTTATTCTGAACTGTCACCAGGTCAGGAAAAATTATAAACAAAGTGAGTTTCAGATTTGCCCCTTTATGCTATGACTACTGTCCCTAGAGCAGGCCAGGCCCTCGTTATCTATCCATTAGAGCACGGTCATAGACTTCTAACCTATGTCTGGCTTCCCCTTACACTTTATACAGCAATAGGCATTCAGGGTTGGGGTAGTCAAGTCTCTCTTGTAAGTCACTGTCCTGGAGGGATTTAAAGACTGCTATCTTACTACCACTTTCCCGAGTCTCCACAGTGACCGAACAAACAGGTTGTCATCCCCCTTTCCCCACTCCCACACTATTTTGCATGATATTTTTTGCTGCTTTATTCATTCACAATCTTGATTGTTTGCCAGTAGATGCTCTCCAGCAGATATATTCTGAGGTAACCTGCCTCTTAAACTATATGCTAATAACACCTCTATTTTACTAAGGGCCTGCCAAGCGCCAGGCACTGTACCAGTTGTTTTAAATCAAGCATCTCTGTTTTTAGAAGTAATTCTGTTCAATATTAGTTTTCTCATTTTCCTAATGATCAAGTGACATGAGACGAAGATGGATGGGATCCGTGCTCAGTATTTTGGACTCCAAAGTCCATGCTTTTAAAGTAATGCTCAAATTTGAATATGTCAGAAAACACATTTGTCTTTCCTTTTGTTTTTTTTTTTTTTTTGAGGAAGATTAGCGCTGAACTAACATCAGCCACCAATCCTCCTCTTTTTGCTGAGGAAGAACTGGCCCTGAGCTGACATCCATGTCCATCTTCCTCAGCTTTATATGTGGGATGCCTGCCACAGCGTGACTTGAGAAGCGGTGCGTAGGTCCGCACTCAGGATCCGAACCAGCAAACATCAGGCCACCAAAGCAGAACATGTGAACTTAACCGCTGCACCACTGGGTGGCCCCTGTCTTTCTAGCTTTTAAAGGCATTTGTGTAGCTTTCATCTTAGGTATATTTACTTCCCACTTTGTTGAGTGGTTTATCTGTGGTTGTATGAACCTTGTATACATTCCTCTTTCCAAACTTTTGGAGGACTTCATTGATCATATTTGCCACGGAGCTTGCATTGTGCTTTTAACAACCTGTTTCACCTATGGCATAATTTCTACTTAAACACCTTTAATTCTTAACGTAACAATAAGTGGTATTTCTAAAAACAGCAGTATGTTGTCTATATCCCTGAAGATTTTCAGGTTTTTGGGTGGAAACAAATTCTCCACTACTGTCACCTTCTACCAGGATTACTTTCCCTTTACTACAGATCTGTTGTGATCAGATGATAAGCATACAGTGCATTAGCTATTCTTGCCCAAAATGGTGGGTGCAGGTGGAGAAAAGGATGGTCCATCCCATCAGAGAAGAGAATTCTATCACTCACACCGCCAATACATGATGATAATGAAAAACCAAACCGGCTTTTAGTTAAGTTTATTATTGTTTTTAAATTATTTGCAGACAATGAACCCTTTCCTTGCCTATACCAGAGATGGGCCTATTTTCTTCCTGGCTAGGTCACAGACTGACTGTGATATCTGACCAACTATGAGTATTTTAATCGCTTTCTTTTCACCCTGGCTGTGAGGGAAGGACAGTCCAACACACGGCACCTGAAACTGGACAAACGACATTGACAACAGTTTATTCGTCACACTCACAGCCTCAGGGAGGAGGACACTGCATGCCACACAGGGCCACATCGGGGTTGCACTTGGGAATAGAGTGAACAACCAGGGGCCGTGGGAGGTGCCCTTGGTTCCCATGGAAGGATGTGATCGGCTGGTTTGAATAATTCCACAGGCTGGCGGGGAACTGAAACCTGCTCCGCAGGAAGAATCAGGGACTCACCTGCTCCTTTGGATAAAGAGGTTGTCTGGCTGGAGACCTTGTCCATGAGAGCAGAATGCAGACAGGGACTTTTGGCCAGGACACTGGAACCTCTCTTGATTTTACCAGATGTCAAGGCAGCACACAATATTGAGCTTTAATTTTAGGCCTTACATCACAAAGAGGTGTCAATGTTTTCTGAAGTTTAAATTCTGTGGGATATATGTTCCAATTAAGCGATAGCTTGTGTAACCAAGTTGAAATTATATCTTCTATTAATGTTATTGATATCGGGAGTTTATTGATTCATAGACATTAACCAATTTTGATCCAAACAATGAATATTACAATCATGGGTTTCATTTAGTTGTTACATAAAAAAAATAAGTGGCACCTAGTTGTAAACTTGTAAAATTTAAAAATCTTAACAGGCAAAAAAGCCAAACTGATCACTGTGAGCAGCATGGCTGTATGGAGCATGGCCTACACTATTGTACAAGACAAGATCCCACTTCCTCTACGTGTTCGCAAAGAAAATTTTAAAAAATGGATAGACAAGGATGTTAAAAATACTTTAAGCCCCAAAGGATGGCTATATAAGAGCTTTGCAAAAATTACTATGGGATGTTAAAAAGGAATGACTAATTCTGCCTCATGGGAGGGTACCTATTCTTTGAACTTTTAGCTTTATCTCCCCCAAACTGAGTGATACCAGTAACTTTATATTTACTTTCTTTGCGTTTGTGATTAAAGGCCAGTGAAGACCAAGGCTCTTCCTGAGCATCTCTCACTTTTATCATATTGCCTTATGTCTAATTGGACATTGACATCTTCTTAAGTGCAAGAAGAACATATTTCACTTTTGACTCCCAATTCCTAACACACTGACTGTCATTCACTCCATAAACTTTAAAAATTACCTTTTAAAGTGATGAATAAACATTTTTGTGAACAAGTAAATGAATGAACTGTCAACTCCAGATTATTGTGCCATTCCATTATTTTTTAAAAGATGTACCTTAGAAAATTTCATCTTCATTTCAATATTCAGCCACCTATATTTTATGACACATATAACACAATGATAACACAATAATACAAGAGAGAAGACAGTGAGACAGCTTAAGTCTAAAACCTATGCTATAAATCTCAATGTTTTCTAACTCAGTCCATGGAATTTCAATGAGGAAGGCCAGAGTGGGTTGGCTCAGTTATAATCTGAATACATTCTTTTCAGTTGAGATATAAGTTTATATAGACACATAACGTCTTCTCTTTGTGAAATAATGTATATCAGTGGGTATCTGGAGAGTTCCCATGAAATGAGTACAAAGGCAATTAAATATGTCTAGAAGTGTTTCCTCCTTTCTTCTCATTGTTTTTTACTGCAAATCTGATTCTTACACTTGGGTCTTCTCATCATCTTAATACACTTGAACCATTGCCATTAAATAGTATGTACAACTAAATAAAAGTTATTAGTTTGA